>NC_090922.1:1024176291-1024801291 GCF_040938575.1 Ambystoma mexicanum | reverse complement strand
ACTATCCAGAACGCGCAAGCCTCCAAAGTACTGCTCCTACAAAAGAAAATCATCACTAAAAGACAACTCCTGGCAAATAAAACCCCTCCCACTATTGTAGAGGACACATCTCATGACAATGCCAGCACACCATTCCACTTTACCCCAGTTACACAAGAAGTTGTGCTGAACACCATAGCCAAACTAAAAGCATCGACGTGCAAAGAAGACCAATTCCCGGCCCATCTAGTAAAACTCTGCGCACCCACACTAACACCCATAATCACCAAATTTGTCAATGCCTCATTCAAAACCAACACGGTCCCAGCCAGCATAAAAAAAGCCTGGGTAACCCCCCTTCTGAAAAAAACAACATTAGACCCTTTAATCCCCACTAATTACAGACCAATAACAACGGTCCCGTTCCTGCTGAAAATAATAGACAAAATAGCCTATAACGAAATTCAAAGCCACCTTGAGAAACACCAACTCCTGGGCACCCGACAATCGGGTTTTTGCCCCAATCACAGCACAGAAACTGCACTCCTTGATTTAAAAATCCAAATGGATTCCTCAAGGGAGGGAGGTAAACTGTGTCTTCTTATGCTGCTAGATCTCTCTGCAGCATTCGATCTAGTAGACCACGACAAACTTTGTGCCACAATAACCAACGACTTTAACTTCTCACAGGATACAACCAAATGGGTGAAATCCTTTTTAGCAGAACGGACTTCCCGGGTCTCCACTCGCAAAAAAATCAGCCGACCCCATACCAGTCTCCATAGGCATTCCGCAAGGATCTTGCCTATCACTTACCTCAATAACGCCTATAACAAACTCCTATTCGCAGCCCTGGATGCCATGAGTGTCATCTACACCAACTTCGCAGATCACACCCAGATCCTTATCCCCCTATCAGGCAACTACGAACAAGACACCTTGACCATCAACCAAATCTATGCACTAATTCAAAACTGGATGGCCCACAATAGTCTCCGTCTTAATGACGAAAAAACAGAGCTGCTCATAGTAGGATCCACAACCAAAATTAAACGCACTACAGCCAGACTATGCAGCATTCGAAATTGATGGTACCACAATTCCCATTCTCAAACAGGTGAAAAGCCTAGGTGTCTACCTAGACGCCAATCCAACAATGACAAAGCAGGTGAATGCCCTATCCTCAGCCACCTCCTACACTGCTAAACTGATCGCCCTAAGTCGCCAATTCCTCACACCTAACAACTGCATCACACTTGCAAGAGCCTTAATACTTTCCAAGCTCGACTATTGTAATGTACTCTTTCTAGGCACATCTAAAACTAACCTTACCAAATTACAACTCATGCAGAACAAAGCACTTTGTGCTGCGCTAGGAATAAAAAAAAGTCTGACCACATCCCACACATTAGTAGAGAAACCCACTGGCTACATATCAAGGCAAGAATTATTTACAAAACCCTATGTATCACCCACAATGCATTGCGATCAAAGCCCCAAAATACATTAACAACACAGTTATGAAAAAATACTCCACTAGAATCCTCAGATCTGGCAATCCCACGCCACAAACCCATGAGAGCTGGAGGCAGCATCTTCAAAGTCCTAGCTCCCAAACACTGGAACACTCTCCCATTAAACCTCAAGAATGAAGGCTCCTTCCAGCACTTAAAATAATCCCTAAAAACTTGGCTATTTAACCAGCTCTAACTAACCTAGCCCTACCAGTCTAAACCATGACATGCCAAAATGTCTACACTCCCATATCCTGACCTATTTACACCTATGCACTAATGTATAATCCTGTGCATGTTATCACCCATGCAAGCATAACTGTACCCTGTCTGTATTCATAACTGTTTAAAACTAAAAAAATGTATATGATTCAAAGCTGCCTGTAACTACGCCATGATACCTCAGGGTCTGGGCATATAACAACTGTTATAAATAAATAAAAGTAGGTGGCAAAAAGGTTGATCTCCGTAGTGCCCCACGTTTGAAACAACAGGTGAAGCTAGTCATTGTGCAATTCCCACTTGTGACAAGAGCGCAACTCCCTGCTGAGGGAATCCACCAGAGTGTTCTGAATCCCTGGCAAGTGGAGGGGAATAAGAAACATGTTCTGTAGAGCCGAATGCCATATGGCTTGGGCCTCCTTGGAAAGCTGTTGGGACCACGTTCCCCCTTAGCTTGAGGATGTATAAAATAGATGTTGTGTTGTCCGTGTGAATCCGAACCACCTTTCCTGTCAGGAGGGGGAGGAATGATTTCAGGGCCCAAAATATCGGCCGTAGCGCCAGCAGGTTGATGTGCTGGGTCTTCTCCTTCTCTGACCAAATGCCTCTGGTATGCTGGCCCTCACTGACCGCCAGCGAAGGCTCCTTCTGAAACGGGAGTCAGAGCAATGCCGTCATTCTAGGACCCTGAAGCTTGGATCCAGCAGGCATCCAGGAATTCCTGCACCGGTCTCATGTGTAACCGGCAGTTGGTGACCAGTGGGAAGCATGATGATAAAATCCCCAGCAGGGACTTGTCGTCTGGGCGCTGTTCAGACAGCGCATCTTGTGCAGAAGGGTCGCTATCCTCTCGTCTGAGGGCCTGGCGGTGCAGCTCTCAGTGTCTAACCTTTCTCTGAGGTAGAGTGCCTGTTGAGGTGGAACCAGGAACGACTTCCGGAAGTTGATGGAGAACCACAGTTGCTGTAGACACTGGATGGTGGTGGCAGTGGTGGTTTCTGGCAGTGGAAAGGGGGGTCCCTTACCAACCAGTCATCTAGATATGGGTAGACGTGAACGCAGCTCAGATGCAGGTGAGCCACTGCTGGCGCAAGGCATTTGGTGAATACTCGTGGAGCACACCTCAAGCAAAATGGAAGGGCCTTGAACTGATATGCACCCCTGCCATCATGAAACGTAGGTAGCGCCGGTGTGAGATGTGAATAAGGATGTGTAAGTATGTTAGTTTTCTGATGAGAGAGTGATTTTGGCAAAGCTTGTATATGAGTAACTCAATTGCAGTAATTCTGGAACTACTGCACGTTATCTATGTCCTAATGGAAAAAATAAGGACGTTATTTTATTCTCAATCGTCTTATTTTTGTGTTGGGTTTTAATCATATGGGTATTAATGATATGGGTATTTAATTCTATGAGGCATATATCTGTGTTTAATTGTTTGCTTTTTAATATGGTTAGTTTTAGAGATGAAGAAAATGTAGTATGAAGTTATTAGAGATGATGGAAAATATATGTTTCTTTTTATATGGTTGTGTAAGGTTTATTTGTAAACTATAAACACAATAAAGAAAGTTAAGAAAATTAAAGAGCTCTGCGAAGAACAATGATTTGCACAAGGAAAGTGCAGGACAGGAAATGAATTTTCCACTCAAAATGGATGTTAGAGCAGTAGTATGGCTACATCGAGAGTTTTATTTTAAAAAAGGACATTATGGAAACTGTAAGGCCACATGAATTTGACAAACGGGATGACGGAAAGGGAGGTTTGTGCTTTATTCATGGAATTATATGATGGACTATCAAATGAAACAAAAGACACGCAATTGCTAGCAATGGCATTCATATGAAGACCAGTTAAATGCATATATGAAAATAGTACAGAAACAGCTTAATAGTTTGCCAAGAGGTTTGGTCAGACCATTTCTAGATAAAATATCAGAATATTTTAGTGATGCAGGTGTTACAAAGTGAACGGATTTGAAAGAAGTGGGATACACAAGAACAGCAAGCAAGCATAATAAACTAGGCCAACAACTTATAGGGCCTCATTACGACTCAGGCGGTAAGGGGTTTACGGCGGCGTAAACAGCGCCGACCCTTACCGCCTGATTCCGAGGTCCCTTAGCGCCATGGAGGTTTTAACACCTGCTTTTAGCAGGTGTTAAAATCCATGGCGCTAAGGGACCATGGAGTTAATTACGCCACCGTAATTTACGGTGGCGTAATTAACGCCTTCCCCACTCCCATTATGCCCTATGGGGCAAAATGGGAATGGGGAAGGGAAAATGGGAAAATGGGGATTTACCGCCCCGCCAAGGTTGGAATGGGGCGGTAAATCCGCCAACCACCATGGCGTAAACGTAGTTTACGCCATGGTGGTAAAGTCACGGCCCAGGCGGTAACTTACCGCCTGGGTCGTAATGAGGCCCTGAGTGACACCTAAAGTTATGGCGTTAAAATAGTGGGACAGCAAAGATTTAAATTACAAATTCATGCTCATTTAAGACTCCAAATGCTTTTCCATGCAATTCATTTTCTAAGTACATAATATTTGGAAAAGGGTCATTGTGTAGACCTTGTCCATTACACATAGCGGAGTATTTCGACTTGCTTTTACGGTGGTAAATGCCCTCCTCCTTTCACCCAACCTTTCTCACCAGTGATTAAATTATTAGATCCATTTATGTCTTTCAAAAGACAGGGTCAAGGCTATGGATAGAAGAGCAGTTCTGTTCTGTTTTTGCATATTCCATTGCAAACTTTCGGACTCCCATCATACCCTGGGATTCTTGCAGCACTATGTCACATGCAGTAGCAAAAAAACGTCTTTCACACAACTATGGCAAGCTCCACATGTGCTTGTGATCCCAATCGCACACTTACCTCCCATCCTGCCACCTATGATATTCACACAGAGCCCACTGTCACAGCCGATTGCAATTTACTGCAATGCCAGGGTAGTATCCCAGCCCACGCTACTTGCTCTCACTCAGAATATAACTCATGGCAAGGCATTTTAGACTGTCCAGTAAAGCAGATAGAACATGCAATCATCTTCCCTCCTGCTCCAAGAACACCCCAAGCCCTCCACCACGAACCCGTCCAGACCAGGGCTCTCTACAAGGCTGTGCTATGGCCATATTGTCATTCATAACTTTTTTTGGTTCCCCATAATGCCTACATCTTCCTCCCACCCAAACCATGTGCTGAGCGATTGCTTTCTTGAACACTACCTCTTTCTTTCCACCTCCACACCCATTGAACAGATGGCGAGACAGAACCACTCCAGATATAAACAATCCAGACATTGGGGGTCATTACGAGGTTGGAGGTAGCCATTTCGCTTTTAGCGCCAAAGGGATTCCTCCAAACCCGGGTCCGGGTCCCGTCTCACTGAATGGGGACTTACCAGGTCATTCCGACCTTGGAGGACCCGGTAAGTCCCCATTCAGTAAACCATTCCCCATTCCCATTTGAGCCTCCAGAGGGCTCAATGGGAATGGGGAAGGCGCTAATAACGGGCCTGCAAATTGTGGGCCCGTTATTAGCTCCAAGGTCCCTTAACGGGTCCCATAAAGAACGGCTGGTCAGACCAGCCGTTCCTGCTGGGACCTGCTAAGGGACCTCGGAATAGGGCGGTAAGGTTTTACCGGCACCGGCATCCTTACCGGTGCCCGTAAACCCTTACCGCCCAACTCGGAATGACCCCCATTACCTCCACAACTGAGGACCTGACAAAGAAAGTTTGGGATTCCTGCACCTCAATGGAAACGTGAATTTTAACAATGGAAAATAACACTCTGTACTTTTGTTCTTATTCTACACCATGGTCAAACCGATTATTTATTTTTTTATTTAAATGGCGGATCTTATCTGCAGCAATTTTCTATTCAACAATCATGTGCTCTGTTGCTGGTGTGCCGCAGCTGAGGTGGCGCTTGTGTACAAATGCTTACCTTTTCCACATCTGGCAAGCAATCCAGCAATCCAACGGTGGACTTCAAATCATTGCTGTCCGCATCATTGTCAGTCGCAGGAATTTTTAAGGGTTTTCTCACCATGGCATTTAACACCGCTTCATACAGCTGTTTTGTAATCAGCGGGGAAGGCAATTCCCTTAAATAATCCTTCAGTACACCTTAATAAAATAAAACAGCATTAGGCATTTCTAATCAAAAAGTCTAGACAGAATAATACAATATTGAAAGTATGAAAATGAAAAGAAGGAACATTACCTTAACACATGACATTGAGAACAATTGTAAAATCACCTGTTGAAATGCATGTAGTATTTAAACAATCTCACTAAGGAGGATTGTCAACATGTGAACTGGGGCTTGCACATGGAGACGTCCTGCTACTGCATGGTCTTAATTCGAATTATAATGCTACATTGCTATTCTCATTAGTTAAATCAAGACATTCTCTACTGCATGATAAAACATATAAAGAATTGTATTTGTGTCAAATGGACTGATAGATACTGTCTCTACACAAGCTATCATACTCTTTGTAAAGGTGCATACATTTATTATATGAAGTGGTTTAGTGTGAAAAGTAATCGAGACCGATGCAAACCATAGAGTATGATATTGGCAGTCTTTAAAAAAAGAAATTGTGATCGATTTGTCTTCAGCTAACCAGTCCTGAAAACAGGGATTGTGGATGCAAAGGGTCTGTGCCCCGCCTTAAGAGAATCTGAGAAAATGCAGATCCAAATCATGAACTAATGCAGTCTAGCTGGTCCAAGAGAGTAAATAAGCATGCAGTCGCAGGTCTTCAATGTCTGGGTCCAGCAGGCGTCTGCTAGGCTGCCCTCATCTGAGGTGGAGAGAGGAACACCTCACACACTGGCAACTTGTGTATCCTTGGTCTGAAGCCTGTATCTACCTAATTCTTTAGATAACTTGTGACCGCCCATTCAGTTTTTGCTCTGGTACTGGAGGTTGGTTTTCTCAGAGCATTCCTTTGGATCTGCAGTAAGTAAATTGAGCAGTGGGGTAATTGTAGTGTGCTTGAGTGGGTTTTGAATATTGTATTTGTTTTTTTTTTTTATTTTTTTTTTTAACAACTTTATTTTCTTCTCATGGAGTCTTAGTTACAAACATTCAGGTAAGGAACAGTATACTTAAATCTCAGTATTGTTCTCATCCCTCCCCCCCCCGTCCCGTTGTTGCCCGTTTCTGCATAGACCCCTTCAACTGCGGTCCCCAGGAGTATTATCTTTGGGTCGTGTGGGAGCATTTTCCCCGTGATCTCTCTTATGTGTCCCAGTATCTCCTTCCAATATATTTCAGCCTTGGGGCAGGTCCACCACTTGTGGTAGAGATCCCCCTGGTTGCCACATTGCCTCCAACAACTCTCGGATTGCTGGTGCAAGGGCCACTGTGAACCCTTTCAAACAGCCCATTGAGCACGGTTCTTTGGGCGGTTGGGTCCTTTAACTTTTCGGATCTGGGCCAGATTTATCAACTGGAATGTGAGAAATAACCAGGCTGCGTGGGAGGGTTAGTGGTGGAAAGGGGAAGGCTCTTCAACTATCTTGATCTTGAAGTTCAAGTTGCCATCAAAATGAGAATAGCAACAGCAGGTGACATTGCTTTTTACTATTTTACAGAAAAGGAAAACGAGTGAGATATAGAAAATAAGTGTCAACATGCAAGTGCGATCATCTACACCTCTCTACATACAGAATGTTGACTCTATTCATTCATCTTGATGAGATGAGCAACTCGTTGAGTGGTAATACTTGCTGTTGCTTTTTTCACCCATTCTGCTGGAGAAATGGGAATGCATTTTAGAGTGGGATTTCCCCACTGTAACTGTGCTTCATTAACAGGATGTGTTCTAACAAAAAATAAACATCTGTTAGTTGTTTTGACTGCATAATTTTGGGGTCCCTAGTGACTCCCCACAGTGATCTTTATTGACCCAATCGTAGTGGGATCTTATTCCAGGGCCAGAGAGAGATTGTTAAACAGAAGGCAAAAAGGCAGTGATCAGACCAGGTCAGTGGCTGTACTATTAGGCCATGAGTATCCAGGCGGTTGGTTAAAAAACAAGTTCCAGATGTGGGAGGCGCGGTGGGTGGGAGTACCTACAATCATGCTGAGAAGGTGTATCTCCAAATTGTTACCTGCTCGCTCGGCCTGATTATTTTCTCCCCTATTGCCTCAGATGTTGACACACTTGTCATAAATAAGCAGGTCTTCAAGTAACCAATGAGGGTGATTACGAGTTTCCCGTGAATTACTGGAGGGATACCAGGAAACTTATCCTACGATTTTCGGTGGCTGATAACCCGGTATTACTGGGATATTTCAGGTGCCGGCAATGGCGGTGAATTCCCATTCCATGGGACTCCATGAAGGAGATTGCTGGAATTACCGGCACCGGTGATATTGGTGCCAGTAATTCCAGCATTTATTTGCCGGTGCTGCCTGATTTACCTCCAGCTCTTGGCTGGAGGTAAATCAGGAAACATTGCTGCTGCCAGAATTACCAACAATTTTACTGGAAATGTTCACAGACCGGCAAACATGTAATAACTAACACCTATATCGATTTAAAATAAGAAGCCACCGTGGGTTTGGCACCTCACTCATCAACACCAATTTACTCTCCAAAGCAGACATTTTTTAGCTCACAGTCAAAGCCTATGATGTCAACAGTCATCTTTTTTAGGTATTTGCTGATATACACCCCCGTTCAAAAAAAAATACTCTCTCCCAGAGCATCATCAAATACGCAAAGTGACATTTGGAATCCCCATATGTTTCAACTAATGGCTATAATGGGGAAACCAAATTCAAATTGCATCACCACAATGTCTTCTATTGTTTTGCAACTTCAACAATCACCTGCTAGTAATAAAAAGATGTGCACTAATACAGAATGTTAGCGTGCATTTTACTTACAATCAACTCGTCTTCTTACATCATTGCATGTAAATTAAACATCCACCATCTACTCCCGGCAACTACGGCCAGGACTCTAAGTAGCGGTTTGAGGGTGGAGTATTTAATTCCCTACATTTGGAAGCTGGGAGAACAAAAAGTAGCTTTCATTGCAAGTCTCATTGGCGATTGGGTTATTTTGAGGTTAGGGTACATTATAATTTTGTAAGCAAGGGCAATTGGTTGTAACACAGGTTTTCTTTCGGTCTAGTGTTTACCATAAAATACATGTGTTTGATACGATCTTCATGCATGTGTCTGCGCATGATAAATGTTTCTTGTTTTATTAAATGTTTGGTATGTATTTATTTGTGTATGACAAATGCATCCAGTTGTATGACATGTTTGGTATATTGTATTAATTTCGTATATAATGTGTGTACGGTTTAATTCAAACCAAATCACGATAATAAAAAACACACACACATTTTGTATGTTATCGGACTTCATATCCGATCACCCAATACTAGAGCTCCGCTCTGCGGCACGCTCTGCTGATGCCTCTGGTCTGAACCCACTCACAGCAGCGCAGGCGGAAACAACGAATGGGCAGGCACTTGCCAATTGGTTTCTCCCTTTTTCTTGTCTGGAGTATTTGTCTAATTTGAGGGAGTAAAGAGCACTTATATGGAGCTTGCTATAAATCCCAAAAGGGATGACTCTCATTGGCTAACACCCAGAGAGGCAGTCATGTTGGGCCTCATATTCTGGCTGCCAGTCTGCAATCCCTTCCCACCCTCAAGCAGCTCCACCTCCAGTAACTATCAAACCAGGACACGTGACAATTGGTGATAAATAATTGTTGACTGAACCATTGAACATGTTTTTATAGTCAAATGGGAAAGCCCCTCCCCAAATGCCTTCAGATTATTGCTGAAGAGCCCCCTCCCACCACCCTGCCGAACCAGTAAACCAACAAGGAAACATGGGCACCAATTGCAATGCATGTCTGCTTTAAAGAAGCCAGACAATACAGGAGACTGCTCTGCTGACTCTTATTTGGAGGATCAGAATTTCAGTTTTCATTTTAAAAAAAAGATCTTTAAAATGAGTACGTTTTATAGAGCACGAGTGCTTCAGCATAACATCGGTTTCCAAGACCCCCAGCATGCAGCGGTGGCTGTGCAGGGGTGGAGACCGTGGAACCAACCAGCATGAATAAAATGCTGCACAGAAAGAGACTTCACCAGAAGGAAAATAGATTTAAAGAAAAAGCCTAATGTATGTGGATTACATGTGTTCTCAGGAGCTCAGTCGCCAAACAGGAAGATTTAGATTAGATAGCTGCAACCCTGCCCTTCCTGACTGCCTCCTCTTGAATTCTTGAGCCCAAGAGCAACTTGATGTCAAATAAGAGTGGTGATATACCTCAGATTCCTGATGTAAGAAATTGGAGAAACCCACGTTCTTACTCATTTATCATTTTTCAGTGTACATGTTTCTGGTTTGGTTACTTTTATTTATAAGTCATAATTTTGTGTGTGTGTTGTTTGGCTCAAACCTGCACAAGTTTGATTTTGCAAAAACCTTACATCATGCGCTAGTTTACGAGAATGTATGTAGCGCCAGGAGGCTTCCAAAGGTGTAGGCATTGAGCTACAAAAGACTTTGTTACATCGCAAACATTACATCAGTCACATATAATTCATTCACATCCTTAGTATATGTTCATACAAGAAGGGTGCCAAAATATCACGTGATATAATGATCTATTGTGAACATCCCACCACTTTCTTTACTTATATATCACTCACACCAACCCAGTGGAGGAATAAACACCCTTACGATGACATCTTTTTTACATGATGTACTCTAAATAGTATACAAGATACATGCCACGATACACAAATGTTACTAGGCTTATATTTATGGGTAGACAGACGCAAAATGATCCAGTCTTCAAAATGAGTGGCAAACCTGAAAGACCGGTGTTCGGTTCTTAGCAATTAGTCCTGTGCCACCCACAGCCGCCCAGTTACTAGACCTAATGTTTGCGTGCACTATCCAAGTAAGAAATAATATTGTGAAGACATGCTTATAATTTGTTTACAAATAGTACGAAAGTTTAGAACAGATCACCTAAACGACCCCCAATACTCCTATCTGGTGGCCAATTCAATACTCAATGTTGTGGTCTCTAAAACCCATTTTTATCACTTGAGTTAAAGATCAAGGCACTCAACTTATTGGGCAACCTTTGCCTACCAACATTCATTAAAGAGTTCTCCCTAAAACCCAACCATGACAACTCAATGTTTATGAATACATCCATCCTAAGAGGAAGAACCCTGTCCTAGGAACAATTTTGTCAAAACTTCCGCCTCTGTATGAATTCTCTGATGAACCAATGTCCTTGCCAAGTGCATGCCAAAACTAAACCTACTCTGCCCTTGCAAATATCTACAAAGGAAATGACCAGTATAATTGCAGAAGTAGCAATACAACACTTTCCTAATCAGTCAAGTGGCTTCAGACCAATCAGAAGATAAACCCACCAAAGCAATCCGAATAAGAATTGGCCGGCATAAATGATTATAACAATGTCAATAAAACAATTCGGAGCTTAAAAGGCCAAAGGCAAACGTGAATCCACCCCAGTCCCCCCCCACCCCGAGTGCACGGAGTGACCACAGAGCAACACCTAAAATCCCAGCCTGCTCATTTTCATCATTCAATTCAATAAAAAAGTAAATGTAGAAAAAATAATTCAAATATTGTAATGAATTAAAATGCACGTGCTAAAATTGAAAAAAGGTTGACTAAAGGGGCATAGAGTTTAGATTTTACACACCCCACAAAGTCTTAAAAATATGCTTTAAAGTAAAATCAATAATGTCACGTCAAACACAATTTTGATTTGATTTTTACTTACATATGGCTTTAGGTCAAAGCAGTTTACAAAAGTAAAATAAACGGTACAATTCATTGAAAACAAAACGAGAAGCACGTATTAATAAAGTAGTAGGAAAATAGGTGAGTTTTAAGGCAGAGAAGAAGGCAGATAAGGTAGAGAGTGATCGTAGAGTGAGAGGAAACACGTTCCAGTGTTTGGGGGCCAAGAGAGAGGAAGAATGGAAACGGGAATTAGCACAAGGGGACAAGGAACAGTAAAAAGAAAACAATATTCAGAGGGGAGGGAATGAGATGGGACACACAAAGAAATGAGAGGAAAGATAGGGAGGTGCAAGATCATAGAGCCATTTAGAGAATAGGCAAAGAAAGTTAAAGAACCAAAGTCACTTAAATGGGAGCCAATGAAGTGAGGCAAGAGCCGGGACAATAGAATCGCAAGAAGATAGAGAAACGAGGAGAAGTATTGCTGAGTTATAGATGGAGTAGATGGAGTGGATGGGAAAGAACTAGGTAGCAGTAAGGACGAAGAGAAGAGTGGAACAGTAGAACAGAACAGAGAAAATAAGAGAGGAGAAAAGAATGTTAGTGGCAGTAAAAGAAAGAAAAGGTCTAGCCTTTCGGATATTAAAAAGCTGAAACTGACAGGAGCGTGAAAGAGCAGATATATGATAGGGGAAAGGTAGGGAAGAGGCAAGAACAACACTGAGATTGTGTGCAGAGAGAGACATAGGGAAAAGAGAAAAAAGGCAGAGGCAGTGGAGGGGCCACGGTGAAAAGGAGAACTTCACCATTCTTGGAGAGACTTAGAAGAAGGGAGTGGGTCGACATCCAAGACTGAATAGCAACAAGGCAAGAAGCGAGAGCAAAGAAAAAAGATGGTGAAAGTGAAGAAAAAGAAAGAAAGAGCTGAGTATCGTTGGCATAAAAATGATGGGAAAGACAAAAAGAGGACATAAAAGAGGCAAGAAGAATGGTGTCAAGAGAGAAAAGCAGGAGACCCAAGGTTTGAGCCCTGAGATACAAGTACTGAGGAGGCAGTGTATGAGAGTTAAGGCCAGCCCAAGATACAGAGTAAGTGCGACTAGAGAGATACGAGTGAAACTAGTTTAGAACTGAAAAAACAGAGCCGAGAGGGATTGAAGAAGCAGGGAGTGATCAACAGTGTTAAAGGCGGCAGACAGATTAAGTAGAACCACGAGAGATGAATGGTTAGAGTGGTGAGCAGATAGAAGTGCATCACAAACAGGAAGAAGAGCAGTTTCAGTAGAGTGGGGAGGCAAAACCCAGCTTTATGTATAGGAAGGGGGAGCACTGTTAACATGAGTAGAAACTTGCGACTAGACCATGCACTCAAGATGTTTGGAGAGAAAAGGTAAGAGCTCTGACATATCTGGACTATTCGTCACTTCTCCCCAGAGGGGTGCCACTTCCCTTTGTGGCTAGGGAGGGGAGCCTGCTAAGCAACACCCTCCCTAGGTGTCTGGGAAAGTGGGACCTCACTGATGAGTCTCCTCTTTGGGACAAGGACTCCCTTTCCTGCAAGGAACTCCCTCTCCAAAGTACATTGTCTGCCTACAGGGGAATTGGAAAGACTGTTACTTACGTTTTGGACTCTCCAAATAGTGAAATGTCTTCAATCTCTTTGGCTTCAGGTAATGCTGTATCTCACCTGTAATCCACAGTCAAAGAGCCCCCTCGTTTGTGATGATGTGCAACAACAAAAAAAAACAAGGAACTTGGAATGGAGGAGAGAGAATCCACCCAGAGGCGAGCCTCTGATGGGAAGACATCTTGGAGGGCAAGAGCCATGCTAGACCACAAAGTCAGCGATAGCATATGAAGCGGGCTGATCGCTAGCAAGATGCCGGAAGGCTGGAATCCTGACCGGCAAAGAAGCCAAGGTTGAGATAGTGATGGTAAAGGGACTGTCTTGCTTGATGGCGCGACCACGCAAAAGCCGTGGTGGACCTGGGTCCCATTAACTGACACAGAGATAGGACCGCAGAGAAGAGATCAGATCCGCAATCTCCAAATAACAAGTGCATTAGCTGGCAAGCCGGACAGTGGAAGAAAACAGGCACTCCCGAAGAGGTATCGCCGGTGAGAGCGGCGAACAGTGATATTGGAGGCTCGGAAAGCCACAAGGGTTACTTGAGTCTGGAGAACCCGATGGGCAAATGCCCTATCAAGGCCCCGTAAGAAAACCTGTGAGAGGGCCAGAGGGCTTTGGAGAGCCCTGAAAACAGAGAGATTAAAAGTCAAGGCTGGGAGAGACACAAGAGTTACAGGAACCACGAACACCTGAACAGGGAGATGGCCCACCAAGGCTCACTTAAAGTAAGCCGGTCAGAGGACATTGGGGAGCACTGGAAACACACAACATAGCGAGCAGGACTGGGAACAGAGAGAATCTGGAACGTTCCAGTCCTTTAACACAAGACAAAAACATTATCAAGCACCAATTCATAAATGGTGGAATTGTATTAAGAAAACCTTTTCTTCCTGGAAAGAGGGAACCATATGGAATAGATGTAAAGACTTAAGATTTGGCATATAGAACATGCAGAGAGACTAATGACTGTATTGGGAGAAATTGATGATCCAAGCAAATGGGCCAAGCAAAGTCAAAGACAGGGGCTATTGCTCCGGCCTCCTTTTTTTGTTATTTTTAGTTTGGGCTATTAGGTGTCACCTATAAGCCTAAACTATTGCAATAGAGTACAGATAGGGAGGAATGGCATATGAGGAGGGACACAAAGGAATGAAATATGAGGAGGGACACACAGTCTATAGGTGTTGTTTGGCTAGGAGCCCACCCATTCACTGCCCAATGCCATGCTAATCCCTATGGTCATTCCCATCCATTCCTGCATCTCCCCGCCCAAAACTCCTTCTCATGGGAATTCTTTGTGCTGGCTTTAATCAAGCCTTACCATCAGACTTTGCACTTAAGTGCCTGCCAGGGTTTTTTCAAACAAGTTTTTTGAGAGTTTATGACTCAAATGGAGTTGTAAACATGCTGCCTGCCTTCAGCCACTCTATTAATAAGAACTATGCGTGTCCTTCATTGAAGTCCTGTTAAAAACAAGCCTTAGCAAACCCAGCAGTTTTAGCTTGTGCATAATTATTAGCCATTTGTGAGGCACTGCTATTAGATGCTAGTTACTCCCACCATTTTGCACCTGATGCCATCAATTGCCAGTTAGTACCAATACGGCAGTGCCTGTCAAGTGCCTTTCCCATGCCTACACAAAAGCCCAAACTGTTGGCATTGCCAGTGCTTGTTTACCTAAGTGATAGGGCCAGATACCGAATAGGATTTGGCCTGAGGACTCTTTCTTTTGAACAATTTGATGAGCACCCTTGTTTTTAGTTTGTTATGTAGGGAATTCCCATCAAGGTGGTAGGGCTAGATAGGCATTTGTTTTGTTTTTTGTTATTTAAATAAACAACCTTGAACATCATGTCACAACTTAGTCGGACTCCTGGTTCGCCACAGAGCGAAATAGGTCGGTAGTTACAAGGGAGAGAATGGTCCAAAGAAGGTATTTTAAGAATAGGAACAATAGAGGTGTGTTTGAATGAAGAGGGAAATATTAAAAATTAGGGTCAGATATGAAGAAAAGCAGGAATAGACTTTGGGAATAACAGAGGAAGGAAGGGGGTCAGAGGGAGCGGCTGTAGGGTGGGCTTTGGAAAGAAAACAGGAGATATCAGCGGCAGAAAGGGGGTAAAACAAAGACAGAAAAGGAACGGGGAATTAGGAATGGGAGAGGGAAGGGGAAAAGGAGGACAAGACAATAGATGAATGAAGAAAGGTGACTTTAGAAGAAAAGTAAGATGCAAGGTTGGAAGCAGAGCGGGACGAGGAAAGGGAAGAATCTGTCTTGGAGGAGAAAGAAGGCGATTGCGGACCTGCTGCGGGGATAGGAGGAGAGAGTGTCAAGAAGATTGGCATAGAAGTGTTGTTTAGCAAGAAGAAGAGCAGCATTGTAATCAGAATGGCGAGAGGAAAGATAAAGCAGGTCAGAAGGCGATACAGATTTCCTACCGTTCAGCGGCATTCAGCGCGATGCACAGAGCAAAACAAAGAACGAAGCGCAGGGGTAAGCCAAGCATGCAGTAGCTTGCGTGAAGGAGACAAAGAGGAAGAATGATTAAGAGAATCAAGGGTAGCAGGGATAGAAGTTGATAGCAAAGAGAAAAATGTGTTGACTGAGAAGGATGCAAGAGCATCAAGAGAAAGGAACGGAAAATGTTAAAGAAGAAATAAGTAAGGCGGTGTTGAAGAAGAACCAAAGGCCTTGACAGAAGAATGAGGAAGAGGGAAGAGAGGGAGAGCAGTGAGAAAGAATGAGTGAGAAAGAAAGAAGAGACTGGTCAGATAGGGCCGAAACTGAAGTGAGGGCAAGCGGAGAAGAGAAGATGAGCCAGAGATGTGGGAAGGAGAAGTGGGAACAGGTGCACGATGTTAGCAATCAAGAACCGAGAGAAGAGGAATGGCAGAATGTGTAGAGGAAAGATGGAGGTTGAAATCACCTAGAAGAATCAGAGAAACATGGAGTGGAAAAAAAGAAGAAAGTAAGAGATCAAGATCATTACAGAAGGCGTTAGGAAGCCTGGGGGGATGGTAGATTCAAAGAAATGCAATAGAAAGAGGCTTTGTGAAACCTGAGAGCCAATACTAAAATGACAGAAAGAGCGGACGATTGGAAGGGAGAGGAAGTATGGTATAGGAAGACCGAAAGACAATACCACCCCTCAGCCTAAGTGACGGGGGCAGGGGTGAAAGAAGTAGAAGAGAAGAATAGAGCAGGAGGGGTGACAAGGTTGGTTGGCGTGAGCCATGTTTCAGTGCGACAAAGAAAATTAAGAATGTGACGAAGAAAAGTATCAAGCACAGAGTGGGCTTTTTTGAAGATGGAATGTGCATTCCAAGGTACAAGATTGAATGGGGAGAGAGAATAAAAAAGAGGATAGATACGGTTATTAAAGTTACGAGAGGGAGCATGAGTGTAGACAGTGGAACAAGAAAGGAAGTACAAAATTATGGGATTGGGGATGGCATAGCAGGGGGGAGTAAAGCAAAACAAAGGTTATGACTGAAATGTTTAGAATTAATCGAAACCTCTGGCATCTGTCTGGGAAACCCTCCAGATCATTGTTCTTTGCCTGCCAAGCCATTTCAGAGAATGGAAATACCATATGCAAATCAGGCTTCCGCCCACCCGAAAAGGGGCAGTCCAGCCCGAACTGCTAGGACACATCCCTTTGCACAAGCATCCCAGACATGTTTCGGCCTCATTGGGCATCAACAGTGAGCAGCAGTTTGGGTCTCTAGGTCCAGCAGGCACATGACACACATCTGGAGCCCTTATGCAATGGTGCAGATGGGTTAGAAAAAAGGTGGTGTGGAAGGTTGCCCAGAGCAGTGTCAATGGTTCAGATTTATTCAAAACCTTCCATATATCACTATTTGGGTTATAGTTTGTATCTGTGTGTGAGAGAGGGTATGCTTAGACGTGGGTCCCTTGTTTGTTGTGCCATAGGGAACCAAGCCGCACCTCACTGATGAGGCCAAACAAGGCCGTAACATGTCTGGCGTTGCTTGTGTTTCCATGCAGAGGAGACCTGGCTAAGCAGTTCAGGCCCAGCTGTTCCCATTGGTGGCAGTTCCTGACTGATTTGCATATGGCTGGACCCTTGTTCCAGTGGCGCAGACAGGCTAGAAAATGGTGGTGTGGAAGGTTGTCCAGAGCAGCGCCAGTGGTTCAGATTTATTCAAAATCTTCCACCCATCACTTTTTTTTTGGTTATATATATGGTAGAGTGAGAACAGAGAAGGAGAAGAAGAGGAAAGGAAAAAGAAGAATATAGAAAAGTAACACACCAAGGTGTTAGTAAACAAGCATCGTGCAGCTGTTAACTAAGCCAGAACCTAGATATGAGATGGGAGAGGGTGCCGTAATGGGTGGAAGCCGGATCCATGGATGTAGCACAGGGGCCCAGATGGTAGGACAGTGATGGAAGCAACAAAGCAGAAAAGAAAGAACAACTGATAGCAAAATTAGATATTAAAGTGTAGAAAAGCAAGTAGCTGCTTCCACCCACTGACAGCTGCAGACAGCCGGGGGACTTACCCAGGCTTCGCCCCGGAAATTATCTTAAAAGGTCCAGGTCCTGGGTATGGGGGCGTGGTCAGCAGAGGCTTGGGAGCTGAGAGTCTCCTGAATGGGACGCATGCCACGACGCACAGATGGAAGACGGGTCGGGACGGCAGGTAGGTGGAGGATGGTAACTTCTGCAGCACAGTGTCTCTGGCCAGATGGGAAAGGAGCCCCTGAAGGTACAACAAGCAGGTCTGAAGGCACAAGCCACTCCCCACACAGCCAGTCCACAAGCCACTCCCCACACAGCCAGTCCACAGCCACAGACAGCAGGGTGACTTTCCAGGACATCATTTGGGTTTGGTTGGATGAGTTTTTTCTTACAAATATTTATATGTAAATTTACATGTGAAACCTAGTTTTGCAGAAAAATCCTACATAATATATGTACAATACAAAAAAGGTAGCAGGCACCCCTCTCTCGAAAGAACACAGCATGATAACCTGTTCAGTGGTTTTTAACCACTTTGAGAGTTCGCAGCCATCTCCTTTTTGCTCACTGTACCTTTCACAGATGGGAAATATCCTTTTGCATATCAGTCTTTGTCCTGCCCATATGGGCAGTCCAGCACCAAAATGCTATGGCAATTCTCTTCTGAACAAGAGTACCAACAGCAACCCAAAACACGTCTTTCAGCCTTGTTGGGCCTCATCAATGAGGTGAAGCTGTGCCTCTCTGAGCACAGTGAGCAGGGAGTCCACGTCTGGCTGTTGTAATATATGTACAACACAGCATTAGGAAGGTTATTCCAAGAATTGGGCATTCAAAACAAGGCTGCCTTTCTCGAAATGAATAAACTTACATTTTATTTCATTTGGAAAATTCCAAATTAGGTATACTAGACCTTAATATATATATTTTCTAAAGATTTATAATGTTACAAGCATAAGATGGGCATGCTTAAAATAGAGAGAATATCTATAACGCTAAATATTAATTACACCAAGGAATTATTAAAATATTGCAATGCCTTTCCTCTAAAGTCCGTCCTAGACCTGCTGTGGCATTTATAAAAGCTGTGCAGCTGTAACAAATGAGATGAAAACTATTGAATGGATTCTGCAGTTACACAGTGAAAGGTTATGTTATTTAATGTTTATAATGTTCTGATCACCACTGTTGTGCTCTTACAGCACCTGGTCTTGTTTGAAAGGTGCTTGTTTCTCATGTGTTAAGTTATTGGTAAGCAGGAGTATGGGGCTCCGATGAGTAGAGCTCGGTTTAGAGCAGAGTTTTATTGTGATGGCAATATCTAGAACTAACAAAGCATGGTATTAGAAGTAGTTAGATGGTGAGTGGTTGCGTGATAGACTTGAGAGGTGCTAACCCGGGCCCTAGTAAATGCGCATATTTACGATAAATGTGAATATACACAGTTCACTATTAAAAAAAAGCTTCTTGCTTCCATTTTGCACCCTACACACCATTTTGGAATGTGTCAGCCAATCTGTTCAAAGAAGTGCGCAAATCCGCCAATAGTTGGAATCTCCCTCAACACTCATGTGTAGTTCCATGTATAAAACCAAATTTTTCTACATCAGCACTTTAAGTGGAAGAACCCCACTGTGGGTAGCTATATATTACCCATTGCACTCTTGATATGATATGATATGGCATTTGTAACGCGCCTATACACAAGTGTTTTAAGGCGCGACGAGGTGGGGGGGACAAGGGGAGACAGACAACGATCCTACTAGGCCAGGTGTCATTCAGATCGCGTCATCTTCAGACAACTTAAAGGGATGGTCTAGTAAAAAAATGTATTTAAAAAATAGATAGGCAAAAATAAATAGCACTTACCGAGATTCAGCTGCAGCTTTCCTGCTCTGGTCTCCGGTCCCCGTCCTCCGCGTACAGCACTAATGAAGGGAAAGCCACCCAGCGGTAGCTTTTGTTTGCTACTGCTGGCTGGCCTTTCCTTCATTAGTACCGCAAAAGCAAAAGCCAGCACAGCAGGGCCTCCATTTCGCAAAATGGATGCGCCCATGTGCTTGCTTTTGCGAATTTTGAGCTTGAATAGCTCAAAATTTTACATAGGAAGTTTTAAAAAAGAGAATGCTAGTATTTTTTATTTATGTTGCCTATCTATTTTTTAAATAAAAATGTTTACTAGACCATGCCTTTAATCCTGGCGCCAAAATAAATCAGGTTACGGTCATGTACATGGATTCTCTCCTGACACCAAGGCATGGAGGAGACACCACCAAGATTTTAGTGAAAACACAGTCTGTCATTTTGTAAAAAACATTGATTACATGCAGGACATAAACAATTTTAAACATTCACGAATCGGAGGGGAAGAGGAAAGAGTAAAACGGGGCAAAATCACTTTTACTCTTTCATTATCCTCTCAGTCTTGTGAAAAAAAAAAATAAACAGCGCCTGCAAATTAGAGTTTAGAAAATGTTTTTATTCATGGATTTCTATGGAATCCACCTGCTCTTTAGCAGGTGCAAAACCAAGGCAGATTCCATAGGAATCCATTTGTTTTACGCCTGCATGTATATATCATTCAGGTGTAAAATGAAAGGTTCTGAAACGACAAAGGAAGAAAGCACAGGGTAATCATCTTCGCTCCGTACCACTCCCCTGCGATGTGCCTGCGGGAAAGGGCACAGAGGGAAACATAGCTGTAAAAAGCACCGCGTCGCATTTTTACATCTCCATTTCCCGCTCTGGCGGTCATTAAGAGTATGGCAGCAACAGTGAAAACAGGCAGTATTTCCAATACCACCTGTCATGTTACGACCCATGATGGAAGGGTCCTGTGGAAGTCCTAAGAATGCCCAATATACCTCCATTAAAAAGGTGGAGATCAAATGGGCCTAGCTCCTGCTCCCTCAAGGCGAAGGCATGTGCCAGTGCATCCATTTCCTTCAAGGGGAAAGAAACATGCAGGGGGTTCTCTGAGGGCATGTGAAAGTGGGCATCTGCGATACCCACCTTCTCACCCAATTTACAATGTAAATGACAAGTGTGCCAGAAATGACCCTTCTATGCATTTATTTTTAAATGTTACAGTAATAATATGATCTGCCACTATACCCAGTATATTTCCCTCTTCAAATTAAGAGAACATGGATTTTTAAAAAAAGGAAAAATAAAATCATATGAATTTTCAGCAAATACAGCTGCAATAGTTTCCATTGGGGCTATGTTTTACAGTATAGAGATTACAATACACAGCAGCTCAGGGAGCCGAGATGCCTGCTCTCTCAAGTAAAGAAGGGTGCTTTCGTTGCTGCTGCCCCTATGGATTGGAATACTCTCCCAGAGGAACTTAGAAAGATTAGCGTCATTGAGAATTTCAAAAAGAAACTGAAGACGCTGCTGTTCAATTAATCTTAGAAGTGCCATAAACCCAACAGTTGTTTCCTTCCACCCGGCATCCAATAGGGCGTTGTGTCTGTTTGTGTTGCGCCCGTGAGCCTCCGGGTCCATAGGTTGCACGGTAAAAAGTAGAAATGTAAAATACGAGTCTCAATCATCGACAATCTGCGTTTAAGGCGCACACTGCGGGCCACAAAAGTAATCTATGGATTCATAAGTGTTGACATTTCAGCCCACAGTATCCCTCAATACCCCGTCCATGCATGAGACTCTGGGCATTCATAGGTGTCCTCTCGCAAGTCTCTAACTCCTGCGGCCACAGGGATATGGGTGCTTTTTGTGCAGCACTTTTCAAAGGCAAGACCTCACAAACTCCTGCACCCGTGTGCTTACCTTTTATCTGTAAGATTTTGAAGTTATTCTTCGTGGACGTATTGTAGGATTTGTTGTCTATCTAACCTTGGAAATGTGAAAGGAGTGGAGATAATTATGTATCCATTCTTGGACTAGGCCTCTCCAGACTCAGGCCTGGCAGCGCTGAATTAACATTCTGAAATACGACAGGTGGCAAAACTTATGGATCTGCCCTGGCAAGTAAGCCACCAGTCTTCCAGGATTGACTGAGCATATTCTCCAGAGCCACCTGCATCCAACACCACATTGTGTACTAAAGGACAATTCCTCCAAATCTGCTTTGGAAACACATTCCAATGACTACAACACATTACAACATATCCTTCTCCTTCTCTCCAGAACTGTAGTTCACGTAAGTTAACTGACATGCAGCTATGCCATCACAAAGCACTTTTCCCTTGCTGCATCGACTCCGCACTTACTTTGTAACATTGTTTTGCTCCCCACTTTCCCATCCTTTAATATTCCCCTGATAATGATTCTCCCCCAGCAGTCTAAGGGCAGGATTTCCCAAGGGGGCTCACAATCTGTAAAGCATCAGACACGTGCCGGTTCTCTCAAACTAGGAGAGGGGTGATCTGGTGCAGGATGAAAGTCATTATAAAATGACATACCATGCCCTTTAGGAAAACCCTATGGTATTCCCTGAGAGGAATAGCTGAAAGATTGTTATGTAATTTATGTATTGATTGTAACTACGGTCTCCTTTGCAACTAAGATTTCTGTAACAAGCGCCACGATGCTTCTGGCTGATGTGCGCTCAACAAATTTGAATAAATAAATTGTCCTTAAAGAACACACTGATGTGATGTTTGCATGCTAAGTGAGAAGGAACACTGGAGGGAAAGGTGTGGTTTATATTACTAGAAGTACCAGCACCTTTCCCCCACATTTTAGTAAATTAGTAGAAGATGGTGCACGGAATAAGCAGCTTTGCCTATCCAAGAATTCATAGTAGTGGAATTCAAGGTGGTTATACTAGAAGTTAATGTTTAAATAGAAACACGTTTGCCAAGTTTGTGTTTCCCACATTAATGTCAATAGAGCTATTAGTCAAAGCCAAGAAGGAGACTGTGTTCCAAGGCGTGAGACTCACATCCAGAGTGACACTTGTGGTTGGCAAATTTTGGAATAATTCCCATTGCTTTTGTGAGTTTACAAAAAACTGCAGCACACAATCACCATGTGTGTAGATGTGATCTAAAAAAACCTCAAGCCTGGGCCCAACTTCTTAAAGTACACATTTAATATTTAAAAGTTAGTCAATGATTAGGGCAATCAGACAATTCTATTTTTGCTTTTCCAGGGAGAGTTCAACGCTTTTTAAAACACAAATGACTCAATGTATTTCAAAACTAAACTGTAACTGTAACATGTTTCTTTTTGGCCACAGATTTAACCCAACCACCATGTACGCACAGGCCCACAAAGAAAAAACACATATCGGGCCACCCTGAGAAATTGGGCCACAATGATGTACTCACTCCAGTGTCCTGGAAAGTTTCAATTTGTGACCACCCCTTGGAACAGCCCAATGTTACCAAGTCAGACACTAGCATTGTGGAAGGTTAGAAAACCTGATTGCCCCAAGGGAACAGACCCATTTACTAGATTAATCTGGAAGTTGTGATTAAATCATATCCTGGTCAGAGGAAATACATGGAAAGAAAAGCTCAGCGCAAAAGTAAAACAGGTCAAAGTGAACAGTTCATAGGGTTGGTTACTCCTTCCAGTCATGTGGTTAAGAAGCAAAAGCTCGCAACCAACAACAATGCAGGGAGAACTGCAATAAAAGGAATGCCCAAGCAAGGCTCAGTAACAAGTAGTCATTACTAAAAACACAATCCCTAAAACACAATCATCCCTGCAAGAAAAACAAAATCACCCAATAATACAGGCTGAATATGAACTCTAGCCAGAAAGGTAGATTGAGAATTGTACTTCTGGATGGATTTCAAAAATATGCAAATAATGAAGCAACAGGGAAAAAACTAAAATAATTACTAAAATGTGTTTGGCCAAGGTAGGTAAATGGGGGCTTTACCAGTCATTATGATCCACGCAAAAGCCATGACGCCAGAGTGCCTAAAAAGTCATGGAAAGGATACCTTGCACACAAATGTTCTACCTTAGCCTCTGTGGAAAGTTCAACAGTGTCTGGAAGGTCCAATATGAAGTAGACGATTTGTCCTGGATGTCTTAAAATTGGTGAGTTGCTTTCTGTTTGGGGGGCTCCACAAGCGTAGCGTTGCTCAAAGTGCAGAAGGTGCAAAGGGGCATGAAGCTTTGTGCATCTTCATTGGGGGTTCAAAGATGACTCCATGTCTCAAAACACGCTCAAAGTCTTCTTGATGTATTCCGAGCAGCAAAAGTGCCAAATGTAATGAGCCTGGACTTAACAGTACTGATGGCCTATAAAGAGAACCTCGCAGATATGGACCATTCTGCCTCACTTCTAAAATTGAGGTAAGTATGCAACGTCACCTACAAGTACACTGTTTCCACTATGGGTACCTAAATGACCTTATCAAGGGGTCGCCAGTGCAGGAACGCTTCAAAGTTCTTCAAACCATGTCCCTTCTGTTCCTGTGGGATATTTAGGAAACTGTCTCTCCTGCCCCTCCTCGTTAGATCTGCCATCTTTTCCTGTATGGAAGAGGACTTGGACTTTAAATTGTCAACTATTTCAAAAGAAAATCAACTGCCTGGGTAGTTCCCATTCCATTTAAGGGTATGTCCTAGCAGGGGATTGGCGGCTTCCAAGTCTCCTGATTGGTCCAATGGAGGATCTTGTCAAGTAGAGTATATTCTATTTTACCTAGCATTTTCCAGAGTACCTTGGAAATACTCTGAGAGCTGGAATCCAGGCTGTGGATTTCTCTGCCTGTGGATGTTAATTTAATTGCCCTTTATTTGTCCTTCGGAAGGAAATTAAAGATATATCTCTTTCCTCGTTCATTTGCTTCCATTGCTAGGCTTTGTCTGTACCCTTCCTTCTGATAATTTGAATGGTTTAGCATCCTTAGGTTGGGTAGTTTGTAGTTTTCTTGATCTGATTCGGCACTTTTGTGAGGTGATTCTGCACTTTAAAAATTATAATACCTTATCATAGCATACCTTGCTTATAGAGGCGTTCCTTAGGGCAGATGATTAGCATAATGGGAGATTACAAAATGGTGGAAAGTATCTTTCCTGATCAGGAGCACCCATCATATCTTGGCTCCATCCATATCGTGCCCATAGATAACACACAGATTTTGACAGCAAATGCCTTCTTTGGCTTAATCACCATCTGTTGCCGATGCCCCAATTAATTTAATGTCATGGGCTCAAAACAGCATCCCAATTGAATGAAGTGTTCAAATTGTATTGGAGAACAAAGGTAATTCTAGGCAATGGAATGAGCAGTTAAGCTCTCAGAAGTCTCCAAGTCACATGGGTTTGAAGTGAAAACATTTTTCATGATCAAACAAAGGACATTTTGGACTGGGTCCCCATCAGCTGGTGTAACTCAGTCAGAGGGGGATTCAGAGTGGCCAATCATAATACTAGATCATCTCCGATCATAGACAGGCAAAGTTAGCACATCATAAAGATTAAAGCAAAATTGCCCATAGCATTAATTCTGCATATACCACTGCAAAATAGTTTGGGGATAATTACTTCACTAAGTATGGGCTGAATATTTAAAATGAACCCATTACAAGGAACCCAATCCTGCTCAGCATGGTTTGAAGACATTTGGAATAATAATGCATTTCCTCTGATTGATAGCTTTGATACCACTAAGATCAGGGGTGCCAAATGACTACTGTATAATACTGAGGAAAGTACATAATATTGAAGAAAGTACATGGGCACTGTTTTCCAGCATTCCATGTGCAGACAACTCTCCTGTTGGTAAATTCGACCCTAGTAGTAGAACAGGGTGCCAAACAGCTGCTTGCGCCTCAGTGGATACTCGCAGCAGAAATCATACATGCCTGTGTGTGTATACACACCAGTGATTCAGTTGCACACCGTAGTGGCAGGCAGTCCCCACCTGGGTACAAACCACTAACTCCAATTAAGAGGGAGCTCCTCGAGGTAGCCGTCGATTTCTGAGACATGGGGTCCATCCACCTTCGAGTAGAGGGACGCATAGAATGTAAGAAACTCTGTGTTGATGTCTTGGGGCGAAGTGGCTAGTGTACCGTTGGATCTCTCTATTGCTGGGATGTTGGGCACTCCAAACTCGTGCCGAATTAACCTGGCCAGCACCCGGCCCGGCCGCTCGCCCTCCCCGTAGCGCCTAACTGCCTGAGGATTGTCAAGGAATTTAACTTCGCGCTCAGCAAGATTGCGGAATCTATCTAGTTCACGACCCAGTGATGCCAGTGCGTCAGGGGAGTGGTCGTGTGTGTATTGGGTTTCCAATCTTGCGAGGGTCGACTCGCTGTCAGCGATGTCCTCACGGATACCCTTCAGGATGCCACTCCCCTTGGATAGGGCAATACCCCTGATATAGGCCTTGAATGATTCCCAAAGGGTAGCTCGGAGGGGGACTGAATCTATGTTGACCTCGAAAAACTCCTCAATAGATGACTCAAGTTCGGAGGCGAAGGTATGGTCAAGGAGGGCATAGGGTCTCATTCTCCACTGCCGTGACCTTTCGAGGTCATGTCCCCACTTCAGGGAAATGACCACCGGGGAGTGATCCGACAATGTTTTAGGTAGGATTGCCAGATGGGTAAGGCATCTAATCAGTATATCTGACAATAGCCATCTATCTATCCTAGAATGAGAATCGTGGACCGAGGAGTAGTAGGTATACGTGCGAGAGTCAGGGTGCATCAGTCGCCAGGCATCTGATACCGCCAGCCGGGGGAGGGTTGTCAGGATTGTGTGAGCTGCCTTCGATAGCTGGCGAGGTCTGGAACCCGATCTATCTAAAGTGACATCCAAAATCGTGTTGAAGTCCCCGCCCCATATAATTGGGAACTGCGGGTAACTCTCAAGAAGCGATGCCAGGTTAAGAAAGAATTCAGGGTCGTCGATGTTAGGACCATATATATTAAGGATAGCTACATTTTGATTCTGTAATGTACCAATAATGAGTACATATCTGCCGAGGGGGTCAATATGTGATTGGGAACAGCTAAATTTCAGGTTTCTGTGGATTAAGACGAGGACGCCTCTGCTCTGGGTGGAATAAGTTGTGTAATATCTCTGGGGTCCCCATTGCCTGGCAAACCTCTCACATTGTTTAGCACAAGCATGTGTTTCTTGTAAGCAAAGGATTTGTGTACCATGACGCTCCGCGTAGAGTTGTATTTGCCTCATCTTTTTGTGATTGCCCAGTCCCCTAACATTCCAGCTCATAAAAGTTATGTTGCTATCCACCATTAATATGGAGGGTATGTTTAGGTTGTGCCCTGCATATGAGGGTAGGTTCCGCAAACTGCAGCAAGAACCAACATACTATTCGATTTATACCTCTGTGTTGCAATGGTGAACCGTGCGTGATTCCTCTGGTAGGCGTCGAGACTTTTTTAAACATAACTCCCCATCTACCCAGTACCCACCCACATCCCTCCCCAAACCTGAGGGATGAGACCCAAACCCCCCCACAACAGTAACAACTTCTCGGCATCAGCGCCTGGGGGGCTGTTAGCTGACCGAGCAGTGGCGCAACGGACTATAGAGGGTAAGCAAAGAATACATACAGCTGGAGTCTCTAACAGGCAAAGTGAGGACCGTATGAGAAGCGAACATGGTATTACCAACAAAAAGGAGGCTCGATCATAACATATTAGTGCATTCCCACAATCGCTGAACATGACATTCGGTACATTTAGTGTATAATGCACCGCTAGGGTTCCAATAACCAATAAACATAGTGAGCAGATACCGCCCCGAGGGGCCATGGTTGAGAGGATGAATACAACAATAATAACATAGCAACGGGCTATCATGAATAAAGTGAAATACGGGCTGTTGCCGACCCGACCAACTCAGCAAGAAACTTCCAAGGCTGGACTGAAGATAAGGGGTTAGCCGGGGAAGTGTTCATCCAGGAATTTAGAAGCCTCCTCTGGGATCGTAAAGAAAAAGGTTTTGTTAGAGTGTTCGATGCGCAATTTTGCAGGGAACAGCATGGAGTACTTGACTCCTAGGTCTCGGAGTCTTCTCTTCACAGCCACAAATGTCTGACGTTCGCGTTGCACCACCACCGAGTAATCCGGGTAGAGGTGGATTCTGGCCGCTCCAAGGGTAAGGTCGCCCTTGATCCTGGCTGCCCGCAGAAGGGCATCACGGTCCCGAAAGTTCAGAATCCTAGCTATAATGGGCCGAGGAGGGGCGCCTGGTTTGGGTTTCGCTGTCAATGCCCGATGTGCTCTTTCAATAGTGAATTGTGGGGATAATTTAGGAGAGTCTAGGAGTGTCATGAGAATCCGTTCCAAGTAATCTTCCATCGGTTCTGCAATATTGTCCTCCGGTATGCCAACTATACGCAAATTATTACGTCTCGAGCGAGACTCGAAGTCATCATTTTTCTTCTCTACTGCTGCCACACGGTTGGTTAGCGTGGAGACCTCAGCCCGCAGAGAGCCCAGCACATCCTCGGCAGCCCCCAGTCGAGTCTCGACCTCTGTTACTCGCCCATCCGTCTTTTCAATATGGGCTTTTATGGAGGAAATTGACCCATTCATATCGTCTAGTTTGGTATGCAGAGTGGTGAAGCCATCACGGATGTACTCCAACAACTTTTGTGAGTCATCTGAAGTCGATGGGGCCGAGATGGAAAGGGGATCCTCAGTATCATCGGAGGGCGGCTTGGATGGCGTTTTAGCAAACATGTTTAACGAACTTTGCTTTTTCCCCGCACCTGCTCCCTTGGTCATGATTAAAACCGGAGAAGGACAGGAGTCCAAGAAGAAAATGCGTGAGAAAGTAGCGTAGCACCCGGTAGTTCGGGACGGTGGGTAAGAGCCAAGCGTCCCGCCTGTGATGTGAATTGCCCTCCAAAAAAAAAAAAAAAAAAATATTTTAGCACGGTAAATACCTGCTGCAGTAGGTTGAGTCCACAGCCGAGGAGCACAAGGGTGGGGCACAGTTACCGGTGACGCCGCAACCCCTGCACCACAAGGCCTTAAAACACTCCGGCCCGGGCTCTCCTCGACCCCAAAGCCCGCGAATATGTATTGCGGTGCTGATCCAGGTCCACAGGGCGGATCCGTCGATGAAGGTACTAGCGTAAATGCGGGCTGAGGCTGGCGGTGAATTGGGGGGCAGGGGAGGGAGAGCTCCCAGCTTGGTGAAAAGGAGTTTCAAGTGGGGAGGCAGCACCTGCCGGGGCCCAAGTGAACCAAAACAGGGTTGCACCACAGAGTCCGAAACTCGCGGGAAGCCCCGAACAGAGGTCTCCCAATGCAACGCTAATGATGGGCCCTGTAGTCCCACGCAGTCCTCCGTGGTATCTAGAGAACGGTGGGAACTCACCGTCAGTAACCAGGCCCCCTTACCTTATTAAGGTAGTGTTCAGGAACGCTCCGGAGAGGGGGACATGGGTAGCCGTGGGTAGATGAACAAGCCCGCTGCGTAGTGCTGCGCAGTCCAAGGCGGAGGGAGCTAGCGGTCCCTGCTCCAGCCGTTAGCAAGTATCAGCACAGGGCAATCCGAGTCCTCCTGTTGGTCCGGTAGACTGGCTGCAGGGAGGCCCAGCGCGCCTCCGAGGCTTCAGCGCCTCTCCCACACAGAGGCCGCACACGCCGGGACGTCGAGTAGTGGCACGGATCCGCAACCCCTGGAGCTTTGCCTCAGGGAGAGCCAGGCGTCCGCGGCGCCGCGCTCCCAACAGCAACAGCAGGGCCCACGGATGGTCTACGGGTCTCAAATTCAGGATATCGGTACACTGTCAGCTCATACCGCGGCTGTAGTAATGATGGTTGGTAAGGCTGTATTTTAGCGGTCGAATTAGCAAAGATGTGCCCTCGTCGTCCGGAGCTTCACACTCAGGCGGCCATCTTGTTTCGGCGCAACAGCGCCCCCCCTCGAGCATAACTCTTCTAGTGTATCCGAATTATGTAATTTTGATAGATAGGACCCAGCGGGGGCTCCAAAGATTATTGGATGCCATTAAAGTATATGCTGCGAGTAATGAGTTGGTAATAAATGAGGAGAAAACAGTATAATCAGATTTACGACAAAAAGAAGATAAAAGGGGACTTAGCTGGCACATGGATTCCAAGCCAATAAAACCATCAGCCTTTATCACCTATTTGGGGTTCAAGCTGGACGCAATGGACAATAAAGGTGTTGCTCTCTCGCGTATGCTTGCTAAGGCCACTCAGGCCGGAGCGCAGATGCGGAAAATTAGATCTAGGTATTGTAAATTCTCTATTCGTCCTTTGATGGTATACTACAGGATGAAGGTGGTGCTGGCTATGCTATATGGAACAGAGATTAGCCACATATTACGGTCTGTACAGTATGAGAGGGTTGAGGCCAGAATTTGGAAGAGGGCGTTGGGTCTACCGGATTGTAGACCCATGTCCTCTTTACGATTCGAGTTGGGTCTCACAGCATTGAGCACGGTGATGGACTGGAGGATCCTGTCATTATACAGAAACATTCTCTTACCTCTGAAGGACTCCCTATATGAGGATCTGACAGATATTCTACAGTCTGGGCATCGGGCGGTAACTTCAGGGAGAGAGCGAACAGAATTTTAACGAGGTTGAAGTATCAGTGGAAGACCTGAAGGATTATCCCAATGTGGTGAAAAGGGTCTTATTGCAAATACAAGCCAATCTAAAATGTACTACACTTTATCATTTCTGGATAAACCATTGGGGAGCCTTCCAAAATACCTGGATAGATTTTCAAATGCATATTGGGCCCAGCAATTCCTGAGACATAGGCTGAGCCTGCTCGCTACAGGAGAAATTATACAAATAAGATCTCGAAATAGAGAGGTGGGGGGTTGGATGCGTCCTGTGTGGTGATATGAGTGTGCTTCAGAACAGAGAACACATGGTTCTGCACTGCGTGGCACTTTCAAATTTTAGAGCCTTAGTTCTGGAAAATGTGGGCTATAACTACAAAGTGCTATACGCTACATCGTTTTTTGCCCGTGCATCCAGTGGCGAGGAAACGAAAGCTACAATACCAGTTATATACATAATGAATAGAGCTGGCTTGATAAAACTGAAATTTTAAATTAATTGCGGTAATTGGTAATCTAGTTACCTCATTTGTGGTTGATGTGGCTTACCTCCTTCCTTCTATTTCTTGTTTTACTAATTTATGATGGTTGATTTCATCCTTTTATTAATTGTTCGGATGAATTACTTTAATATGCATAGTGACATTATGTAGGTGTGTGTATTAATGTATTTATATGTCGTTTTAAATTTTGTGTAAGGTTGATTTAGCGAATCAAGAATCACAATAAAAAAATACAAAAAAAAGTAAGAGGTGATAAGCAGATCTAACTTGCATGAAGAAAAAATGCACGTGAACTCCTTAACATTTGGAGAAAAAATATCCGCAGTTTCCCTCAGTAACTACCTAACTGGGAAACAACGCTCTCATGCAGATATCTGTGGGCCTAGACTGCCTGGTCAGAGTCTTGCAGACCCGGATAGAAGAAGTCACACTTTACAAACACAACACAACACATCTTCGTCCAGTTCAAAGAACGTGCAGTATTACTTCTGTTACCACCTTTTATTTGGTGACTTTATGCCAGTCTGGAGGGGGCATAAAGGCAGCCACTGCTCAAAGAAGCAAACTTGCAAGAGCTGTTGGCTGATGCATACACAGCGCGGGACTCAAGGCTGTAGTATATTACTATCCAGGAGCCATGAATGCAAATGGCGGCACTAGCATCGTGCTTGCAGGGCACCAAACTGTGTTTTACTCTCTCTAGAGCATATTGTGCAATTGCAAACTCCTTTCCGGAATGCAATCAAGTGACTCGGGCGTCTGCAGCATTATGTACGTGCAGAAAAGCCACATCTGCGCCGAGGAGAAGAAGCATGACTCGCCCAGTTTACCACAGGCCATAAATCATTAACCAGCCAGAGTTCTCCCTCGCTGCTTCCAGGTATAAAGCCAGCGTGGGGAAAAACAGGACAGGATCTCTTAAGGTACTAGGCACTGGAGTGAATCGTAAAAAGGTTTACTCATCAGCTGATCACGTGCACCATAGCTCCTTCCCTGTTCAGGAGTATATTGATTCTCTTGGTACCTTCTTACTTCATATCTGCTCCAAGGACAATCTCCTTCTCCCAAGATCAACCTCTCCGAAAACTAGGGGTCAAAGTTAAGATCCCTTTACAATCACTGTAGCAGTCTCATGTTGAGCACTTCAATTAGAAAGAAAACAAATAATCTCCAAACTTGAAAACTGCCTGCCCAAAGCACATGGCGGAAGTTATTTTATAGACCATTTGATGTAATATTACCTTGAATGGCAAATCACACAATGAGTCACCCCTGTATATTTTCTATAAAAGAACGGAGACCTAATATAAACCAGGGGAATACATAAAGAATCTAACAACAACGTTGAAGTAGGTCACCCTACCCTTGCGACTGTGGCCACTGGCGGCTTTCCACCAATTGGAAGTGCAGCGAAGCACCATGAAGGGACATTTGACCTGAATGACGACAGCATCTGTTGCGTGGCACGCACTGAAGCTCCCACCTGTTGAAATGCCAGTGCACTCTGCCCATCGCACATATGATGCATTTATTAAGGTTGCGAAAATTGAGAGTTTTCTAGCGCAAGGGTGCCAAGGATTTATGACCGTGTCTAAGTGATTGTTTCATCCTGATGAAGGCAGTCGCCAATATGCTTCGGGGATCTAAAAATGAGTGTACCCCACGCTAATTCAGCCAAAACACAGTGTTTCTGTTTTTTAGTTATTTCATTCGTTCACAATAATCAGTCCACAGCCCACCTAATACCTTCAGTGGTGTAAAACAAAATGCCGGCGCCCCCCCCTGCAGAGGGGGCCGTCCCACCACCAAGCTTCTCAAAGAAGCAAAGGGCGTACCACCATGGTGCCCGCTGCGCTGCAGGGGCCCCCATTACGCCAGTGAATACCTTTGCACAATGCTCAAGGACATATTCTTAACTAGGACACTGTCGAATTACACAGCAATCCTCCAAACATGCTCACTGATAAAGTGAGCTGCATCTGTGCTACTAATACCCGATCAGCCACTCCCACTTTGTTGCACCCAAATATCTTCTGGACTGCTTACACCAACTCAGACTATTCTAGCACACTTGCACTTCAACCTTACCAGCACCAAACATCTTTGACATCACCTAAAAGTAACCTGGAAAAGAATCCAAGGGCTGCATAGACCATACTAACCAGTGGTCGAAGTGTACGAAAAGAAGTAGTGGAGCTATGTTCTCTGCTGGTCTGCCCCGCTCCCCACAAACCCCATCCCTGCGCCCCCTCCCAAACACAATCCGAACCCTCTAAGAAACACACCTACTATTTATGGGAATGTGCAGTGCAGTGCACTGTAGTGCAAACTTCAACTTCTTCCTACACTTTTATTTTAAAACTAAACCATTCAGGAACAGTTTCTTTTTAAAATAAAAGTATAGGAACAGTGAAACTTGAAAATAAAAAGTATGGGAGCACCGCTCCCGACCGCTCCCTCCCACTTCGACCTCTGATACTAACCTCAAGAATCTCCAGACTACCCCATAATCGCATTTGAAGCAAACAAACCACAAGAGTTCCCTCAACTATCCAAAACTTTATCAAATTCACTTGCATCACTGAACTCATTAAGCTCTCACAAGACAACTAAATAACATATTCCTCAGCAAAGTGGTAGACCTCTAAAAAATCAGAACTACAACACTTGCAATAACATGACCTGGCTCCAATGCACCTCACTCAGACTGGACCTCACCATTAGACATCCACCTCATCAACTCTTACACAAAAGCCCTTGCCAAGACCATCATGCCTTAGAGTGCTCTGTGCTGCCTGTTCGGCATCACTAGCCAGAAAAGACAGCTTGATTGCCCCTCCCCCGCACGCCTACCGCGCACATCATACATTCTTGCATCACATCATGCCCAAGCCTGCGTGCCTTCAACACGAACTCCTCTTATACAAAACCCTCCTTCAGCCCCACATCATTGGGGAACTAGGGACCTGTTACAAGCTTTCCTGGTCCATTTGAAACCATGGAAAGAAGTCTGGTATCCTGGTGTAGTGCTTCTAAAAGAACATAACGCCCTGAAATCTAGCTAGTTATACTTCCACCAACCAAATACCAAACATAGAAAGCACTTCTCTGCATCTGGGATGATAGACTTACTGACTCCAATGCCCTGACACTGCGAATGTTTGGAGACATGTCTGACACCTTTTCCAAAGCCCCATATTCCGGAGACAACACACTGAAAACCGATTGGAGGCCACACTGACAAAATAGGTGCATTTACCTCCAAGCATACCCTCCTCCATTTCAGAGTCACCCAGGGACACACTCTCCCTCGCGTGCTTCATCTGGGAAAAAGGGCTTCACACACACAATAACCAGTCATCAAAGTCCATGGTCCAGAAAATATTGCTCCCTCCTTTCCAAGAACCATAATGCTTCCTAACATTGGTTCAGTTGCAGGAAATCTGAAATCCGACACATGTAGGATGGACATCATCCTGGGTACATGCCACATGCTTTACCCCACAGCTTCCTGTAATTATCAACACATCAATCTAATTTTCAACGCATGACAAGAACTTCAGAGTATACCTGGACAAACGAGCCGAGCATGGTCTGACAAATTAGCACAGTTGTCTAAAGTGCACTGTACCACTACTGCTCCAGAACTAGCAAGTACTACAAGCATGCTAACTAATAAACAATATTGGCAGATCTAGATTTGTGCCTTGTTGGATTTTTTTTGTAAGTAATGTGCATATGTGTAAATCTCAGGAGTTCTACAGTAGCAGATGAATCTATTTTTGGAACATACTCTGGTCTCGCTGATCCTTTATTGGTCCCTTTAATCTGTTGCATGCAGATTAGAAACTCATAACACCCTGGGGTGCGTTTTGAGATGTACTTCCCACAGTCACTTAGCTTCCAACAGGGAAGCGCCACATCGGGAACTGGTCATGAAATATACTGGATGAGGGCACAGCATCTCCCAATCAGAATCAGCGAAAGAGCTGAGATGTGGAGGCTTCAACTTGCCAAGACATCCTTTGCGCTGACAAATCCGCCCTATTGTGACCATGCTTCTCCCACGCCGAACAATGTGCATGTAATGCGACATGTGAGGGAACGATGGTGATCAAAGAGCAGCCGGGATACCAAAACATCGCTGCAGAGGTGGAACAGAGCGGGGGAACAAAGGAGCCAACCACCCTGCAGCCTGTGCTTGATCACGCATTTGACAAGCACTGTACTGCTACTGGTATCGGTTATCAGGTGGACCAGCCACACCTCTCACTACCAAGCCGGTGGCTAGCTGTGGGATTAGTGGCTACATGCAAGCACCTCTGCCTACACTCAAGGACATTCATGACCCGCACTGCAATGATTGAAGGAGTCGCAGTCACCTTATCTCATTACGACGGGTCAACCATTTCAACGAGACCACAGACGGATTTCTGTTTGTTTTATCGTCATAACTCACAATTTTATTTATTTGCATTTTTAAAGCACTCACACAGCCCACGGGCATCGAGGCGCTGTTACAGGAATTGTTTGTTTTTTAGTTGCGCAATTGTTTTTTGTATTAGTTGCGTATTTATAACGCGCTTAAATACCCAGAGGTTTCTAAGCGCGGACCAGGTAATCAAACCTGTGTTGCTTCATGTCATCTTGCTTCCAAGGCGAGCACATTGCCATTGAGCTATCCTCCCGGGAAACCTCCAATTGCGATGCAGAGAAACAGTGCAAAATGAAGAACACACTCTTAATCCACATATTTATTTCCAGATTCTAGAAAGGCCGTTTCCCATTAACCGCTAGCAGTAGCCAAACAGAATAAGCCTAGAGCTTTGCATACCTCTTGCATGCTTATTATTCAAATTGAGGTCGGAGTTGAAGAGGTGTGCTTTGCCTGTACTGCCAGAAAAATAGAGCTAGAAAGGTTTCACCTTTCTCACCAAGCAAAACAAGTGCTATGATGAAGCACTTCAGGGTCCAGGTTCATACAGGCCATGCAAATTCGAGCAGTGCGCTGTATACATTCAAAGCATGTATCCAATAAAACTCACAAGGATGTTTTTTCAAACATATTCATTTCTCTGTCTTGCGTTTTGACAGCTTTTGGCTGTCCAGATGTTTTGGACATCAGCTCCCATCCGCCCTACTCAGCATAGTAAATTACGAGGAATCATGGGCGTTTTGTCCCAACCACACCTGATTACAAATTCAACGGATTATTTATTTTATAGTAGTTCTGCAGCACTTTACACCAAAGCACTTTAACAATACACATGCCGCTAATGTAAGGTAATCTCTATTAAAAGAGTGGAAGGGATTAAAACACATACACATTCATGCTAGAAAACCTGCAATATAAAATATGCACAGGTTTCCATTAATACTGTGATATAAATGATGCAAAAATCAGTGCACCAGGAGAAAACCCTTGCCGAATAACTAGGTTGTTTTCGACTTTTAGGCAAAGGAAAACTCAAAATTGGGCAGTAACCAAAAGCCAACCATCAAGACTGTGAAGCAGCAGCGCCTCGGATGGTGCCGCGGCAGCCGCGGCGTGAAGCCGGCCCACACGAGTCGGGAGGCGCTGCCGAGTCCGCGGCCAGTGAGGGGAAAGGAAAACCCGCGGAGGCTAGCCGCGCGACTAAAACCGCTACGGGTGGACCCGGCGGGGCCGCGGAGGAAGCCGCTATGTGCAGCCGCGGCGGGGCCGCTCGTCACTCACCTGTTCGCCCCAGTCCGGGGGGTGGGGAGCAGTGTTCACGACGGCGCCGGGACACGGGGGAGCAGCGCCCGGCTCGCTGGTCCCGTGCTGCTCACGACGCTGCTGGAGCTGCACGTTGCAGGGGGGGAGGGCCCAGCCTCAGGACGCGTCCCTACGCGTCGCGGCCACAACCGCATGGCCAACACCACCGCCCTCCACCAGCAGGGGAACGGGGCCTACACCACCGCCCTCCACCACCAGGGGATCGGGAAGAGCAACACACTGGGATGGCAACCCTTAAGAGAGGTGGGACCATGTCCCAGGAACCAATAAAAAGGGGGCTAACTCAAACCCTCAGGGATTGGTGGGGGCTTGATACCTCCGGCTGTGATAAAAGAGCGACCAGGATGACTAATGGGTGGTTCTCATTACACAGGACACGGGGAGGAGAGAGGAGAGCGAACCAGAGTGGTGGGCCTATCCGGACAGCGGCTCGAGATAGGACCAAGCCAGGCCCAACGCCGTTGTATTACAGGAGGACAAGATACCGGTGAAGATAACCGGGAGGACTTAACAGTTTTTCTTTCAGCATCTGCTGCCTTAAGCCAAAAATAAATATTATTTTAGCACTAGTCTGTCTCCGACTATAAATCAAATCTCAATTTTCTGTCAAATAATATAGGGAAATTCACATTGAAATGCAATTCATTGTTTTATTTGGAAGTGATTCTGGACTTGCAAGCCTTGAAAATACTTAAAACTCCCACTAGACCTGCATACTCGACCTAAGAGAAAATCACTAGCCCCATGGTAACAGGTGACAAAATATTTATGTTTGGTTTCTATAAAATGTTGCTCGCCAGCAAAAGCACACTTCAAATTCGGTGCAATGCTGCTACCCAAAGGCTAGTCATGCACAGTGAAACCTTTATTTCCCATTTACTGCAAAGTTTGTTTTCGATAAATGTAAAAAAAAATGTTTCAAACAGCCCTCATACTTGCCAGCAAGGTCGAGTACCCTGCAAATGGTACTCGCCCTTCAAAAAATCTCTTCGTCAATGCGAATGGGCTAGTAGATTTTGTGTACATTTACTCCTTATTTCGGGTTAACAGAGCTTAAGTGCGATTGGCTGATTCGCCTAAAATGAAGAGTCCCCCTATTGACAGAAAACCAGTGCCAAATAACATGTCCTATGGGGCTGCAACTTTTGGTTCTACAGATGTTATGGGCTACAACTCCCATCAGCCCTAGCCAGCATAGTCAGAGGGGGATCATGGGAGTCAGAGTCCAAAACATCTGGAAAGTGCCAGGTTACAGACCTCTCAAAGTGGCCCCCTCTCAGGAGAATCTACAGTCAAAGGGCCTGATTCATGCAACGTTTTCCTATAGGATTGCACCATTATAAAACGCTTCCATGAATCAGGCCCAAAATGTAGTTTAAGGCCTTTGAGTAAGTTGCCACAGAATAGCTTCTGGGCACAACTCTTGTTTCTGTTTGGGGACAGAAATAAACTAGGACATTAAGCAAACATTGCAAAAATATGTTATTCTCACTCTGCATAGAGGAGGGAATCCTGGGGCACAGCACACAAGTACTGCTGATTGGCTGACCATGAGCCCTAGCTGAAAGTTGGCATCCTGTGCCATTTCATAACATTTTAAATAGTTGATTTTTGTGAACCATCCACTCCACACAGTAACATGTCAGTCCAGCGGCAGAAGCAGACATGTTACCTCCAGAATATACTAGTTTCATTAAAAAAAAGTTTTCAGTGTTTGTGTTTGCTCCCGGTGCCAGATCAGGAGGAGCGTATGCCAGTTTTTCTTTTTCAACAGTCTTTATAAAGCAAACCTTGGTTGGTGACAATCAACCAGATGCCTGATCAAAAGTAGAACAAAATATCCACTCCAATCCCTCGAATACTACATCCTGCATGAAAGAAAGATTGACAAGAAGGGAGATTAATTTAAAGTTACATGCATCAACGTTAGCCAAGTATCACCGGGCCCAGCGTATCACAAGGTGATAGGCGGTCTCCTTGGAGCCTACCCTATGTAAGGAAAACACAGGATTCGTGAAGAGGTGGAGACTAAACAAATATTCACTGGATTTAATATGATTAACCATTGAGGAGTTGGCCAACAGTATTACTAGTCTAGAGAAGGAGATTAAAATCCTTGAAACCAATCTGACTAGTCTGTTAACTCACGAACAGATCCAAATGATCCTGGATGGCACCAATTTGAAATTAGATCGTTACAAAAGAGAATTAGAGGGTACAAAGATCAGAAAATGTCGAAGAGATAGGCTCGACTATAAACTCTACACAGTTTACAATTGGCAAGAGTATTACAAACAAAGCAAGTCGCAATCTAGACCTAGAGACAATAGACAGTTCATCAGATATTGTTTCTTCAGACGCATTGAGCGCGGAGTTAAAGGACCAGACACAGTCACAGGACATAGGGGCATCCCTCTTCTCCAGACATTTATCTTTGTACAGACCCTGCCCGACTGTGTTCCAATGCTTATACTCTCTGAGGACTTTCCTATTGTCTGCATCGATTAAGTTGTGTTAATGATTGTAACTAGCGGCTTGATGCCTGAGAGATAAGCGTGCTGTATAAATGTTAAAATAAATAAAATAAATAAATGCCTGATTCTGGAGGTGCATCTAATGGGTGGCTATGACGACACACAAACAGGTTTCTTTTTTAGATCAAAACCAACACAAAGAGGGAAAAAGAAGAAATCCTCCAAGGAAAGCAAATCCATTAAGGAAGACCTAGTTATTAACATCTCGGATTATCAACTTTCCAGTTTTGAAAGGAACGTTTTACAGAAGGGTATTTCATTTGTTCCTCAACATACGAGTTACCTTCTACAAGAGAAAATAGACCTCTTCAGGCTATTGAGGAAAATGAAACTACTGGTGTTCTTTGATTCACTGGGAGACAGTGATGAACAAGAAGAACCAGTTTACTAGAGCGCAAACCAAAAAGCACGTTTTATCCTCGAGTACAAAACTCAACTTTAGAGGTTTTTGTAATACGGATTCTTGAGGTCTTTAATCGTGTTAATTTCAAACAGCGGTCCTGTGGTAAATTCACACTTGGAGAACGGCAAGTTCTCACTCGACTTTTGAACAACAGGGATATCATCTTCAAGCTGGCGAATGAGGGTGGCAACTTGGTTCCTATGAACAAGGCTGACTACCTCAAAGAAATCGAGCTGCAATTGTAGGATGGGGAAAGTTGGGTAATCTCTGTTTGTGGGATATTTAACAAGATGCCTTTTTAACAGTTCCTACATGTGTTCCTGACTTACCTAACACAACATGTGTAATAGTAGAGCACATGTTCACCCCCACAGGGGTATCTTGGTGCTTGAGACAGACAACATATGTTTATTATTACAGCTATCAAACAGAATGATACTCATTTAGTCAACCTCTCAAGGATGAAGGCCTGTGTGGACATGTCCGGATTTGAGCCTGTGACCATTAGGTCAAGTAGTGGATGCCTTCGAGCACTGAGCCACAGAACCGACTGTGTGGGCACTGTAAGAAATCTGAAGGTGTATCCCTAGCTAGTCCCCGAGGATCTGTCATCCAGGTGGCCAGGACACGGTCATCGCTATTGGATGCAGTCCTGGGGGGGGACCAGTGAGGGAGGATCACCTGGATGGGGGTCATTGGGGAGTAGGAGTGGGCCACTGACGGGTAAGACATGGTATCCCCCTTCTTTCAATACCTTTTCCCCATCCTACCACGTAGGATATTCCAAAACACTGCCCCCCCTTTTTCCACAGGAACACTTTCGCACAACATGAAAGACAACAGACTTAGATCAGAGCCGTTTACCTGACATGTTCCAATAAAAGGGTCAGGCAAAGTCAGGCAATTGACCAGAATCACACACACCTGACGGCCCGTTGCCTTCCCCCACAGGGATAAAAGGAAGAGCACCGGACAAGCAAGGCAGACCGCACACCGTGAGAGCTAACTCAGCACGGCAGTTAAAGAGGAGGAGAAAGATGGTGCAGACCGAGAGGGTGACAAGGGGAGACGCAAGCTTACCCTTTCCGACCAAGGCCCGTGAAGCCTCTGCAGAGGGAATCATAAGTCCATGAACAATGGTCAGTGTGTGTTGTAGCAGATGTCTACGGTATATGAGACAATCCTCTGCTGATAACCAAGCTGGGGAGAGACACAGGTCTCTATGGTACCAACCTTGACTCAGAGGAGAAGAAGGTTAAGCAGTTCATCACAACCAGTGAGTCAAGGAAGAGTCGATAAGAAACCAAACTGTGTTTAACGATAAATAGCCAATGGCTAATTTGACCTTTTGAAGAAGCATAAAGAAACTATTGATAAAAGAGGGGGAAGACCGGTAACAGAGGAGTCCGACACCACGTGGGTGCTCAGGCAGGAAACTCTGTGCGGTTACCCGATGGTAGAAACTACCATAACCAGAAGCCCTTGGGAAGAGGTGAAGGGAGGTCAAAGTGGTCATACAGGGGTCTTGTAAAATCATCTGTACCGTTGAAAGTCTTTGACCTACAGATGATTGCGAAGCTAAGGGAAATGAATCCCACTTGGTGAACTGAGCGCACGAACATTGTGTTGTAAAAGTTGCCCCGAGTGAACCCGTTAGAGGGAAGCCGACAAAAAGGGACGAGACAGAAGAATTGATTAAAAAGACATCAAGATTCGTGAAAGTAAGAAAAGCCACAGTGAACCCAAAGGAGGGAGGCTGAAGTCTGAAAGGGGCCCGTGCCCGAAAGGAGATCCAGGGGTGTAAAGTTATCACCCAAAGTTCATTGCAAAAGGAACTGTTTTGTTGATTTGTTGAAAACGATTTGTGAAGGGTCAACGCCCGGAATAGGGGGACCTAGGGGTGATGCCATCACTCAAAGTATACGTGAAGCAGAACTTTGTGTTTGTTTGTTGGATGTATCAGGCCTCGAAGGCAAGAGACTTTTTTATTGAAAAGAGACTTAACCATTGAAGAACCGGACAGCTGATACAGAACTGTCGGCTCGTGCTGGGAAAGCTCGAGTGCGTTCTGTGCTCAGAAGTCCCACCTTATCCTGTGCTAAAAAGGTGGGGAAGGGAGACCCCTGGCAATCACATCCTGACTTATTATTTGTAAACACTTTTCTTTATTGAAACCCTATCCCACACTCGTTCTGTAATTAGTTGTAAGGAATTGGCAATAGTTTTTTTAGTATAGGCCTTTTTATTTTGACAACGCCACAAGGCTTGCCTTATTTTTCATTTGATGGTCGAAGCTTGCTCCCATCCTAGATTTAGGTTTAGGCTAGGTGTTTTTCCACCCTGCATTCATAGTTTAATAAACACCCTTGAACTGTGATCACTTGTGTCTGTCTTTACTGTTGCCACCATGAGTTCCTTACAGCACCTGTGGCAAACAAATGCACACCTCCCTTACTGGGATCAAGATCTGCCCACCAGTCACAGGCCCTTTATCAATGTCCAATGATGAAAAGGTTATCAGGGAAGGATGGAACCACACAGATATTGTACAAATCAGTCTCTACCTATCCTTAAATGTGTTCATTTTGGAGATTTGCTTTTGGGGAAACGTTATTGCTACAACTCTACAGCTCTCAGTTCTGAATGCATTAACATACTGTGCATATATTAGATACACCAGCCATCAAATACTGCTGCACACAAATGCATGCTGCCAGTCTTCACCCAGGCACTTGCAGAACAGTGTAAATACCTGCATGAACACTGCACAGGTTAATGAGCAAACAACCAAAATTGGCCACCTTGATGAAGTGAAGTTTAATCGTTACTTTAGTTAACTTGTTTTGATAGAGGAATTCATGCAATTCCAAGCCCTAAATCTGAAAGTAAAAATAAATGTGTACTTAAGTTTATGAGTAAACTGTTTCCATGACTACAAATAAAACAACAAAGAAAACTGAATATGAAAGCAATTCTGCTTTGTGTTTTTTAAGACTGCGAGCAATACGGAAGAAAAAGAAGCCACTGGATTTGTTAAGTCCCAATCCAGCCAGAAAGAGCACAAGGGGGCTGGGTTGAAGGAGAGACTGCGGGAAACGTTCAAGGAAAATAAAAATACCATCAACTGTGTGTGCTTAAGAATACTTGTGAGCCTCCAGAACTGGAAGTCAGACTTTAAAGACTGTACAATCTATGGAAACCACTTACTTCCTGTCTCCAGTTACATGGACTCATTTTTGCTTTTTTTGGACTTCAAAGGGTCTAAAAAGGGATCACATGAAACCCTGCATTTACTGTTGACCAGTAGAGTTAGTTGATTTTCCTCGTTTACATTTAAAGCTCACTAAAGTGTGGGTATTTTCTACGTTATTAGAAATGTGAGCAGTGCACCATGCTCTGAATATTTGTTCAAGACCACGCAACAAAGCTAGTCTTGAGACACAATAGAGTTGTTGTGATCTATAAAATTGCAGTATAAGTGAAGTTTGTAGTGAGCTTTGAACCACATCAATTACTGAGGTGACAAACAGGAAATAATGAGTCTCTTTAATAGTAAATAAGTAAATATAAAATAAAAACCTGAAGTGTGATCATGTAGGAAACATATGATTGAAGAGAAACCCTACAACTGAACATTTGAACATTTTTGAGGAAGGAGATCGGAAAAGATTTGTAAATAAGTGCTATGAATGAACCCCACATAGTTTATACACATATTACATCATTTGAAGCCTATAAACACTTGTGTACAGGCACATTATTAATGCCATATCATATATCAAAAGGATGTCGATCCTGAAGATTTGTTGCAGACTAAAGGAATTTTGCAACAAAAAAGCCGAAACATGTAGATCTCTCAATATAAAATTGCAGATATACTGAAATATGCATAAGAATTGATAAAGAAATCAACAAACTCCTATGCTGGTATAAATATAAATATATAACCTGTGTTGAAAGCAATTTGAATTGTACACATTAATGTTCGTAAGTTGATGGCAATAAATTGGTATATATGAGAGATACATTATGAGATATGGATATATGGGATCATTCTTTTTGCATACATTCAATTAACCATATTTATGTTTTCATGACTTTGATATAGTAATTGGATTTTCTTTTTAAATAATATGTTGTAGGTATGTGGTCAATATAAAATAAAGTCTTGCCTGAAATTTTCTCCGAAAATTGTTTTAAAAGTAATACATTGTTACCGTGGCTCGCTACTGATATAGGGTATCTCCCACATCTTTTATACAAAAATAATCTACTATCCCAACAATTTTTCTCTCAATTGAAAGTGTAGCAAGAGCCAATAACTCTCTTCAGTTTTTAACACAGTGCTCAGGGGATGTTCCAAATGCTCTAGGGGGAGAATGAAGAGGGGTGTCAAAGAAATGGAAAGTTAGGCAGTTCCCAGCTATATTAACTAAGGTTAGGAAACAAACGGTGCCTGGCAGCTTCTTCAGAGTGCTATCAGGGCAGACAAGAGAAAGCGGGTATGCTATAATGTGAATGGGTCTTATATGATGTGAGAATCGAGACAAATTATACCATGACGTGAAAAATGGTACAAGTTTATGACCATTTAATGGCAAAACATGCATTTGACAAATAACCTAAATATAGGGTGTCAAGATCTAGGGAATGGAATGAGTACTTAGGCAATACCTAATGGTGTGAGCTGGGCATACAATGCTATCTTCTGGAAAACAGATGCATGCTGGATCAATAGCTCATGTACAACATACTCATTGCGAGAATCGGGTGGACTAGGCCATTCATCTTTTTGAGGGTGATGAATCACGTACCATTGCGTTATGAGTGAGTGTATGGTGATGGATGCTCGTGTGAATGATAGAGTGATTGCTGTATGAATGTGTGTGTGTGTGTTTTAGTTTGCTTTGGTCCGTTGAGCTGATTTTGGCAAGTGGTGGATAGAGGTGGGAAGGAGGGTTGTACAACAAAGGCATTTTAAAAATGCCTAAATACCTTTGTTACACAATCCCCCTACCCACCTGCCAAAATCAGCTCTTCTTCTGCGGCGCTGTGGAGCCCAGGGGACAAGGATGGTATTTTTTTTACTGGATTTCTATCATAGATGTCCAGTCAATAATACCATGCTTTTCCCCTTGGCACCCTAGCGCCTTGCATACACACATAATCATGTGGATTGTGTTAGGCCCAGTGGGGGACAGGGGTGGTATCTTTTTTACTGGACATCTATGATAGATGTCCAGTAAAAAATGTCATGCCTGACCCTGGGGGGGGGGCCCAGGCCAAAGAAGTTTGAAGACAACTGCTGTACACTGCAGCTAGTGTCCGCTTTCATGATCTCTAACAAAACAATACGTGAACGAGGTTGTCGTTTTGCCTTTCCACTCCCAAGTATGTGCTCCTCGTTAAAAACACGGGATAAAGAATTCGTTTAGAACGCACTTTACCTATGCTAATCCCCCCCTTGGTGTCTGTCCCCTCTGCTACATTAGCCCAGCAAGAAGCTGCAGCTATTTTTATTTTGAATGTAAGCTCTGCTATTCTGGCCGCCAGCGCTGCGCTGGGCTGCGCTCTATTTTCCACTCAACCACTGACCACACACAACACATTTGGACAGCAAGAAAAACCCAGCATCCACTTCATTAATTTCTCATTTTCCAGGATCAGTGGACTGTAAAGCGAACTACATGCTCTGCCCCGCGGTTCGGATTCACATGGGTGAAAGCAGACATGATGCAACGCCAAAGCTATGAGCCACTTAGCAAAAGCACCGTCGCACACGAGGGGCGAGCCGGCTCCCCAGCACCTTATGCTGCAGCCACGCAATATGTGCGGGTTCAAGAGAATTCCAAATGAATACGTGTAAAATTAAGAGACTGTAGAGTCTCCAATGACATATCGCAATTTCAAAAAGGAGTTTCCAAGAGGTTACATATTTTGAATGCACGCCTTCAGTTAAATTCTGAGCAAATAATGTAATCCACGTCAAAAAGGTGCATTAGCTGGTCCGATAGCGCAGCGAGTAGAGCACTCGCTTTGACATCTGTGCAGAGCCTCCTAACGCAGGTCTGAATCCCGGCAGAGCCAAACTCAGCCTTTCATCCTTCCGATGTCGATAAATGAGCACCACACACGGTGGGTAAAATAAGCAGCGCTCAGATACCTGAGGGTTCGTAGCGTCGTAGCGCTATATAAATGCTAAATTATTATTATTATAGGAAAAGTGAAAAGAAGCAAAACGTATTCTACGGAGAGATGGTGTGGGCATGTGCTGTGCAATCGTGTCTCCATCACAAGTGTATCATCTCGGGAGGATAGCTCAGGGGCAACGCGCTCGCCTTGGAAGCATGAAGATGCTGAGCAACACAGGTTCGATCCCCGGGTCCGTGCTTAGAAACCTCTGGGTGTTAATTACCTTATAAAAAGAATACGGCTATCATCAATCTGGCATCAGATTTCATCCCATGAAGCGAGATTCCCATTGAAAGTATGCATGCCACTTCAAACCCCGATAAATAAGGTCAAAGAGCAGCCAGTGACGTAAAAGGGTTACCAGATGAATTAATGTCTCCCGGAACACAATACTCCAGGCCTGGATTTCTATGTTACAACCCAATGTATTCTGGGATGTGTAATTTCAGTTCGAATAAATTTGATCGATTGGGCAAACGCAACAGGAAAAGGAAAGCAAGGAATAGCCGCCCACAACACAGCTGCAGAACGGGAACATGTATTTTTTTTTTTTTAGAGAACAGAGACTTCAATCACGGTTACAGTTAATTGAGGTAAAGTTCAACTTTAGGCAGATTCCGGAATCGATTGGAGCAATTGAAGGAAAACAAGTAAGAAGGGCCACACGGAGACAATAGCAGGGGTGAGGGTATTGAAAGTCACACGTGCAGAGGACGATGCATTTCATGCTTGGGCCAAATTCTGCAGGCTACTGGTGCCCGCAAAGTGTGTTCCTCTCATTTAGTGACCCTGTCATCCACAATGACTCACAGATTTCGTTTAGGGAGGGCTAAACCACCCTTTTTTGGAAACACGTGCCTGTGAATGAGCCTTCCCTATTCTCATCTACCACACTGCGCCACCCGCATTTTTGAATTCCTCCAGGGTTATGTACTTGCCTAAATACTTGGGCAAAAAGACAATGCCATCCAACTTTTCTCATGGTCCCCAAACCTGCTCCCCATATAGTAACTTCTCAAAACCTCTCAGGGCAATAAATCGCCAGACTAAGTCCCTCAGCCAGTTTCTTGGACAGCTTCTTCTTAAATGCTCGCAGGACCATTACCTTCCAATGTCGATACCAGCGAGACAACTGTGGACACTCCACTTAGCCTGCTGAAAGATAACTGAAAGGGAGTGGGGCAGAAGTCCTTAAGTAGTCACTGTTTAACAGGAAATGATGAAGGAGGCAGAGTCACGTGACAAGGACAGCACCTGTTAGACCCCTGCTTTTTTCCCACACCAGTGAGACATTACAATGCATCTCTTGCAGTCCAGTATCATTCCCTCACTCCCGAGGGCTGAGTCCATCAACACAAACACTCACAGGACCCTTGCTCTCCGAATATTCTGACTTTCATCCAGATCCCTTGTAATGCCACCCTACCTGCAACCCTTCTGGTCAAACACAGCCCAAGTCTAATGAATGCTCACGCTGACATCCTTCCTTCTGCCATCTTTATTACCGAAAAATGGCTCTCATCCACGTCTTCCCATTTCTTTGGCATCTTTATCCCATCCAGGTGCAACAGCTAACACACCGACTGCACAGGGATACTAGTATAAGGTGTGACAGTCACTCACGACTCCAACTGGGCCTGCACGATGTTTAACCAGGAACCTATTCACTCTGCGCAGCTCCTCACATGCCACATTCCACTATTTCACAAACTGCCACTTGCATCTCATTAATTGCACAACGCATGTGGGTCATCCCTTGATGATCTCTGATATCACTGGATCGGCTTCAATTACGTACTCAACAAATATCTGCTTTGGTGTTCTGATCTGATCAAGAACCGAAGCCACTGAAAACACGAGCGTGCTCTTGATCATGTTTCATAAAACATGTCCTCCACCTGGCCTGCATAAGAGGAAACACACTTCAACTCCTCGTCTATGCATCATTCCTGGTAAAATGTCTCAACGCAATCCCACTTGACTAGACAGACCATGCTGCCATACCCATCATCCTAACACCTACTCTCACAACTAATAAGGGGCAGGGAAATCCCACGACATGTTCTCATCGCTCCTTTAAGAACTTGCCCCTTGGAAGCACTCAAAGCAGTCTTGCAACGTTAGCCTGCCAAGTCAACACCGACTTTGACTCCCTGTTAACCTTCAACCAATCCATGAAGCAACAGGTAGCCATACATGACCCCTGAATGGTTAAAACCTCGGCCCTCTAGTATACCCTACAACTGACTGTCAATAAATGCACTTTCTGAACACAAACAAATGCTGGCGCAGAATACTTGAGCAGAAATAGCTACTCACCTTAGAAGGTATTACACAGTACTTGCCAGGCTCTCATCACTGAAGCATAAATTGCATATTATTCCAAGTCTATGACGGCAGCCGCTAACAGGAGAATAGCCCTCTATGTGTCAGTCAAACAACTTCCACTCATTACCTGATGGTTAATTATCCAGTTCACAGGAAACCCTAAGGCAACTAACAATTTTTTCAACACCAAGATAAATAAAAGTAGACGAGATATTGAGGTGTCAAAATTGGTGGGCTCACCGCTCATAATCCATTCATTTGTAACACCACCCTCGACAACCCGACAACCCCTCACCCACAAGGACAATGAGTCACTAAAACCTACCTCATACAAAGATGATATCCCTCTCGTTGTAACGCTCACCTGATTCCCGTAGAGGCGCCGGTCTTGACTGGGCGTATACCGTATCTTCAAAGGTGATGTGTAACACACGGCTGGCTCTTTGGGCTGGACCTCTGTGCACTGTATGTCTGACTCGAAGGGTAAGATGTCTGCAGATAGAAAATATGGGATTAAGGAACTGGGTTATTGAATGTCTCTCTCTTCTTCCCTTTCTCTTCTCCTGTAGAACCCCAAAGGTTAACGCTCTGACCTTAGGTAAGTGAACACTGTGCTCTCCATCTGCCTCGGGGCAGGGTGCTGTAACCAGTTTCTTCACTGGATAAGGGGAGCAGGCCTCTTGACTTCAGAGGACTGCTGTCCGTCGTTTACTGCACGAACGGTATGTTTCCAGTAATTCTAATGTCTTTAAAGTCTTTAGTAATGATGTTTCTTGTTTTGCAGGGTTCCGGCGATGGCGGATGACGGGCTGAAGTGAGTTGAAGATGGAGCCCGTGTGATGAATAGAAGCGCCTGGAAGCACGTAAGTAAGCGCTTGTTGCCAGCTTCACGATGCGCTCTAACTATCTTTTTATTTTGCAGGTACAAGTTCGGAGCGGCTGCAGGGTGCCGGAATACCCACTGGGTTAGATGTGGAAAGGAGTAATGGCACGTGAGTATTAAAGTTCCCCAATCAATATCTTTAAACGCACCTTGTTTTGTCTTTCAGATGCCGGAATGCAGTGTGAAGACCTCCGGAGCGCACGAAGAGTAGGTAAGCCTTTGTCTTTCAGATGCCGGAATGCAGCGCGAGGCGTTGGTGACAGCCGATGGACCAGGTAAGTGAAGAGCTGTCACTGAAGACCGTAATGCTAACCTGTTCTTTCTTGTCTTTATAGGTGTTGCTGAAGACTGGATTCAGGATGGTAAGCCTTTTTCCTTAGGCCCAGGATCAGATGCAGAAGACACGATGAGCGTTCTGCTGCAGAGGATGCAGAATAACGCAAAGCAAGATTCATCCATCGGGTGTGGTTTAAATAGCCTCCTGTAGTGCTCAGGTGTCTCCTTCCACAGCCACGCCTAGGTAAGAAAAGAGTTCCTGCTTTCCAGAAGAGTTCCAGTGTTCTGAATCTAGGGAGTGGCTCCTGCCCCACCCAACAGGAAAAGTAGTTCCAAACAGAAGAGGATCAGAGGCTCAACTGGCAGGCAAGTAAGCAGCATGGTCTGCTGCAGGTAAATCCACCCAAGCATTATGAGCCCGGCGCTTCCAGCGCTGGGACTGGGCATATTTATGAGCCTGGTGCCACTGGCGCCAGGACTGGGTCCAAAAGGTCCCAATTGGGACTGGTTGGCACTCGGAACCTGGGTTATGGATCTGCTTCCAAGGGAGTTGGGAAAACCCTGACCTTTTGGAAGCAGAGATCATGACACTCGTCACCATTGTTGAACATTTCTTGGTATGCTCCCTCTTCTAAATAATAAATGCCTTCATCATTCAGGGCATCGTCGCAAGCACTTTAAAAACCGGAATAATCTGCCCACCGAACATCTAGACCCAGATCACCTTGCTAACTACCAGCTTATCACTAGCTTTTAATTCACTGGTAAAATCATTGAGAAGGCAGTTACCAACTAACTCCATGATTGGACGAACCAACATGGTCTACTCCACAATCTCTCTATGGAATCACTTCTCGTTGACCCCAACATCACACTTCACCAACATATCGATGATAGTGAGTTATACCTCAAAGTGAATTATACTCAAAACATTTCACACCTCAGGAATTCCTCACCTCCATCTAAGCTTGGATGACAAGCACATACCTGATACACGAACCCATCAAAATGGAATGTGCTCCTGCTAAGTGATCCATCTAAACAGGAGGCCATCCAAGTGTGGCTGAAAGAAATGCACCTTGCCATATCACTCTTGCTCATTATTGACAGCAATCTCTCATTCCATCAACAAAATAAAGCCTAAACATTCTGGCATCAAATAGCAGTCCTCTGGAAGATAACCCCCTGCCACCTTTTTCTGAGGGGCAACATGCTTGCCTTGGAAGCAAGAGGACACGGAGCACCACAGGTTCGATCCCCGGGTCCACGCTTAGAAACCCCTGGGTATTAAGGGCGTTATAAATAACCAATCATATCACATCACATCCCAACTTAAGGATTTCAGAACCATGGCCTAGGCCCTTGTAATCTCACACCTTGTTGCAGGAAAAAGCCTCCTTTGCAGCTTCACAGCCACACACAGCCCCTCTTATGACTGTTCAACATGCATCTGAATGCCTCATAATGGGAACTAAGAAACCTGACAACAAGCGAGGATAATCTTCAAAGCTTCCTGCACCACATAAAAGGCAAAAACGGCCTGAACACCAGCCTACCTAGACAGAAACCTGACCGGGTCAGATGGGACCTGCTCCTCTAAGGGCCAGACTATTGCGAAGTTGAACCCTAAACTGGCATGCAAAGACAAAACAAGAAAATAGACCTATTCTTACTATGCCCCAGCCTACTGGAACACCATCCCGGTCACAATCAAAATCACTCCAGGACGGAACTGAAGACCCTGCTCTTCAGGGAACTCTTAGGGATCACTTAGGACCTGATACTCGTGGGTATATACCAACCCTGTAGCATAGCATATAACGTGTTACCTACTTTCCACCGAACTCTGTTAACCCCAAATTACATGTGCAGCACTCCATTGATTCCTACCTAGGTTTGCCCAATAGAACCCCCAAATACAAATATGCAAACTGATGTCTCACATAATTTGATCAAGTCAACAACCCCATTATCAATGCATGCTACAGACGTGACACATCGGCAATTTTGTACAACTGTCTGTGGAATGTTCTGCTTTACTGACAAAGGCCGGAATGCACAGCCACAGCTTCCAGACTGAAAGATGATGGCCATGTTACTGGTCAGATCAGTCTACACCTTGGAGTTGTGCCCCAAGCCTGTGTCAGTCCTCCAACTGTCTCTTTCCTTTCCACTCACTACTCCTTAGTAACCCAGTTTGTTCAGATAACGATCAGTCCTCTGCCCCAGTGGAATTATTCTAACAAAGAACTAATTACATACAATTGGGCAGATACTTTTGATTTGTTAATTTTGTTGAATTAACATTTAATAAAATACTGTATGCTGCCTTAATGATTATAGTGTCCACTGTTAATACACTTTTCAACAACCCATCAATTCCTCTTCCCCCTTTTTATCCCTTTTTATCCACCCACGCAAACATTTCTACCATTTCCTTCAAATTGTTTACTTTTCTGGCTGTGACCCTGCTACAGACACTTCCCTAAAAGTATAAAATGAAAGCCCACGCTTGGGATTCAGTGCCCCTTGTGAATTGGAGTAATTATCTAGACGTGAACAACAGTTTATTCGGTAGACAAGAGAATCGAACACAATATCCCTAACCAATTTCTTCAATGTATTGTGCAAGTTTAATCACAACGAATAACGCAAACACTATTGAATGTTGTGGTGTTTAATGTTGCGGCAGAAAATCCCCCAAAGAAAATATTAATGCTCTTTTTCATAACGCAGACAGTAAACTTCCTTTTGCGTGACGTGACCTATACTTTCCAAAATAAGCAAGAGTCTGCAGAACAACCAAAATGGCCGTCTTTGAAGCACCATATAAAATACAAACTTAAGTCACTGGCCTCTCTCAAGCAGGCTTCATTGCAGAGCTGTGGGCTGTAAATGGCATGTCTGACTTTTGATTCAATTCAGTTGCGTGTGTTCCCCCAAACCGCCAAACCTCAGACAGAAAATGAGATAGGTAGGGCACTCAATTCCTCAGGGACACACAGCAAGACCAAAAACTACCATTGAAATAAAATTAAAAAAAGGTTTGGGCAAAAAGTGTTTTAGGTCAGTGGAAGGGAGAGACAACAATGGTGTTTGTTTGAGAACGGTTTTACGTGTAAAAAGGTTCATAGATGGTGCTTCCTTCCAATGACATTAAATACAAAATGTCTAAGCTTTTTAAAAATAATTGGGCAGCTTGTGATGGACTGCCTCACCTTTGGGCAACTGGAATTTGTAAAGAAAAACATTTCAACTCAGCGACACTCAAATTCTTGAACTCAGCTCTCTGGATAAATCGAAGCTTCGATATCAACCCACACCAGCCAAAAAGTGCGTATTTTAGTGTGAATTAATGGTAAATATACACCATATAAGCAAGGCCATGGTGTGTAAAATCTTGCCTTACGCTGTATGCAAACAAATTAACGGTCATTGGAGCCAGAACTGTCCCTAGAATCTTTTAAACCCGTTGAGAGCGCTTCAAAATCTTTTGTCACCAAAAAAAGAAAAATTCTGTTATAGTGAAGCCATGCAGCAAGATCAAGTGCCCGGGAGAGGGTGCTGGGTGGACATGCTGTGCCACTTGATAATTCTGTGGTCTGGTCAAGGGAGGACAACCTTGGCACATAAGGTCGTTTGTTTGTCTGCCTGCCTGCATTCCATCGATTGTAGCAAGAGCAATGCGAGCTAGAATGCACCCCGGCCCTACAAACACATTGGGGTTTATCCCAAACCCCGTTTCACAAAAGAGGCATTAACGATATTCACCTTTGAAAGGCGTTGCGGTATTCAGGTTACCCCTCTTTCAAGTCTAGTATTTACCTGTGATAACATTTATATCTGGGTACTGGCTTTCACACAAAACCACATTTTTGCTATCCCTTTCAAAGGCCTCTCGAAGTTCTTTCTTCACAGCCGCTGAGCCACAAAGGCGGTACAATCCCACAACCTAGAAACAAAAAATAATCATATGGTTAGGCCAATTTCAAGAACTCATCGACAAGAAAAAATCCTTATTATCTTTACAGGACATACAAAACTATTATGTGAAACCATCCGAACATTCTACAATACAAGAGTACCTGACAAAACAAAAATAAATAAACACGTTTCAGTGCCCCCCCCCCGCAACAGTTGCTACAAAACCTCTCTGCAGTACTCTCCAGAGCACCCAATATTATTTAGTATAAGTTGCTAGAAGAATTCCTCTTCTACAGAACACTATAGTCCCACAAAGGCAGCGTGTCATGACGTCTATGGATTCCTCCCCCTCGAAATGACGAGCGAGAGTCAACAAGAAAGAACAATGCAGCCAACGTTATCCTTAGCTTAAACCTGACTAACAAAATCAGTTCAACGTTGAAGTCGGTCTATTGGTCACATGCCAAGCAGAGATTCCAATTCAATCTCCTCTCCCCGTGTCAAGCGTTGCACAGGCTTGCAGCTGGCTACCTCACACGGCTGCACCACACAAACACCCAACGCTGGCCTCCCAAAACAAACTTCTGGTATGCTATTCGGATTTGTACTGTGCAGCGCTACCATTTGCGCGGTCTCCAGGTTCTTGGGCGTATACGTGAGAGCCTGGGTAGGTTTAGTTAGGTGGAAGGAGATGGAATAGCGACATTGTAATCTAATGTAATGTATTGTAACTTAAACTAAGCAATGTGCCCAGATACCTTCCGGTTAGGTTTGCTCTACAAATGAATAAATAAATACATACATAAATTGCAGTGCTTTGAGCTGAGGTTGAACATCAATAAATACCCTGAGCACTGCATGCTTGTAAGCTTTCAGGGTGTGAATTGAACGAGGCATCGAAGACTTTGAGTCCAGAGGGGTGGCCTTGATTATAAAGTGTGGGCAGGAGAGGAATATGTCAGTTGTAATTAGCAGTGCAAGTTTGTGATGTTCGAAGTCTAGGGAGAGGGTCTCTTTTTAAAATCTGTTGTGTGAGAGGCTAGTTTGTGTTTGTGCATGGCGAGTAATGAGGAGAGAAATTGAGAGTTAGTCAAAAGGTTGGGATGGTTCTTGGGGTTTCCGTAGTGTTTTGAAATTATTGGTCTTGCTGGTTGGCTTTGTTATGGCAGGAGGTGTCCTTTGTTGAGGTTTATTTATTTATTGCCGGAGACATGGAAGGCATTCTTTTAGGGTTTTTGCGGTGCCGCAAGGCAATGTCTTCCAGTGATTATAGTTTCCTGAGTGTTGTGGGAATTGTTGTAGGCAAATGGTCGGGAGCGAGAATTGCATTCCCTCCGGTTGTATATGCATTTGAAAGTTGAGCTATGGAGAAGTGGCATTTCCACTGCTTGATGTGTGTAGGTTAAACGTGTGTTCTATTAGCCATCGAAGAGCCAGGTTTTTCAGTCTTTTCCAGAATTTCAGGTGGCCCTTTAGGATGCAGATTTCCCTTGATAAAGCATTCCTGTATTTGGACACAATAGCAGAAAAAGTTAGAGCCTCCTAGTCTTTATCTGCAAAATCTTCTTCAGCTGGTGCAATGACAATATTTTGGGGGGCCCTGGTCACTCAAGAGTCTCATATCTAAAATCCTCTATCCTTCTCCCCCCACCATGTCGAGGTGGGGACATGCCTGCTGCCAAGAGTTTAAACCACACTCAACCCAAGATATTGCGGCAAACTGCTGAATCACATCTTTGCCCTCCGCCCGCCTGCCATGCTGGTTGTACTATGCATTCTTCAGGCAAAGAAGATTGTGAAATGGAGACATAACAATTGAAATAAACTAATGTCTTGATGCAAGAATAAAGGGACAGGACCAAACCTGTAGGTGTTGGTAGAGAGTTTGTCGTCAACTCTTGATGACCTATTAAATATGTAATGTATGAAAATGTTTCTAACATGCAAACCAGTGACTTGATGGCCACCGAACAATGTACAAAAATAGTGTTCACTTATAAATACTTTATAGTTCAATTGTGCAAAATAGACTCATTTAATACAAAAAGTTCAAAATCTCCTGAAAAAGACAGTTCCCAAAGCCATGTTTTAAGGTTTCTTTTAAATAGAAGAGGCACACTCCGACTGACTATTTTTCTAGTAGTTTCACATTTCTAAGGTTCTTCTTAGTTACATATGGTGTCCCCAAAGTCTTGTTGGAGTTGGCATAGTGTCGACACAATCATGGGTTGTTTCAATGGTGATTTCAATCATAAAGAAACACCAAATGAGGAACATGTTTTGGGCGATGCTCTTTCTACTTCACCTATTCTTTTCAATTACTTAGTAACCGTTTGAGTAAGTCACACACACACTGTGGTCATCTTCCCTGAGAATCATGTACTCATACTGTCAGAATTATACATACAGATGGAGAACTCCTACCCTTTTTTCAAAATCATAAAATAAAAGATGGGAACATCAGGTCTTCCAAATCCTAAACCTATGCTATACACTGATAGAAACCACACAACAACCCAGGAGGGTATGCCCTGAACCAATACTAGAGCATATTGAGATCTGAAAGAAGGACAAGGACAAAAAACGATAATGAATGTTGTTGGTAATTCATTCTCTTTGGTGGAGCTAGTTTTAATGATTTCTTCATCTCCAAATATAATATTAAATAACATAAAATACAAGAAAGGTAGAGTTCAGGCACAATTCATGGGCAAACGGATGTTATTTGGCCCAGTCACATGTTGCTTCTTGAGCTGCAGTTCACACACATGGTTTGCACCAAAAGCATATTAAGCAATGGTACCATGCCTAAGAACACAAGCTTTACTTCTGTTCCAATATGCTGTCACATTTAGAATCTAGCAAAGCATCTGTGCCACCTCTTCTTTTATATCGATCGCCAGAGAATTGTCTCTTAAAATGATAGAAGCTTTGGAACAAGGACTATATCCAATCTAGCTTACTACCGCAAAGCTCTGTTCAGAATCTAAATCATCTTCCAAGTGTACCTTGCACTCTTGTTCCTCAAGGTGTTATATTGAGTTTTGAATATCTTAATACATTTTCATGTAATAATGTGTTTTAGATTTTAAAAGGTGCAGAGGAGAAACTTCAGCCCTGGCATATGGGAAACCTTAAGAAAGAAAAGTTCCCTAATTTGGGAACTCGCGTCTCCTACACACTATCATTGGCTCAGTTAATAAACCCAACTTTCTAGGAAATATTGACCCTAATGTGGGGTTACTTATGGGTAATTAAATCTATACTGATAACTAATATATTTTATAATGTTCAAGTTGCAATAGTCCTAAAAGAATTCACTTTCAAGTTGCTTTTAATCAATTGAAGTCTTTGTATTGCCCAACGCGTTTCAAGACTGTATATCTCTTCTTCAGGGGCTGTTGTTTCTACAAATAATATATTCAAAAATTATACAATTAGTGATTTCTTCAATAATTCAAGATACAATCAGAATTTCCAAAAATGATCTGTATGTCTGGGATTGTGCCCATTCAGTGGGATATAGCTTTTTATTTTCACAAATCAATTCAGTTTTCAAAATTACCTTGAATTTGTATTGGTTGTACCTAATATTTATGAAGGTTCTATTGCCATTGTTCAATAAAATTCAAGATATATATGCAGTAAATATGTAGTCAGACTGCGTTCCCAATGAATCAGAATTTCCAAGATGACTCATACATTTGAGTACTTATTGCATTCATGAGGTGGGTGATTCCTTCTTATTGGTACAAATCAATTACATTTTCAAAGTAACTTTGAGTATGTTAGTTGCACCTACTCCTTTTGATCGCGCTATTGCCATAATTCATGTATGTGATTGAATGATGGCAATAGCACGATCAAAAGGAGTCGGTGCAACTAACATGCTCAAAGTTACTTTGAAAACTGAAATGATTTGTACAAATAAGAAGGAATCCCCACCTCATGAGCACAATAAGTACTCAGATATATGAGTCATCTTGGAAATTCTGATTTATTAGGAAGGCAGTCTGACTACATATTTACTGCATATATATATTGAATGTTATTGAACAATGGCAATAGAACCTTTATAAGTATTAGGTACAACTAGTACAAATTCAAGGAAATTGTGAAAACTGAATTGATTTGTCAAAGTAAAAAGGTATATCCCACTGAATGAGCACAATGTGCACCCAGACATAGGGCTCATTTTTAGACATTTTGATTTATTTTAAAATGCAGTTTGACTATATATTAATTGTATAAATAGCTTGAATTATTGAAGAAATCACTAATTGTATCATTTTTTAACATATTATTTGTAGAAAAAATAGCCCCTTAAGAAGAGATATACAGTCTCGAAATGTGTTGGGCAATAAAAAAGACTTAAATTGAAGAAAAGCAACTTGAACGTGAATTTTTTGAGAACTATTGCAACTTGAACACTATAAAATATATGAGTGATCAATATAGATTTAATTACCCATAAGCAACCCCACATTAGGGTAAATATTTCCTAGAAAGTTGGGATTGTTAACTGAGCCAATGATAGTGTGCAGGGGACGCGAGTTCCCAAATTAGGGAACTTTTCTTTCTTAAGGCTGTTCAGAATCTAACCCAGATTCTCAAAACGCTATCACATATTCTAGCAGCACAAGAGATTATGTTGTAGAGGAAAGATCAATGTAGTAATAATGCAATTCTTAATTTAAAACACAACATTTCCTTATGTAACAAACTAAGGGGTGTGACTAAATGGTGGCATAAAGTCCACCATGCATCACTGAAAACATTGTGAACTTATGGTTCTTTAGTTAAATGCACGCAATGGATGGGGCTGCAGAATAACTCTGCGTCCAAATAATTGAACCAACTCAGGAAGACGGCAAAGAGGTCTGTTTTATTAACAATTATCTAAAACAGGGAGGTAACAATGGACGTTCGCTCCACTCTCGAAGATTTTCTCATTAAACATTGACTTTGTACTAAAAATGTGTCAGAGGTGATGCCATACTACGTGGCACACAAGAAAATCTACAAGTGATTATAATTGGTTCTAGGGGAACATATAAGTATACTTTCTATAAGGACTAGGAGTGTGATTGGCTGCCCTACTATCAGGTGGACAATTTATGCCTACCTCTAAAACATGTAATCTCCAACACTATTAAGTATACTGCCAACACTATTAAGTATACTGTTTATCATTGGTCTTCAAACTATAAGGCCCTTCGTTATACGACTCTCTACAATTGGTTGGCATGCTTGTGCCATGTCTGGAACATTCGGTTCACTTAGCAGCACGTAAGCTCCGACCCAGGTGCAAGGAGGTGGACCTGACTTTATCTCCCCAACCAATTAGCCCAAACTCTCTCATCACCCATGTCTTCTGCCATGAAGATTGTCTTTGAACTTGGCCTTGATAAGTATCCTTGTCTGTGGGAATATATGGGAGTGCAGGCACTCACTATCGTTGTTCTAAGACTCCAAGCTCAACTCTATTTTCATCCTTAGCTCACATGACAGGAGACCACGATTTGGTCAATTTTTCAGCATTTAAATGTCTTAAATGTATACAACTTGACACTCTGTGTTCTTTCTTTGCACCTTAATAAGGGGTGATTCATCCTTCGCACGTTCACTGCTTTCAAAAATAGAGAACCAACCTTGGCTGCTTCAGTTTTGATGTCAGGCCAGACAACCTCACCAGGCGCTTCCACGATCTCAACTTATTCTTGCTGTAACGCTCACCTGATTCTCGCAGAGGCGCCGGTCTTGACTGGGCGACTACCGTATCTTCAAAGGTGATGTGTAGCACCCGGTTGGCTCTTTGGGCTGGACCTCTGTGCACTGTATGCCTGACGTGTAGAGTAAGATGTCTGCAGATAGAAAATATGGGGTTAATGAACTGGGGTTATTGGGGTGTCCCTATCTCTTTCCTCTTCTCCTCTCCTGTAGACCCCCAAAGGTTAACGCTCTCACCTTAGGTAAGTGAATGCCGAGCTCTCCATCTGCCTCGGGGCAGGGTGCTGTAACCAGTTTCTTCACTGGATAGGTAGCGCAGGCCTCTTGACTTCAGAGGACTGCTGTCCGTCGTTTACTGCACGAACGGTAAGTTTCGAGTCATTCAAATGTCTTTAAAATCTTTAGTAATGATGTCTCTTGTTTTGCAGGGTTCCGGCGATGGCGGATGACGGGCTGAAGTGAGTTGAAGATGGAGCCCGTGTGATGAATAGAAGCGCCTGGAAGCACGCAAGTAAGCGATTGTTGCCTGCTTCACTATGCGCTCTAACTGTCTTTTTATTTTGCAGGCACGAGTTCGGAGCGGCTGCAGGGTGCCGGAATACCCACTGGATTAGATGTGGAAAGGAGTCATGGCACGTGAGTATTAAAGTTCCCCAATGTCTTTAAACGCACCTTGTTTTGTCTTTCAGATGCGGGATGCAGCGCCGAAGAGTAGGTAAGCCTTTGCCTTTCAGATGCCGGAATGCTAACCTGTTCTTTCTTGTCTTTATAGGTGTTGCTGAAGACTGGATTCAGGATGGTAAGCCTTTGCCTTTCAGATGCCGGAATGCAAACCCGTTCTTTCTTGTCTTTATAGGTGTTGCTGAAGACTGGATTCAGGATGGTAAGCCTTTTTCCTTAGGCCCAGGACCAGATGCAGAAGACACGATGAGCGTTCTGCTGCAGAGGTTGCAGAATAACGCAAAGCAAGATTCATCCACCGGGTGTGGTTTAAATAGCCTTCTGTAGTGCTTAGGTGTCTCCTTCCACAGCCACGCCTAAGTAAGAAAAGAGTTCCTGGTAAGAAAAGAGTTCCTGCCTTCCAGAAGAGTTCCAGTGTTCTGAATCTAGGGAGTGGCTCCAGCCCCACCCAACAGGAAAAGTAGTTCCAAACAGAAGAGGATCAGAGGCTCAACTGGCAGGCAAGTAAGCAGCATGGTCTGCTGAAGGTAAGTCCACCCAAGCATTATGAGCCCGGCGCTTCCAGCGCTGGGACTGGGCATATTTATGAGCCTGATGCCACTGGCGCCAGGACTGGGTCCAAAAGGTCCCAATTGGGACTGGTTGGCACTCGGAACCTGGGTTATGGATCTGCTTCAAGGGAGTTGGGAAAACCCTGACCTTTTGGAAGCAGAGATCATGACACTTGCTGCGACACAATTCTCAACCTTTCCTCTTCATGGGTCTTGGCTTACTAAATTCATGACACCGCTGTCCAGCTCCTATACAATGGTGGCTTCGCCTGCAGTCTATTCACTACATACAGCCAGCTTCTATGGTGACTTGGTCTACTTGCATTTCAGCGTCTGTACAATGATTGAACAGTTAATTTTCTCAGCACTTCGCACAATCTTCTTTCTGCATACTAAAGTTTACTTGATTCTTAACTTGGCACTTCTTCCTCCATCAGATTCTGTGTCCAAAGACTCAAAGTCTTGCTCATGATAAAGTGTTCCTTTTGTCTACTTTGTTTACCACCTTAAAGTTTTTGCATGGACGCTGCTATACAATACTGTCAGTAACCAACAGACTGTAGTATGTTTTCCTAATTCCTGGGTAGAAGTTTGCACCCAGCTGACATATAGGTTCTTCTTACCTTCTCTGAAGTTGGTTGGCTTCTTTGCTCCAGTTCTTCTGATCACTAATTAATATTTTATTCAAGGTCAGAGTATAGTATGTGGTGTAATTGTGATGTAAATGATAGCAAGACGGTGATCTATGGTGTTGTTGCTAAGGCACAAAGGCCAGTAGCCAGCGACAGGTGGGTCTTGGAATATATAATTAATTTATATTGCTCTTTTAAGAAGATGATGGATTGTTGATTGGGCTCCATTCTATTTCATGCCTGAAGTTATCTGGAGCCTTGTACTTTCGAGGATATGTCTCGTGAGGATAACTGAGGGACAACGCGCTCGCCTTGGAAGCAGGACGATGCAGAGCGACACAGGTTCGATCCCGGGTCCGCGCTTAGAAACCTCTGGGTATTAAGCATGTTATAAATAACCAATTAAAATAAAATAAATGTGTTTAGCTTTCAAGAGGCAAGCAGGCTGAAACTCAGATTTCAGGAGAACTTTAAGACAGAATAAATCTACTTTAGGTTTCCACTCTGAAAAACATCTCTGAATAAGAAGTCAGCATTTCTTTTGATGTCCACAGAGTACTTTGCAGCACAGCGTCACATCTGCTGAAGGTTTTCAAGACATATCTATGGTCCGGCTAAAGGTACTCTGGGCCCAAAAACAGGCTTTCACCTGATGCCAAAACACAAGTTTATGCTGATCTCATTGCCCACTGCAGTCGCAGGGAAAAGTGGTCTATGACCTCTTTGCGCTGTCCTGAGCTGAACAGGCAACCGTTGAGTCCGTTGATATCTTTCATAAGGAGAAGGTCAGCTCACAGACGTCAGATCCTGATGAGGAGGATCAAACAAATGATTCTGGGCATCAGAACAACTAAACTGGGTTTGTGGATTTCAAGGGAACCTGACATGTTCCTATGAGCAAGACGCAGGAGGGGATATCCCACAAGCTGTTCCATGCTCGAGCCACAAAAAAGAAATCAGCATTCACAGGTGTCTCCTTTAAAATGTAGCCAACTGGTCACTCAATTGCAATGGTTAAGACAATCGGGGCATCTGACTGCAACTACGGGAGGAGGGTGAATCAAGCACAAGGATGGCTACTGCTGTGGGGGCCTGCCACATGTAGCACATGGACACAACAAAAGAGGTGATGGTCGGGAGGTCTTGAATTAATCTTAACTTCTAGCATTGCTCTGGGCAGTCCTTCAAACCATAGTTCTTTGCTCGTCAAGCCATTACAGAAAGGGGAAGCCCATATGCAAATCAGACTTGGTCCCACCCCATGTGGCTACATGCCCAGCAAACGGGTGCAAATGCTCAAGTCATGGCCAAAATAAAAAGCACTATACCAAGATATTCAGAGAGGAAGTAAATCAGACAGGCGGGTCTGCGAGGAAGAGACTGCTCTATGCATCTTACAAGCATGGGTGCCTTTGAAGATTCGTGGGGAAGGGATAAACCACACGAGTGAGTAAGCAAGCGTAGAGTGACATACAAGAACAGGACCTGGTTCAAGTCTCACACTGACATCCAAAACGGCCATTTTGAATGCTGTTTTAGTCAAGGCCCCTTGCATGGATAAAGCAAAAAGACATGATGGCAGGTGCTACAAGAGGAGCGCCACCTGTGAGCAAAACTAAAGGAAACACAGAAAGTTCAAGGGAAATGTGGAGGGTGAAAAAGAGAAGAGTGGGCGGGTAGTCACCGCCTCCTGTTTAAAGTCCTGACTATAGGCGCCAGAAAAAAAAGACAAAATAAGCGAAAAAGGCTAAGACACGGCTTAAAAAATCATCAAGAATAATCGCTAAAAGAACGTTAAAGGAGTAACATCAAAAAGACGTAAAAAAACGCCCAAGAAAATAGCTCATTGTACAATCGTCAACTAAAGCATTGCTGTGCCGGTAAGTAGGACTTCCTAACATACAACCGAATATCCCACAACAACAGGTAACCAAGAAACAGACGAGGAAGGAGGAAACGTTATGGAGAGAGACAGACATATGCGGTTTCTAGATATCAGGTCGGTTTACACAAAGCAGCTGCCCAAAGTGCAGTCCTCAGCTGCCAGGTGTCCGGTTTCAGTCTGTAATTCAAAACAGCCAAGCACGCACCTTGCTGCTGCCAGATGGGAAATTCAATTAACGTGAAAGGAGACCGAAACAATGTTTTACAACACACGCCATCAAAATTCTCTGTACTCATTTCATTTTCTAAGTGGTGGTGTCATTGGGAAAGGGCACACGCAGTGCTTCGGGACGGCGCTGTTAATCTTCCACGGTTGCGAAACGTGTTTGTGTAGTTGGAATTATCAAAAGCCAAGAAAAATGGTCTTCCCCGTCAGTTGCAGTTCTAAGAAAGGTCAAGACACTATTTTTATGGGGAACACGCATATAGGTGCGGGTGGCATATTAGCCGTTGACAATATTCTAAAAAAACAACGGCGGGTGTTATGTATCATACAGTGGAAAAACATTTTTTGGGATTGGAGAAAATGCACACACATATGTGGAGTGTTGAGTGTTTGGTGCATGTGACCTGGAAGCTACCCTGCTGGACCCGGAGTAACTTTTCTTCCACTATTTTTGGAGGTCGTGCCTGGAGGTGGTGCCTGAACATAAGCTACACTCTAGATGCGGAGCGTCCGCGGTGTCTTAGCAGCGTGTTCGTAGAGAGGGCGCAGAAGGCGCCATGGACTCAAGACAAACTTTAACAACCCATCCAAAGAAACAAGCTCCCCATTCGCGGAGCCGCACTAAAATGTCTGGCGCCTGTAATCAAAGCGCCTTGCAGGAGGTGGATGATGAATGCTGCCCTATGCCTCCTGGCGCTACATCTCCTGCCAAAATCAATACCTGGAATGCCTGTGACTTTTGTGAGCCAACATGGAATGGGCCCCCATGTACCTGCCATAGGCCCAATAAGGAGAGCGAGGGTGCTGTCTTTGTGATCTCAGACAGCACATCCGAAGCAAGCTGCCAGCAGCAGGTAAATTGTTTCAATCAGGAATCTGCGGCATCCATTATTCAAGGTACGTGCCATACAAACTGCCTCCTTGACCCCATGGCGCATGAAGTGCCCCCCTCCCCCCCTTGATGCTCCCCTCCTTACCGGTGGTGGCTGCGCTGTTTGTGGAGACTCGACCGGGGCTCTATTGCTCGGCGCCTCCAGCCGCCCGCAGCAAGGCGAGGGTGGGGGCGTGGCTGGAGGGGCTGTGTGCGTTCGGCTGGGCTCCGTCGCACAGACGGACTGCTCCCCTCGCTCCATGGTGCGTGATGCGCACCTCGCCTTGGCTTCTCGTTTCTTGCCAGTTGCGGGCGCGCTCCATGGGGGGGCTTCGAGTCCGCAGAGGGGCGGGGGCGTGGCCAGAGGGGCTGTGTGTCCTCAACCAACCCTTGCCTTCCTGTCCAATGGCCATGCAGCTCCTGCTGTGATCGGAGGTGAAGGGGGAGGGCCAACCTCCAGCATAGGAGCCGGTGATCTTGGGAACGAAGGAGAGGATGCCTTTTGCGTGCCGAGGGAAGAGGCATTCTTCACGTTCCCTCAAACTCTGCAGAATAAAAGGAAATGGAGTCTTGTGGAAGCCTAAATTCTCCCTCATACATGGACGCTATGGGGGAACTTTTGAGTGACCCTGATCACTACCACAATTCCAACAAAGCTCAAAGCCCTGCCCCTCCTCAAAAGGTCCCAGATCCCCTGAGATTCGCACAGCACTCCTTGCAGAATGGACACAATATAAACTGTTGCTCGAAACTTCCAAAGAAACCAATTATGTTAAAAAACATTACACCAACAAGTCCATTAGCTGCGAAAAAAGGTGGCCCCAGAGTAAATAAAATACAGCTCCAAAATTCTACTCAAAAGAGCAAAGTAAGAGCAAACTCTCTCTTGGATATAAAATCAATTAGATGACATTTTAATAAAAAAGACCTAGGTCTGTCACTGAAAGCAGTCCTAGACTCGACCGGAGAGCATAGCCCAATGTCACCTGAAGTCTGCCGAGTCGAACTTGAAGTTACTGACCAGGAATTACTGCAAGCAACTGGAATTGGCGAACCAGTTGCAGGTGCATCAAAACAGACAACGCTTAAGAACAGGGAATTGAGGAGTTCTCCCTCAGAAAACCACATTACATGCAGTAATCCTTGTATAGAGAAAGAGCCAACTGAGGCCGGAATAGCCTCCACCAAACCCGCATCTTTGAATACGCAAGACCAATGCAAAGGGCAAATGCCAAGCAGTTCAATCATAGAAGACGAGGCTATGGTGGAGTTTAACAGTCCAACAAAAACCTCCACTCCTCACCCAAATAGATCCAAACGATGTATTGGAGAAGTGGATATAAACTTATCCATCACAAGACTCACCATGACCTTCCGTCTCTATCCATATCAAAAAACGACTCCCAGAAACAGGCAGTAAAATTGAAAAGAAAGGACAGAGACATTTATCGAACTACAATGGAAAGTTCAGACGAGGAAAACGAGTTCCTTCCAGTAAAAGCTTCTACAAAGCAGAGTCAGGAAGAAATTGCCTATGATAATATTGCATCAGCAATTCTTCAAGCTAACTCAGAAGCCTGTGCTAACATGCAGGCCGCAGTTGGATCCATGATGACAATAACTATGGCGCCGTTTCTCAAATTATATGAAGCACTTCATGAAAATTACAAAGACCAATCGACTCTGCTGGCTCTAATTCAATCCAAACTAATATATGTAGAATCCTAAATTGATGCTATTAAAGAAAAGAGAGTCAGAGAGAAAGAAACTGAACACGTCATTTTCAAAACTCTTATCGACCTAATGGAGGCCGCTCGAGAGGACAAGAAGGCTTTCCTTCATTGTTTCAGTGACACAATAACTCTCTTGAAACCCGATGTAAACAAGTCCCAAGGTCAAACTGCTGAAAAAAGCACTTCTATAGAAAATCATCTGGGTCGCTTGGATAAAGTCTGTTAAGTGACGGATAAAATAGCGGACAGTGCTAACCAAACAAAGAAAGTGGCCCCGGCGTCGACAACGGAGCAACAAAATACAAATCGCAAAGAAAGACCTGTGAACGCCGTCCCAATGGGTTCCGATAGACGACCGGCCATTCAGACTTTGAAAATAAATTCAACCACAGGTCATGTTGAAAATCCACTGAAATCAAAACAAAATAAAGATCTATTTCCTTTATTTGCCACAGAGAGCTCAATTGAATCAAGAGAAAAGGAAATGGGAGTCAGACCTAAACAAATTGCTGTGAGACTTACAAAAAAACAGGAAACTGCTTTTGGGAAACCAACGAAGAAGTCAAAAAAATTACCACTGCCAAAACACACTTCATGTGAAGGAACCCGCCACTTCATTCGTAACTTGAAACCTTTTGAAGATGCGGATAACAAGGTTAAGCGAATCACTCAACCAATCATCACACAAAAAGAAGGCCGAAAAAAATCGAAAGACCGAGAATTCGTCACAGAATCAATAGTTGCAGATTCTGACGAAGAGGGAACCAACACTAGTGAGAACGAAGACGCCCTACTGCAACTCTCTGTTCATGACTGTGATAGCTCAATAGATCTTAACAGTCAGGATGGCTTAGAGGAGTTTCAGCAACCGGACGGCGAGCATGAGGAACCAAACCAAAGTGAGTTACAATCTCCCTTATTCTGCACTCTACAGGAAAAAAGAGACTTCCTGAAACTTAAAAACTCGAATGAAACTAGACAACAACAACTACTTAAAGCTATGTTGGATCATTCAAACCAAGAGCATCATAAAAATAGAGACTATCCACGACGAGAAATTCCAAGGAAAGAGACAAGAGGATCAAGAGATCGACCCCAAGCCAATATGCTCTCTCAAGACCAAAGAAAAAGAGAGGATATGCAGGGTGGCCACAAAGTTATAATTGAGCGAGTAGTGAAAGCTAAGGATGGTCTAATTCTAAATAGATCCAATCTCATGAAATTACTTCATAACCTACCAAAATTACATGTTATAGAGCCAAAAGACATTAAGATAGTGGCCTTCCGTAAAGAAGACGAAACCGACCGAATCTGCATCCACCTGTTTTCAAAGGCAGTCACGAATTTAATCTGGATAGCTGCTGATGCACTCAGATCCCTTGGTTTTAATATCAAACCAGACGAATCCATAAATTGTGAACAGGGATCAAACCAGATTCAGAATTCCCAACATCAACCGAACCACCTTCAGAATTTGCATATATCAGAAGACACCCTATGCAACAATCCCAAGAGGGTGAAGACCGCGTTATTGTGCGCTGATTGGGCCAAAACGGAAAGTGCCCGTGCCATCTCTAAATTTCACACCCTCTCAAAAAGTCTCAGCTCAGCACCAAAAATTCTACCAGGCTATCTGAAAAAGAGCGCGAACCCTACTCATCGAGATCTAATACTATGATTCAGATTGAATATTTTAAGAACAAAAATAAATCTGAAAAAATATGGCACAATATCTGACAGTACGTGCCGGCTCTGTGAGCAGGAAGAGGAAACTTTACAACATCTAGCAATGTTCTGTCCTGAGCAAAGATCAGCAAGAGACATACTTTTGCACCCAGTACTAACTCCGACATGTGGGTAAGATTCTGACCTATGGTGGGAAACCCTGTATGACAATCCAAATCAGAAAACCACAAGAGCACTTGGTATATTTCTAGAAACAATGCTGATTAAATTGGAAAACCAACAACTAGCTCAGAGAAATAGAAAAGGACCCCACGATGGTGGAATAAGCTTAATTTCTGGATTATGTCAAAGTTCAGGCCAAACCGAAGAGGAAAAGATCAAATAAACAAAAACTGGTATCCCTTGGAATGAACAGATACATAAACAAAAGGAAAACCCCTAGAGTTGGTTTGGCCTTGGCAACTGAGACCTCAAAACCTCCCTCCCTTTGTTACAACCAAAACTCTCCATTTCCCCCATATGTTAGGCAGAAACATGGTATTACCAGGTTTTGAGAGATGGGGAACTGGAGTAAAAACTAAGAGGGATATTAAAAAGTTGCAAAGAGGGAGTCTTGTCTAGACTCGACTAGTAAATGAATGCAAGAAATGTTTAAAAAAGAAGCAATTTTGAGCATGATGTGGGGTCTTATAAACTACTTTACAATCCTAAACACTCTGACAAACCAGAAAACACAAGACTGAAATCCTCAAAATAATGCATAATATAGGTAATGACCCCAGACTGTCACTCTGCAGTTCTGAAGAAACAAGGGTTTCAGTTCATCCACAACATTTTTCACTACTATATGGGAAAGCATTTCCCATACAACCCACTCATCTTTCTTGTGTGGGTAAGAAACAAACCCTCTGAGCAAGCATAAAAACGGTATCCATTTTAAAATGATTAAAGTGCAAACTGCCGCTACGGTATGCTGACTGAAAATAAATGTACCGTCTCTCAGCTTCCTGTTCTTGCACCGTTCTTCATAAGATCACCGTTGGTAATTGAATCAAAATACTCAACTGCAACAACCTTGATAGGACCTTATTGTGTTGAATTGTGATCATTTTGTGGGCTTATATAGCATTTAACGCCAAATTCCTCTGGAGTCGAAACACAATGATAATGATAATATTATGGCTCCTGATTGATCAACCTCAGAAAGAAGAAAGGCTATGCCAGACTTGCCACGGGATTCATGGTAAGTGCAGGCTGCTCGCTTGTCAGAGACCAGAGAGATGACTGTGGAATGTGGCATCTGGCTTGTGCCAACAACCCTCCGAAATGGCCCCCTTCCTAAAATGGGTACAAGGGATGCAAGTACAGACGTGGAGAGGTATTGCGGGCAACATACGGTTGACTTACACTGGAGGGCTAGAATGCACTAGTGACATCTGTGTTGTAGGAGGGGTGACCTCTGATAATCTCACTGCTTTTAGATGTTCATATCTATTTTTAAATCCTATGTCATGGATCAGTTTCACCAGAGGAGTGACTGAAAGAAATTAACTAGAAAGAGAGTTCACTGGCCAACTAACACAATATTTGCCATTAAGTAAAATACTGCAAACCAGATGAACACACCAACTCAAATGCTCCCAGAGATTGGAACTGAAGCCAGCCACGCAACAACCTGCCCAGTCACTGATGGAATTCTGTATGGGTCTGGAGACCCACCTTTTCAAGAAACACCTTAGCCACTGATAACATGTTACCCTCAGAGAGTTCCTCAGACTCTAGCTATGGTGTCCCTTTTCCCTATTCCTCACATGTATTCAACATCATTTTGATCATTGCGTGCACCAGATTCAATATTACCCCTCACACACCCCACTGTTGCCTGCAAGAAAGGTTTTCACTTTACCAAACAATTTACGCAACTACAAACACCACAACAGCAGTACTAAACTTACATGTGTACAAAAAGAATGCAAACTTTACCTGGCAACCTCGTTTTTCGATTTCGACTATGCACTTCTCCATGAGCAGAGGTACCATCAAACCTACATTTTCCATCTCAACAACTTTTCGAGCGTCCACTCCAAACATTACAGGCTCGCGATTCATTCCAGGGCTGTTGAAAGCGTTCTCCCACTGGTCCAGGAGGGTTACTTTCACATAAATGAGTCCTCTGGGCTCGAGCTTGACAGCCAATTGGTGCATCTTGGTCACTCGGAAAAGCGCGGGCAGTACCACTGTTCCGTGACAACAGACACGATTTTTGCGCGGTGCAGGATCCCAGCTGAACACCACTAACTTCAGGTGCTGTGCATTTTCGAGGTCAATGTTGAAAGTGTGGTCCATGTCCAAAAACGTTGTTCTGCACGTAAGCAAGGCTGTCCGCGCTTTATTCACTGAGTCAACCTGAATCGCACAAAATACATCCTTGGTATCCATCCTGGCTGGTTTCAAATCCTCGGCCCCGTAGAAATGGACACTCATAAGCCCCGATATATAATGTGAACATTTTGGTTGCTCGGAAAAGCTGTAATGTCGAAAGGCATCAATGTCGATATCCGTTTTGTTGTTATTGTTGTTGCTCGGAAGGACTTCTTTGCCTTTGGCGGCCCTGCTCTCAGACCCATGTTTACCAGACTTGGTTAAGAGTTCAGGGGAGTCGCCATCACTGAGGTACCCTCCTTTACTGGAGGATTTAGAGTTCCCTGTGTTCTTCATCTTATAGTTGTGCTGAGAGGAGACACTGCTGTCCAAATGGTAGCGACTTATTACATTCCGGTTGGCTGCGGCTGTGTTCCCGGAAGGCATTGAAGAGGGGTCTCTTGAATTCGGGGCATTAGATTTAGGGGACAATGAGTTGTTGTCGGAACTACTATGGGTCGAGGTTCCCTTGACACTCAGTTTCCTGCTGAGTTCAGGCAACTTCTTCATCTTCATGGAAAGTTTCCGCACAGTTCGTGGAGATTTTATTCTATCCGGAAAAGACCAGTTCATTGGGCCAACCTTTTTCAAAGGGCTGGGACTTGAAGGGGTGGAGAACTCCGGCTGGTGTGCCTTGATTCCTGTTCCTAAAAAAATATAATAAAAAAGACAGCTGTTATGTACACAAACAAAAGTGTGGTTTTGTAATCATTCATGTGTTTAAATTCATGTATGCCTTAATAGTCCCTCATTATGTTAGAGGTCAAGGCCATTTAGGCTGCTTGCAAAAATAATAGTCATCAGAAATGTAATATTAGCAAAGAAAGACATTGATGCTCCATTCTCCATTAGTGCAGTATTTGAAAAGGTTTTACATACATGCCTATACAGGGAGATACACCTGAGGCTGCTGAATAATCAACGGAACAATGGGGCCACTATGAGTATGAGTATGCCACTATCCTGGCGGTAGAGCCGCCAGGATACCGCCATCTGGTACTTACCTTCACCGGCACCCGGATCGGCGGCAATGCCGCTGGATTACAGGTGCCGCAGGAGCGATATTGATCTCCATTCATCACTGGCCAGTCAGAAAAGGTTTTCCAGGCATACATGCAATTTACTAGAACGTCTGCATAAATAGGAGGTGGTGCCAGGGAGTGGTCATGATGAGCTAGCAGAGCACACTCAAGATGTTGAATGCAGTCATAACTGTTATGAGTATCGTTAAAAGTGTCAGCATCATAGTATTTTGTATTTATATTTATTTTAATTTATATAGCGCTTTAATCCAAAGCGCTTTACAAGAGGAACAAAAGGAATACAACAAGCAATACATGACAATGAATCTAAACCAGAAAACAGTACAAAGAAGAATTTACATTAATGATGAGGTTAAGTACGAATAGAGAGGGACAGAAGTGAGCGAGGGGGTAGGAGGAGTCGGTAGAGGTGGGTTCAGTAGTGAGAGAGGAAACAGTGGGTGCAAGGGGGAGAGTGGAAGAGATAGGATTTTAGAGAAGTGCGAAATGAGGGGTAGGAGGTGATGGAGCAGATGGGGAGAGGAAGGCGGTTCCAATGGAAGGGAGCAAGAATTTGTAAGGAGCGGAAACGGGAGGGGGCACAGAGGGAAGGAGGAGTAGAGAGAAGGGAGTGATCCGCAGAATGGAGAGAATGAGGAGTATAGAAAGTGAGAAGGTAGGATAGGTAAGGAGGGGCAAGACCATAGAGGGCTTTGAAGACTAGACAGAGGAAGTTAAATTTGAGCTGGGAGTGAAATGGGAGACAGCCTAGTGAGTTAAGAGAAGAGGAGCTGCAGTCGTGAGGTGAGAGTAGGCCGAGGGAGCGAATGGCAGAGTGGTAGACAGATTTGAGGGGGGAGAGGTGAGAGCAAAGGAGTCCAAAGAGAAGAGTAGAGCAGTAGAAAAGTCTGGAGAAGAGGAGGGATTTAACTGATGCACAAACGATGTGTGAGTGAGAGGAGCAATAGGTGTCTAAACGTCCTTCAATTGAGGATGTTGTCAACCTTTGTAGTCAGGAACAACAATAATGTAAAACATATTTAAATTTAAAGAGCGACAGTCAAATAAAAAAGGTCTTTTGTTGTTATTGCTTTAACGCTTCATTCGTTCAGTGCACACTCATACGCTTTGACCTTTGTTCCAGTATGGGGGCTGCGATGGGTTGGGGCCAGAGATTGTGTTGTGAATGGAGCAATGACATTCATCCAATCAGGGTCTGCATGACAATTGTAAGGGTCAGGCAAAAAAGCCTTATTGAAAAAATCCCTCCAGGAAGGAAACTGCAAGCTGATGTACTGTGTACTCGTACACAAATTCGGAAACACACACTGCACAATAGAAATAATTTGGGTTTGCCAACTTTCAGCCACAACTAAAAAAGACAAGCATAGCTTAGTGCAAGAAGGAATGGGTGAAAAGACTGAGAAAATCTGTGATGCAGACATATAGCAAAGATACAGAAATAAGTGGCAAGTACCCCTTTGGTCTCTAAAGGTCAAACACCTATAAGTGGCTTATTCCTGTTGCTTAAGCTGGACAAACGGCCAAGCCATATTTACAATCGCCAGAAGAAAAACGTCCATTCATGACTTCACATGTACTTTAGTATGGAGATATATTTCCCCAGTGTGGCGGAGACAGCAAACTCTGCGTAGGCATTGGTGGCTGGTGCAGTTGGAAGTGATGAGGCATAAATGCTCACACTGATTATGCAAACATGACGCCAAAATAAGGATTTTTACAGCTCAATTTTTGGTTGAGTTTAGATTTAAAATAAAGTCAAAGGATTTACAAGCAGTTCCGTAGAAGAGCGTGTGAAATGTTACAATAGTTCAGGTGCCACGTCCGATCTATGTCCATGGGTCACACACAAAAGGTTGCACCCATAGATTGCACCACAAAAGGCTGCATTGCGCTTGTGGCCCCATCCACCTGCTCCCGCCCTGTCCTCCACTTACCTGCTGCAGGCTTCGGCCTCCAGCTGCCTGCTTCTCTGGTGCTCTGCATACTACGGCGCCAGAAGCCCAGGGCACAGCATGGCATGCTTTAGTGCCCAGAGCTTCTGGAGCGAGCCACGGTCTGCAGATTGCATACCGCCATGTGATTCTCCTTGCTTAATTTCTGCCCCATGTCACTCTCACTGCCCCAGCTCTGCCACACATGGCTTACAGTGGGTCTGGTCTTCTGAATGTGGCTTGCACTGCCTCAATTCGTCCCCTCGTGCATCCCACTGCCCCATGGCACTTTCACGTCCCCATTCCTGCCTCATGTGGTTGTGACTACCCTGTATCACACGCAAAGTTGCTGAAGTATTTATTGCACGTTCAAGTATTCTCTCTCTCTCTCTCTCTCTCTCTCTCTGTCTCTCTCTCCTGCTCAGTACCTTGGATTCACTCCTTGCTTTGGCTCTGCACTCCAGCTTAGAATGCACAAAAGCAGAAGCAAATCAATGACATACTGACTCCCTAAGGCCTGCCTCCATGCAGCCCATATGAGGGCATGAGAACCCTGGTTTAGTGCCCCTGCCCCAGCATACACTGTGAATACGTGAGAGTCTCAAAGAGGGAGGAACATTCAACTGTGTCATATGGTGCAACGAGATCAAAGATATTAAGGGCAGATGACGGATGTCAGTGGTGAGGGAGTAGGCACTGTCCCCATCGTGTGTCTGCTATGGAACCCAGCTCGGACAGAGTCACTGATCTCAGAAGATTTCCTACAGGTAGTCAGTAAAGACATTGAGCACTACACATTTGAGAAATTTGGAATTGTGAGACAAGAGTGTGATGAGTTGATAGTTGGCTGTGTTGCTGGGGTCAGTGGTAGGTTTCTTCAAAACGGGTATGATGCTGGCCGCCTTAAATAACACTGGGAACATACCGGCAGAACAATGAAAGGTTGAAGAGAGCTACTTAGAAGTAGGTCATGGCTAACAGCTCCTTGACCGATTGTGGTGCAAAGAGATCAGCAAGAGCACAGGAGGTTTTGACAGGTGCCAGAAGATACAGTTGGGTCTACAGTTGGATTTACTGGAGTGTCATGGGTAGCTGGAAACTGGATATGGGACGAGGTTAGCGTGATAGGTGGACTTGTATGGATGTATGTATGCAGGTTATGCGCGTGCCCATAGGTTACAGAAGTGGACAGTCAGAGAGTGAGGTCTAGCTGGCATTCTTCACCTTGATCATTAAGGGGAGGATATAGTGTTCCATGTACATGACTAGGACTTCAGTAGGTAGAGATCTGAGGAGGCGCTCAAGATAGATGAAGAAGAGGTTTAGGAAGCCACAGGTTGGGAGGGAAGGGCGAATGTAAGAGGTGCTGATTTGAGATAGTAAACAGGAAAGTGTTCAAAAGAAGAGGGGACAAAGTCAGAGGGAGCAGAAGGAGAAACTGGTTGGTTCCTACCTTTCCTATGAGAGGGGAATGAGAAAATGTATCCAAGCCAGTATGCAAGGCTGCTTGAGCAGCAGTGGCATGCACTGGAGCCATGATGTAGTGACAGTCATCACAGTAATATGGTCATGGTGGTGGTCAACTAAATCAGTAAGAGAGGAGACTTTAATACAGCATTTAGGTTCCTAGAGAGTCCAGCGGGGAGGCAGGAGGAGGTGTGTGCCCTTTGAAAAAGTATAATAAATCAGAAAGAGGGGCTATATTTGGTTGAGAGGATAATGCCCACACACTGCAAGGAGCCCAGATAGCATTGCAAGAGAGGTCTAATCAGCTTTGGAAGATGACTCCAGAGAATAGTGCCATGACTATAGATTGTTATACGTGTTTTAAAAGACTCATTTGAAAGTCTGCATTTTGTTCATGCACTTATGGTCGAATCGGCCAATTACACATACAAATACATATATATGTGCACTAGGAGGGGTGTCAGTTCCTGGTCACCTGATTGGTAACATGTGAAAACTACAGCTAACAGAATCATCCCTAGAGACTGTTAGAGCTACTAATTGGAACCACCTGCATACCAGCACAGCCTCCCTGATGAATGTTTGTGACAGGAAAGTGCTAGGAGGAGAACAAGAACAGAGCAACAGAACAGCAGATGGGATCCAACCCTGTTCATATTTTTTCAATGTTTTGGGATTCAACCCTGTTAACACTAATTCGATTGTTTTTGGGATCTAACCCAGTTACTTTTTGTTCGATTGTTTTTGGGATCTAACCCAGTTACTTTTTGTATCAGGTCTAATTTGACTGGGAACTAGAGTGCGCGCCTCGCCATCTCGGCTTGTTTGTATCTTACAATGTTGGAGTCCCGGGCTCCAGAGGCAGCAGCACCAGGTTTACTGTGCCCCACTTTTGAGAACCACACTGATGGTTTTCTCCCCTCCCCCAAATTGGGAAAGACTTGTACACTAGGAGGGGTGTCAGTTCCTGGTCACATGTGAAAACTACAGCTACCAGAATCCCTAGAGACTATTAGAGCTACTAATTGGAACCACCTGCATACCAGCACAACCTCCCTGATGAATGCTTGTGACAGGAAAGCGCTAGGAGGAGAACAAGAACAGAGCAACAGAACAGCAGATGGGATCCAACCCTGTTCATATTTTTTCAATGTTTTGGGATTCAACCCTGTTAATACTAATTCGATTGTTTTTGGGATCTAACCCAGTTAATTTTTGTATCAGGTCTAATTTGACTGGCAACTGGAGTGCATGCCTCGCCATCTCCTTTTGTTTGTATCTTACATATATATATGTATATGTGTAGGTAGAGGTAGGTTTCAAGGGGGTGGAGATGAGTGTTGAGAGGGTATGGGCCTGAAGTAGAGAGGAGTAATATGGGGGATCCCGCATAACACAAAAATTAAAACGGGTAGAATATTGGTCGACCAAAACAGCACGAACAAAATGCAGATTTTGAATTGAAAGTCTTTTCAAGGTGGCCACAGGAGTGCAGCGGTGAGTGTGGCGGTGTCCCCACTCCATAGGGGATGCCGCCTGAAGCAATAATGGTGGCGCAGGCAACGGTGGTGATGTGGGTGGCCCCCATGCCAACAGGTCCGCACAGAGGGTTTTCAATATGCTGTGGGTGCAGCAGTGATCACGGGTGGGCCTCCAAGCCCACCCAGAACCCTTATAAAGGCTGCAAGCGTGCCAGTGAGCACAGGCAGACCCCTAGGTGCACAGGGTGCCTCCCAAGGACAAGCCACAGAGAGTGAGCTGAGCAGTGATCCTGTGTGGTCCCGCATGGTGAAAGGGCCACCCAGAAGAAAGAATAGGAGGGACCAGGCCGCAAGTTCCATCTGGAGCTAAAGCCCTCTTCAACTAGCTTAGCAGACAGCCATCAGTGTGCCAGAGCCAACATAGAATGCCCTAAAAGCTACTGGGGAGGGGGTGTCTGACATCACCAGTCACCCAATTGTGACATAGTGTTATATGTAAATGTATACATGTATGTGTGTTATATGTATATATTTAATTACTGTTAAGTAGGATGCTAAGTATGGAAAAGTAGAATGGGGGTTATATAGAAAGGGAATGTTATGTAGTTTGAGGAATCCAAGGAGGTTGTCCCTTCTTCCCTAGGGGGAGACCTTCCCAATGGGGCCAGGGTGATGCATCCAGAATTCAATAATCCCCCTGGGGGTGGTGCACCGAGGGAGGATCCCATGGGATGGGAAGTTCTGTGTGGAATTGGGGATGATGGTTCTCAGAGAACGTAGTATTCTTCCATTTTAATACACCTTGTCCCCTCTCAGATACCAAATCCTTCCCTCTTCCTTTGTAGGCAGAACCAGTATACTGTGTTGAAAGGTTGGTAACTCGAATATACTTGAAAACCTTCACCTATTAGAAAATACTGAATGTCCTGCCTCCGAGGGCAAAACCAGTACTGGGACAAAGAAGATCAATCAGAGGAAACAAAGTGAGCAGTCTAGTCTTTTTCACTATGTTAAGTGCCTGAATGAATACAGCTGGCCGACGCGGGAGTTCAAAAGGAGCTCAGCTGTGAAACTCAGAGAAAATGATCCTCCAATGAGGAACAGTTTGATGCCTTCAATGGGCAGGCAGAGAAAAGCCGAGCTGAAAGCCACGAAGTGAGGGGAAGTCAAATCGACGACGGTCCATGCAGGAAAGACCGACAAGGTGGCTGCCAATACTTACCTCCAGGTGACCCTGGCACCCCCAAGCCACTTGAAAGGAAGGAAATGCAACCGGAGACAGAGGGACGCCTGCAGAACCGCTGCAGATCCCGCAATTAATTAAGGAGCTGCCAGAGCCTGCACGAGCAGCACAAGTGCTGGAGAAACGCTGGTATTGGTCAAAAGAGAGAACAAGTACGCAGGATTACACAAACGTATTGGAGGTCCGGGGAAGCTCGAAGGGTGAATATAATAGTTGGAAGAAGAGGGTTGGGGTCCCAAAAGAAACTAAAAGGGGGTTTGGGACCATGGAGTTGCATACTTGGCAGGAGAGTGAACCAAGGGGCAATGACATGTGCAAGTCTGGGGCCCGCACCCAAATAAGCAAATGAAAAGCATTGGGTCTGGGACCCTGGAGTTGTATACTTGCCAGGAGAGTAAACCAAGGGGCAACAAACTTGTGTGAGTATGGGGCCCAGATCAATGTCAGAAACCAAGGTCCAAAGTCAGGAGGGTCTGGAACCCAGTGGAAGAGACATTTTAAAAGGATCACCTTTGCGAGTCAGTGACTCGCTCCCATTTAGAAGATTGGAAACAAGGGGAACAAAGACTCTGGAATTGATCAAGCGAAACCTACACTTGGTAGAGGAGTATGCCATGTTAAGGGGCTTGAAGCACTGGGAATACAAGAGACTCTTTGTGTGCCATCCCGTGGGTTGAGGACAATAAACCTAGGGGAAAAGAGCATTACCCTAGCTTTGGAACATTATTTTGCATCACTTTATTACCAGGGAATTATGAGACTTTCTGCTTACCAAGAACACTGTTTATTTAAAGTAAAGACATTTCCTTGCACAGCTTTAGCAGTATATTAGTGTTAGGGGCAGAAGTAGGTTCCCTTTTTTGGTTGACTATTTTTCGTTTCAGGCTTCCCGAAAATGTCATTAGTTTCTTGAGAGGCAGGAAAACCCATCTTAGTTTAGGGACAGGGGTATTTTTCCAACCCTTTTTCCTTTAAAAAAAGTATTTACCCAAAACCATGCTACCCTTCTGAGTCTGACTTTTATAGTTGTATGTTCTTGTGGTGAATAGATAAAAACGGGGGTTGGAGGGGAGGAACCCTGGTGTGAGGTAGCAGGATAGTGTGGTAGTCTGCCTGAGGCTCCTTAGGGAGATGGGACCAACCACAGAGGCCATCTTCTGGCCTCACACTCCATGTGGGTGGGTTCCTGAGTTTAGGCAAGGGGTCTGTTGTATCAGACTCAACCTAAGGGTCCCCTGAGACCGCTCCAATGAAGGGTGAGCTGACATAGCAGGTCGCAATTTAGTTGGTACTCATGCCTGGGTTATGTTAGGACGGGGAATAGGAAATGTTATAAGTAGAATCAGTGTTTTAATAAATAAAGGGGGTTCCCCGTTGGGATCCCTATAAAATGCACTCTGGTGTCTGTGTCCAATGTAAGAACTCCGGGTGTAGCCCATCTCCTGTTAACAGTGAATTAATGTGGCAGGTGCAGCCCCCCTACCTACCCAGAGGCCGGGGGCGGGGGGTATGGTGGTTTCCATGGCAACTGTCCCTGGTCTGAGGGAGTGTACACCTTTACTTGGACCAGCGTCAGAATTAAGGCGCTACATCAATCACCCTCAAACCAAGCTACCAAGTGTTTCACTGACTGCATTAGTGGTTTCTAGAAAGTTGTTCTATACCCCATCCACACGATATGATATATTTTATTTATAGTGCGCCTATACACAAGTGTTTCAATGTGTGACAAGGTAAGGGGGGGAACACAGAAGGACAAGACAACAATCTTACTAGGCCAAGTAACATTGAGAACATGCATGTGCGGGGGGGGGGGAAGCACCAGGGGATGGGGAGGAGGAGGAAGTGCGAGACATAGGAGAAGACATAGAAGTAGTGCAGCCAACAAGTGGCAGTGCAAGGTGGGTTAAGTGCAGACAGCAAGGGCCAGATAAGTGCAAGTAGGGGGCTGTAGGGTTGCAGATACAGCCCCAGTGCAGGGGTGCCAGAGGCAGTGCAGGTGTGCAACTGGGAGGGCAGGGACCTGGGCCCGTGATTGAGGGTAGCCAGGTAGACCAGTGCATTATCAGACAGGAGATCAGCAGGGAAGTGTAAGATGGAAGGCAGAAGCAAAGAGGAAGGTCTTGAGCTGCTTCTGGATCCAGAGATGGTTCTGCTCAAGTTTCAGAGAGGGAGGGAGGCTGTTCCAGAGGGAGGCGCCGGCAGAAGAGAGAGATCCCGCCACCATCTCACTGCTTAGAAAAGCACCGGACTCTCAGGGAGCTGGAGGTGGAGGAGCAAAATGCTTGAGGAAGAATATACTTCTGAAGAGAAATCTGGAGATATAAAGGTCCAAGGCACCAGAGGGCCTTGTGGACAATGCCAAGGGTCTTGAATTTGATCCTTGCAGCCACTGGAAACCAATGGAGAGATGTCAGTGCTAAAGAGATGTGATCCCTGGGCGTAAGGCCAAGAACAAGTCTTGCAGTCCTGTTCTGGATCAGTTGCAAAGGACGGAGAGTAGAGGGGAGAGATTTAAAAAGAGGCTGTTGCAGTACTCAAGCCTAGAGAGAACCAGAGCTCTGGAGAGAGTGAGCTTCTGGGGGAAGGAGAGGAAAGGCACAATATCTCGGAGGTGGTGCAGTTGGTGATTTGACTTCTTAGAGACGTAGGAAATGTGAGGAGAGAAGGAGACTGTAAAGATAACTCTGAGGTTCTAAGCCTTACAAGTGGGAGGGGGAAGAGGGCCAAGGGAGGCCAGCCAGAGGGTGGAGGGGAAGAGGGGTGCAGGTGAGCCAATGAGGAGGATCTCTGTCTTACTGGCATTCAGGCAGAGATCATTGGCGGCACACCACTCCTGGATTGCAGAAAGACAGTCCGGGATGAGAGAAGGAGCAGAGGCGGCAGAGGGGAGCCTGAAGGCAAGCTGGGTATCATCTGTATTGCACTGGAAGAGGGGGCAAAGAGTAGCATAGGGGTGGGCGAGAGGTGCCAGGTATTGGTTGAACAACCAGGGAGAAAGGTTAGACCCCTGGGGAACACCACAGGTGGAGAGAGAGATAGAGGAGAGGAAGGACCTAAGTTGGACCTGGGAGGGTCAGTCCAAAAGGAAAGAAGTCAGCAAGGCCGGGGCCTGATCAGTGATACCCAGGTTATCACAGAGTCGGTTGAGCAGTTTGGCGTGGTTGACCATGTCAAAGGCAGAGGAGAGGTCAAGTAGGATGAGGACAGAGGGGAGATTGGAATCACGGTTAGAGAGCAGATCTTCACAGATGTTCAGGAGAGCAATCTCCGTGCTTCTGGCTGCTCTGAAGCCAGACTGATGGTCATGGAGACAACCAACGGATTCAGTGTGAAGATTAAGCTGGGAGATGGCCAGCTTTTCCACGGGTTTGCCCAGGAAAGGAGTCATAGAGATTGGGCGATAATTAGCCGTAAGGTAGGGGTCGGCTGAGGGTTTCTTGAGAAGAGGGTGCACAAGAGAGTGCTTCAGAGGGGAAGGGAAGGTTCCAGAGGTGAAAGAGTGGTTGCAGAAGTCAGCCTAGGTTGGAGTGAGGGTGTCAATGTGGTACTTGATGGTTTTGGAAGAACAGGGAAGAACCTGTTTTGATGAGGTTTTTATAGATCAGACTTGTCTCGAAACCTTGTTGGGAGAAGAGAGGAAAGGCAAAGAAGGGAGGGTGGGATACTGCAGGGGGGGGGGTTGGAGGAAGAGGAGAGACTGGAGGGGGAAGCAGGAGAAGCAGAGAGGGTAGACATGATGTTCTGGGTTTTGGAGATGAAATGAGAAGCCAGGGCCGTTAAGAGGGCCTGAGAAGGCATAGAAAAGTTAGGCTGCGGCAGGATTGGCAAGCTCCTTACAGATTTTAAAGAGTTTGGTCGAGTTGTTAGATGCCACAGAGACACGGGCTTGAATGTGGACTCTCTTCTTGGTGAGGACAGAGTCGGTATTGCCTTTGGAGCAGGCAACAGGCTATTTTGTCAGAGGGTGTACAAGAAGCCAACCATTATCTCTCAACCACCCTACACTTGTGTTTAAGGGTGACGAGATCTGAGTCATACCAGGGGTTTTACTCGGCTTTAGGCTTCATGCGGATGCTCATGACAGGGGCAAGTGCATCAAGAGTATCAGAGATGGCAGAGTGGAGCATGTGAAGGGCTGTGTCAGGATGCAAGTCAGCCAGAGGTGCAGAAGGAGGAGAAAGAGAGTCAGCAAAAGCCTCTAATGATAACAGTAGGTTAGGCTCAACTTGATTTGCCCACTGTTTTGTCTTGGAAACTACAGAAAGCAATTCAGCTGTCAGCTTCAGCCTCGTTCTGCACCACAACAAGAACAGATGACGTGAAATACCTAAATGCTCCTGCACAATTCAAGGTGCAAAAGAGGGCTGTACTTAAATTCCCTACCTGTTAATCCCTGTAATCTACTCGATTGGCTTCTTGGGCCCCGGTTTACAGTGTGAGAACCCTTTAACAAATTATCAGACTGCTTATTACAGTTCAGTTGAATGCAAATTCCTTTCGGACAGAACGACATGGGCCCGACTAATTGGTTCCACGCAACCTGCAAATTGTTTCCTACTGAAAAACTCACTTGCTGATGGGATGGATCCCTTGAGTTTTCACTCGCTCGACATCCCTTTAAACTGCAATTCAAGCAAAGAAAAAAGGATTTGCACAAACTTGCCCCCTTCAGGTCTTTGTCTGTATACTTAATGATGAGTTACGCCGTGTTTCATTCCCCATGACTGCTGCAAGTGTCAGACGGGTGGCGGGCCATGCACAGCACGGCTACTGGCTGTGCAAGTTAGCAGAGAGGTGTGTATATTGGAAGGGAGCCATGACATTGCTCCTGTAGTTGCATGGGATGTGTTGCTCCCCTCATGCTGTCAGGCGCAGCACTCTGCAGTGGAGTATTTATCTGGCTGGAATCTCCTGTATGCCGGGCCTGCCACTGATGAAACCTCCCACGCAGGAAACCTTCACCCAGTCCCCTTTGATCTTCTCCTTCCCTCTAGCAGGTGAGCATGCTTTAATCTTTCTTTTTTTTCTTTACCTTTTGAAACCCGTTGTAGTAATAATGCACATTACATACTAATGGGAAAACACAACGTTGTTTACTTAAGAGAACCTACCATCAGAACAATGTATACTTTTGATATTGTGATAAAGTACACTTTTACGACAATGTAGGCAGCTTGATCTTCTTGACCATGTTCACTACCTCATGTTTACAAAAGGAATCTTGAAACAAAATACACCGACTTCAACAGGAAGAAGGAGAAGACTATGCTTACTACTTAAAACAATAAAATACTACCAAACCATTTGATAAATACCTATTCAAGCCTTCCCCTAACTGGGAACAACAAATAGCAAAAACATTGTTGTTAGTTGTTTATTAAAGAGTAAAATGTGTTTATACTAAACCATATTTGAATCTTACTTCTAAGCCCCCAACATTTCTCCAGGGTGAACTTGAGTCCTGCTGGTGCTCCTGCAATGTTTGTTACTGATAATAGACTTGTGATATCAGATGTGATGTTTCACAAGTTGTTCCTAATCCACTCAAAATACAGACAGTTGCTCGTCATTAGCATCAGTCTGCTCGGGCAGCTTTTTTTAATTATAAGATCAGAAAGCAGTTTATTAGGTCATGATATGACATGATATTTATAACACGCTTAATACCCAAAGGTTTCTAAGCACGGACCCGGAGAATCGAAGCTGTGTTGCTCCGTGTTGTCTTGCTTCCAAGGCGAGCACGTTGCCCCTGAGCTATCCTCCCGAGACTAAATTGTGATCGCCATTCTGTAAATGATCTCCCATATATTTAATAGACTGATTGAGAATAATTTACACAGCTTCTGCAGTCCTAGGTTTGGCCAGAGAGCTGTATCTATCTGCCGCAGCTCCTGCAGCAGTATCTGCAGAGGCCCTGCTGCCAATCAGCTGCTCGTGATGCAGAAATCACGCATCATGGTGAAAGCTCTGTTATAGTGTCAGCCATTTGGTGGAAGATGGTGTTTTTAAGTTGGAGAGAGAGTTGTTTAATGCTGATTTCAAGCGTTGTTTTGTTTCACTGTTGCAAGGCACCGAGATGCAACGAACCACATTTGAGATCAGGCGTGCAGGCTGCAATCCCCAGAGACAGCTGCCTGTGCCCCGATTTCCTCTTCACAATGCAACGCTCTTTACCGCTTTAAGGAGGTACGAGAATGTTCCGTGAAAGTCATGTTCTGTATCCAAATGCAGGTTCGGAGACAAGCTATCTCCTGCAGCCATCGTACCTCCTCCGTTCATGGTTATGTGTAATGTGGTGCAAAAGCCGTCTCATTTGTCTTGCGCTCTTCACTGCACATCGTACCTATTCCCTGCACAACATAAAATATATTTTGACCAACACAAGAGAATGGCTTGATCGCAGCGCTACCATTAGACAATACCTTACATCTGGCCCCAGACACTGAGCTCGCTTACACCACAGAGAGGTCTCTCTCATTCCATGCCTCCTGGGCCGTGCCGCCATTTGGGGAGAAAGACATCTCTGAGCAGGAAGCTGCCTCAGACGTTGATAGGGTTGTCGCAGGGCCAATAACGAGTTACTGAACTGGGCATGTGACTGATTCTGTCCAAACTCTATGAGGTACAAGAAGGTACTTGCCTGTTGGGAAGTGTCAAAATGACACCACAGCAATCTATTTCCCTCTACCATACCTCCTTCCCCCACTCTAGAGGATGCAAGGCCCTGTGGCTATCGTTACGCCTCTCACAGGGCACTCTATCTTTTTTTTTTAATTTGGTTTAGTTGCAAAGCAACGTTTCAAATATTAATACACATACAAAAAAACAGGCCATTTTCCATATATAGCATAAAATATACATAAAATAAGACAAATTCTCACTCATACTGATCATAACACAAGGGTACAGATTAACTCCATCAATTTGGATACCTAAAATAACCCAATGCTAACAATACATATTTACAATAGAATACCATTCCCACACACGCATGTACATACCCATCTAACTTAAAACGAGAAAAAAAAAATAGGACCATGTAAGAAGATACCATCACAAGGCATGTATAATGCCTTGACTTAATCCACATTATAGATGGATAAATACACCACCATTCTATAATATTAGTCTTAGCTCCCAGTATCTTTTTGGACTTCTTCTCCTCGTGGTAATGTCATTTTTAAAAATTGGACTATCGCTATCTGTACCCTCTCCCTTGGATTTGAGAACAGCATTTGCCATATTTGATCATTTGCAACCTCAGTATGGATCGCAAACACATTATCAAAGTATCTTGCACAAACCTTCTTTAGAGCACAACATTCCACCAGCAGATGTTGTAGGGTTTCCCTTTGATCCGCTGCTAAACTGCAATAATTTCGTTCCATAGGAATCAGTTTCCGCCTACACAGGACATCACGGGTGCCCTATAGGTTGAATCTGAACCTTAAGTATTCAGCCCGAATCATCGGGGACGGACATTTCACTAGATACGGCGCCATCATTCCATGACACTTACTCCAAAAGACCAGATATTAAAATCTTTATATTGAGTGCACTTAGATAGGTTCCTTGCTCAGTCCGCTTGAAAGATTTTCTCTTTCGCACGATCAGGGTTTGAAATCAACAGTTCCAGGGTCACATCAGCCTCAATCAAATAATCCAACACACAGTTCCGCCATATCTTAGGGAATGCATTTCTAGATTTTAGCAGACCATAACCAATCACCTCTAAGGTGGCTCCACTTTTTACGCCCAGCACACATTTGCGTAAGAAGGCGCACTGTCTCCAGAGCCTGTGAATAGAGGGATAGCAGTCCAAATTCATAGCGTATAAACGCGATCGGAACAGTATTGGGTAGAACTTTCAATACCTTGATTCCAGTGCCTCCCAGCACTAGCGTTTATCGAGCAACCTACCCTCAACACCATTTAGCATGATCGGCAACACTTTCATTTTATAGAAGGACACAACGTGCTTCAGGGAGAATTTCCCAAATTTTTCAATAAAATTCGAGTCTGGGAAATTAAATGCTGTAGTTTATTCCGGCCTGATGCCGCTCCTCACACCTGATTTGCCTATTGTTTATATCAACCCGCAAGTATTTGTAATTGGACACCTTTGATAAATTAATATCTTGAAGCGTCCATTATAAAGAGGGGAAGAGGCTCCTAGGCCCCACGGTGGCACTACAACTTATTATTTGGGATTTTGGCTCTCTCTCTACGTCCACATACAAGAGTGCTGCCATTGATACGCACTGGCCTAGAGTGTCATTGAGACATTTCCCAATTGGCATCTTAAGAGAACTTCCCAAGAGGTAGGAATCAGTCGGCCACATCTTGCATCATCCGACATTTAACTGTCTCTTCCCAAGCACTGTCTATTGATCTAGGAGTGCCACCTGCCAGTTGGGAAGTATTCCCATTTCCAAACATCCAAGCCCACTGCTGTCCGCCTGCGCTCCTAACATTTTCACCAACAGATTATGGGCCTCATTCCAAGTCTGGCGGTCTTGAAATAAGGGCGCCAGTAGCAATGTACCAGCACCCTTTACGGATGGCCAGACTACGAGAATGCTGGCCGGGGCATGGAACTCCCGGCAGGTCTGACCTGCCAGGAGTACCGGCTCCTGCTGGCATGGTTTTCACTGAAGCACTATCACTGTCAAAAACGGGGACTTACCTTTTCCGTCACCTGACATCCCGTTCTGCCGCAACTTGTAATATCCTGGTGGCACAGGGCTATCAGGCAGCAGAAACGGCGTTACAGGGTCTGCGGTAAACCACCGGTCACACTGGCAGGTTACCAGCCAACCTTGTAAATAGGCCCTATGTCTCTGTATGTCCCAATCAAACAGATGCCTAATATGAAGCTATCACTTCATACTAGGCAGACCGGTCCACAGAGGAAATTAAGAGTATTCCAACATTAAACTCACTTTAGTTGGGGGCATGTCACTGTGCTTGACATATAATTGACTTTACCCACATCTTACTGGTCTTCGTTACCTGTTGCAAAATCATCAAGTGTGCCAATAGGAACCACCTGTGCTCCTCTCTCACACATCCTCACCATCACATCTCTGCGACACACAAACACATGCACTTTGACATTTCATCAAGAATGCTGCCAGCGTTAATTTCCCTTCACATTTGCAATCTGCTCTCTATCATGGTCTCTTAGTTGTTTTATTGGCTTCAAACGAGCAGAAATCGTCTTGTCTGGAGCTGAAAAGCAAGAAAGTATTCCGCTCACACGGAACAGCTTTTTATCAGCTGAGCTTCTGCCTCAGGTCTACTCGGAGCTGAAGCTCGGCTCAGCCCTAGTAATGATTGCATTACTAGTGAATGAAATGTACGCACTATATAGGAGGTGAACATTCAAAAGTGAGTGGTTTTGCGAGATCCTGAAACGAGGGCGGAGGAGAGGGTGATCTGTGGCTTACACCACTGTTGTTAAAGAAGCTTGTAATATTTTTTGTCAGTGTATTGTAGTGAGCACGCGTATCCCACTGTACAACTGGTGTGTACACACAGCACTATTAATAGAACAATTTAAAGTTAGGGGGTCCATGTGGATGTTTCCCACCACTGTCAATCCACTCAACTCCCTCCACTAAACCCTTTGTAATGGCTCATGTGTGAAAAAACAGCATGATTTCCAGGCAGAAAACAGTGTCAATCCCAAAGAGGGAATCCTGGGCATGCAAATGAAAGCTAGCTGATTCTGGAAGCATGCATGATAGGTGCTAGTAAAGGAAAGGAAAAACACACCACGCTGCAGAGCGGAGCGGAAGCTTGACAATATGGCAGATATTGTGATGGGAAAGTGTTAGGAATTCTCTTCTACCGCCCATCAAGCTTTCACAAAACAAAGAAATAGGGTTGGCTTTGCAAATGTAGTTGGCCTTTTTTTGTCCTGTGAGGCTCTACAAAAAAGATCTTGCAGTCTACATTTACAAGGACAGATGTATTCCATTTGCCAAAGCGTGTTACTGTTGAAACTATGACATGTCTCCCCCTCTCCGTTCAGCCTCAGCTCAGGGGAGCCGAGTATGCAGGTGCTCCGGGGCCCACATCCCCACCCAGCAAACCCCGGGAAAACCAACCTCGAACAATGTTTAATACCCTTTCAATGCTACCGTCTTAAAAATCGGGCCCCGGCACCCCCCTGGAAATTCATACGTTACCTTCCCTGCTTCAGCTAATGCTCCCACCATGGAATTATGGGCTTCAAAAGCCATAGATGAAGGGGAGGAAGATTTATTAAGCAAGTCTTCCATCAGATGTATGTCACGGTTAATGGAAAGCATTTGATTAAAGTACTTTCATTAGTCACAGTATCGGTTCTGCTCTCTTTGTAAATTCAGACACTAGGCTGCTGCTGGTCCTAGCATGCAGTCTTTCATGTCCATTTTATTTTTTTCTTTGGAATAGGAATACAATTGACAGATTTTAAATGACATTGCTGGGATCATAGTTCATTTGACAAACCAGCAGGAAGACTTTTAATGTTCTTTTATTTTTAAATGACTCGCATCTTTGATGCAGTCATTTCATCTGGATGATCTGTCACTTGATAAAAAGGCAACGAATACATAATGGAAATATGGAATACTCTCTTTAATCCAGTTAAGGAAGCTTTGAATTCTAAGCCACAAGAAAAAGAGCTACTGAATAGCCAGAGACCGCCCTGGCATAAGCTCGTCCATTCAAGGGGATCACTGTAAGAGCTAAACCCATTTAGGCATGTCAAGTAAGACAATGCAGGGACATGTGTGGACACAAAGAAAGATTGTCAACATTGACAATCATAGACTGACAATGTCAAATTAACTCCTACTCATTAAACAGGAGTAACCAGTTTGTAGTACATATATCCAACTAGAAGCATTGGCCTGGCAAGAGTGCTAACATTTAGAAAACATGATTTGAAAAATGTATTATTAACATAGTTTATTTCAGTGGTTCAAATTAAAGCAAGGATGATCTCGGAGCAAAGCAATCTTTTTTTGGGTCTGGGCCAAGGATGGGAGCCCTTCACACAGTAGTAGTTACAAATAAAAATCGAATTCTTTCCTCGTGTTGGATCGTCTACGCTGAAAAGTATTTTATGTAATCTATAAATATATATATTTTTTTCCTTTATTGATTCTGGTTTATTTAAACCATTACAAAATTTCTAGAAAGGAAATATATTTTTTTACAAAAGTTACAAAAGTTAAAATACCTTAGGATAAAAACAATAACAATCGTACATACACAATTTTCGCATACAGATAATTGAATTACCGATTTCAAATAAAACACCTTGTCAATACATTCATAAGGATATTATACAGACCAGAACATCTCATACCTGGATTTTTAGGAGGTTTTCTAACCATTACATTGCAGCACTTAAACAAGGACATTGACGTGTTCATACTAAATCACATATGACTCTCAAATAATATATATATATATATATATATATATATATATGTAAAAGGAAAATGTGTGGATATGTGAGTGTCTTGTGAGAAACCTATGGGTATCCTCACTCCTACTACCTTTGGATCCTCTGCACAGGTGGCCAGGGAAAAGTCATCGCTGTTGGATCCTGACCCTGGTGGTGGAGAAGCGAGGGAGGATAACCTACCTAGGTGGAGGGTCCTTGAGGACTGGGAGTGGGGTGCCCTCGGGCGAGACATGGTATCCTCCCTTTTCCCATTGACAACCAACCTAACTGTTCCCCGACCTTAATTTGATATTTTAAACCAGCTCCCCTCATTTCCCCACGTGACATTTGACAGTACTGAGGTGAGGAAGAGGAGACAGAGTAATGCACACTATGCCATGTCACTACCTTACTACTGGTACGAGGAAGATTCCTGCAAAGTGTAGTGAAGGTCAGGCATGTCCTCTTAATCATGGGCAGGCAAATCCAATTGGAAGTACACACCTGCAACAAGTTAAAAGTTTATAGGTGTATAAAAAGAGACAGAATGTGCAGCAAGGGAGAAACCGCGTGACCTGTGGGAAGGAGACCTACAGGAGAGCCATGTTTGGAAGAGGCAGCCGTGGTGGGACCTGTGGAGGAGCCAGGATGTCGGCACGAAACCCAGAAGGCGAGTCAAGCCAGTGTGCCAAATAAACCAGCAGCTGGGCGGGCAGAACTGCTGGAGAGAGCAGGACGCTGTTCGCATCCTGCAGGATGCAGTGGAGTAACCAGCGAGGTGAAGACAAGCCCCGAAGCATGAGCAGAATTGCAGCAGCTGGCCCACCACCTGGAGAGGCTGGTAGAAGCAGCAGTAGCCACCGCGGAACCACGCCGTAGACCGGTGAGTGTCAGGAGAGGCACTCAGCTTTCGGGGGAATCCCTAATTAAACACACTAAATGCATATTGAATACCGAACCAAATGGAACCTTGAAATTGAGCATTTGTTAAACAACGAACTGAATGAAACTTGAAGTTGAGCACTTTTGAATATCTGGTGAATATCAACAGAATAAAGGCCTCATCACAAGTTGGGCTATATTCCTGGCTGTAATACCACCGACTGTAATAGCCCTAGTACCGACCAGTCTGGTGGTATTACCACCAGATCACGGGTTGGGCCTTAACAGTAAATCCCCATTCCTGATTGGGTCCATTGGATCCAATGGGGAATTTTCGGTGATAATACTGCGGGCTAATACAGCCGGCTGTAATACAGCCGGCTGTAATACAGCCGAAAACAGGGATTTTCTCCTCCAGAAAAAAGCTGGAGGTAAAACAGCCGATTTAGCGCCCGACTCGTGATAGGCCAGGCCTTAAATGCGGCGGTAATACCGTTACCACCGCATTTAAGGGCTACAGCCCAACTCGTGATGAGGCCCAGAATCTCGTAATTAAGCTTGTTGAATACAAATATAAGAGCAGCTTTGTGGGAAAAGCAAGTAACCAAAGACAGCTAAAAGGGAAGTGCACATGTGACAACAACACACAAGAAAAGGGCACCAGTCTGAAAGAGTGCCTTATAAAGTTGGGACAAGAGTAAGACCAACACGAAGTGAACTTTATAAATAAATACAGTACAGCAAGGCCAAAGACTGGCAGGAGGGGTGTGGCCTACTCGTGTAGAGCCAGGAGACTCCAGGGGAGAAGACAGAGAAGGGTGAATAGTGCCCAGAAAGCCAAAAGTCAAAAAAAGAGAGAGATCCTGGTTGCGTGACCTTTAATGGGTGGACCGCGTGGTCTGACAACTGCGCCTAGACCAGTGAGCCTGAACTATGAGAGCCAAAAGACATTGTGGAATTCACCAAGAAGAAATCTTGTTGTTTGAAAGATTTACTTGGTGGAGCTTGATGTCTTGGGGAAGAGAGCCCTGAGATGTGAGGAGTTTTACTTATCTCGAGAAGAAGCCTTGAGACAATTTTTCTTTGAACTGTGCAGTTTGGAACTTGGGGAAGGAAACCCAGAGTATTGTGTGGAATTGTGTTACCTTGAGTGGGAAGGAGGGAATTCTGAGACTTTTGTGGAACTTTCTTTACCTTGGGGAAGGGGAGCTGAAGAGGAAGCCGACAGCTGGAAGTAGCTCTGAACTTTATGTTGATCACCATTCTTTGATTATTGATATCCCGATACATTGTTTAGCTTTAGTTGTGAGGGCAAGCATAGGTTTTGGACAGTTAAGCTCTTGGACTCAGACTTTCCTTAGTTTCGTTCAGGTAGGGAAATCCCACCTTAGTATAGGGCAAGTTGGGCCTTCTACCATACTGAAATTTAAGTTAATAAATTACCTTATTTTGAATCTTGAATCTGTTGTCTGTGTCATACTTCATGATGCCTTCACAGTCTGCAGGTTTGTAGCATGTTGGGAAGGATGCTGAACATTTCGAACAATTTGGCATGTGGGTAGGTTCCATGGTGTAGACAATGTAAAAAGTATGAAATATAAGCGGTCTGCAATGCTTACCCCTGCCATTTGTGTTTGTGTGTGTGTGTCTGTACGTAATATTCGCATACTTCCCAACATGCTTCAAAACTGACATTTGTCACGTGGGTCGGTTCCATGGTGTACACAATGTAAAATTATAAAATATACATATTTTTTTGTAAATTTATTTTTTAGCTGTCTGCAATGCTGGCACCTGCCATATGGCTCTTCGCACCATAGTTCTATGTAAACTTCAGCAGTTCATGGTTCCTAAGCTTTCCACACTATCAGCATTTTAGCTGACACTAGCGGCACTCACTTTTGAAATCATGCGGGTGACACAAAATGGTGCTTTTGTAGCAATGTGGATGACAGGAAACGGTGCATGTCTCTTCAATAGTGTCCACAATAACGTTGTCCATCACATTGTGGCAAATCTCCCATGATAATTACAGGAACTTAATTTCCCACGGAAGTTGATGAACATATGCCATCTCAACAGTAAGAAGCTTACATTCTTCAGCCGTACATGTACGGGTATGGCACTTCAAGCTTATACCCTTCAGCCCAACACATACGGCACTTATGTTGAGGTTGCTACTGCCTCGGCTGTAGATCGAGACAGCAATAATGTTGCTGCGCAATCTCAATGCTCCAGCTCAAAGTAGCTGGAATTGATTGCGTTGTTATTCGGGTAATGCAAACAACCATGCAACATCATCCCCTATATTCGTTCATTGAATGAACTTCAAACTAGGATTGATGTGGGAATAACCGTGTGAAGCACAGGTGCACCTGCTAGTTTGATATAAAGTGATCTACATATAAAAAAGCATTGATAACTAAGGGTTACCAAAATATTATATCATGACCTAAATTCTATACCCCAATTGAGAGATCGTCCTCATTGGGATCCCTGCACCCGCTTTCCCCCCCCGCTTTCCCAATTTCTCAATTTCTCCTTGGCCTTGCGCCCCCACCTGCTAGTGAGGCACGAAATCTGGGGCTCATTTTTGACTCCACACTCTTCTTCTCACATCTCGGACATCTCCAAAAAGTCCCACTACCAGCTGCACCTCCTCAGAGGTATTCTACCTTTCCTCACTTTCCCCCAAAGGCTCACGTCTCCAAAGCCCTTGTTCTCTTTAGCCTGGACTACTGCAACAGCCTCTTTCTCAATCTTCCTACTTCTACTCTGTCTGCTACAACTCATCCAGAACAGAACCGCAAGACTGATCATTGGCCTCAGGCCCAGGGACCGCATCTCTCCAGCGCTGAAATCCCTCCACTGGCTCCCCATGGCTGCAAGGATCAAGTTTAAGACCCTGTGCATAATCCACAAGGCTTTCTGGGGCCGGGACCCGCACTATCTACAATGCTCTCTTCCTAAATACTCTCCTTCTAGAGCCCTCTGCTTGTCCTTTTCCAACCCTTTGTGGGTGAACCGTTTTTCCAAGCAGAGATTTGGGGGTATATCATTATCCTCTGCAGGTGCTTCCATCTGGAACAGCCTCCCTCTGCCTTAGCCCGGAACTCCTCAAGTTCCGAAAACTCCTCAAGACCTGCCTCTTCTGTTCCTCTTTCTCTCTAGCTCTCCCCTGCTTACCTCCTCCCTTTTTCTTTCCTGCCTCACTCCTCCATCTCTTCCCCAACTCTGTTCAGTTGTTGCTGACTGGTCGCCAGAGCCTCACAGGTCCCAGCCTCCCCCGCCACTCTTTGCACTTGCCTGGGGCCTCTGCACTATGCTCAGCACTACTGCACTTTCAGCATACATTACATGGGAGGGTTAACCTCTCTGCACTTTACCCAGGGCCCTGCTGGACTGGGCGCACTTGCCCCACCCACACCGAACTTTCATCTGTACACTTGCATGACCTGAATTAACTAGGCTAGTAAATTCTGCCCTGTCCCCACGTTGTCTCCCCTTCCTAGTTTGGTTGCGCCTCTAAAACTTAATGCACTTGCACTAGGAGAAATGGTGTCAGGCCTAGTACACTAGTTACTTTTTTGTTGGATCATTTGGAAACCTCAAGGCCTGTGAAAGACTACTGTATCCCCTTGCTTACTTTCCGCCATGAAGCGCTTTGAAACACTTCACTTGTGTATAAGCGCTGTACAAATAAACAATTACAATTAAAATTGTGACCGGACCTCTGCACCTTGCGAATTCAAACCATACCATGACTTTATTTTGTATACATGTTTTAAAGAGACATTCCAGAGTAAGTGTTTTGCCTAAAGAGTATCAACATTGCTACTGATTTTGCTGGCCACCCTGCACCATGATTGCATGCTTCACACAAGTGCTGATAATGTTTTAATTACAAATACATCAGGTGAAGCATCTCTCGAGGACGTAGCAGGATAGCACCGACTTTGCTGAATCATTTAAAACTGTCAAGTAAACTTGATGAGTGTGTCTTCAAATGCATGCGTTGACCTTTAACTTGCATGGGAATCGGCACCCAAACGAAGGCCAATACACCCAAAGGCACGAATAGAAGTCATACAGCAGACTACTTTCCCCGTGTCCTGATCCGCTCTTAAACAATGACGTTGGGTATGAGATTACAGGTCACGTTAGGTGACGTCTCTAAATAAATATAGCACAACCTTTTCACGCAGTTGCTGGAATAAAAATCTAAATGTTGGGCCTAACAGAAAGGCAAAAGAGAGAACCCTATTGAACAGGTTCAAGCACTGTAGTTGGTAAACAGCAAGCCTAATGCACAGGGTTTTCCAGCATACGTTGGTTTAAAAAGTGCCCGGCACACTGGCCAAACCATGCGGTGTGCATTAGATCTGTGGGTGTCCCTCCTGGAGGGGTGCTGCACTGTTTGCAGTAGATCAGCGAGGGGGATCCTCTTGCTTACCTTCTGTGTGTAGGCTGAGCCATAGGTAATCGGGGATCGTAGGGGTTTCACCACTGACAGCTACCAATCTGGAATACTACTATTACACCGAGGCGCTGCGAGCGGCATCTAATAAACAACCAAAATGAATCCAGTTGTCTATGATGTCACCTGTAACCCTCAGGTGGAATTAAGCAAGTACTTGAAAGCTACGGAGATGAGTGGGACAAAAATCGCACATAAAACAGGTTAGGGTTATTCAAATAAATAATAATTAATAATATAGCGCTACGAACCCTCAGGCATCTGTGCGCTGCTTGTTATTACCCATGGTGTCTGGTGCTTCTGTATCGACCTCGGAACGGTGAAAGGCGGAGCTTGGCCCTGCCGGGATTTGAACCTGCGTGGGCAGGCTCTGCACAGAGGTCAAAGCGAGCGCTCTACTCGCTGAGCTATCGGACCGACCTAAATGTATCACCCCTGATCAGGAGAGCAAGATCAGCACAACCACCCGCAAGAGATCACAGGCTCCCACTCCCAATCATCCACCTTGGATCCCTAAGCGCTCGTATCCTACATTCAGGCGACATCTCATGCATTCTCAGCCATGACATAACTTAACTGCTTTTATGGAAAATGTTATCGAACAACTCTTACGGCCCGTTTAACAAACCTACTCATCTCGAACTCATTAAACTGCACTGACCAACTGTGAACCGTCTAATCATGGCATCGGTTGGAATTGCATGCATCTTCCCACAGCGGCTGGGGAGAAGGTGGCAACAGGCTGAAGTTCCCAATCTCACTGCCAATACCACCCCAGTCTCCCACTGATGCACAACATAGGCTCTCACGTTTAGGGGGATAGAGGCAGCTCATCCACAGCCCTTCTGTATCATGACTCCTCAAATATTGACCCTGGCCCCACCTGGCACCATCGTCTACCCGCACAAACCTCGTTAATCTGCACTTGTCTCCTAGCAGAAAACCGAAAAGACCCCTCATCACCGAATCTAAAGTTCTTCACCCACGATAAACGGGGATTTGCGCACAATCTACAGTACGTAACGCCACTTCCTATGCCCAGCTCGGCATTCCCTCAATCATCTCATGCCTGTCCACAAGAGGTGGCCCTGACACACTCTTGTTACTCAGGAGCAAGACCACAAACTGGCATTGGGCTTCTTTGCTGCAAATGGATCGACCCCTTTGACGTGTGAGGTGAGGTGCGGTACATCTTTCTGAAAAGCGCAACAGGAGCATCATCTTGACCACTCTACTGAATTTTTCCACCGGGCCATTCTGGCATTGCCAGTCCAATTTCATAGTGCATGCCTGTTGGCTTGAAAACAGGCCCCCACCAAATTTGACCCGTATTGGACACAATTGTCAGTGACCAATGTCGAAGGAAACCCCTCACCTTGGAATACTCTGTCCAGACATCATACAACACTAGTTTCAGTGGCATTCTGGGACCATGACAGACGAGATAATTTGAGTGGTAATCCCAGAATACAAAAATTAACCTGACTTCTAGGCCTAGGCTCGTTAAAATACCAATGATTTCCAAAGCTACTTTCAACCATGGGATTGATGGTACTTCGCCTGGATACAATGGGGCCTCCATGCACAAGTGAGCACAAGGCAGACAGAACTCGACTATCTCGTCCACAAAAACCACTCCCTCACCCAGGTGCAGTCATGTTTCTACCCAGGTGCCTGGGGAGGCCCAGGTTAATGATAATGGACTGACTTCCTGGGTAGCAAGGGGACATACAATTTTCTCTCCTATGAAAAATAGGCCTACAGGAATGCTCAATTCATCCCAAACTCTGGCACTGACCTCTCTGACATCAAAATCGACAGCTTGTTTGGGCTATACCAGCGCTGCGTAATCTCACACTTTACGCCACTCAGCATCCACCTTCACTTTATGCTGCCACTCTGCCGGATCCATGACCATGTCCATAACCACCTGGGCACCCGCAGCCAACGGTTCTTCCTCCAGCTCCTCATCTGTGACCTTAAGATGATGCCGTCACAGACAAGCAGCTACAAAAGGTATTGGTCTCGACATATACACCACCCTGAAGTTGCACTGCTGTAGTGCTCAAGCCCATTTCTTTATCCTTGGTGAAGTGCACTGCTTGCCATTAATGGAGAGTCCCTGAACCAGGAGCACCTCATTTGTCTTGCATTTGAATTGTATGCTCCCAAAAAAAACTTGAAATGCTCTATGACCCAATTACAAGCTAGAGCCTCCTTCTGAACAATGGAGGTCCTTTTCTACGCCTTGAAGACCACAAGATGCAAATCCCACCACAACTTATCACCTCTCATGTTGTTGCGTGAAAGTGGCACCTAAGCCTGTACGGCTAGCATCTCTGGTCAAAATCGTCTCATGACCTGGATTAAACGAGTCAACAAACCCAAGCTGGGTGTGTTGACAATGCCCAGCCTTCTGGTTGTAGATCCTGAGCTTCTATCCAAGGCTGCAACCAAAATACCCGGGGCTATAGCCCCTCTAGCAACACCTCTGCCAGTAATAATCCTCATCATAAAGGTCAAACACGTACAGCCCGACAGACATACCTCCTTCGCCATTTAGGATTGCGCAGAAAGAGGGTATGGTAGGCTACACTCTTCAGGAGAAGCTTCAGCTGGTATAGAAGAAACCCAAACAACAATAGTACTGTGGTGCCAAAGTAAAATGAGGTCCAAGGTTCTATAAAAATACGATTTTTAATTAAACACAAAAAATGTACACAACTAATAAAACTACCGGTCCGACCTTGCAAGGGTAAACACAGAGAAAGTAGACTTTAACATAAAGGGGCCCTCTGGGTTGGTTGACATTGGTTCTCAGGCAAAGATTTTTAGCAGCAAAATATAAATGTTATTTGATATGTCTTTCAAAAAGGTAGAGAGGGGGCTTAAAAGTCACTAAAGTCCTTTGTACCAGGGCGACAAGGCTACTGCAAATACCTTTAGTTCTTGCTGTTCAAGACTCAACAGCAGAGCCAGGCTTTCCAGTGCTGAACCAGGAGTCTGGGAGCTTTTGGCACCAAGCCAGAGACGAGCCAGGGAGTGGCAAAATGGGCTTTGATGATGAAGGCGCTGTTCCGCAGTGAGGAAAGCTGATGGGTCAATGAAATTGGGAACAGCAGGTGGTGTCAGGTCTGCTCTGCTGGAAGACCCATCGGCCTCCAGTGCAGAGAAGCAGAAACTTGCCTTCGGCGGCAAGCAGGCTCCACTGGATCAACACAGAGGCTGCGGCAGCGTGGCGATCCAAGGGTCTGGTAGCTAGCAGATGGTGTGTTGGGCATGCTAGAAGAATTGTTGGGTCTCAGATGTAGAGTCAACAGAGCTTTAGTGTCTATCAAAATTCCGGGATTTGGAGGCAGTCGAGCATTGTGGTGCAAGAGATCTCTGGTGGTTCCCTTGCAGCAGCTGGATGGTTTCCATGGTGCCAGAACAGGCATCAAGGCGGTTTGAAATGCAGGCAGAGTCAGGGGTCACTTCCTCTGTTTTGTGTTTGCTGGGCGACCCACTTCAGGGTCTCAAGTGCAAGGCAAGTTCTTTCTTTTGGCCTTAGCAACTGAGAAGGTTTGCAGTGAGCACTTGCATGGTTCTCTCACCTCCATTGAGCAGTGTCTCAGTTTAGTAGGCCTCAACCCACCAGCAGGTCATTCCAAATAGCCCCCAATGATGATCAGGGAGAAGAGTTGGCCTCTTCCTTGGAGCTCCTGTTCTTCAGCTCTCTGGCAGGAGACACTGGATTAGACTGTACTCCCAGTCAGGTTCCAGTGAATCCTTAAAGTGGTGTCCTAAGAGGATATCCACTCTAGCATTTTGCCCTATGTATATACGGTAGTGGCTGTGTAGTTATGGTTAAGTTGCTGTTTCCATAGGAAGAGCACTTTTTGGGCGGCGGCTTATAACTCCGCTCCCCCTGGACGAATCCTCACCAAACTTTGCAAAAAACAGTATATGGCCCACTCTGAATTTTTTTGCAAAGTTTGGTGAGGTTTGGTCCAAGGGGGGCAAGGTTATAGGGGGGGTCCCAAAACTTCTTTTTTTCCCATAGACTGAATAGGGGGAAATGTTTGCGCACGCCTACAGCCCAAACCGCTGGACGGATTTTCACCAAATTTGCGGCAGGAGCAGGAGCTTGGTCGCGAAAGCATGCTTTTGTAAATTTGGCGAGAATCCGTCCAGTAGTTTTCTTTAAAACGACCAAATAATATGTCTAAAGAAATTAGTGATATCTATGTCCGCTCCGCGGTCACACTTCCCTGTTCGCTCCGCGGCAAGATACCGGTTGGCTAATCCGTAGCGTCATGCCTGCGGACATGTGACGCATTCACTGATTGGATGTTGAAGAGCATGAAGTGCGTCAGATTGTTTTGATGCACCTGCCATCTTTCATTTGTGTTTTGGTGTACGTGGCCATCGCCACTAAAACATATGAAACAACACAACATTGCACTTGTTAAACTTATGAAATACTGTCTCGGAAGGTGAGGGTTAATGAGGCTGGGATGGGATGTGGCAGCAGGAAGTCAAAAAGTGTTTTTTTTGTCACCAAAGTCAAACGGTAAATTGGAAGTTGTTGCTCAATATAATGTCCGTAAAGTACAGGCGAAGAATTGCTGTGTCTGTGTTACAATGTATTTAAAATAATATTGCAGTCAGACTGGCGCCCTAGAGTTTGAAATCTGAGGCAGCCACCTGCTGTGTTTGATGGAAACTGCGGGTCTGCAAGTGTATGGGGGTACCAGTTCTCATGAATGCATTGAGACATGTTGTTGCAAAGTCAGAATGTATTTGGATTCTGAGTGAAGGTCACTTGATTTGCTTTTTTGGTTGCAAGCTCAGTAGGCCCACGCATCCGACTGAACCCATAAGGGTCAATTGTTTTTTGACCTTGAGCAAAAGGGAAAAATTCAGTAAGAATGCAGGGAGTGAAAGTTTGCAAAAAAGACCATTTGATAAGGTTATGCATTCAAAACGTTTGTAAGGCACATGTAATATCAGTTCATGAAGATTCTTTGGTGCAAGCACATTGCTGTCTGAGTTTCACGAAGACAATGGAGACGGTCAATATCGTGTAAGTTTGCTTTTGACGACTGTACACCGGAACGAGATTTAATTTTTTATTACCTGAACATTAATTTTGGCAATGTAACTGAAGTATTATCTTTCTGTGTAGATGTCATTTTTTTTTAGTTATGGAGAGTGCTGATTCTCTGCATTTGTAGGCTATCACTAGATTCACCCATGTTCAGCGCTAATATTTCTTTAAAATGTCATGTATGACCACATCGATTTGTGTATCAGTTTCCAAGTTCTTTTTGTCTTTTTTTAAATTGTTTGCTAAAGGTTGGGTATTGATACATGTTTTCTGTTATGTTTTCCAAATAGCTACATCCTGCCTTACTGCGATTGCCATGGATTCCAGATGCCAAGTGATGGATTTTTCGCACGCCAGATGCACGTACTCGTGACCGGCTGCCTAACCGTGACTGTTTTGTGGGACGATCGCGCAAGACCCATTTGTCCGTACGCTGCAGTGGCAATTAGGAGTAACATAACATCTTTTATGGTGGTCTAGGCCCAAGTTCATGCCGACGTCCTGGAATTCACTGTGCGACCGAAGCGGTTGCTTTATCGAAAACGAATACTTTTGTGTATGGGAAAAGAACAACGTGTGCCTCACGATTAACATTTTCGATGACGACCGAAGAAACAAAGTTACAATTTGATTGAACATGGGAATAGTCCGATGGTCTCGGACAGTTTATTGTGAAAGAAAAGTACTTTACAAATTGTAAAGTGTTAATGTTTTCTTTTAAAAACCAGTTTATTATTTCAAAATGTGACTTGCTACATTGTAAGTCGCTGTGTGTTCATTTTCAGGTACTGCGTCATGGCACGTAGGTGCTTATGGGCGCATTTGGCTACGCTGGAGAGGAACGTCATCCAAAAAAGGTGTAGAATATCATTAGGGTTGGTTATGTGACGGTCAGGGGCGGCCCATATGATTTAGTGACGTCAGGGCAATTTATGTTAGGCCGATGCAGCGATTGCGAATGATTTTACAAAGTTTGTAGGAATTTTGTGTACACCTAATGTGACAAATTATTTGTGTATTCTTTTGACAGTTTTGAAAAAAAAAACGTGGGTGGATTTACAGTAAATTTGCGTAAGGCTGATTGGCAACGACCGTAAAGCATGGTGTTGGAGATGTGGGAGTGTTTTCGTATTTGACAAGTGTCATAATTTAGTTAAAAAAATAGCGGTATACCTTTACTGACTGAGGGGTAGGCTGTAGCCATGGGGAGTGGGCAGAATGTCGGGGTCATGGTATAAGGTCATGATCCGCACAATGTTGCTACTGGGCATGACCAGAAGGGAGAAAAGATAGGATTAAAGTGGTAATGGCCACCTGGGACTGGCTTTGTGGTAAAGTTGTTTGACATTAGGATACATTTGAAAGGGAAGAAAAAAGTGCTTGTGGTAATATGTCAACAGGGTTTCCTTTTTGGTTTTTGCAGGCTGCCATGGAAAGCGAAGAGGCCCTGTATGGAACACCCGCCTTCCCTTTCTATGGTGGCCATCTTGGAAAAGGATTTTGTTTCATTTTTTTTGTTTCGGTTTAGGACGAAAAATCCTCTTTTTTAGTAGCACGGGTTACTGCTTTGTAAATCTAGATTGTTAATGGCATTCATCCCCCATTTTAGTGGTGGAAGGGGGGGGGGCGGTAGTGATCCAGAGATCTCGTTATGCACTCTTGCTTCGATTGGGCTGATAACTTGGCCTGCTGGCCCTTTATTAACCGTTCCAGTCCCTGGAACAGCGGATGAACGCTACAATATTCCCATTAGCATAACACAAACTGCAAATGGAAATGTTGGAAAATCTTATTGCGTCTATGTACTTTACTGAGAAATATAAAGTAGATGGAGTCTGTGCGATTTTTTTTTAGTTATATTTTTTAACTGTGAAAGGTGGTTCTTAAAGGAACATTTATTTTGTTTACGGATGGCTTTCTTTTGGGAGGACAGCTAAAAACGAAAGTTGCGGACGGAAATGAGCAAAGAGGCACCAAACAGTAATATGGAGGGCTAGGTGGACTGTGGAAAATGTTGTGCGTGTGTTATTTGTAAGGTAGGGGCAGTGTTTCTCATGCTCCTTCATTACAGCAGTGGTGCTGTTTCTTGGGCAGGAGGGAAGGCCTTAGCTCATGTCGTTTTCAGATAAATAGTACTTTTGATAAAAGTATCTGCTGTGTACTAGATTGTTAATGGCTGAGTACGAATAGGTTTTGGAGCTGTGCAAGGGAAATGTTGAAGTTGCAAGTTCCTACATCAGTAAAAAATGTAGTTCCACACTGTCCACGAGGCATATATCTTATTCTTAAGTGTGTACGGGTTCTCAGACACGTCACCATGCTGTGCGCCAGCATATCGTCATGTGGCATTCTCAGGAAGGTGTGCAATGAAGTCAGATGTTCGTTTACATTATGGTTACGTGCCACTACTAGAAACCTATGAACTTCAGTAAAAAAACTTTGTTAAAGGGACGTTATGGTTAAGTTGCGCTACTAAAAACCTATGAAATTTACTAAAAAAAACCTTTGTTGACGGGACGTTATGGTTCCAAGTAAAACCGAAAAACCCTTGAAATTCGCCAGTTATGGTAAGATAAGCAAGCATAACTCGTGCCACCACTGTGCACTGCTAAGACTAACACCCAGGACATCAAAGATGACATCACAAATGTCATTGATGACATCACTGATGACATCACATGTACATTTACTTTTTATGAAAACTCTGTAGAAGGGATTCTTATTATAATGTTGACCAAAAAGTGTCAAGGATCATTGGAATAAATATCAAGTGCTAATTAGTGCATTAAGCAATGCATTGATATAAATAGCATTCTATTGTGAAATTCTATCCAGTATACTAAGCTACTCACGTATAAACATAGGCATTGTGTGCAGCATACATGATGGAGGTGCAATATTCATAATATTGCCATGTTGAATAGTGAAATGATAACTGTTTTCTTATTAGAGTTTTGCGTACTGTGAAACATGTGATAAGTAGGTAATAAAACCCACTTACTACATAATTGCATTATTATAGACAAAACACAAAGAGACAACAACACATACAAATATGAGTATATACAAGGAAATTGAAGTAAGGAAAAAAGCAGCAGTAGTAGCAGAAAGTGTTCATAACCTAACTGATTACCTTTATGCAGAGAAATTATTGCTCTGTTTCAAAGCTGCTACTTACCCTATGCATATGTATCACATGATTTGACTGGACCCTAAGGGAATTACTGTAAGAACATACTTGAAGGATAAGTCTACAAATATGGTACCTTTTCAATTTTTTATTCCTGACTGTTACTGAAGAAAACCATGTGGCCTAGATATGTCAGTAAAGGAAAAAAGGGGGATCCAGACATGTGATGTCATCTTTGATGTCCTGTGTGTTAGTCTTAGCAGTGCACAGTGGTGGCGTGAGTTATGGTTGCTCAGCTTACCATAACTGGCGAATTTCAAGGGTTTTTCGGTTTCACTTGGAACCATAATGTCCCGTTAACAAAGTTTTTTGTCCCTTTAACAAAGTTTTTTTTTTGCTGCATATATGTCACTAATCTCCAATGTGCTGACAGCACTCGTGTAGGAATGCCAACTTTTCCGACATTCTCGCCATGCTGATGGGCTGTTCTAATGTAAGGCCCTTCACTAATAGTAGCCTTTCTTGGAACCTTTTGTTCTAGAGGCGCCGCCTCTGCCTGGTCACGAATGAGACCCACCTTCAAACCCCCAAATATATAGGTTTTGCCTACTCCCATCAATGCAGCTAAATAGGATACCTTTTTTTCAGTGCGCTCTGCAGTCTTCAAAAGAGCAGCTGTCTTTGCAGCACAATATTCGTCTTTTGCCCATAATATTCCTCCAGCATTATAAAAGCAGCATTCTTGATGCCACAAGATCCATCACCAACCCACAACGGTGATAAAGTCTTGAAAACACAATGTCCTTCCACCCAGAAACAGTTCAACAGGATAGCCGGTTTTCCTTCTGTATCATAGTTCTTGCCTCCTATGGCCAGGATGCATGTATCAAATAGCTTTTTCCAATGTTGCCAGGGTATAACCAGCTCATTCATCGTTGGCAGGAAAGCTGGAAGGATGTTCCCCTAGGACTCCTTCACCGTCAACAAAATAAGCTAATACAACAAGCTAAAGTAATTTAATAAAACAAGCAAGCAATCAAAATAAGAAGTCAAAACAAGAAGCAGAAACAATAAATGACTCTTAGCTCCAAGCAATCTTCCTCTAGAAATATGTAGTTGATAACACTGGTTCATAACGTTGCACCTGAGAATTATTTAACCAGTCACTGTAATTCCAAGGAGTCTTTGCTTGCGTCACAGGGACGCTGTACACAGTCCGCACATGAGTTGACTGAACACATATTCTGCTGCTGGGATCGACTAACAATAGGGGCCAGGCCAGATTAAGAATGTTCCACAAGCGAACTATATTCCCCTTGGGCCCTGGCCTCAATTGTAGTCCTTGTGCCCCACCAGCAGGCATCTGGATCTTATTCATCAACATGGTTGCCCGTTTCATGGCTCAAGTCCATCTGGGCCTAAACTTGGCAGCGACTGAGGAAGAAGCCAGAGCTCGGAGGCAGGTGCACTCGCTGGGCCATGTGGTCCTGGCCATTTGAGGAAGTGAATACCCCTCTTCAGCCTCAAGCAAGGGTCTGCAGAACCGAGTTTTCAGATAAAGACAGTGACAGCAGTGCGTGGGGGGCCCAGAGAAGTGGGACACCAATTGTGTAGAACAGGCTATGTTTATTCAGGTAAATGAACCCCCACACAGGAGGGCAAGAACAGCACAAACACTAGGAAGAGCTCACAGACTCTCAATCAGCAACTTAAGACCCAGCAGGTACTCACATTCTACATGCACTTGACGTCTTGTGCATTCCCAGCCACCACACTACCCAGCTATGATTGTATTATTGTATGTTGTGTGTGCTCCTGTTCCAACCCCTTGTCTCTTTTTCACAAGCTGCCCTGTCCTTATGTACCAACAGTGCAGGGGGTGTAGAGTGGAGGAATGGAGGGGGGTGGGGGGACTATAGACGCACAACATAAAATACAAATTGCCCTTTCCCCATTTCCTACAGCAGTTCAAAAAGGAAAAACAATACCTGCCAGAGAATATTACGTGTACCCCAGCCTGTGACATCACAGCAGTTGATTATTACCTCCGTTAATCTCTGCAATGACGTCAGAACGGGAGGCAACAGCATCCTGAATTAGTTGCAAATGATTCCCAAGGAAGACGCACACAAAATAGACATTTGAATGAGTTCGGGTTGGTTATTCATTCCCGGGATTCAGACACGTGAACACGTTATGTATTAGTGTCCATCAGACAGAAAGAAGAGAGCCCGGTGCCACTTCTTTAGAAATAGTACTGCCATTTTTTTCCAAACAGGTGTACCATTTAATTCCGTCAGTATGCAAAACAGAAATATCCTTTCGGGCTTTTTTGTGCTACCTGAACCTCAAAATCCTATAGAATCACATTTGGCATGGTATTGTGCTTCCTAGCCTTCTCAGATCAAATGCGCGAGATCCCCACTAGTAAACACATCATCATAACCCTTCTCTTTTTTTTCTGGTTAGCCAGAGGCATTATTAGGGAGGTTCTGGGGGGAATATAGCCCTGGGTATTTTGGTTGTAGCCCCGTATAGAAGCTCAGGGGCTACAACCAAAAGACTAGCTAGCCCCCAGTCCCGACAGTGCTGACATTAACGTAGCCCCAGATCTTTTCCTGACCTAGCAACACCCCTGTGGTTAGCGCTTGGGATTAGGGCAGGGGTACACATTTCATATTGCAAGGTACTCGACAGTCAGAAAAGGTTAACTCTCCACCTCAGTTCTACACATGCACACAGATAGACACTCTGTTTCGTACTCTCATCAAGTGTTCTAGATATTAGAAAAAGTGAAGTCATACAGGGGACAACCCAAGCGAGGGTGGTGCTCTGAAAGCAAAGATGTGAGTAAGTCTACAGAAGCGGGAACTGGGCATCTGTGTAAATGGGTACAAAGAGAGAATGAGGATAGATGACAGATGGCAGTAGTGAGCCACAGTGAGGGAGTCAGAAACATGGGTAAGCCTGGTCCCTGTGGAGTGGTCTGCTGCAAACTTATATTGGAGTGGGTGGTCAGTGAATCTGTTGGCCTCCAGACAGTCAGTGATGAGGTTGAACATTACACATTTGCGAACTTTGGAATAGTTAGGAAGGAGGGAGTTGCGCCGATAGTTGGCAGGGTCTGCTGTGGGTTTCTTCAAAATGGGTATTATGGCGGCAACCAATGGGCTGGGAAAATGCCATCGGAAAATGAAAGGTTGAATAGAGGCGGGAAGTGGCATCAGGTCATACGTGTCAGCTCTTTGATGGATTGTGCTGCAAAGGGGTCAGCAAGAGCAAAAGGAGGGGTATGTAGCTCGAAGAGATAGGTACAAGAGCACAGGAGGGGTGAGCGGCTCAGAGGGTAGCTGTTATTACAAAGAGTGGGGTCTAGGGAGGTGGGGGTCATGGACAACATGGATTCGGAGGAGTACAGAGTCAGAGCAAGAAGTGGTGTGTTGTAGGAACCAAGGAGACGGCGAGTGGATTTTGCGCCAGTGACGTTGGTCACGGCACATCTTTGTCCTCAGCTATTTTAAAGCTGAGGAGTTCAATGGCACAGGGCATGAGTGAGAGGGAGTGAAACAGTGTGAGAGACAATTGTGCTAAAAGGGGGCTGCCGAATTGCATTCCAAAAACAACAAATCATTGGAGTTGGCAAGAGGTAGTGAGAGCGCTTGAAGGGTTAGAAAGGAAGTCCTGACTCGGTCTAGCTAGCGCACAGCAAAATTAGGTTTCAATTTTGAATATTGGTAAACCTGTGGTCAGCAATTGGTTGGTTATCCCTAGAGGGAGCAGTGGGACTAGTGTTATTTCTCCAAATAGAAATGCTCCCGGCTCCCTAATTTAATTTGGCTGCTGGGGAAAATAGGAGACAGTGGAAACCCACCCTGTAAAAACTGAAGCCCAACACGGTTTGCTTTTGACTAAAGATGTACTTGTATTGTCTGGAGTGTCACAGCATCAATTTGTTGTCACCGGTGTAGATGAGGGGCATGGGTGTATGAGCACAGGTGGCAGGGTCTGCAGTTGTTGTCTCTGGAGTTGGCGGCTCCGGGGACGGGGCATGGTAGATCGTCAGTGATAGTAACAAAGCTGACAACAAGATACGTCCACCTCTAAAAATCAATAAGTATTTCCTGGAGGCCTTATGTCAAGCAAAGCTCTTCTAAAGGAAAGGAACACACCCCATTCTGGGATAGGCATTAGCCCTACAGCCTCTGCCTTTGGAGACAGACTAGACAGGGTCAATCACCAAATCATAACTTGGGTTTCATGTTTAGTACTGCAACTTTTTAGAGGTGTTGGCCACCATTGCTTCCATTTTCAGCAAGACTAAGGGCAGCTTTGCATTGTTGAATATTTGCCAGAAAACCCCGATTAGTCTTGCAGTGAATGTTTTTCTAAAATATTACGAATTGGAGTGTGTACTCATAACAAAAAAGTAAACACTCGAAATAGGGCGATAAGGGACTTCGAGACACAGAGCATGAGGGCTAGCATAAAAGTAAAAGTAGAGTGCTATCTGGAAGCTAGGCAGGGCTGGGGCTCGAGATTTTCAGACTATTTTGAGTGCGTTTATTGGCCAGTTGCAATATTGAAGACAGTCCTGGAGACACGGGTATATTCACTAGCAAGTCCCTGCTGTGCCTGCTTGTCATAGCAACTTAAACAACACTAGCAAACGGAGTGCTTCGGGCACTTGTTTTTTGCAGCCGATAAATGTACAACTATATGTTGGACGACAAGGATGAAGAGTGGAGTCGGAAGCTTGTGCAACTTTCCCTAAACTATACACCTGTTTGGCGTCAACATTGGGTTATAAAACCAACATTGACAAAAAATCGCTTTGTGAGTGAGTTACAAAGCAGGGAAATTCGCACATCAAACATATCCCAAATATCCAGATATCAGAATGCAACTGTACTTCTAGGACAGTGGAATTCCAACGATGCAAGATAACTGTCCCTTCCTCCATGACCGGTCCAATATCCCTTCCTCGATGACCGGTCCAATATCCCTTCCTCGGTGACCGGTCCAATCAGGGGTGTTACTAGGTCTGGAAAAGATCTGGGGCTACACTAATGTTGGGATTGTCGGGACTCGGGGCTCACTAGCCTGTCGGTTGTAGACCCTGAGATTCTATCTGTGGCTACAACCAAAAGACCCAGGGCTATAGCCTGCTAAGCCCCTCCCCCCCTAGCCACGCCTCGGGGTCCAATACAAAGGTAGCCATTACACCAAGGTGTGAAGCGCATAGTTCTCATGTTCTTGTGTTTGCATGCTTACATGTTGAACATATCCCTCATATTAATCATCATCAAAAATGCAAAGACACACACGCACCCTTCCCAGAAGCCAGCAAGAAGAATTTAACCGTGGAGGATGGAGGGGTTTTGTTTTTGTTTGTTTTTTTGCATTTATGTATCGCTACAAACCCTCGGGCATCTGAGCGCCGATTACCCACAGTGTTTGGTGCTCATTTGTCGACCTCAGAAAGATGAAAGGCTGAGTTTGGCCCCGCCTTCGAACCTGCGTCGGCAGGCTCTGCACAGAAAAGTGAGTGCTCTACTCGTTGTGCTATCTGAACGGATGTTGGCGGATGGGGGGGCAACTGAAAATGAACCTCCGTTCCACGGCTTCCTGTTGGATTACGAGCTAATCTCAGTCGGAGTATTGGAGTTGCCTTTTGCAAGTAGGGTGTGGCCTGATCCCAGCGGCACTGGATCCCTTCCAGGCCTGATGAAAGGCAATTAGCAAGTACATCACTTTTTTATGACTAGACATTCGAATTTGGAAAAGTCTCAGTAAAATCCAAATTACACAGGCCTAGCCTAAAATTCGAATCATCATTCGTATCTTTGGAAATAATGCTGGGGTGCTAATAGCAATAAACCCCTCCCATGGCGGGCATTCACTGTCAGGTAATGGCCTGCTCATGCCAGGGTTTATTGCTTATTTGTAACATTGGAGTTTCAGTGCGCTATTATGAACAATGGATCAACTGAAAGGGCACTATTACACAGTTTGATCTTTCTCTCCCAACATTCCGCCTGAATGCTCAGTGTCTCCCTTGACCAGCCTTCCACCAGAACAATACTCACTACAAGGATCTTCTCCAAATGTTTTCCTTTGTTTCCATCCCATTTGGAACCAGTTTTTGTGATTTTACAGTAATATGATGGCATGAAAGCCATGGCTAAAACAGGTGTTAGCCTCCCTTGCCCACGTTATGAGCCCACGGTGAAGTCAGATGTGGGATGTAAAACCTGGTACAGCCCTCTCCACCAGCTCTGAAAGGCCTCAGAATAAACCATAGAACGGTTCACACAGCCCGCAGATCAATGCTACCGTCAGAGCGGTGCGTATTGGAATTCCCTGCGACTGCCCAGGTGGATTATGCACTAAATCTGCTGGGGCGATTGCAGGGATTTGGCTGTGGCACTAAGAACAAATAATATACTTTACACTTTCCAGAGCGATGCAGGTTATAATAGCTTTGTAGGCCCTCATACCCAGGCCAAACCAGGTGATATGGGCCTGTACACCTCATTAAATTCTCTGTCTTCAGGGGGCCATCGCACAGGATTGCCCACGGACCGGGTCTAAAATGTTCATCAGAGCATTGCAATTTTGGCAGTTCCATTGCAGACAAAACAGTGGCCTAGGGCAATAATGGCCAGTGTAAGTCTTCTCTCCCAACATCCCAAGTTTCACCTTTGTCTCTTGATTTAAACAAAACATTCTAACCTAATTCGGCAGAATATTTCGATAGCATTGCAGCTCTTCTGCCTCGGGCAATTCTCAGCATTAATGCCCTCCTCATTGCTATAGGCCAGCTTGTTGGGGGGACATTGAAGGCAGATAGGGCCCTCAGTGGCAGGATAGTATATGGACATATGAATGTAATGATAGGCCTCCTCTAAGCAAACTGGGTTTCAGTCTGTAATCTCCATCTATATGTGTTATCTGTTTTGCAACTTGTGTAGACCTCATTCCAAACAGTCCGACTTGAGCAGCAACTTTAAAATCACAGAAACAATGGACTTCAGTTGTGTAAAGGAGGATGAGAGCACATGCAGTTACATTCCCCAAACGAACTAATGACTATGAAATCCAACACGTGTAAAACATATCATTACTGTTCATTAAAATAACTTTACATATTACTTGTGTGCTAATGTATTCCTCAACAATAAAACTATTTCCCTTTTTGATTTCCCAACTCCATGTGCGAATAGCCTTCAAAAAATCAAGATGGACATTATCTCTTGAGATAATGACCCCTCCCTTCCATTCCCAAGGATATACCTCGTGGGGTGGGCCAATTTCCTGTAAAGACCATAACTTTCATTTTATTTTGCCAAGTTTAGATATCTTTAATACTGCCCCAGGGCACATCCAGAAACAGAGGTGTATTGCAAATGGAGAATGATAAAACAGCCCCATTAAACAGACAGGCGGGCCTGTAATGCTTATTGTCAAAAGCTAGGCTAGCAGTAGAGTACCTTCCGGTCTTATCCAACAAGATGAACAGGGCAGCTCATCAGAAGGGAAGATGGAGTGAGAGCCGTCTGGCATGGCGAGTGCTATGAAAGATTGAACATTTGAAACGCAGTCGGTGGCAATGCACAAAACAAACGAGGCTTGAATTGTTGAGATAGGCATTTCAGCTGCAAACTACTCACAATACATCACTACTTCACACCACTCGCTTTAGCTATTAGGTGCCTCGCATCCAAAGCAAGTGTTGTGTAGTAGTAGCGTGGCACGAGTTAAGATTGAAGTTGGAGTGTTAAGGAGTATGTATTAGAGAATTTGTTCACTTAAACAGAGTGTTGATACCATCACAGTGGCATCCCCAACCTGTGTAGACTTCACCTTTTTGTTATCTTGGAAGTAAATGTCCTTAAGCGGTTTTCCCATTGTTTATGGACTTAACCTTTTCATGGGTACTAACTTTAACTCTTTGGGGGTCATTATAGGTTTGACCGAACAGTAAAGGTGCTGGTACAAATGCTGGTAAATGTGTTTCCGGCACTTTTACCGGTCCGCCAAACTACAGGTTTGCCGGTGGGGGTTACCTAATTTACCTCCAGCCAAGCTCCCACTGGCAAAAAAAACTGCCAGAATTCCCGGCACCGCTATTATCGGTGCCAATAATTCAGGTAATTCCTCCCACTGAGTCCTCATGGAATAAGGAATTACTGGCACTCCTGTCACCTGTAATATCCTGGAAATAACGGGATATCAGGCGATGGGAATGCTAATTATGTTTGGCGTTATCCCGCCGGTGTTACTGGCAAACCTTTGATGACCCCCCTTTTTGTTTGCCGATACGCACACACACAAATGTAGTTCTCGTTGAACGTTTGCACAATTGGAATTGAGCATGTGCACTGCTATCCTTATCCTGAGAACTGCAGGGAAAGAAACATTATCTCCAAGCAGCCCTAGACCCCAGTGGAGTGACTGATGTCACAGCCATTCTATCCTCACATCCAAATCCTGAGGCTGTCCGAATCACTATATATGGTTAAATGATGCAAAACTATAATTTTAATTTTAATGTGAGAATTGTGAAAAATTAAATGAGCACCAAACCCACAGAGCACTATGGACATAGTGATTCAACCATAGAAACCTTTCATCACAGACATAAATGTCACTATCCATGGTCATTCTTATTTTTAAAACTATTTCTTTGATTTTATGAAAAGCTGCCTTGAATGTTCCTTAGTGTTATTTTTACCCTTTCAGAAAGATGTTTTTAGAAAGAGTGCAACAGAAGTGTAACAGACTGTTCATATTGGAATTATAACCTATCAGAATATAATGTATACAGTGGCAGGGCCATGGGTGAGACGGGAGAAGAGGGGTGGTTAACTCCGCCACAAGCACCCAGGACCCCCTCAGTGTTTTTTTTGCACCCACTGCCCCATCACTGCAGGACAGGCTCCTGCATTGCAATGTTTATTTTATTTAAATGTGTGCCATGGTTCGTGTGCTTCCCCCAGGTTGCTAACAATGACACCAACTACGTTGCTCGATGGCGACAGTGCAGCTCCCTTCTTTTAGTCCTTCCAGGGTGTGCCAGCATGTACTGGATTCATTTGCGCCCATTGCCCACACTATATGAGTGTTTAGTTGCAATGCATGCATGTGTGTTTGTATGTAATTGTAAAGATGTCAGGACACGCCAGGTAGGTTTTATCTGAGATTTATGGAGTATCTTCACAATGACCCCCAGCAAGTCCTCCATTCTCAGGCTCCACACTCCAACTGCCTTTGATAGAACACAAAGCCTGTTTGCCCCATACACATTCCACCCTAGGGTTCCACATTCCCAAGACTCTTCACAACATATCTCCTTTCCTTCTTTCAACACATCCTCCTCACCACAACAACACGATTCATATTTCACACCTGTCCCCCTCTCACTCCTACTGCTCCATCCATCCCTCTCTCCACCTGCACTGGCTCGGAATACAATGGGGCTCTCTTCTTTCTTACCACCCTTTTCTTGATCCCTATCCAGTCGCTGCACTACACCACCACCTTCTTTCCCCACGTCTTCTCATTCTCACTGAAAAGACATTCATCCTTCTTCTTGCTCAACTTCCCTCGCAACACCTCTACCACACGATTTGACTCTCTCGCCCTCCCCAACCAGGGAGAAACCACTTTGAGATGAGAGGGCAGAAGGCAAATACCAAAAGGGCTAATACTGTACCTCCATGTGGTGACATATGCAGGGCATACATCCTCTCCTGGACCTCAACGTTCTTATCCTTACCACACACACCAGCCATCCGAATGGCCGCCATAATGCACCCATTTGTTATTTCTACCATGCCATTACTTTAAGGGTGATATAGAGCAGTCTTCTTGTGTTGTATACCACACTTCTTCACAGAGGCCTGAACATATCCACCAATTAATTGTGTCCCATTATCCATAACAACATTTTTAGGTAAGCATTCGCTTGCAAAAACTTCCTGAGCAAACTCCACCACAGCGTTACCTGTAGCCTCTTTCACAATGTTATACTCTGTCCACCTGGACAATAAGTCCTCTAAAACGACAATTAACTTTCCGCGTCCACCTCCCATCTCAACCGGACCTAGCACATCCATGGCCAGGTCTTTTGACACTTTCTTAGGCACCTCAGGGGCTGTACACCAGCATCCTCCCCCTTCACCCATCCATCCATCCATCCACACTCCATGCAATCTGCCAACCATCTTCCCACATCCCGGTCAAACCCTGGCCACCGATTCTCACTCCTTAAAACAGCTTTAGTTCGAGACACTCCTATATGCCCTCATTGCCGCAAATCAACTACTATTGCGTATGGCTTGAGGAAAACCACACGCTCCCAATGATACAACAAACCACACACCAAACTTAATTCCTCACAGACTTCCAAAAAGACCCTTTCATCTGGCCTCAATCTCAATTTGCCTGACCACTCTGCCTCCACATAGCCCATAAGCCAGACCATCACCTCATCGTCATTTACAGCCTCCAGCCTTTCCTCTTTCCACACTATTGCATCAGGATTCTTAAAAACCATATCAGAGATCTCTGCTACACCTTCTTCCTTCTTTTGACTTCCCAGCCTGGATAAATGATCAGCCAACAAATGTTCGCGACCAGAAATAACCTCCACGGAAAATGTGGGGCTTGCTTCCTGGTGACCCAGCTAGCCACCCGTTGTGACACTCTGCTCAAACCCTTGGACTCACAAATATTCTTAAATGGTTTATGGTCTGTTCTAATTATGAACTTCACACCCCACACAAAATTAGAAAATGGTTTCTACGGACCAATGGCAGGCCAACGCCTCCAACACAGAATATTTATTTTCTGGGCTCCTCCACACCCTCGACGCATGTGCACTATTTCTTTGCAGCCCTCTGCATTAATTTGCGACAGAACAGCAGCAACTCCATTGTCACTAGCATCCACCGAAAAGACACTTCCCATCTGTGTGTCAAAACCTTTCAACACACTAGCCAGTTCAATTTACTCCTTTATCCTTGCAGATTCCTTTTCACACAACTCATTCCAAACAAAGTCCTCTCCCCTTTTGAGTAACTTTCTCATTTCCTTCACTTTTTCCAAAAAATCCTGAACAAACTTCTGATAGAACTCAGCCATCCCCAGAAAGGAACGAAGTTCTCCCTTGGACTTTGGCACTCCCACCTTCTTTTTCTCATCCACCATCTCGCTCTTTGGTCCCACACCTGACCCCGAGATCTTATAACCTAAATACTCCACCATCTCCTTTCCAAACACACATTTATCCTTTCTCAACGTGATGCCCCTCTTCTTTAATATCTCTAGAACTCACTCTAGAATAACATGTTCTCTTTCATTTGTCCACATATTAACACATCATCTTGAAAACAGAGCACTCCATCCACCCCTTAAATAACTTGTCCATCATCTTCAGGAATACTGATGATGCCGATAATAGACCAAATGGCATACTCCAAAACTGAAATATCCCTTCATGAGTTATAAATGCAGTAAAGGTCCTGCTCTCCGCCTCTAGCTCTATGTGATGATAAGCAGAGGACATATCCAACTTTGAAAAAACCTTTCCTCCACCAATCATAGCCATCATCTCAATCATGTTAGGCAAGGGGTGCCTTTCCACGACAACACACATTGAATTATCGTAAATCAATACATAAGCGGAGCTATCCTAATGGCTTCTTCACCACCACCACCACTAATGAGAGCCACTGCACTCCACCAGCTCTCTAAATCACACCCATTTTATGCAATTTCTCCAGTTCTTTTTTCACTCCTTCTCTCGGTGCCAGGGGAACTGGCCGCAACTTGGTTGCCACAGGTGTTCTTCCTTTCTTCAAAATAATTTGGTGCTTCATACCCTTGACTCATCCCACACCTTTCTGAACACCTTACTAAATGTTCTGCAAACAGACCCACGTGCTTGCATAACTAACTCCGTCGCATTGGGATCTATTCTTATACCCAACATTTTCTGCTCATGCCAACCCAGTAGAGTGGTGCCATTCTTTGTCACATACACCTTCCCTTGGGCAGAACTGCATTTAAAGTCAAAGAGCATTAAAATACCCTGATAATTCAGTTTTGGCGAGGTTGTAATCAACCGGGTTCACATCCGAACACAACATTCCACTTGCATGACACACCACATCTCATTCGTATACCTCTCTAGACATCAAGGAAATGTTTACCCGTGTTCAGCCATCCTGAACACTGCCTTTCCATTCACTTGGACTACACCTTTACCAAGTTCACAGTGATAGTTTCAATATGACAGTAATCTACTTCGGAAGAACCCTGATCTTCCTCAGCCACATAGAGAACTTTCCTGTAGAAATTCTTTCAACAACTTCAGAAGTGCCCCTTCTTGCATTTTGAGCATACCGCCTTCTGACCTGGGTAGACTGGGGATGCAGGAAAAGTGTGACCCACTAGCACAGCCAAAGCATAGATGCTCTACTCCTTTCTGCCTCTTTATTCATGTTCCTTTGCCTTCACCACTTCCTTTCCCTTCATTTTCTTCTTCTGCTTACCGTCTGAAATTTTCAGAACTTCAGCTTTCGCCTCCTCGTTTTCAGCTTTGACCAGTTTTGCTACACAAGCCATGGGTTGTTCTACCCGTATGGCCATCTCTAACACCTCATCTACTGTTGGTTCATTTTTTAGCCAAAGTTGTTCTCTGAACTTGAGAAGAACCTCCACAAGCAGCACAAATATAAATCGGGGAAACCTTTCTTCCATTGGATCCACTTGACTTTTTTTTCTTACGGGCCCAGGTGAAGCCATAAATATTTAAGGGCCAGGAACTCCTGGCATAGCCAGGGTGTCATGCTGCCCAAGGTTCACACACCAATCTTCTTACAGTACTTTCCAAAAGGAAATCCACTTGTTACAGCAGGAGGAACATTTGTATGGAGTACTGCAACGAGTGCGCACAGCAAGGATGCACAATCCTCAGGCCTTGCCGAACCAACCAATACTAGGCATTACCTCACCCAAGATGGCTGCATGCTTTAGGGTATTTTCCCCTAGAGCGCGAGGACGCGCCAGAGGCTTAACAAACTGGTTACCTCCAGATGAGCACAAGCTAGCATTCACCCCCTCAAGGTCTTTAACGGGGCCAGCGCAAGCCATTGCTCACTCCCACAGGGTCCTCTTCAATGGTGCGGATCCTCCTTTGGCACCTGCACCATGGAAAACTGCGAGACAGCTTATTGTGTGGCTGCACATGGGGAAACGGGCAGCTGCAGCTCACCTCCACAGGGTCCTCAACAACACCAGCGCAAGCCATTGCTCACCCCCACTCGGCCCTCTTCAATGGTGCAGATCCTCCCTCGGCACCCGCACCGCGGAGAAACATGCCCAAAAACTGCCTGGCAGCAAACAGGGAGCAGCTGCACACAGGGAAACGGGCAGCCTGTCCACTCATGTGAGAAGCCGATCAGCTGGCTGGGGATCACAGAAACTCGTCGCCATTGTTGTAAAGATGCCAGGACACGCCAGGTAGAATGTATCTGAAGTTTTATTGAGTATCTTCACAACGACCCCCAGCATGTCCTCCCTTCTCAGACTCTGCACTCCAACTGCCCTTTCAAAGAACACAGAGGATGTTTTCCCCATACAGATTCCACCCTGGGGTTCCACATTCCCAAGACTCTTCACAACCATAATGTATGCAGTACGTCTGTGTAAGTGTGATTGGCAAATCTGTAGCTGTGCTTCATGTGTATGTGTGTGCAGGTTAGTACACTCACCTTTGTCTGACAGTGTGTGGGTGCTTGGTTAAGAGTATGAGCATGAGTGCAATGCATCCATGTGTTTGTATGATGGGGCATTGGCAATGCAGATTTCTATTGAGGCCCAAGGCTTAACCCCCATGCAAGTGATCGTCACCCCCCCATTATTAATAGCATACACAGATGATTCTGGCTGCATCCTTATGCAAGTGAAGAACAGGGACCATTATTACTGGCACAGATTTTGCCCGAAGCCTCATTAAAGTGTTGTAAAATGCTCCTTTAGTACTGTTGGTGACATGGCATTTACTGGATTTTTTTCATGTGTTGTCACAGAGAAGCATTTAAGTTGTATGTTTTTGCCCCATTTTTCCTAAATATTTCTACTGTAAAAAGCACCAATTCAACACATTATTTTAAACATTTTGTGCCCCTCAGGATCCATAAACACCCCCCCCCGACCACCAATGACACCAAACGCTGCCTCCACCTCTGAATTTATGTTTTTTCTAGGTTTTGAAAATGTGCTTTGTGCAATTAGAGAAGCATAATGTTATTTTTTTATCAGTAGTAATGGTGTTATGGTATAATACAAACCTTTATACATTAAAGGGAAAAATATCAAGAATATCACAATGTTCTTATTATTAGTAAACTATGTATTAGAAGTGATAATTACAAAAGGAACACTGCATAATTTTTAAAAGGCCCAGTTTACAATGTTAGTAGATTTAAATAATTTCCTTTTCTAATAGTGAATTTTGAAATAAACAAAAAACACACCCCCCCCCTTCAGAATATCTGCGTTTTCTGCAGAGGGAGTAAGAGAAAGAGGGAGAGAGCAAGTGCTACTTGTTTTAGGAATGATAGGCCTGCTACTGCTAGCGTGTTTGCACCCAGGGAAGGGTGTTCAGCCAATCAGGTTCCACCCGCATTCTACGAGCCACCAGAGACCCTTCCCTGGGTGCCGCCATTTTTTTCCCCCTCCAGGTCCCTGCCCTGCTCATCCCCCCAACAAGTCACCGGCCACCCCTAACCTTCTTACCGGCTGGGGCTCCCGTAACCACTGCTCCTTCTCGTCAGGCCACCTCCATAGAAATAGAAAAGGGAATGTATCCCTTTTCTATGACAGTGGCCATTTTGTTTCTTTCACGGGAGATTGGGCTTGCACAATACGAGCAGAGACCTGACATTTCCCTTGTAAATCAAATAAGTAAATATTCGCACCATGGATGAAGCCGGGATGTGATTATCACCCCTTTATCAGTGGAAGTACTGGGCCTGCTTAGGCTCGGGCTAAGAGGCAGTTGCCGCCCCCGGTGCGCCTGCTGACATAGGGTTGATTGCTATATTCTCCCTAGCCTACTGAAACCATCAACTTTTGTCATTAGCCATCAACTAGAACATGGTTTCTCGGGTGTATATATATTTCCATTAAATATTGTAACTTAATTTGTGTAGACATTTGACCGCTGAGTAAGATTTCTGAACTTCCTCTTTAAAAAAAACAATGATAGCAATTTTTTTTAGCGAGCAGCATAATGTCAAGACAGGTGTCTGGACTTGGTTTCTTAACTCCCTAACAATGGCAAGTAGCTTAAATTGCTGCCTAGGTGTAAATAGACAACCTGGGACTGTGATCCGCATGGGCTATACACATTTCAGGAATTCGAGGACAGTCTAACAAAAAACGAGTAGTCATTTGTGTTTCATCAACCACAACTGGTACAGTGCCGTTTGAAATTCCTGTGTGCATCAGTCGTGACAGAAAATCATGCGGTTAGGAAGTCACAGCACACGCATGTTGGTCATTTAAAATTCTGTAAAGTCTCTCCCGTGCAGAATTGGAGGCAATATGCACATCTATTTATAAAGATAAGTATAATTTATATAATCGTCAAAGCAATTATGATCTACTGTATACACTCCATTTCAGTCAAGTAATTAAAGGATTTGACAGAATAGCTGGAAAAGAAAAATATGCCCTCTAGAAATGTAAGTTTCCTGAAACTGGGAGGGTGTGTGTTGGGATCAGAGGGGAACGAGTAATCCCCACCTGTTGCCATACAGTTTATAACGGTTTATGGTCATAAAACCGAAATTAGAAATCTCGAAAAAAAAATCACGAAAAAAAGGCCGAAAAAAAAAATATCGAATTTTTTTTTATGACGTTTTTTTTTTTAAATGGGGGGTTCCCCCCCAAATCCCCTTTTTTCTATTTTAACCCTTTTTTTTACTTACCTGACCCAAAAAATACATAAATATAAAAAAAATTTTAAATTCGATATTTTTTTTTCAGCCTTTTTTTTCGAGATTTTTGTTATTCGGGATTTTTTTTTCGCCTTTTGACCGACCACCGTTTATAACAGCTCGGGCTATGGAGCTCCAGCCTGCAACCGCACTTGCTTCAGTTCCACCTCGCCTCCTCAGTTGTCCTTTTGAAACCCCAGGGGAATATTACCAGGACCTTTTGGGGGGGCTGCACTGATGAATTTGCGGATGTAGTCGTCACAGGACAGTGCCTGTAATGCCTTGAAGAACCATCATGTATTACTTTTGAAGTCCCCCCTATATGTACAATTTAGTGTGATGGGGCCCTAGGATTGGAACCGTCCTTGCTAAACTCTGTTAGTTATTATGGTATCTTGATATGATAGGATATGGCATTTGTAACGCGCCTATAGACAAGTGTTTCAAGGCGCGACGAGGCAGGGAGGGGGGAACAAAGGGAAGACAGACAACAATCCTACTAGGCCAGGTGTCATTTAGATTGCGCAAGTGCATGGGTAGCGGGGAAGGGAAAAGTGCAAGGGGAAAGGGAGAGGGGAAAGTGCAGTACAGGGGTAGTAGAATAAAAAGATAAATAATAAGGGCCAGCTGGTGGCAAGTGCAAGTTAAGTGCAAACAAGTGCTGGGAAGGGGGGCTGTAGGGATACAGAGACAGTCCCGCAGTGCAGGGGTTGCCAGGGAGGCAGTGCAAGGGGAGAGTGGCTGGGCCAAGGACCGAGATCAGTGACAGTGGCCCAGTTGCAGATTCAGTGCAGTTTCAGTCAGGAATTTAGCAGGGGAGAGGGGGAGAGAAAGCAGAAGCCAAGAGGAAGGTTTTGAGGTGCTTCCGGAACCGGAGATGGTTCTCCTCAAGTTTCAGGGAGGCATGAAGGCTGTTCCAGAGGGAGGCCCCTGCCGCGGAGAGAGATCTACCCCCAACTCGTTGCTTGGAGAAGCGGCTGACCCTGAGGGAGTTGGAGGCGGATGAGCGAAGAGCTCGAGAAGGAAGATATTTATGAAGAGAGAGTTGAAGGTATTTTGGCCCCAGAAGGCCTAGTGGACAATGCAGAGGGTTTTGAACTTAATCCTCGCAGCCACTGGGAGCCAGTGTAGAGATTTCAGTCCTGGAGAGATACAGTCCCTGGGCTTGAGGCCAAGGACAAGTCTCGCAGTCCTGTTCTGGATGAGTTGCAGAGGGCGGAGAGTAGAGGCAGGCAGATTTAGAGGCTGTTACAGTAGTCCAGCTTAGAGAGAACCAGGGCTCTGGAGACTGTGAGCGTCTGGGGGAAGCAGAGGAAAGGAAGAATACCTCTGAGGAGGTGCAGCTGGTAGTGCGACTTCTTAGAGACGTCACATATGTGAGGAGAGAAGGAGAGTGTGGAGTCGAAGATGACCCCGAGGTTTTTTGCCTTGCAGGTAGGAGCAGGAAGAGGGCCAAGAGAGGCCGGCCAGAGAGCTGCAGGGATGGAGGGAGTGGGTGTGCCGATGAGTAGAATCTCAGTCTTACTGGCATTTTAAGGCAGAGGTCATTGGCGGCACACCATTCCTGGATAGCAGACAGACAGTCAGAGATGAAGGAAGGAGAGGAGGAGGCCGAGGGTAGCTTGAAAATGAGCTGGGTATCATCCTCATAGCACTGAAAGTTGGGGCAGAGAGTGGCAATGCGGTGGGCAAGGAGTGCCAGATACTGGTTGAACAGCCAGGGAGAGAGGTTACATCCCTGGGGGACACCACAGGTAGGGAAAAAGATGTCAAAAAGGAAGGACCCCAGTTGGACCTGGGAGGGTTGATTGGAGAGGAAAGAGGTCAGCCACGCCAGAGCCTGACCAGTGATACCCAGGTTATCACGGAGACGTTTGAGCAGGATGGCATGGTTGACAGCATCAAAGGCAGAAGAGAGACCGAGCAAAATGAGAACATACGGAGAGTTGGAGTCAAGGTTCGAGAGCAGGTCTTCACGGATGTTCAGGAGAGCAGTTTCCGTGCTTCTGGCAGCTCTGAAGCCAGAATGAAGGTCATGAAGACTATTGTCTTAATGCAAGGTCACAGGATGTGTTTTGAGGTGAAGCCCACACCTCCTTTGTTGTAAGATCAGGGGTTATCCTTGATACCTCACAGTTTGTTTTTACAAAAAGTGGATTTTCCACACTGTTTAGCGTTTGTTGCAGTTGCAATTTTTAATCATCAAATTGTTTGTTGTGTGGGCTCATCAGTCTGCCATATGTACAGTTCTCTCCGCCAGATAAAGTGTACTGTGGTTTTGCACAATTGAAGCATATATGTTTATTGTTTTCTGTATTTAACTGAGATCATGTTTGCCATGCATACTGACGGGGGCCAGTTAAGGCATATGGCGCCACTCAATGCCGTCACACAGGTGCACGCCGTGGGTGAAGTTGGGAAATGGAGTTCGAACTCCAATAAACAGTGCCCAGAAAAGTGCTAGGTGCATGTTAGAGTGGCGATTTCATTGGGATCTAGTCCACAATTTGCCTGGTTACAAGTGGCGTGGTGGTAATGTTATTCCCCAATAGTGTCCTATTGGACTCCACTGGGGTTTGGGAGATTTACTTTAAGCAGTAAATCCTCAATTTGTATGGAGGTAATCCCTCAAGCCACGCGCACGCAGCCTGTATTTCCTCCGAATGACATCCAAACTTAGAATCTGACATAGTGGTAAAAATGCAGTAAATCAGTTACCCCCATTTAGGCCCGGTTGCAAGATGAAATGATGTCTTCTTAACTGTGTGTGTTACTTTTCGACGGCACTCGTTTTATCTGTTGCATTCTGGGATTACTGCATGGGGAACTAGCAATGGGCGATAGACTTGGTTGTCAATTACATTGCTTAAGGTTCATAGAATAGAAACATTTCACATTTAAATGCCAATCATTACCTAAACCATACATTAACAATTTGAATAAATAAAACAGTATATGCATATTATACACGAGCTACCCTCGTCTGAAAAGCTAAGACAATAGTAAGTTAAGATCAGTGCACGGAGCTTACCTGCTTCAGAAGGTTTGGAGGAAGGGTGCCCCTCTGCGTGCACTCTGGCTGGGCGCCTGCACGCCGCCCCCTGCGCGTGCAGCTGCAGACAGTGCTGGCTGGAATGCAAGGAATCTGCCTGATTAATCTCATTCGCTGGAGCCGTCTGGGGCTCCCCCACACATTCTGAGGGGCGAGGACTGCCTGCAGCGTGGCCCGCCACTTTAATCAGATCACTTCCAGGCAACCTCTTCTGCAAATTGATGAACTGGAAGTCAGCTTTCGCAGAGTTTATCCCTGAAAAACAGTGACCTCTCAGGAGGTCGGGTTCATCGTCTTCGGGGATCGGGTTGTACCAGATTTCGCCTTCGTCGTCGGCGTCGTTGTCTTCGCTGAGGTCCATGGCGCAGTTACCTAAATTTGACGACGGCGTGCCCTGGACTGAGCTGGCAGACTGAAGATGGGGTCTGGTGGGTCCATGTAGTTCTGGGGGCGACCTCCCAGGGGCTTGTAGTTTATGTAGCTCTGAGCATAGGGACGTGGGAGTCCGAGTAAGCGGCCCGGGGAAGTTCCCCAAAGTGTCGTAGCCATCGTTCGGAGGGGATTTGGGGGAGCTCTGCTGCAGCCAGTTACGCTTTTTGGACACAGTGATGCTGTTATTTTGTTGTTTTTGCTCGTTGGCCTCCACTACCTTCATATCATCCCTGAACGCTGGTGAGGCGTAAGCGTTTTCAATGAGCTCTGTCAAAAGAGAACGGACATGCAATTACTAAATCAAAAGTCCATGTCAAATGTACAGCACCCAGCATAAGCACAAAGGTGGCATTTCCACCTATTGCAGTTAACCTCGCACACGTCATTGTAGAAAACAAGACCTCTATTTTGAAATGAAAAGGCGGGCTCCAGAGAGTTACACGAGAATCAACAGTCGAGAACTCCCATGCAAACGGCGTTTATACAGAATACAAGATACACCCCTGCAGCCTTGAGCACGCGCTTTGCACTTTCGACATGGAATGCGTTCCAGGTGCCCGGGGGCAGGGAGGTGAGCCAGGGGGCACGCAGAGGGACAAAGAGGAGTCCAATAGAGCAAACAGGAGAAGTCAGGGAGCACAGAAGGGGTCAAGAGGCCACAGCTGGAGGAGCCAGGATGGGCACAGATGGGGACTCAAGGGAAGCGCAGATGGGAGCACCCAGAGGGACACGGATGGGGAGTCAGAAGGAGCGAGCCAGAGAGGGGCATTTATAGAAAACCACCGAGGATCAGAATCTGACAGCATTGAAGGGAGCCAGGCGAGGAACCCAGGAGGAAAGTTGGGGCAGCCGTATAGTAGAGATGGGGCAACTAGGAAGGGAGCAACGAAAAGTAGTCTTTGCCAGGTGTATCGAATCGTTTGCAAGCACGTTCCTTCCGTCGCAAAGCAAATGCAAGAAAGAGCATAGCGTGTGTGCACCCTTTCACAGACAAAGCCCCGAAAGGAAGTTAAGGCAAACAGATGCAGCAGGTAAAATCTTTAATAGATTTCAGGAAGCAACCGCAAAAATCTGTTCCCTGGAAATACGCTGCGTGCAAGATTGAACGCGTCCCCAAACGCCATCAGCAAGTCATGAAATGCCTGTCTATTGAACATGGCGGCACCTTTCACAAGCACACCGGGCGGCCACGGTAACAGGTCTGTCTTCTCGAGAGCCCCTGCACATGACTCCAGTGATCACGGCCTGCGACTGCTCATCGCACAGTGACTGGTGCACCCTGTGCTGGTTGCCACAGTGACACTTTCACAGCCAGCTCGTATCACACTATGGGATAATGTGTACATTCTTTTGCACCAGCTAAATCAACATTTACTGCATGTGTGGCAGTCGCATTGAGACTACGGGGTGGGGGATTTTCTTCTGCTATGATAGGGATAAGCACCAATCTAAATTACAAAGACCACGTGCACATAAATAACACTTCCGCATGCAAAGGGGGCTTTATTAATTCATAAAGGAATAGAATGTTTGCGTAAAAGCGCTATTCAGACATTTATGAAGCAAGCATGAGTATATGAATAGGCTGGCACCAGACTACCGCGATCCTACTGCTGCCCAATAGAAGGTATACTCTCCCCAGTACTCCAGATAAGATTTTGAGGTGGGAGTATTTTACTCCCTATTTTTAAACTTTGAGAGGAAATGTGATTTCAAGAGAGTAAAAATGACTTTTCTCCTTTGCAAGAGAGTAAAATGAAAGTGTGCAAAAACTGTATGGAAATCATTACTATGGGCAGCTTTCTGCATTGTAACAGAATACACCTTTTATTATTTCTCTAAGGTCTGGCCATTTGATCTCTCCTGTATATATTTAAATGTTGAAAACACAAAAATCTAGCCAATTACAAATTAAAGAAAACATGAATTGTATTGTGTGTTTTGAGGTTCGATAGCAGAATTGACTTTTGATATTTAATGAAAGTCCTCATTTCCTGGAGCTGTTACTACCTAATGGTATGCCAATGATATGATACAACAGTGTGGAGAGGCAAGAACCCCATGCTAAATTCTAGATCTAATCTCATGGTCAAATGGTTATTTATATAGCGCTTTTGGCAAAGCACTGTACATACAACATATTTATCACAATTATCACCAAACCGAAGTTGGTACTCCTTTATTGACCTGGAAAGGATGAAAGGCTGAGTTGGCCTTGCCGCGATTCAAACTTGCAACCTACAGATCATGCACAGGTCACAGCAACAAGCGCTCAACCGGCTGAGCTATCTTATTGGCTAACATCCTTCAGAGGTCGGTAAACTGAGTATCGACTGAGGTATAATAACCGCAGTGCTCAGATGTTGGACAAACCATGTATGAAGCACTACATAAAGTTAAATACCCATCTGGATTATCACAGGGACAGGTTTTGCTGAGTTTCTATTTAAAATACAAATGTAACTTTCATTTGCTTGTTTTTGAACTGCACTTGCTCTTCCTGGAGAGTCAGATTTTGGATATTGTAATAGTAGTCTTGAAGATTTGAGAGGCTAGACCACTTGTGATTGGTGTAATGGCATTCGCTCACCTTTGAGCAAAGACTCTGCTGCCACTGACCATCTATAGTAGTGTACCCATTGAGAGCAAGGTTGAATGGATGTAAACTAGACTGTGCATACTTATCATTTTACACAATGTTTTTATAATTAGAGCGTAAATTAGTGTAAAAATGATCTGCCTCTGCATGATTATGCACACAGCACAGGAACTCTGAAAAATACAATTGTGCAATACTGGTTTGCTTTCATTGGGAAAAAAAGCATAATGTGTACAAAAGATTAATTCTCAATTGCAAATTAGTTTTCCATCTTATTAATTATGCGATCCTAAAATGCTAGGAAAATAAATAGGCACAGTGCTTCTGTTTTCTCCATGAGCATCTACACTCAAAACAAGCAGAAGCGGAATGAAAATAAACCATTCTTATCACGATAGGCAAGTTTCTTTCTTTGAAAGGCTTCAGAGAAATACATTATGTTTCAGAGGCTTTTCTCCATGGCTTGCAATTACATCCATGTAGATGAAAATCAAAAGAAGCGTTCTGGTTTCTGTCCAGTAACCTGACCTTTGCGCTGCCATCTGCTCTAAACTTGTGTGTAAATGTACACCAGAAAATACTAAAGCTGTCATATTTACAAGGTTTTCATGTGTAAAAAGGCCTAGTACGCACCTTATCGGGAGGCTTGACTCTCCCCATGTTTACCTTCACAGTTTATCTACAAAAGCCTTCTAAATAGAATGGCCAATGGGAAGAAGTGCAAGAAATGCTGCATAGGTTACTGCGCCAATTTAAGAAATGCCAAGCAGAGCCCCATCTTCTGATAGAAAACAGCCTCCCCTTGATTACCCAGTATCAGAGTGGGTGATGGCAGAACATTATTGAAAACATGCATGCCTCCTTATCGCCGGTTGTATCAGAAATTCCCAAAGGTTTTTTTATTACTATCCAGCAAAAAGACATGACACCACTCATGAGTTGTTGAATATCAATGAACCTGTAGGTCGCTGTTCAGATTCACTTAACGCTTCATGTGCCTTGTACTCTGAAGTAAACTGCACTGAGGATGGGCATGTGTGGCTGGCTGATATACCCTGGAGCAGACGTTAAGGAAAGGCGAGAGTTTGTGTGCTGCTGCATACTGGGACCTACTGTGCTCTCTCCCCACCTGTTGCCTCACCCTGGTGTGGTGCTTTTTAGGGCTGAGGTGTCCTTCTATGACCACATTGATGTTTCGCTGATTTCAGGAAACCATCTAATGTGTGAAGGCGCAGAAATCCAGGGAAAGTGCCTGGAGGGTCCTAACAGGCAACTATGCAAATGTGGTGCAGATTGGTGAAACATAGTGTCGAATTGTATAAGGAACAACATTTCACCAAGCCACAAACCCAGAAACAAATTTTGACTTAGGCTGAATTTCGGGGAAACGAGTGGGATGTCCACCTGCAATGTAGGCAGTAATGTCCGGAGGGTCCTAATAGGTAACTGTGCAAAATTTGGTGCAGATTGGTGAAACGGGGTGGAATTGTATAAGGAACAACGCTTCACCACAAACCCACAAATATTCACTTTTATAAATATAGATAAATACAAATATCAATGGGTGACTATCAACTACAGGGTTATATTCCACCTGAGTGACATCAAACAGACAACCAGAGCAAAGGTTGAGCTGCTCATGAGGCCACTGCACTGTCCCCACCAGAATTGCAGGGGGTGGAGAGGGGCGTTATGAGCGGTCCAACCAAAACATAAAAATACTAGGCTTTTTTTCTCACCCCATAGCCACCCAAAACATGGAAAAAATTGTCTTGCAGAGCAAATACCAAAGTAGTTCATTTTGACTCCCATAATCTTCTGGCATGCTGTCAAGGCAGGAGGATGAAAATTTAGAAAGGGAAATACAATATCCTTACAGTTATATTTGATTGCATGTAGTTAGATTTCTGGTGGTATCCTTCCACCGCTTAGGTCCCTCTGCACGGGGGGGGGGGTGGGTGTTTGTGTGAGTGAGAGAGAGAGAGAGAGAGAGAGAGAGAGAGAGAGGTCCTATATAGGGTTGCTTATGATGACACATTCATGTGGTGAACCAAGATACCAAATGATCAGAAATACTTTTTTCAAATTATTATTATCTGGCTAAAATTAACCTTTAACACTCAACATAGCACAACATGCATTTTACAATATTAAGATAAAAAAGGTCATACACATCTACTGCAATTCACAAATATAAAACAAAGCAATTCATAAATTTGCTTTTATATACACTTCATATAAAAAGTGATTAAACCATGAATGACCTACAAATGCTTCCAATAAAATTCAATAAAAAACAATTTCTATTCTAATAAACACAAACACGTTTTTAACTGGAACGGTTACTTTTGCTTTTTCTACACAAGTTTACGTAGACTAATAGACCTCACAAAGCCTACAACAGCAATCATATCATAGGTAACCATCCTTCCAAAACATCGATCTCACAGATATTCCAAATCTTCCAAATCAATTCGATCCAAGTTATGTTAAATGTGCATAGAGTAGTTTAAATGGCTAGCTTGATGTATAGAGCATCCAAGCAACACGTGTTTAACTGATTCTAATTGATTCACAACCTTACAAAATCTACAAATAGTCTCATCAATTTTTATTTTGTTATACCCGAGAAGAATTAATTTTGTTCGGAATTAAATTCCAACGAAATCTCTGAAAATCACTTGTTACCGACCTACTCGGATAAATTGCAAGAAAGGGAGTTACAACCCATATTTTCTTGTGAAATCCTGCAAGATACGAAAGGGAGGTATACCCATTACATTTATCAGTTGTTGCAATTCAGTCTCATATTGACAAATGCTTTTTGGTACTATCAGGGGTAAACTGGAGCTCATCTCGACTGGACACAATTTCACTTAAAAAACGATGCCAGATAATGCTAAAAGATTTCATTACACGGTTAGTGCTACCTTTCTGTTCACAGTTCATCACTTCAGTTAAATCCCTATAGAGAGTGCCCTCTTCTGCGTTCCAAAAATGTTTGCACATTAAATTAAGAAAATTCCACATGCCCCTGCTTCTTAATGATCAAATCCCCAATTCCAATCTAATGGCAGCTACTGGAAATGATTTTGGAAACTGTAACACTCTTCTCCATATTTGCGTCTCCATTATAGGCAAACGGTTTAAACTAGATAAATCATATAGCTCAATACTATAAATTAATTTAGGTACAATCTTATCATCGTAAAATGTAATCAGATAGATTTAACAGGTGTGAGCATTACTGTGAGTGATTAATCCAACATGTTGTAATCCTAGATACTTTTACTTTAGTTGCACCCATGTTTTGATTTGGACTCACTCCTGGATAGAGCCTTAGTGGCCCCCGAAGAGAGTCAAGTAAAGACTGTAGCTGGCCTACGACATGCAACAGACAGTTCACACTTTTTATTTTGGGCACCTATCTCCTAGATACAATATGTGGTGCTGAGTAGTTTCTCCCTCTTCTAGCGTCACAACTGGGCCCCTTAAGGCAGGTGCCTTTTGGAGACTGAGGCACGGAGCACCTGTCCTCTGTGCCTTACTCCCATGCGTACCATGCTATCTGGGGAAACCTCACAATGGCAGAGGCAACATGCTCGCCTTGGAAGCAAGACGACAAGGAGCAACGCAGGTTTGATCCCTGTGTCACGCTTAGAAACCTCTGGGTATTAAGCGCGTTATAAATAACCAATCATATCATATCATAACACCCCTGGTGCCACGTTCAGGGAAAGCGGATATCAGGGATGTTGTGCATTTATACTGTTGCCTCAATGACCCAATTCTCCACACACCATTGCTTCTCTCCAAGTCAGTGACACCATGACATTGGGCAAGGCACGGGGAATGGGGTTGGGGGTTGCATTAAAGCTGTGCGGGCAGATTTTCATGATTACCACAGGCAGTGGTGCCAATTACCTCTAGTGGTATTCCTGAAACAACAGAAAATCTCCAAATTGTAATGGCTCGTTAAGTAGAAGCATGACACACGGGCCACAAGTTTGAAGTGCCAGTACAATAAAGTCAAGACAGCATTGGGAATTGAACACATATGTGGCACAACCAAGATTTAATTAAAGTTAAAATGTTTCACAATATATATTCAAATCCCCAGTGTACTATGAGGCTTTCGGCTGTCTTGGAATCGCTAACAAAACCGCTGTTTCTGGGAGGCGGTGAAGGATGGGGTTGGAATCTGTGAGTGAAGACCAATGGTTAAAAAAAAATTTAAAACAGATTTGCTTGCCACACTGATAATTTGCAAATCTCTGTTGGTGTAAACCCTTTCGCTTCCCACTGAAGAGGTTACATTATTTATTGGCATGGAGAATCTACAACCAGTCTAGGTGGCACATACTTTTTTTTTAATGAATACCAAAGACCACTGTAATCCGTCAAATTTTCAAATTCATTTATTATCACGCTATAAAGTTTCTTCATGCCCTATTGTAAGTTACCACAGACCACACAAAATATTCCAATGTCCCAGTTAAGCTGTGGGACATCCTCCCAACTCTTCTCTCATAAGAGGCTGAAATTGAACTGAAGAAGCACATCCTCCTTAATGCTGAAATCTGCTCAGATTGTTTGAGCATCTTGCCATTACTGCAAAATTCTGCCAATTACCTGTGATCATCCCAAGAAGAAAGCAGGCGGCCACGGCCCCTGAGGTCAGCATCAGCTGAAGAGATTACCTCCATGGAAAGCTGTGCTCTAAGAACCTACCAGGTAAGAATATTTGTGTGGGACCAGTGGATGTGTATCTTGATTCAGCGACAATCTCCTACTCACAGATTCCTTTTTACAATTAGTCTTCTCCGCTGAGGACTCCAAAAACTTTACCAGGGGTGTAGAGACAAAATTAGCAGATGCCCCTGGTCTACTTCCACTGACGGGAGGGTGCACCAGGATATATTCTAAACACCAACTATTCATCGAGATCAAACCCCCAATACAGTTTGCCTGATGCACACTTGGTCCGCCCCACCTGAGATTCCAGTTTCACTCAAAAGAGTTTTCCTGACTTTAAAAATCCTTGCAGAGACTTGGATGGCCTTCTATTGAAGGCCATAACATAGTCTTCCCCACAGGCTTCCATAAGAATACGATTGGCAGAATTGATTGAATGCGTTGCGGTTTCTGGCTAATTCATGTGGATTCCATGTATAAATACTTTTTGGACCATACAGCTTTCTTTGTTTTACTATGCCTCATGCATATCTAACCACCACTGAGAAATGTTAAGTCTGCTGGTACGCACATTTACCTATATGTGGGAAGAGGATGCTTCATGGAGGCCATCTCCTCACAGAGGACTGGAGTATAGTGTTGTTAAAGCTCCCGTCTCGCTCCCACTTTTGCATTGTTTGCAACTTCCTCACAAACACAGATGTGAAATAAAAAAACATTATTTGATGCACGTCTTATTACCAATTCTCATGCTCACCCTAACAATACGAAATGTTTCTATACAACTTTTATGTTCTTCTTGTTTGTTTCATTGCCCAATGACCAGTACGTCTGGTAGAACTTTGTATATTGTAAATTATTATTCAATGGGTCAAAACAAATCTTAATTCATGTTATCAATCAATTTGAACCATAAACCAGCCAAGAGATGTTTCACCCGTTCAGGCTTTATCGAGGCCATCAATATTTTATCCCTGATACATGATAAACATCAAGCAAAGAAAACCAACATTGTGCGAATATAATCCTTCTAAATTCAGAAGCAACTTGTAACTATCACAATGAGTTTAACAGAATTATAAAAACCACATGTGTAGGTAGAAGAAACAAAGTATTCAACTATCAAAGAAAAAGGGGAAAAAATGAAAGAAAATAAAAATATACTATATCATTAAATTGGTATTATCATGTTTTAACAAACAACCCTTCACAGATTGGAATTATATTTAACTAGCAGAAAGTACCCGTACTGTGCATAGTTCTGTAGATAGACATGAGAACACTCATCAAATGTTGAAAATCAATGATCCTGTAGGTCCTGAGTCGCTTATCGCCTGATGTGCTTTGCACTCTGAAGTAAACTGAACTGAGAATGGGCGTGTGTGGCTGGCTACGATACCCCGGAGCAGATGTGGGCCGGAGGCGGGATTTGGCATGCTGCAGCATACTAGGACCTTCTGTGTGCTCTCCCCACCTGTCGCCTCTCCCTAGCGTGGTGCAGCGTGTTGCGGTGCAAATATCTCAGAAACAGTGCGTCCTAGGGCCTTGAAATAAGGGTTTTGAGGTCTTTATACTTTTGTTCCTCGCATCAAGACACTGAAAATAAGCTTTGTCCGGTACTTCTACGATCATAGTAATGTTTTGCCAATTTCAGGCAACCGTCTCATGTGTGAAGGTCTTGAAATCTGGTGAAAGAGGTTGGGTGTCCAAATGTCATGTAGCTAGTAAGTTCTGAAGGTTCCCAACAGGTAACTGCTAAATTTGGTGCAGATTGGTGGAAATGTGTGGAATTGTATAAGGAGCAAAATAACAGATTTGTGTCTTTAAATATATATAGATATAGAGATTATAAAGAGCACATTAGCGCACCCTTCATACATAGTCAGTCGGTTCTTACTCATAGTAATGAACTTATTTCACATAATTTGAAATAGCAGAATTTGCATCCTTATTGAATGTAATACATTTTATAAATTATATAACATCATAAGTTCAGGTTCCAAATTTAGAATTTTACAAGTCAATTCCCTGCTGTTATGAATATCCTTTGTTCCATCATATGACAAAATTATGACTGCTTCCGCTCATATTATATCTCCTGTAATATAAGTTAAATACAATGTAATATTGGGTATCTTACAAAACATGTGCCTCGTGAAAGATAACACCAGTTTATTGTTCCTTTGTTTGAATATTGCATATTAGACTAAAAGATAAAAAGAAATTAGGAGTTATCCTAGCTGTGTTTCATCTATGTCCTAGTTAATTATTGTGCATCGATTTGTTACTTACATAATCAAGAATCTTCCTTGGCGCATGTTGCCTCTCAATTGATCTTAAATGAATCTATCAAAAACATGTTCTTTAGCACTTGTTGCCTCTCTATTGGTCTTATTTCATTCAAATTCTAAACTCTATTGGTCTTATTTCATTCAAATTCTAAACTAGAAAAAATTATTTATGAACGTCTATTACTAAGTGTTGCTAATGTAAATTGCAACATGTTTCGAGACGTTGTTTTCTAGTCAACCAATATAACTTATTTGCTGGGGATACAGTCCTGCTGTCCTTCAGACGGTTGTGTGCTGCGTGGTTAATGGCGATATTGAATGCAGTATTGTCTATTCTGGCCACCAAACGAACATTAAAAGGTAGATTAATGGAGTCAAATGATTGTTGGAAGTACAAAAAGAGGCTATAACCAGTTTTATAGCAAGGGTAGTATTGTGCAGTGGCAACGCGCTTGTCTTGGAAGCAAGCCAACGCAGAGCAACACAGGTTCAAATCCCAGGTCTGTGCTTAGAAACCTCTTGGTATTAAGCGCATTATAATAAAACAATTATAATGATAATATCTGTACCAGTGCTCTCTATCAGTGGTCTCAGAATGTGGGCCATGCCCACTGGTAATAGTCTGGAATCTAAGCCCATTGATTAGTTAATTCCCAAGCCTCATCCGCACTCACCCCATGTGGAGGCCTCACAGGAGCACTGCCATATTTTGCCCTTGCTCGCCCCCCCCCCCCCAATACAAACCTACTGCTTTGCTCTCGCTAGTCTCCATCCAGATCACCCTCACCACCTCTCCTCCCCCTCACTCACCACGGACACAGAGAAGGGACGTCCTCTAGTTCCTCTGCCATTGTAGCCATTTTAATTGTATTTTTTACATTAGAAACACAGCTCACTTTGTGTGCACTATTTTGCATTTTAAAAAGCCCCGTTCATGTACCATATGTTATGCCAGGGTACTAATAGCTATAATTCCCTGGCTGCTGGGCTTTACTGGGCGCCAAAAGTGCCAAGGACCTCTTTAAAACCATTGGTTCGCTAAGGACCTTTAACTTGGGCCACACGCGGTTACCATTCAGTAAAGGCGTCCAGCATGGCGATTATTGCTTAATTCTTGCCCGCAACTGGAAACATGCAGGGAGGATGCTTCAATAAAATCAAGACTGAATTGTAAACATTGATGTTGGCATATCACTGTTGGATCCTGGCATCAAGAGATATCAGCAGGGAGTAATGGTAGACATTGCCTTCAGAGCTGGCAGATTAGACAACTGCAACTAAATGCACCTGGGGCCACCAAAGAAGGCATTCACAAATACAAACCTAGAGTGGGCACAACATTGTGCCCACCCTGGAACTTCTAAAAGGGATCTACCGAGAACATGCAAGCCCTGACATAGAACACTGCACTGGCAGCCAGATTGGCAATGAGGACGCTTCGAGCGAAATTCTATTATTTCACTATCGAATCTGCTCAGTGGGCAGCTGCAGAGGTGAAACCCTGGGCATGGAAGGGCAGCACATTCACGGATCAAGTGACTAGTGGGTTTGCTTGTCCAACCACCGTTTCCGTCCAAGCTGTGTGGGGGATGTGAGCTCAAATATAGGTAAAAGAACCTGTACCTACGCAGCACGACTGATCTAAAAGGGCTTGGTGCGGTCAGTGAGGCCACGAGAGGAGTGCACACAAAGAACTGCCAAAGAATACCGGTGGCTTTTCAAACCCTGCCATTCACACTCGGTGACCTGCAATTTAGCGAAGCTCGTTTCTTCAACGGCGAGGAATGAACTATGAACTATGCCACAGTAGCAAACTCCAAAATAGATGAAAGATTTTAAAATATCAATGCAACCAAAACCTCTCTTTAAAACGTATTTGATAGTGTGACCACAAGAAAACACGTGTGCCCACGCGAACACACACACACACACACACACACTTTCTATTGCAATCCACGGAAGAATCCTGCATATATATCTAGGAAGCACTCTCAATGGTGGAGACAAACACATTCTAGCAGAGGCATTGCCTTCAGAGGCCTGAAACATCCAAGGAATGCTGCCATTCATCACACAAGCCAAGTAGAAAGATGGCCTCAGGGGGGCGGTGCTGAAACACAATGTCCAAAGAACAAAAACCGCACCCTCTTCCTTGCCAATAGGGATTCAATTTAAGCAAACACACAGGCCCTTTGAAAACATGTAAAGGTGTGCCATTTTCAACTCAAAGAGAGGCAAGAAATGGGCAAGAGAAATGTCTTCCTCTGGCAATAGCTGGTCTTTAAGATCCATGTGAAATGCAAGCATTGCCCCCTACACGAGCCAAGACACTTATCTCTTCGGAACGGCTTCAGGGCATTTCTTGGTGGACATGTGATCTCAATCTCACACTTAACGTTAAGTCACAAAAACAGAACAACCGATAGATCCAGAAAGATTCGATACATTAGCCATTTCTTTTCAACCTCTTGCCATATACATCACCACCATCTCGAGATACCCGCTCTCCATGCAGGTGGAAAACAGACACCTCCATTTAATTTTGACATTTCTCCCATACTCGCCATGAACAGCAAAGGTAATCAACCCCCTCTGTTTCTTTACCTAAACTGAGAGTAAACCACATTTCGGATGACCATCTGTTTGCCACCAAGACAATTTGTTGTATTGGCCAGCAAGTTTTGAGTTATCCAATTTTTCGCAAGAGTACCTTGTGGAAGGTGTTAGAAGAGGGTTTACGGTGGGTAGTTATTGGCCATGCCACAAGGCACATAGTTGCACTGAATTTGAGTTAATGCTGTGTTCAGCGATTTAGTCAAAATATTAGGTCTCCTTTTGGCTGGACCAGACAGACCCCCAAGGACACTCCTGCTCACTTTTCATTCGATCAACAGTGGATCCAGGGCTTGAAAACCATCTCGTTTTTTGCCCCTATAAAAGAACTCTCCACTCAGAGCCATCAATTCTGGCAAACCCGTCTGCTGGAAGAAGAAACTAAACTTACCTGGTTCCTTACACACCACCCACAGAACAACACAGTGCTTTGTGGAGATGCGAAAAGCAAAAATGGAAAAAAAGGGAAGACAGCCTTTCTCATTCTAAGCTCCAATCCTCTGGAAATTTCTCCCCATCTAAGACTCTCCTACTGCACCCAAGACCTGTGCTTACTCTACAAACATGAGGTAGAAAGTAAAAACCCTCCTCCTCCAAGTGGTACTCCCAGTCTTCAAAATAGTTTAATTCATATTTTATGCATAGGCAAAACTGTTCAGAAAAAAACAGAAAACCACTGAATATTGTGCATTTTTGACAAATCGGATTGTTCTAAAGAATAGTGGTTCGGGTAGTTTCCGCTGAAATTGTGTAAATAACATGCATCGTTGATTTTTGGGTTCAATTGTGCATGGCAGAATCAGGAGGTTGCTAGAGTAATTGAGGGAAGAATCTTTAGTTAAGGGAGAGGTCGAATTTTAAAAACAGGACTTAGCTGTGGGAGAGGTAGAAAACTGCTTTAAAATAAACAATCTTTTTGTCACTTAAACAGACTCTACTACACCCCAGTGACAAAACTTGCCTGACAAATGTTATATTTCTTGTCAGTCTGAGGAGCAGACGACCACCACAGAAATCCTTTGAGGACAGATGCAGATTAAATTACAGTCAGGAGATGTAAACCTTTGTGCATCTTTTAGTTTCCATACCAGATATTAATTGCAGTGAAAAAAAACTTATAATTGTTGGTAGGCAGAAGACTATATTCCGTGGCTGCAAGTGAACGCGTAATCTATTGTATCCAGACCAAATACCTTTGCCTTGCAAAGTGAGTGTATAATGTATGTAACTGATTGTGCCATTTTACAGTAGCATTACCAAATACTAGCTGCCGAGGGAAAGTCTGTAATTCTTGATAGGCAGGAGGAGATCGTATTCAATGGCTGTAAGTGACAGTGCCACTTTAAGTTGAAACTAACAAATGTTACTATTCCTTTGAGACAAAAGAGGCAAGAGAGTGCAGTCACTAGTTCTAACTGAGTCCACAATGTGCCATCTTCTTGGGGCTACAGAGAAGTGACCATTTGGAATGCCAACATGTCCTGAGCACCGCAAGAAGGCATGTCAAAGAGGTTCTGCCCCCTGTCCCTTGGGTAATTGTGTGAGCAGGGGTTCAGATTGTATTTATTGATGTGCCAGGAAAAGCAAATGCAGAGGAGCAGAACGTGGGCTGTTCTTGTTCCCTTTCACCACCCACTTCCACGTAGGAGTCGGAGGATAAGGCTGAACATGAAGGGTGTTGACCCGTCTGAACCCAGGACACTGCAACAACTGATTTTGGAAAACAGGGATACACAGGATGAGAGCGGAGAATCATGCAGTATTTATTTATTTTATTTTTGCATTTATAGCAGCGCACCAAATCCTCAGGTATCAGGGCGCTAGTTACAGAAAGTACAGTAGTTATGTAGATAGAAGGGAAGGACAAAGCTACTCTTCAGTCTTTGTACAGGACCTTTCAAAGACAATCGGCACATCTGAAAATGCAAAACATCAGCATTTTGCAGCCACAGCATCCACTCTAGCATTAGAATTTTTGTAGCCAGAATAACGTATGAGGACAGGTCATCGCGAACCTCAGCAAGAAAATGCGAAGTGTGGGAGTTTTTCATATTACATGATAAAAAACAATTGGAACAATTAAAAACACTAGCTTATCATCGGATCTTGTGTGTTTTCAAATTATTTTTGTTACAAATACTTGACTTACTAGTAAAGCTACTAAAACTTGTCTTCATGAACTAACTTTTTTGGCTGGCGCATTGAGAACGAATCCCAATGTTCTCTTTTGCTTGGGCGGACATGTAGTCGCAGTGTTGTGTTGCAGGCGCATGGGCTCCTGAACTCGCAATAACCCAACATCATAGCGGCATTTTATTCCTTTCCATTCCCCGAGTGCCCAATAAGCTTTTCGGCCGATTGTCATATATGGTGCAATTGTCCTGCACAGGTTGCCAGGAACGTGACATGATAAGTCACGTGACAGGGAGTGGGTGGAGTGTTGGATGGGCACTAGACCCTGACCTCATACGTCGTACTGTAGGTCATGTGACAATGCGCGGGTGGAGCATTGGTTCGCTCTGTTTCTTGAATTGGAAGTCCCCGTCCAACAACCAGTGAGAACTAGACAAACATGTTACCGAATGACTAGACGTGTACTGTCACTATGCCCAGTCTCGGGTAACTGCCAGGGGAGCGGAGACGTCAGCTAATAAAGCTTAACAACAAGATAAGTCCACAGTAAGGTGCCCATGGCGAGTGCCATGCAGTGAGGGCGGGCAGTGCTGTGGCAATTAGGGGACTGGCTATTTACATGCAGTCTGTAATCTCCCCTTTATTAGCTGGAAACATTACAACATGAAAGCACTTTGGCTGTTGTTGATAGCACCTTAGCAATGATGAAGCAACTGATGCAAGGTAAGCTTGTTTTCTTGGTAACCTCTCATCTCGGAGGTGTGTGCAGGAGCACTGAAGGAAGGTGAGGGAGGAGGCTGGCTGGATGGATGGCCAGGATTGATACCATGAGGTCTTCCAATAAGGATTTGAGCTTTAAGCAACGGTTGCATTTGCTACACGTGTGGAAGCAGAGTTTATTTCTTACTACTGTTTTGTTTAAGACATTGGCAAGCAAGTCAGTATTTACTAGACGTCTTAACTCTGCCTCGTCTCGAGCTACGGTAACTGTCTACCACTGAAGGGGAGTCTAGCCAGACACTACACAAATTCAGGACACATCAAGTGTTCGGACTGAAGTGCTGAACGAAAGATCACGTTTACAGACACCAAAGTACGCAAACCATATATTCATTCAAGTTAAAACACGTCAGGAACTTTAGTAATGGCTAGTCTATTTATGCATTTTTATCCTAGCAGAGGGCAAATGGCATTAGAGTACAGATAGGTGGAAATGGCACCTGAAGAGGGACTCAAAGCTTGTAGCTGTTTGGTTATTTGCCTACCCATTGACTGCCCACGCTAATCCCTACACCCATTCCCACCCTTTTCCTGCCCTCCCCACCCAAAACACATACTCTTGGAATCTCTTTGAGCTCTCTTTAATCAAGCCTTACCATCAAACGTTACACTCGAAGTGCCAACAGTGTTTTTTCAAAGCAGTCTTCTGAGAGCTAATGGATTAATAAGTGCTGTAAACGAACTACTGGTGTACGAAAGATGTCTTAACCAGATATGCCTACAGCCATGATCTCTTAAAGTGATGTAGGCTGTTGATTGTCATTAGCAAAAGGGGTTCCTAAGGCAGTGTAAAAGAAAGTGACCATACTATCTCCCGTCAGTGATTTAGCTCAAATAAAAGAAGAGGTCAACATCTTGATGCCTAGATGGTCAAAGTAACACGTCCTGTGAATGTGCAAGAGTATCCAGCATCCCATCCAAGCACATGAATCACAAAGTCAAGAGCTTGCCACAAAGGCCATGTTACCAAGCGAAATACTGATAACAGAAAAGTATGCCTTATATAGTAGAAACAGCTTTGAAAGAAAAGGGTTGTTGTTCGATTCCAAGTTGATATTGTGAAATCTGTGATATCACCAGTAATTTAATTAACATTTCTCCAATAGAATAAAATGGCATGGCCATAATCCGGTCGAATACATTTTTGCCTTCCAGGCTAATGTGTGCAACATGTTTTCAATGCACTAGTCGTCACTACTCCTCCGGGTTCTATGTAGGTAATGTATAGAACGCAAACTTTACCAGGGAGGATAGCTCATGGGCAACGTCTCGCCTTGGAAGCAAGACGACACGGAGCAACACTGGTTCGATCCCCGGGAATGCGCTTAGAAACCTCTGGGTATTAAGCGCGTTATAAATAACCTATCATATCATATCATGTTAGCAAGCATAAACTGATAGGACAAATCTACAATCCTATACAAAAACAACAACATATAAATATTAATAAAAAACAGGACTGTATAACTTTTAAGTTACAACACCTAGAGTCAACTTAGTTTGTGGCGTGTGCTGAAATAGCTCAAAAGAACTTAAAAACCCATTTGTTTTCTGTACTTGGGTCAATAAAGATACCTACTCCGTAGTTTTTAGTGCGCTCAAAGCTCTCCAGTTAGCCAATACCAGACTAAAGAAAGGTTACCATGTGACCCCATGTCATTGTGGAGACAGTCTGCAACCCTGGGTTTTCATTTCTAGAATAAGCGCAAAATGGGGAAAATCTCCATGAACTGGTTTCTTTCCACTTTTGGCAGTGAATGCCAACTTCTATAAAGCAATGCCGGCCTAAGCACAGACATTAGATGACGTGTTCGATTAGTTCCCCCGCCGTTATCTCAGCCATACGCATACCTTGTTTGGAGATTTTCGGTGGAATCTTTCAAAAACAAACATACACAAATTGTGAAGTGTATTATGTAATATATTTACAAGTAAAGGCTCTCTCAGGGTCGGACTGGGATAAGAAATATGCTTGGTCACCCAAAAAAAAGTGGCCCACTCCTCGCCTCACACCCCTTGACCTCTGATGACATCACCAGAAGTGATGTCATTTGACCCCACCCCAAAGTGACATCCCGGGAAGCGATGAAACACGACCTTTGACCCCTTGACAAAACAGGAAGTATCAACAAATAGCATTGTTCCCAAGTAAACTAAATTACTGTGAATCCAAGCAGACGTCCAAGGCCAAATGATAATATGTTATTTGTTAGGCAGAAACCTGTGCAGTTCCCTTTGGGACCACTGCAAAACGTTTAAAACCACAGGTGTTAGCAGTAAACCCAATTGGTAGCAGTCTGTACCACCCAGATTTAACTGGTAGCTGTGGCTGAGCAGTCAGACTTCTCTCAAGAAGAGTTAGGCGGTATATAGAGTATACACAATAGGGCTAGAAATACAGTAGTACAAGCAAACACTGACCAGAGCTTTGGTATAAAAGTATATAATTATTTATTTAAAAACACACTTGTAAAAATACACTAGCACTAATCTGTCAAGCAAGTTCAAACACAGTCACTAGGAATATATACACCTCCCTAATTAATTATTGGACAAGTCTATGTTAAGACACCACTTATTTAGCAAAACAGAGGTGAGCGCGTAACCATAGATGGCACTCCAATAATTTGTTAAAAAAAGGGAGAGAAAAGGCAGAATGGGAAAATCACACAGTACCAACACTTTTAAAGAACCACAGCAAGTCAAGAAAGGCAGGGTCTACTGTAGAGCAAAAAAGTTCACAGGCCAGGCCCACTCTTGGAGAGAGCAAGGCGTAATGTGCCCAAGATCACACAGTGGAAATGCACTCAAAGTCTTTGCAGGAAAGTCAAAAAGAGGTTGGATCAAGTTAGAAAGGTAATGTTAACGGGTCCGAGGTCACCCCAGGATAGAGAGTCAAGAATTTACGGGACACCTTGGAGAGTCTGTTGCAAGGTAGACCAGGCGGGACACAGTACCTGAAATGGTGAGAAAGCTCCAGCGGGGGCAGTTGTTCCAGGCAGCGGGTGCAAGTCGGGGATTCATCCAGGGGAAGAGAAGATCTCGACGTGGAGGAAAGCTGGAGGTCGTTGCACTGCCAGGGAAGAAACCAGCCGCGGAGTTTCCCGGTTAAAAGGTACTACACTTTTATTCGCGGTAGTGGTGAAGCGTGGCTATCCGGCTGCCGGGGTGTTTGGCATGGGTGATTCGACCACGAGACGACCCAGGAAGGCGAAAAAGGCGAACTTGTTGGTCCCACCAGCTCAAAGGGAAGAAGACTCTTTTGGAAGAAGATCTTCTCTGTCGTTGGGAAAGTGGTGAGGTAGTTGCAGCAGGGCTCCACCGGTGGTGTCGTCGTTGTAGATGGCTCAGCTTCTCCCCTCTTCGGATTCTTTAGGTCCTGCGGCGACTTCTGAAGATCCAGTCCCCAAAGCCCTGCTTTTATGCAGCAAAACCCCCATTCATCAGCCTAGTTGTCAATCAAACATGCTAAGTGGGGAGCCGGGCGGCTCACCACTGGGCCAATAACAAAAGAGTGTGACTTGAGTTGCCAAGGCAACTCAGTCCAGGGTGCCTATTCCCCCCCTCCCACACATCCTGTAGACCCAGACAGAGTGGCACCACTTTTGGAATTACAGAGGCAAACACAAACGCCATTTTAAAACCGAGTCCTGGCAAAAAGACCCAACCAGGGAATAAATATTAAATAAATAACCCGGCGGTATCTTTAACATTGCACCAAAAAAGTGGTGCGTTTAAAATGAATGGGAAAATCCCATAGGAAATATTCCGGTGGAATATTTCACGTGGTAACCACTGCCACCACCCAGAAACTTGACAAGGGGGGACTGGACAGTGCCCCTTGGAAAACAGACCCAGGGGCAATCAAATTACCCCTACCAGTACTTCCACAATATGATGGTTTGTACTGGTCCTGTTCACAATTTAAGACTAGTAAAGTCGATGGTGACTTTACATGCCCTGGGAGACAGTAGTTAGTCCCAGGGTATGCAGTCTATGTTTAGGGGTCACTATGACACACCTGTGTTACTGCACGGAGGGTGATGTGTAACACACATACCAAAAACACATGAAGCCCTATGGAGTAAAAGACCCCATAGCCCATAAAACACATTACAAAGTCAAAGGACATTCTCAAATCATGCCTAAGAGTGGGAAAAAAAGAGTCTCACTCTTAGCAGGAGAAAAAAAATAAACCCCAAAAAATCCAGCAAAGCTGCTGGGGGACTCACTAAGTTTGGGAAATTAGCCTTTACAGAGAATTCTCCCTAACATTATTGTATAGCACTTACGCATAAGCTCTTTTTTATAGAACAAATATGCATACAATATCACCCAACCTGTGTTGGTACTCATTTATCGACCTAAGAAGGCTTTTTGAAGAAAAAAAAAACATTGAAAAAATAAATATTTTCTTTTTTTCCCCACTAACTGGCCCAGGCATGGGCAGAAATCAGCCCCCACTCCCGAGGGACGATTTCGGCCCAGCCACGGGCCGACAGGCCGAGGGGCCAATCCCACCCTGCTCTCCCCCACTTGCTTCTTTCTCTTTTGCCACGCAAAGAAATTTTTAAAACAAAAACTCATTAGAAAAATAAGACATTTTCTTAAGCTTTTGTGACAACGGTTGAAAATAAAAATGATAAAAACGACCAGATGGGAACTTTGGTATTTTTAGAAATAGCTTTGACAGGGATAGCTACCTCTCTCTGCCTTTCATCTAGATAGGCAGCCCGCCACCGCAATCTAGGGACAGCACGACACACAGGGAAAGTTAGAGTCTGCGCAGGAACATTTACCTATTGAACAGGTTGACAAAATTCAACTTTAAGTTCCTCTCTCTCCAGTGTTTTTATACATATAATACAAGCAAGCCTGCAATACCAGTTTAAAGCCTGCAAATAATGGTATTGTCACAGGCTTATTGTGAAATCACTATAGGGCTGTAATAAGGAAATAACATCACTATTGCTCTGTAATCCGTTATTACCTACCCCACGTAAAATGATATTGCAAGACCCCTCTGAATATGGTGACATCATACAGGACCTCCTCGTCCGGCGTAGTATGGTAGGTAGGAGCTACTTTATCCAAAATAATAGTTAACTTTGTGCACACTTGCTTTTCTGAAGGCTGGACCTCTATGCGTTTTAATACCTGAAATAAAGTCAATGCAAATATTGCACTATTCACTAGGCCGATCAATATACCTGCTGTCCCACCTGTAGCACACTTACCTGTACTTTGGGAGTAGCCCCCTACCATGAGGCCCAGCTCTGCCAAAACCGTACCTAAGCACTGAGAGTAACATGTATATAACAGCGCCTTGATGCCTAAGGGTTTGGTGCGCTATACAAATGTAAAAATAAATACATTAAGTAAATCATTCTGTTATCGCCCTCACTCGAGACAACGTGCTTTCCTTTCCGTGCGGGAAGAGAATTACTCGGAGAGTGTGTGTGTGTGTGTGTGTGTAAGCAGCTGGAATGTGTGCCCCGGGCCACCGTGCACTCCGACAACAAAACCTCAACGCGCGGAGTGATTCAGCCAAGGCGCGCCACCGTGACATTCTTCCGCGCGCTCCTCGGCCGCTGCCACTTATTTGAAAAGGGCTTATTGCGCGGCGCACCTGAGCACGAGGCCGCGGTGCTCCAAGCATCCCCGGGGCGTGCACAGACTTGACAGCGCGCACCGCGGCTCCGTAATGAGAAACAACCGCATACTTCAGAAATACTTACAGGTTCCACAAACAAAGAGGCGCGAGCGCCGAGCTAACAACTATCACTCAGGCAGCGACCATTCTACCAAAAGGTTGAAAATAGGGTTCTCCGGGAGTGGATTTCCTCGCTTGAACACGGACGCTAAATGTGAAAAAAAATACACACTTCCATCTATATGCTGGGATGTATGGACGTCTCGAGGCTGGTTTACACTAATCTCCTTTGTCAGAAACCTTTGCACTCTCTCCCAAGCCCTCGTGCGTGCCCGGCCTGTACTCGTTCGCGCGGGCATAACAGGGTTTAGCGCTCTCCGGTCCTCCTCACGTGTCAGGCCTGAGCAGTTCACGAATCCCCGTCCTTTCTTTGCGTCATGTGACTCGCAGTCCTGCTGACAGACTAGCAAAGGTAAAAAGTACTAGTGCGGGATTTATAGAGAAAAAATAAGGAATGGGTGAGATACTCACACCTGACACGAGAAACTTGAGGCGGCACTATGCATGCCTGTCTGCATCTGAAAGTAAACCCAAGTGCAATACTGTGCATGTGGCAGCCAGACACATATTATGATAGCCACAAAATAGCCACAAAATAACAATATTTCCAGTGACGAGAGTCACACTGCAGTGGTGTGCAGCCGTAGACTTTACAGATGTTTTGGAATTCACATTCCAGGACGTTTACCAGCTGGAGCTGATGGGAGATTGTTGTGTTTTTACCTATCCTGCCTATGTGGCTATTCCCTGTAAGTATGTGTGCCTGAGTCTGGAATGTTTGGTATGGAGTGCTCTGGTTGGAATGTTTGGATGTGAGTGCCTGTGTTCCTTTATTGCCAGTTGGAAACTTAAGCTGGGCACAGGGGGACAGGTGGGTGCTTCTATCCTATGAACTTATCCTGTATTATTCCTAATGTACTTACCTGTGTTCCTACAAACTTACTAAACCTACCTAAACTGAACAAGGCTACTGAGTGGTTATTTATAACCCCAAACCCATAAACTTAACACTGGCTACGAGGATGGTTGGACACTGAAGGGAGCGGGAACAGAAAAGGAACAAGGAAAGGAGCAGTACAAACAAAAATTGTTACCAGGAAACAAAAAGTGGCAAGGAGGTTGCCCATCAGGAAGAAACAAGAACCACAGAGGCATCCACCGCCCCCCCCACCCCCTAAGGTAAGCGCACCGTGCCTGCATTATTGAGTGACTTTGCAGGGCAGCGCTGCACGGCTGTCAGCGTATATGAATTCGGCCTTTGGAGTGAGCATTGGCCAATAGAGACAGCGCGTAAGGGGCCGGGGAGATATTGAGGATTAATGTGGCCAGCATTAAAGCATTGCAACAATGAGCGGAGACTGCAACGTTTACTAGCGGTAGTGATGCTGATGACTTTACCTTTGGAGCAGCTTTAAAATGGTGTGTGAGTGTTCGCACTCTGTCAGCATCTTTGAGGGATTCCTGCCTTGGCTGCACTGACGACGGTTGGTGCGAGGAGCTCCGTACGGGTCGGCGTTCCCGACATTAATGGCAATGTCATCAGAATACTGGTGGTATCGGCGAAGGTCCGCTGTATTAGAACGTTGGAGCGAACATTCCTGGATTTAGCAGCAGCCTGCTTCATGTCATGACGAAGTGTGCTGCATTGGAAAAAAGGACCTTCCCAATGTGTCCAAACGTGCTTTCAGCGCCCTATTGTGCAAGTGACTGTATGTGACGCCGTATTCAGAGGAAAAATCTGAACATTGTTTACGGTACTTTTATATTGTCGGTGAGTGGCTAACTTCAAAGATGTCACCTTGCTTTATCATCGTATCTTCATGGTTAGGTGAAGAGATACGGAGCGTGACGCATTTGCTTTTATTTCACGTAACGTGCTCCGTGGACTGTTCATGTTGTTAATGGACAGTTTAGTCAAGAGGATGTTGCTGTGTCATAGGACTTGGTCATAAGTGATATAGAGCCTGCCGTATTATTCAAGAGGAACTGTTACCTGATACCAAGTACAGGAAGTTTTTTTGTGTGGATGTGACTTAACGGTGACTTAAACGCATTGTAACAAAGTTTTCTGTAATGTTTCTGAGAAATGCGATAATTGTCACATTCCATAGTGCATAATATGCATTCTTGATATCTCGTGCAAGGTAGTTTTGGCAGTTCACATATTTTGGCAGTCAACAATGATATCTATTACAATGAAATTTTGGAGGTTCACATATTTATTTTTGGCTGCCATCTGGTGGTGATGCTCAGTTCTGCTTTAACGTATGTGTGTTGACGCTGTCACAGCGATGGTGCTGTGAGTGTAAAAACATGTGGTTGAAAATTGGGCATGAAGTTCTTGCTTTAAGTCGTGGGAAGTTGTTTTCAGTCTAGGTAGGGCCTTATTATGTGGCATGTGATGGCTCTATGGTGGGCAGGTTATTATCTCGGAGCCATTTAGTGGTATGGTACCAAGTTAGGTGGTGTTTTCTGATGTCAAAATGTGATTTTGGGTGTTTCATGGTGCTAAGGTGTTTTGGCAAGTTTTGAATATTTATTGGACCTACTTCAGTTAATAGAAATGTTTAGTAATGTTTCAATATGCACTAACATGACCATTTCTCCACAGGTGTCCTTTGACATATATGCTGATGGCGTTGTTTAATTTTAACTTTCTTCCACAGGTACACAACGAAGATGGACTCTTAAATTTTAAAAGTTGGGACTCTAATGTGGTGCTTACACATTTTTGCTTCACCATTGTTTCACCATATAATATTACGATATTGATCCAATTGGTTTGTGTGAGTCATCATGTGTGAGTTTGGTGCCTTTTGAGTGAGAGTGGAACAAATGGTTACTCATTTCAGGGGTAAACTACTGTGGTGTGGGTTCTGAATACCCGGTCCAACAAATAGTTGCTCGGTTTTGGTAACCATTGTGGTGTGGGTTTAGATACCCGTTTGAGCATATGGTTGCTCAGTTTTTGGTACCTATTGTAATGTGGGTGCCGATGCCCAGTGAGGTTATTGGTTGCTCTATGGTGAGCATGGTATACTCAATGGTGAGTATATATTAGCTCAGGCATGGTGCCTGGAGTGGTGGAGTGGAGGTTATTGCTCTATGGTGAGCATGGGATGCTCAATGGTGAGCATTTATTAGCTCAAGCATGGTGCCTGGAGTGGTGGAGTAAGGTGAGTTTTGGTTGCTCTATGGTGAGCATGGGATGCTCAATTGTGAGCATTTATTAGCTCAGGCATGGTGCCTGGAGTGGTGGAGTGGTGGAAATAGTAGTGCTTGTTTTGGTTGCTCTATGGTGAGCATGGGATGCTCAATGTTGAGCATTCAGTAGCTAAGGCATGTGCCTGGAGTGGTGGAGTGGTGGATATGGTATTGTGCTCAGTTGTGAGCATTTGGTTTCTCTAGAGGGTGTTCTTAGGACGCCACAATGGAGTTGAGAAGAGTACGCTTTAGGCCGATAGTGGGGGTAAGCCTGTAGATCGTGTTAGCACATCTTGTAGTGGGCGAATGATGATGCAGGGTTAATGTGAGATGACAATGGTAATGGTGGTGCATGAGATTGTGGGCTGGTTCCCTTGTAGAGAGTTCCATAAAAGGCCTGTTGTGGTTCTGGTGATTGTTTTGGAAGTGGGTTAGCCATTTGTAGCTAATCTAAGGACTTGGTAGGGGATAGCTTTATGCTAGGAGCAGTTTGCCGGATGGATGTTTAGAAGGATAGTTTTTTTGATATACAAATATGTTAGTAACACTGTTCCTTCTGTTTCTTCCTTTGATTGCATGGTTATGTATGGGGGAGATGTGTTGTGTTTTTACCTATCCTGACTATGTGGCTATTCCCTGTGTGTATGTGTGCCTGAGTCTCGAATGTTTGGTATGGAGTGTTCTGGTTGGAATGTTTGGATGTGAGTGCCTGTGTTCCTTTATTGCCAGTTGGAAACTTTAGCTTGGCACAGGGGGACCGGTGGGTGCTTCTATCCTATGAACTTATCCTGTATTATTCCTAATGTACTTACCTGTGTTCCTACAAACTTACTAAACCTACCTAAACTGAACAAGGCTCCTGAGTGGTTATTTATAACCCCAAACCCATAAACTTAACAGAGGTGTAATCCAAAACTTTTGTAAGGCCAAATGTAGCAGACTCTTCACTAAATTATGGGCAATGCGCTCTCTTTAATTGTAATTGGTTATTTAGATTTCTAAGCGCGGACCCGGGGATCGAAGCTCTGTTGATCCACGCCGTCTTGCTTCCAAGCGAGCACTTTGCCCCTGAGCTATCCTCCCGAGATAGAGATCCGCCTGAACCATGGGTCCAGCCACCTCTGCCCTCGTCCTCCCAATGTCCACAAATGGAGTTTCGTGAGTGGGTAATAACAGATCATTACAACGCTTAGAAGCAAGGGATCCGTCATGAAGCACTTTGTAAATAACTACATTGTTATTATTTTTATGTGGCTGTGTGTGTGGCCAGCTCCATGACCTGTGGCTGTGTTCTGTGAGCCGTGGAGGAGTGCATGTTGCCCATCTACGTGTGGTAGATGTTCACAGACCCGAGGGTGGCACCCAGTGTCGACCTAGCCACCCGAGAAACCCGTGTATCCCCTCCCGCCCCAAAATAAAGTCCGGGGTCCACGGGAATACGGGGTTTCTGGCGGAACGCAAACACAGAAATCCCGAGTGACACCAGCTCATGGGTTGGAATAAAAGGCAAATATACTCGGCTGGCCACGCCAGTTCAATTATGTCAGATGGGCGCTGCGAGTATTTTTTACACGAGACTAGACAAAGACCCCGGTGGCGATACACAGCAGCGTCAATTTGTGCAGACACGAGCAACCCAGCGTAACCCAGACATTGTGTGCCACACAATGGACTGTCAATACCAGCCTGTGATCGGTGCCCGCTTCAATGCAGACCTCGGACACACCAAGGATTCGCAGATGTGAAAACATCGTCGCCACTGCGGCCAGAGGGCGGCATCTTGTGAACCGGACAATGACAACAGTGCAACATGACGGGGTTTGTTAAACAAACAGACACAAAAAAACAAGTAACAGCAAGGGGATCCTCGCTAAATTGCGAGATAGGCGTCACCCACCAGCAGAATACATTATATTGACCAAGCAATGACGTCAGACTTCCAAATCGACGGACAGTGGTGAAGAAAACTACAGCTTTAAACCGTGGGAAGAGCGGCGGCGTGACGCACTTTACACTAGACTGTATGGTGTACTAATGCACACACGCAGATTCAATTATAACAATGCCACAGTGCCCTGTGTTACTATTGAAAGTAAGTCACGTTTCAGCAAAGTGAAGCGTATCTTACAGCAATGGCGATTAAATACAGAATGGGTCACCCCAAAGTGGGCATTAGAAGGACATTATACGTTGCAGTAGCTCTCTGCTAGGCAGCCCCGCCCATTATACCCCCATGTGAAAATCCATAGAAAGACCTGGATAGGGGTACATGGCTCTACATAACACGGCAATGCGCCTCGAAGCATCCAGTCAACACTGCTGGCATATTACAGCGCCACGATGCCCTGCTTGGTGTATGTTGTGCTTAAGAAATGCTTTAACATAACAATACATCAAGACAATTAAAAGTGGATGCTCTCCCGCGGAAGCAGTCAAACGATAACTTAACAGTAGGGAAATGTTTCAGTGTTCTGGAGGTGAGGGTTGGGGGAGGGGGGCTATTTTTTGGGAGAGTGCAGCTATGTGGAGGATGCGAGTTAATGGACCCGGGCAACTTTCCACAGGGTGAAGGATGCTGTGCCCGAGGGGTGCACTCATCACTCATCTCCCCTGAGCTGCTCCATCACTTAATTTGTGGGGAGAGGGTGGAGGGGGGTTGGAGGATGGTACCCTGGCACTTTTTTCTGAGCCTTGCACTTATTGCTGATTCCAGCTTGATTGTCTTATGGTGTTTTGGCAACTTGATTATTTTAACTGGCCGCCAGTCGGGCATAGTAAGATAACAATGAGCGTGCGCTGGCCAGGGTTCGGCATGGGCTGGCTCATTGTTATCCCGGAACCCGATGGCCCAGGTTTAACAGTGAGTTGGACTGTGACAGTGCCGGGCACTGATGCTGGCCATGTCCGCGCACTGCTCCACTCAGCCCGCATGACCATGACATTGCTGCGAATTGTCTACTATAATAATCAGCAGGGCGGGTCGACAACACCAGGACAGTCAGCAGCCAGCAGCCCCAACACAGGGGCGAGGTGAGTGGAAAGGCCCATTGTTGTGCAGTTCTATATATGTGGGTGTGCTATGTTATGTAGTGTCTCAGGAAGAGAGGGAGATGTGTTGTAATGGGCTTGCGAGTGTGGGTGGAAGCATGTGATATCCTGTAAAATGTTTTTGTGTGGACGAGAGAACGTTTGTGTGGAGAGTTCCACGCCCAGGCAGTTTGCGAGAGCCCCTGCCTGGTTGAGGGGTGCCAGCGTCTGTTCTTTGTGTCCTATGAACTGTAACTTAAGGAGATGCTAATAAAGCCCAGGAGAACTTACTAAGAAGACTGGAAGGCTACTTTGTTTCACCAATATGGAAGAGGAGTTCCTGTCATGAGTGACACTCTATATAAGGCCATCTAGCTGCAGTGTTTAATAGGCAGGTTCATCAGTTAAGAAATGATTGTGCCTGCATTTCTCCCTTAATTTCCCATAGGAGGAAAGCATGCTTGCTCTTTGCTTGTTCTTTTTTTCTGTGGATAGATGCTTATTTAACATGCTCCGCTTCTCACTGATAGGAGCAGAGCCAAATGTTAACGATGATGTGTTTTAAAGAAAGTCACTATCCTCACAAAGCCATGCTCCACTCTAGGGTGCAGGACCTTCCCACTTGGCGGCAGTGTACGTATACAATAAACCAAACAAAGGTCTCAAAACACACAATAAAATGTACCCTATGTCGTCCTCATGACACTCTGAAAAACAACCTTGAAAACAAATATAGATTGATGACAAAGGATCAAACAGATGTTCCATAAAAAAAAACATGAATCCATTATGTTAACAATACATCAAAACACGGGTGTAGCCACCTGCTAAATCACATGGAATTCATTTGTCAAAAATATATACCTTCATCAGCATACAACATCTGATGGCAACATAATGAATACTCCAAAAACACAAACATGATACATTGTGTGCGCACTTGCTACACAGAAAACCAAGTCGCTAGTGCCTGATTGTTCATAGTGTTGGTATAATGCACCCAGTTATCACACTATGAATGTTTTCACCCAATTGAACGTTTCGTTTATTTCAAGACACAACTAATGTTATGCCCGTTGAGATCTGCAAGTCGCACAGTGGATCCATCACCCTCAATTAACTAATGGGTCTTGAAGCTTTAACCACAAACATGTTGACACAGTATGGAGCAGCCATGGGTGTATCTACAGTGGGCGGCGAGTTGGCCACCTCAATGAGCAACAAGTGTGCTAGAAAATATCCGAGCCCTGCCATTTTCTTAGCAATTAAGCACTGGGCTGCTCCGCCTGTCAGTCAGTGATCACTCTCGCCACAGTTGCAAGATTGCAACATAATCTCCGCACTGTGATGTCACAGCTAGAAGAAATATTTTATTTTCATTTTTAAAGTGTTCACACAGCCCAGGGGCATCGAGGCGCTGTTACAGAAATATGTCTTAGTTGCGTATTTATGACACGCTTAATACCTAGAAGTTTCTAAGTGTGGACCCAGAGATAGAACCCGTGTTACTTCATGTCCTCTTGTTTCCAAGGCTTGCATGTAGCCGCCGAGCTATCCTCCCCTACAATGGGTTAGTAGGGACGGCAAATGATGTACCCTCTGCAGGATACCAGCAGTCTGCCTATTGCAGGTCACCCGGGAGTTCTGGGACCATTTCGCCGCACTAAAGCAATATCCTTTGGGCACGGAAAGGGGTTCTTTAGTCCGTATAATATAGATGGTCATGCCATCGTCGCCTTTAAGGCAAGCACTCGGGTTTATTCAGATGCAAGAGACCAGACTGTAGTTACATTACGTAGAAAGTGATTTCATTGGGAGGATAGCTCAGGGGCAACGTGCTCGCTTAGGAAGCAAGGCAGCGCCGAGCAACACAGGTTCGATCCCCGGGTCCGCGCTTAGAAACCTCTGGGCATTAAGTGCGTTCTGAATAACCGATTACGAATTCATGCGCCGCGCAGTTTCACACTTAAAATGAGTGGCAATGCGTAGACTCGAGCTTTCCAGTAGAAACCTAAGCCCTTAAAGGTATCTTATAGAATAACTATACAGAGTTAAAGTTAACTGAGAAGAAAAGAACTGGAAAAGCTAAAAATCCCTTTGCATCAAATATTAACGTTCATGTGCAGCTGCTGGCAGAAGGAAGTGTTGGGTCGCATCTGAACTGTGACAGATTATTCCAGAGCGCCAGTGTTATCATTTTGTAATGACAACTAGACATCTAGGAACAAATCTTCGTGTGGCTCTGGCAGGCTTCCATGGAGATATGAACCCCAGCAAATAAACTGTCTGTCTGCGTGCCATGGTGTTATACACAGTGAAGTGTGCCTGTGTTCCGATAGTGCGCGCCCTGATGCGCGTGACTTGAGAATCCTACACTACAGGGCAGTCCGTGAAACTCCCCCACACACACCCCATCCGCCCGCCAGTGTCAGGACCCGGGAGACAAGAGGGCAACCCCTTCGATTGACCACCGTGCACCACCTACAGCATCTGCTGCCGCGGGCTGGATGCCCTGTGCCCAAACAACGACATCCTTTAATGGTTCCCCTACCTTAACCATGTCCCACAGCAGAGAGTGCAGGTGCTAAACGCAGAAGTGGGGGCGGGGCCCTGTTGTGTAAATACTCCCACCGCCCAATTACGAGGGTCAGCCATGCCTCCGCTTTCAAAATAGCCCAGCAGAGGATACAGCAGGGCGTAGGGGGATAGACAGGTTGTCAGGAAACTAAAAGAGACCACGAGATGAATCGGAAGAAGGGCGGTTGCCGCAGTGTATGGGACTGGGTAGGCACTCTTTAGGGGGCGGCTCAGGAGCGCAGCGTCGGGAGGCCCCACTCCCACTTTCAGAGCATCTGTTGCCCTCAAAGGACCGCACTTTTCGAGGTAAATGGCAAACAAGGGAATGGGAGTTCGCCACTGTGACGCGTTGAAAGAAGTCTGCCGGGGGTGGAACGGTAGCAGCATTGTGATATTCCCCCACCCCAAACGCTGAAAGAAGTCTGCCGGGGGTGGGTAGTAGCATTGTGATATTCCCCCACGCAAACGGTAAAAGAAGTCTGCTGGGGGTGGAACGGTAGCAGCATTGTGATATTCCCCCACCCCAGACGGTAAAAGAAGTCTGCCGGGGATGGGTAGTAGCATTGTGATATTCCCCCACCCAAACGCTGACAGAAGTCTGCCGGGGATGGAACGGTGGGAGCATAGTGACGTACCCCCACCCAAACGCTGACAGAAGTCTGCCGGGGATGGAACGGTAGCAGTATTGTGACGTACCCCCAACCAAACGCTGAAAGAAGTCTGCCGGGGGTGGGTAGTAGCATTGTGATATTCCCCCACCCAAACGCTGAAAGAAGTCTGCTGGGGGTGGAATGGTGGGAGCATAGTGACGTACCCCCACCCAAACGCTGACAGAAGTCTGCCGGGGTGGAACGGTAGCAGCATTGTGACGTACCCCGAAGTCTGCCGGGGATGGAACGGTAAGTAGCAAAGTGATGTACCCCCCACCCAAACGCTGAAAGAAGTCTGCCGGTGGAACGGTAGCAGCATTGTGACGTACCCCCCCCCCCCCCAAGTCTGCCGGGGATGGAACGTTAGCAGCATTGTGACGTACCCCCAAGTCTGCCGGGGATGGAACGGTAAGTAGCAAAGTGATGTACCCTCACCCAAACGTTGAAAGAAGTCTGCCGGGGATGGAACGGTAGCAGAATTATGACGTACCCCCAAGTCTGCCGGGGACGGAACGGTAAGTAGCAAAGTGATGTACCCTCACCCAAACGCTGAAAGAAGTCTGCCGGGGGTGGGTAGCAGCATTGTGATATTCCCCCACCCCAAACGGTAAAAGAAGTCTGCCGGGGATGGGTAGTAGCATTGTGATATTCCCCCACCCAAACGCTGACAGAAGTCTGCCGGGGATGGAACGGTAGCAGTATTGTGACGTACCCCCAACCAAACGCTGAAAGAAGTCTGCCGGGGGTGGGTAGTAGCATTGTGATATTCCCCCACCCAAACGGTAAAAGAAGTCTGCCGGGGGTGGGTAGTAGCATTGTGATATTCCCCCATCCAAACGCTGAAAGAAGTCTGCCAGGGGTGGAACGGTGGGAGCATAGTGACGTACCCCCACCCAAACGCTGACAGAAGTCTGCCGGGGGTGGAACGGTAGCAGCATTGTGACATACCCCCACCCAAACGCTGACAGAAGTCTGCCGGGGGTGGAACTGTAGCAGCATTGTAACGTACCCCGAAGTCTGCCGGGGATGGAACGGTAAGTAGCAAAGTGATGTACCCCCCCACCCAAACGCTGAAAGAAGTCTGCCGGTGGAACGGTAGCAGCATTGTGACGTACCCCCCCCCCCCCCAAGTCTGCCGGGGATGGAACGGTAGCAGATTTATGACGTACCCCCAAGTCTGCCGGGGACGGAACGGTAAGTAGCAAAGTGATGTACCCTCACCCAAACGTTGAAAGAAGTCTGCCGGGGATGGAACGGTAGCAGAATTGTGACGTACCCCCAACCAGACTTTGAAAGCAATGTATGCAGTATAGATTGCGCACATCTTCGGGATGCCTGGGCGACTAAGGGCTAATTCACAGAACGTTTTCCAATAGGGGTTTGCCATTATAAAACACTTCTGTGAATTAGCGTTCTCTAATGCAAATCAGATTCGGCACACACGCAATACGCCTGCCCTTGCCAGTTCGGGTCACGCGAGTGCATGGCAGTGGCTCTTCATATGCTGCAGTGACATTCGAACTGCAAAAGTCATGCCTCCAAAAGATCACTTCAAACTGCTCCTACAAAAGCGCGCCGATGACAGAGCGAATGTCGCTGCGCAGTTTATACTGTGTTTAACACCGCGACTTTCGGGCGGTGTTCCTATTGCATCATTCGGATATCGGTTATTCTGTTGGAGGTATTTGAGGGAAGGGAGACTGGAAGCAGAAAGGAGCGCAGTTACCACGCTGCGCCTGTGAGCGTTCCGCCACTTGATGACCAGCCCTCTTACCAAAGCAAGTACAGCTCTCAAATGGCCCCGTGCGAAGTGGCTGCGACACGAGGTTCATAACAGACATCAACTACTACAGGTGGCAAAGTACAGCTGAAAAAGTAAGACACTTTGAGGTATTTTAACCCTGGCCTCCAAAATCACATCAGACACCTAGAGAACACGTCTGATGCACAGTCGGGCTGCACTGGGGAGAGCAGTGTAAAGTATTGGGGGTGAATAGGGCATGCATGCATGGTACAGACTTCTTTACCCGTCAGCTGCGGTCGGTCGCCGAGCTCGGCCCTGGGCGCAGGTCCTCCTCGCCCCCTGAGTGGCACCGCCGGGATCCTGGACGGCACCTCGTCCCTCTTGACAGTCCGGCCGGAGCCGCAGGGGGCCCCGGGCCGCAGAGAGGAGCCGATGATGCGCTCCTTCATTTCCAGGGAGAGCAGACGACCCTTGTACATCCACTTCTGCATCTTGCGCACCGTCACCCCCGAGGTCCGGAGCGGGCCGCCCGGGCCATCTGCCCGACTGCACATCACTGGGTCTCGGCGCCCCTCATTGTCCGCACATGATGGATGCCCAGCCCCGCTGGACGCGCGCCCCCGGCGGACTGGCTGGTCCTCGGCAGCTGGCCCGGGGGAGTCCTCCTCCCCCTCCCCCCCGCTGTCCGGCCCACCTCCACATTCCTGCCAGGCTGAGAGGGGGCTGCCCTGCTGCCTGAGGGGCGGCTCTCCAGGGGACAGGAGGCTGTACTGGATGTCGCCGTCACTGACGGACCTGTGCAGGGGTGGCTGTGCGGCGCCCCTGCGCAGGGTCTCCAGGCTCTTGCTGCACTGTAGCCTGAGCGCCGGGCCCGCGGACTCCGAATCCGAGCCTTGCTGAGGACTGGCCTCTCCCGACGACCACAGGTCGCTGTCCGCGGCCCGGGGCGACGGCTGGCTGTAGATGCTGTCCTGGGAGTGGGCACTGGAGGGGCAGCGCTCCGCGGGCAGGGGCATGTCATGCATGGCGTGGATTAGCAGGTAGTAGGCCTCCTGGAGCTGGCTGCGCAGCCGGTCCGTCTCCTGGTAGCTGCCCTTCCGGAGGGGCCCCCCATCCTTGCAGCCCAGGGACCCCCAAGCCGCCCCTGCCTGGGTCTCGGGGCCCACCTTGACAAACGGCGGGGCAGACTGCGGGACGGGCAGCTCGGGCTCGTAGAAGGGCAGGTAGTCGTTGTCGTAGTAATCGTCCTCGTCGCTGTCCACCGAGTGTTGGCTCTGAAGGCTGTTCCTGTAGGCCTGTTGCAGGCTGGCAAAGAGCTGGCGGGCCTGCCCCGGGTGTGCAGTGGCCAACTGCGCTACCCTGGCCCTGGTCTGGTCCCACTGCGGCGGTGGGTAGTGCTGTGCCCGGGTATAACCGTTCTGGCTGGAGACAAGCAGCGCCCCCTCCTGCACCCCGGGACGGGAGGTGGCAGCGCCGTGCAGAGGATGGGGATCAGGCGCCGCGCGGTGGCCACGGCACTCAACATGTCCTTGGCCCAGAGGAAAAGCGTTGGACCCCAAAGGGATGTGGGTTTGAGGGGCGCAGCGAGCACTGGAGCCCTCGCAATGGCCGAGTGACCCATGGCCATTGAAGCGTGAACATCCATCGCCTTGTCCAGTGCCCCCACTCACGGGGGCAGATTTGTGTTGTGTCCCCTGAGTCCACACGTGCCTTTGTGTCTTTTGCTCTGCCCCCTGGCAGGCGGTGCACGGGCAGTTGTCCTCCGGCGGCTTGCTGGCATCTGCCCTTGTCATGATGCCATCAACCAGTTCCCGCATACCCTTCCCGTCCCACAACGTGTCTCTGTAGTTGTTGTTGTTCTGGTTGGCAAGGGGGTGCTTGACATCCCCGGGGGCGGCTTCGGTCACTTTGCCCCGCTTGGATTTCTTGCCCCGCAGTTTGGAAAGAGTCCTCCTCAGAGGGTCGGCCATCCCGACCCGTCCCCGGGCTCAGCAAGAGCCACTGGACCGGGGCGAACGTTGCACCCACCGCTGGCCCAGGCAGTAGCCCCCCATTGCGGCACTCTCTGGAACACCACCGGTCTAATGCCCGCTACCCAGCAGACCTCCCATCCACCACGCATAAGCAGGTCTGCCCGCAGGCAGCGTCTCTGCCTCCGCACACACGCATTTACACCGTAAGGCGCCCCCCACACCACATGCCTGTCACTTCTCTCAAACCCCACACGCACAGTACACAGCCTGCACAGTCTACACGCAACCTCCGCCTGGCCCCTCCTCCTCCTCCCAGACACTGGACCATTGCCTACTCGCAGGCGATCCTTTTTCTAAACACACACCTGCGCTGCCCCCACCCCTCGCAATGGACCCCCTTCACACTCCCTCTCGCAGAGAATCCATCCAGCAAGGCCACGCAGACGGATAACTAACTCCCCTGGCAGATACACAACACGACGTTCGTCGTGCCATGCAACGTACGGGGCTTCGCCTATTCGCACAACTCACGGGACCAATACACACAAGAAATCGCATCTACCCATAACTCGCGTCTAAACGTCACGACCCCGACACACAATGCACAGACCACACACTAGACTCTCGTCTGCACACAATGCTAATAACTAAATCCACAATCACCGCTCGCGCAAACCACACATTCCTTTTTCTCGAGTCTACCTGCTGCCCCTTTACGACTCGATCACCCACAAGCCCACACTTTTCCAAAGAACGCTATTTCTAAAGGTGGGAAGAGAACACTCTCTCTATTCCCCCAGTCCCGGCAGCTACGCACACACACGGGCTTCCCCTCGTGCATACACCTGGGCTTTGCTCTCGCAGACGCCGTCCCACTGGGTGCCTGCCTCTCTGCAGGGTAGCACGAGCTCCTCCGTTTCCCTGAATCAGCCGGGGTGCCTGCCCCCTTGCCTAGATGTGTGCCCCTCTCTCCGCGGCCAGCGGTAGATCCCGCGCTCTGTTTCTCCCTAGATCCCGGCGCTGGGCACGTTCCTTTGCAGATCCGCCTGACCCTCGTTTCAGAGCCAGGCTGTCTGCTCCCGCTAGCAGATCCTGCTGTTTCTCCGCAGACCCGGCGCACAGCCTTCCTTTCCAGGCTCTCTTGCCTCTGCCTGCACAGGTTGCTCCTTCCTGGTGGACCCAGTTTGTCTCTCTGGGGGAGCAAGGATGAACGCCCGCCTGTCCTCAAAAGCCGAGCTGTCTCCTTCAGGCTCTCACTCAGGCGCCCTCTCGCCATGTATCTCGCTCGCTCTCTCTGCTCTTCGCATACTTGGCATACTTGAGCGCGGGTGAGAGGGCATCACAGCACTGCGCATGCGCCGCAGCCCAGAGGTAAGAAAGTTTAGTCGCTTCCGGTCGGGTCCTTCATATCCGCGCTGGGAACTCAGGTGGCAAATGAGAGGACTTCGGGAGGTCTGAACAGAGGCGGGAGAGTATGGAGCGCTCAGCGCAGAGAGGGATGGTCGGGAGAGGGGGCACAGCAATTACAACATAGCGCTGGCAGCAGCGTGCCCGCGGGGAGGTAGGAGTGAGCTCTCTGGTTCACTCGTAGTTTCCCTCAATATGTGTCATACAGTTTCACTCTGCCCTCACTCGTCTTGAGGTCCTCCGTTACAGGTGTATGAAGTTGCCTTTGCAGTTCACCGATCAGATCCCCTTGAAAGCGAAGGGTCGATTTTCCCAGCTGAATCTGCATAATGAAAGTCTCTTTGTAAGGAAACATTTTAGAAAACTATACATAGCAAATACGATTATAGCCACAGTTCTGATGCTTTTGTGGACTTGATCTCTTTCCACAGCACCCTCGCGCACCTTCGACCCTATGTTGCATGTGTATGGCTTCACATCCATGGGACTTGGGTTAGAGTCCCAGGCGTGCACCGAAAGTATTTATCTTTACAAAATACTTGAAAACCCACTGTTTTCCCCTCTGAAATGCCCCCTATATATTTTCAGGCTTGTATGCTTTCCTGCTCCCAGTGTAAGAGCTCCAGGGAGAGGCAGGCAGGGACGGACTAAGCAGACCATGTTTATTTCCTTTATGCATTTCCAAAGACAGCCATATACCAGGTTCTTCACTCTTACGTGGGGAGGCGTATGTCATACAACAAGGTATGATAACTAGCTCCCTGTGGTAGAGTGCAGGACCCGGTATCCGGCAATCGCTACGCCTACCTGGTAGCAAGACATGCCCACTTGGCAGCCCCGAGATGACTCCGGAAATCTGCCACGGTGTGGCAGATATTATACAACACTGGGTAACACTTTCCCATGAACTATGGAATGTACGAGTCAATTTCAAGGCACAAATTAGCCGTGAAAAATTGATTAGTTGATACTGCTAAATAAAAATATTTTGCATAGTAATCCAATGTATATGATTAGCAAATGCGAATAGCCTTACTTTCAATCAGGGCCAGTGCAAAACATGTGCTGCTTGAACGGCATCCGAGGATTTAAGGGGCTTCACGGGCTTGCTTCTCCACTGGTGCTATGATGAGATGATGCCTTTTGTTGGATATGTGATCCAACACCACTACTCTTGCAAATTCGACAGTGCTTCCACTACTGCCTCACAAATAGTAACACACTATGTTATCAGCAGAACATTTAAATGGGAAGCTCCTTATCAGTGGTGGTTCACTGATGAACCATTGTTTCTTTTTTTTTCACTTTATTTTATTATTTTTACATAAAATTACAAAACAGAAGAAAAACAACATATTTATAGGTGGGTAAATATTCACAGATAATCCACAGAATCACTATCAACATAACACAAGTCGCCAAGTCGCAAAAAGGTATTATATTATAGTACTATAAGTTACCCATTCCCACTTAACATTTCAACTACAAGACACCATAAAGACAATACAAAAGACAAAAACAAACACCCTCCCACCACCCAATCCCCGATATTATTTACACACCTATAAAACAAGCCCTACACTTAGTCAAACAAATCATTGAACGATCCCCACATCTCAACATATTCAAACTCCCTATTACGTTTCCGAGCTTGAGTCTTTTCATACCATGAAAGCGTTCGCATGTCTGACAGACAATTTTCATAGTGTGTTTTTTTTTCCTAGATTTCCACACCTTCATTATATGCTTAATAGCCATCAACAATGCTCTATCAATCCAATCTAGGGATTCACATATATCTCCACCCCTGTTATCAACTGATAGAAATATTACTGACTTAAAAGTTCGTGGGAATAAATCATTTACCACCAAATCAACCCGATCCAGAACATCCTTCCAAAAATATAACACTCTATTACATTCCCAAAGCATGTGCTTGAAGGTCCCTCTTGAGTAATTACATCCCCAACGTATCGGTATCTGCCAAACCTCTCCTATTCATCCTCACAGGCGTCCAATAAACATGTCCTAAAACGCGTTGATGAATGTATCTCAGGTTTAAATCAACTTTAGCTTTCACAGCTGCTTTCCACGCATAATTCTGCGATTCTTCAGACAACTCCAATTCCAATTCTGCCTCCCATTCCAATCTCAATTTATCCCAAGAGTTCAAAACACATTCCTGTAGAGGCATCAACTTAATAAAGGTTGAAACCACCCCTGGTGGTGTAGTGAATAATTTGCAGATTTGAGGTCTACAATATAGGGGTGTATCTAACATCTGTAATCTCTCTCTCAGCAACTGGTCTAGAGATCGATATCTCCTAATCTCCCTATTGTGCAGTCCATAACAGCTAACCAGATCCTCAAATGGAACCATCAATCCTTCCCTCCAGACATCGCCTATCTTTAAAATACCCTTATTGGCCCATTGTTTCTGAGAAGTGATCCCTTCACTTTTCCTTCACATGATATGTAATAGTAAGCATAAGTCTGTTAAACGATAACTACACTAAAGTGACCTTATCACACAATACCGTTTGATGTTTGAAGTCTTGAATGTACATTTCTCGACCTCAGGATTTTTTTAGCTTCACGTTACTTTGCATTCCAGTTCTTGTAGTTTTCCATTCAAGAATGGGAAAATAAAGTTATGACCATAGTATTTATTCGCAACATATTTCTATATGGATTTATATATTTTTCAGCTTGGGTGATGATTGTAAGTTTCAAGTCATCTCTACAAAACAGAGTATTTAAAATCAAACAACTATTTCTACCAATTAAAGCTCAGACGATATTTGGTTAAGTGCCTTATGTTGCAGACTGCCCACAAGCTATTCAGTTCACATGTGTACACTACACAAACAAGCTCACTCAAGATACTGCTTCACCTACCCTATAATATAAAATCATAAGTGATGATTCTGTGTTGTGTTTTTATGTAATTATTCTTGTAATTAGGGTCATCGTATGTTCTACAGACATGGTTCTGGTGTCATTCCTGTCACGGTTTTATAACACGGCACACTCCAGCCATGGTCTCCTTCCCCGACAATGAATGTGGTGCACAATAAAAACGCTTTTTATCTTTATTATACAATGGATTCTTTCTGAGTAGGCCTCCAACCTGTCTCGCACCCAACCTTCACAAGCATACCATGTCACATGGACTATGAACCAGGCTGGTGTGTATCAATAAGATATTTATACATTTATTATTCAATGAACAAGGAAACATACTCAAAACACAGCAACCACTAATATGTGGCAACACATATACAACGATTCCTACAGAACAATTATTTTCAGATATCATTTCACAGTCTACACAGATCTTTAATGGCAAAGCAGGAAAAATATGTTTTTAATCAAGTGGTAGCATCAGGGTTTAGCACTCCCGCTGCAACACTCACCCTCAAACATCAGCTAACTTAATTCCTTTGAATGGAAGGCAGTGGCAAGGAGTAAGGCTAGAGAGAGAAAAATCAAGTGTGGAATAAAGCCACCACCCCAAGATGGGAAGCCAGAAAAGAAAGTGAAAACCAGTTTTCGGAGCAAAATGTCAGAATCGAATTTTGATTATTACTCGCACGGCTAATTACGATTGATCGGAGGACAGATTGAAAGGAAATTCGTGTTGCTACGCTTGATGAGATAGGGAAGCTTATAGGATACTAATCAGCACACCAGAGCAATGTGGAAAGAAAAGGAACAGTCGATTTTGGGGGTTAAGCAAATGCAAAAGGAAATAAAAACGGCAAATGGAAATTCGTTTTACACAGGATTTGCAATGACAGGCAACTCAGGAAAGGGTTTAGCTTTAAAAATGGGAAATCGGTTTTCAAGGACAAGGACAGAAGCACATAACAGGTAAGATTCTAGCAAACAGGATTGCTCTCAATGGGACCACGGTTTGGGGTTTTCAATAGGACAGATGCAACTTAGGAGTTCGTGGGGTAATACACACAATACACAGGTAAATTCGGTTTTCAGTGCACAGAGACTAATTTAAAAAATGTATTTTTATTGTATATAATCAAATTTTGATTTTTAAAAAAGCCGCTTTGATTTCTATGAATTTCTGAGAAATTTCTGAAGATTTCTGAAGACTGTCTTTGTGGAGAAATAAATTGACTGGAGTAATTTCTGTTCTATACTGCGTTTATGTCTCTATGATTCATGAATCGTGTGCTTTAATTTTGTCAAAAGTGATTGTCAGAAGTTTTGGTGTCGCAATAGTCCAATTTGTTTTTTCTCCCGACATTATCTGTTCCACCAAACCTCTTCGTCTAAAACTGAAACCTGCAACCCAAGAGGTGAGAGATAGGCACTTTTTCCGTGACTGAGCGCCTTGCAATGCAGCAACAGGTGCTTCAGATTTTCAGGTTCCTCTGCTGATCAACACAATCTGCATTCTTTAGACACTGACTGGAGTCTAATGCATAGAATTTTGCATGTGGGCATTAAGTTCAAACGGGCTCTCAGAAATGTCCTCATTAGTTTTTTATCCGGAAATTTTGAACAATATGGCAGAGGAACTTTTAGCTGATTAAATGTTGGAGGCAGGTGTGTGGTCAATTTGTTAGCTTGGGCCTTTTCGACTGTGCCAATCCAGTCCATTAGGTCCATTTTTCTTTTGATTCTTTGCGGATTACCGACCAATTCATCTTCGGTGCAGGTTATTTCTTCCAATTTTGTTTTTTGCTTTAGCAACCTTTTTTAAAATACTGGCGCGGCCGGTTGAAATTTCTGCGGCTATCAGTTTGTATATTGGAAGAGTGTCCGGAAGGATGATTTTTCTGTAAATTTGCATAGAATTCTATTCGACAGATGCCAGAAAAGACTGAAGGCCCAAATCCCGCCTGATATTTGCAATGGCCGCTGAGTTTGGTAAGTCCAAAACTAAGCACCATAGCAAGCCTTCAAGTTTGGCCCAGATTGAGGTTGGCATTGACAGGGTCGCGCCCATTCCATAAGTTAGCGCCGGGACAACTTTGCCTCTATAAAATTGAATTACAGGCTCCAACGAAAATTTGCCATATCTTTTGTCGATGGATCTCATCTGGGCTGCTAAGTTCCTGGTTTTGCCCCAGAGAGTAGATTTCATGCATGTTTCTTGTGTAGAGCTCTCCATCATTACCCCCAGGTATTTGTAGTGTTCGACAATTTCAATCTTGGTGTTCTCCAAAAACCATCCTTTGTTGCGGCTCTTCACAGAATGGTTTTTCGCCAGGATCATGATTTTTGTTTTAGATTTGTTAATTTCCAAGTTGTTTGCTTTTATGTATTTTGACAAGTTGGTCAGTTTGGCGCTGTAGTCCAATTTCAGTTTGGTCTAACAAAATTAGATCATCTGCGTATAGGAGGCGAGATATGTTTGTATTGCCTATTTTCGGTGGGAAGGCTCGAACTGAATACAGAGACTAATTCTTTTGAGGCAATACTTTTAATGACTAGAATAATTAATAAAAACACTCAACAAGATTATTGATTTCAAATGGAAACAATTTTGAACGTGAACTTTAATGGGGGAATTAATTGATTTATTTCAAAATGATACTACAGACTTATACAGACAACTGAGAGATTTATCAAAGAATACGCTAACATACACAGGCTAATACAGATTCTTCTATGGAAGGTGAATGACTTACACTGGCAATTTGGGACTTTTAATGGGATTTCAATGGGCCTTTCAATGGGGGTTGTGTTACAAAAAGGGAGAGGTTTATACAATTTAGGGTGGGGTGGTTTGCTGCTTGCAAAGTAAGCCCTTGTTTGGGATTCTGGAAAGCCAGCTGTATCTCAGGACACTCTGGACAGCTGGGACAAGGGAACTGGTCACTGCACTCTCCTGGATGGGATTCTGGACAGCCAGCTGGATCTCAGGACACTCTGGACAGCTAGGCAAGGGGTCTGGTCTCGACACTTTCCTTGGTATGGTTCAGCTGCCTCCTCTCCATCCTCCTTATCCTGTCTCCCCGGATTCTTGTGTGTCTGTCTCCCCTCAACCCAGTACAGTCCCCCCTTATGTAGCTTAAATGACATAATTCACATTAGAATCTAGGTAGAGTACTCTAGAATTACTCCTACCCTGGGAAAGGACAGCTTACCATTCCTCTCTACACCTCCTGGCTTCATTGGTTCAAGTGGAGGGAGCACCATCTGTCTGTTTGGTATTTATTACAGTTCTTTGTTTCTCAGGTCAATTTTTTAGCAAATCGAGTTATGTTTCCTAACTTCATATTTACACTAGCCACCGCCATAATAAATAGACATGCAGTTTCAGTTAGTCATAGCAAATGAGGTAAGCCGATCACCAACTCTGTGCAAGGTAGCACAACCCTTTGGCAAATTCTTGTCCTTTTCATAAAATATATAACACTTATAACTCTGGAAATGATTAAACATGTTCCTAATCTCATTTTCCATCTTTCCATCAAATCTCTTGCTTGTCACATTTTTAAATTAGCCAGAACCTAGTCTTTACCGGCCATTTCAGTCCATAAAGTCCTGGGAACATGCACTTAGTCTCTAAACAACCACCTGGAAATCACATGTCAAAATAGCACAAAATGAAATTACTTCTTATTCTGAGTGCTGTGAAAAAATTCCTAATTGAATCAATCCTTTAATGTCAATTTGGAGGATCTGACACATATGGGAGGGCGGTGCTTCATCCTCCACAGCCAACTGTCTTCCTCTGGCTCTGCCGGTAGTGTTAGGCAGAATCCTGTGCAGTTCCCTTAGAGAGCACTTCAGTAGATTAAGACTACAGCTATGAGCAATAAATCCCCTTTGGTATCAATCTGTACCACAAAGATTTAGTTGGTAGCTGTAGCTAAGCAGTCAGACCTATCTCAAGAGGGAGGTGAGTAGTATTCAGGGTTTACACCATAGGACTACAATACAGTGGTCCAAGGAAACACTGACCAAAGCTTTGTATTAAAAAAGAATATATATATTTATTTTACACACGTCTAGTTCAACACATTAATCACAGTTGTTAAAGCAAGTTAACATCAGTCAAGAAAAGTATACACAACTCCCTAGTTAAATTGTAGACAAGTTTGAGCAAGAGTGAAAACCGAGCAAAACGGCACAGTGGAAACCAAACACAAATGGCACTCTAGCAATTTCTCACAAGGGAGGAAAATAACAAGTTATACAGGAATATACTCTTAGGCACCCTAGAAACACTTCCCAAGTAGTTTGTGAACAAGTTTAGGCAAGGCAATACTTTAGTATGTATGATACTGAGGGGAAAGCGAGCAAAATGGCACTTCACAAGTTTAAAAAGTGGGAAGGAAAAGGTGGTTATAAGAGTTAGGTGCACCAACACATTTCTAAGAGAGAAGCAATCAAGAGAAGGTAGTTGTAACAAATTCAACCAGAGTCAATAGGCCTGTGCCAGAGTCAGTGGTACAGGGCAAAGAGCCCATGAGAAAAATGTTCTTGTAGCTGCAGTAAAGTCTTTGTTAAATGATTCGAAAAGGTGGTTGAGGAAGGTGAAAGACAATGTTAGAGGATAAGGGCGGCCAAACCAACAGGTAGGTAAAGGATTTAAAACACCTTTAGCGCTACCAAACAAAAAGGGAGGCCTGGCGGAACAAAGTACCTTAAAATGTAGAAGAGGCTCCTGCGGTGGCGGTTGTTCCTGGCAGTTCGTGCAGTTCGGGGGATCCAGCAGAGGAAGAGAGACTCTTGTCGTGGAGGAAGGTTCGAGTTACTGCACTGCCCAGGGATAAAACCAGCCGCAGTGCTGCCAAACGAAATAAAAGGTATGCTCCTTTAAATCGTGGTCCGAGTGGACGGGTGCCTGGCTATCTGGTCTCCGAGTGCAGGGCACTGGCGAATCGACCAAGGCAGGTCCTGGAAGGAGATTGGCAAACTGGTTGGCCCCACCAGCTCAAGGGAAGAAGGCTCTTGCAGATGAAGATCTTCTCTCGTCGTGTGGAGAAAAGTGGTGAGACGCTGCAGCAGGGCTTCACCGGTGGCTCAGTTGGTGCAGATGTCTTTGGCTTCTCTCCTCTTCGGTTTCTTAGTTCCAGTGGTGACGTCTTGCTCTTCCAGTCCTCAGGACCCTGCTTTCATGCAAAAAGATCCCCAATCACACAGCCTCGCTGTCACTCACACTGTGGAGTGGTCATCCTGGCGGGAGACCCTCCAGCCTATCAGGGCAGAGTGTGACATGGGTTGCTGAGGCAACCCTGTCCAAGGGTCCTACTCCCCCCTCCCACACAATGGATCCACCCCAGACTCAGTGGTGCTGAAAGGAGGGTTTCTTGGCAGAAGCCCGCCAAAAGGACGAACAAAGGATCCCCGACCTGGGTTAGGATTTTAGAGAAAGACACGAGAAAGAATTTATATAAAAGTTCTGGCAAATAAAACATACCGGGGTAAAGTTAATATAAAAATAAACCGGCTGTATGTTAGAGGCTGTGTGTAAATGTGGAAAATCCCATAGGGAAATATTCGCGGTCGAATATTTTTGGCAGTAAACACTGCCACCAGCCAGAAACCTTTGAGAGAGGGGCTGTACGGTACCCTCTTAAAAATGCACATAAAGGAAAAACTATTAACCCTTGCCAGTACCTCCATAGTAAGATGGGTACTGGAATTGATCATAAAGATTGACTAGTGGGGGGGGCGTGGCTTAATGGCTGCGGTGTAGGACGTGATTCTTGGGAGCTCTTGCAGATCCGCACATGATCTTGAGGATGAAAGGCATTTAGAGTCAGCTGTGAAGTGCTAAAAACAGCACTGTAGCTTGAAGAAATGAGGTGTGGAGCAGGCTGAAGTTCGGGATAATCTACAGCCAGAAGGAAGTACTGAGGGAGAAAAAAGCTTGCCGTGTCTGGGCCATGGGTGAAAACAAGATGGCGCCCACAGAACAAAGAGTCTGATGTGTAATCAGCCGTACTGCCGGGAGATGAGGTTGCAGAAGGTTAAGGCAGTGAAACCTGTCGCTAATACGAACAATTGGAAAACTGAAAGCAAATGCACAAAGAGACGACAGCAGTTTGAAAATCAGCCTGACTAGTGGAAGCCAGCAGCGATGTGGGAGAGAGAGAGTTGGTACCTGGGAGTAGCGGATGTGTATTCAGAAGACCGGGGGTATCAATGGGAGCAGTGGACACATAGGCAGCAAATACACTATCACTAGAAATTAGCGTATGGAGCTCAATGTTAACAATGGATCAGTTGTGGGACATTGTGAGCGCAGCTGCATGCAGTCTGAAGCCTGAAGGAGCCACAAGATCAGCTGCTGGGATGCAGAAACAGTATCAGTAGCAGCGAAGTCATCAGAGCAAAAGCAATGCACATTGTGGCCAGCACGGAGCGAGCCAGCAAGAGAACAGAGTGTGAAACTGACATCAGATTGGAAGGTGGTACTCGCACCTGCTAAGGAAATAAAATAAACCTACAACACAGGCAAGCAGGCCCTAACAGAGGATTACAGGTGGAAAACAAAGATACTGCTGGCTCACAGGGGCACGAATACTACACAGAGGAATGTGGCGAGCCATAACAGAAGGAGGAGTGCAACTGTTACAAGCACGTTACGATACTGTCCAGACTGCTGCGGATGGTAATTGACAAAGGAGCCGGGCATAGTGAGATCCAGTGCGTAAGGAAGCACAATAACACACAACACTGGCAAGAGGAAGGACAGTAGTGGCGATTGCATGAAGGCAGGATAGGAAATTTGATTGTGCAAGGGGCTGCTTCACCCTGGGCGCTCGTGGGGTGACAAAAGAAAAGAACGGCGGCAGGCAAGCTATAAGCCAACACTGGGCTGCCGGCTCACACCAACGTGGTCTCGCAGCACCAGGCACCACATAAGCCTGAGACTCAGCAGCAGTAGAGCGGGACGGGCATTTAAAAGCTCCAAGGGACATGCAAGAAGGCCACCGGTAATCACGGCAGCAGAGACACCGTGTGAAGTGGCAAGCCAGACCAAGGTTGGTGCCTATATGGCCTGCAGTAACACTAACACAGGCCCCCAATCCCCAGGACGTGTAGACGGCGAGAGGCCCCACTAAGAGCCAGAGAGCACAAATAGGAAGAAACAGCAGTGGCCGAGGACATGGGAGAACATAATCCATTTGCGTCACGACACCGATAGTGCAGGAGAACTTTCACTACAGCCCCTGAGGCAAATATACCCAAGCACGGACTATCCCTGAGGTGCCAAAAAACATATTTCACAGCACCTGCTGAGAAACATAAGGCGACGCCCAGATGACGAATAAGCAAACCAAGGGGAAGGGCAAACAACCCACGCTAGAGGAATATGCAAGAACACCGCAATTGTCAGAAGGGGCCAGAAGTAAAGATAAGACCCCAGCCGCAGACACCGCCTCGGGGAATAAAGACCAGCAGATCCTGGAAGCAATTGCAGACCTGAAACTCTCATGGGAAACTAAACTGGAATCGGCCATGGTCGAACTGAAGGCTGCACTAGAACTTAAAGTGGGCGCAGTACAGGAACACAGCTGCATTCGCGTCTCACAAATCAGAGATCCACATCTTAGAACAACGCGTGAGTAACCTGGAAAATAGGGCAGAAGAAGCGGAGGGACGTGCCCGGAGAAACAACATACGCATTGTGGGACTACTGGAAGGAGCAGAGGGATTAAACCCCGCAGACTTCATCGAAACAATGCTGCTGCAGGAAATAACGGGAGGGGTGTTGACCCAAGGATTCGCAGTGGAACGGGTACATAGGGCCTTAACGCAGAGGCCACCACCAGGGGCCCCACCAAGGCCAATCATCGCCAAAATCCTGAACTATCGAGACAGGGAGTAAATCCTGGAATTTTTTCGGAAAGGAGGAACAATATAAAGGGCTTCGGCGAACATCACGGCATACCCGGATTATACATTGATGGTACAGAGACAGCGCATGAACTATGGTGCAGTGAAAAGACGGTTGCGGGATGCAGGGTATAAGTACATGCTGATATACCCTGCGAAATTGAAGGTATACCATCAAAACAGAGCACTGTTCTTCAACACCACATAAGAGGCATCAGATTGGTTGGACACGCAGAACTGCCCATCGGAGACTGGCACCCAGAAGGAAGGCGGCGCAGATAAGTAACATAGAGGCTGCGGTACTTAAAGTGCCACGGACTCAGACATTGGGACTTGAATATAAGATAGGGCGTGGGCAGTTGGGTCTTTGGCTACATAGGCCACATTGATAAGTAAACTGAGGTACGGAGATATAGAGTAAATTGCAGGAGCCCCACGGAACTCGCTATCACACCCCTGGGTATAGATTAGTTAGGATATCGATAGATCGGTATCACCCTGCTGGGTTCCTGACCTCGGCAACCGAGATAGGACCAAATGCGGGAGAGCCTGAGATCCAGGGATGGAGCTGGGCACCAGTTGGGAATGGGATGGGTGGGGGGTGGGGAGGGAATGTGTGCAGTGAATAAAGCTGGGGGGACTGGGAGAGGGGGAGTTAGTCGGGGAGTTAATGTAGACTTTAGACGGGGAACAAGCCCATACTCATGCCAAAATAAGTTCGAGAGATGAATAGATAGGGCGGGAAGGGGAACAAAACACGGATGGCAACGGAAAGTCTCAGAATCGTAATTTGGAACGTGAGGGTCTTAACAGCTACCTGAAGAGGAACAAGGTAATGTTGTATCTGAGGAGGCAGAAAATGGACATAGCATTATTACAGGAAACCCACCTCACTAAAGACAAACTTGAGAAGGTCAAGAAAAAGTGGAGAGGGACCACCGTGGGAGCCACTTATTCAGCTTATGCCAGGGGGGTGGTTACCTGGGTAGCACCTCACGTGCCGTTTCAGATGCTCCAAGTTACGGTGGTGCCAGACAGGAGGATGGTTATAATCCGGGGGCTGCTGGAAAATAGAGAATTGAGCATCATAAACACCTATGCCCCCAACCATGACACAGTGGCCTACCTTAGTACCTTATATGAGACTGGACTATATGTTCGCTGCCTCAGAACTCGTGGGTGAAATGGTGGGCTTGGAATATAAGGCAAGAACGCTCTCAGACCACTCCCCCTTGGTGGTGGAGTGGAGACAACAGCCCCCCCAGAGCAAGAATTCCAACATGGAGACTTAGAGCCGAGGCCCTACAGGACTCTGCATTCGGGAGGATTTAAGGGAGGAAATTATCGAGTACTTTGACAATAACACAGGGAGTGTGAAGTCAGAAGAAACTCTATGGGAGGCGTTCAAAGTGGTAGTAAGAGGTGCGGCCATAAATAAATTTAGTGGGCTGCAAGAGGGTATAGAGCGAGAACTGCAAGAGACAGAGAAGAAATTAGAATCAATGATGCAGAAAGGGGGTACCTCACAGGAGGATGCCGAACAAGTGAGGCAATTACAGCAAGCCAACAGGGAGCTCTGGGAACGACTATGCAAATTGAATTATAAGAAATATATTGAAAGACAACACGCAGGGGGGGACAAAACAGGGAGGCTGCTAACATGTCTTTATAAAAATGAGGCACTGAGAACGGTAATCAGAGAGATAACGGGAGAAGAAGGGCAGATCTGGAACACCCAGGAGGGAGTGAACGAGGGGTTCTTTAGATTTTACAAATGCCTTTATGAAGATACAGGGGAGGAAGCAGGGTGGGAGACTATGGAAATATTGGAGGACATAGGATTGCCTAAACTAAATGAGGAGGAAAGGGAAAACATGGAAGCCCCAATCATATTAGAGGAACTTGAGACAGTGGTCCTGCACTTACCCACCTGTAAGGCCCGGGGTCAGACGGGCTCCCCAGTGAATTTTATAAAACTTGTAGGCAGGAAGTACTTCCCTCCCTGCTGACCATGCTAAATGAGGCGTTCGAAAGGGGAAGGCTGCCGGAATCCCTGAGAGAAGTGGTGATTGTTCTGCTTCTGAAACCCGGTAAGCCAAGCACAGACTGCGGGTCATACAGACCCCTATCCATGTTAAACCAGGACAGCAAAATCCTTACTGCAGTGCTGGTGAATAGGCTAAAAAGGGTAATAAATAAACTCATACACCCTGATCAAACCGGATATGTCCCAGGAAGGAACATAACCGACAACCATAGGAGACTCCACCATATAATAGAACGGACAGAGAGCGAGCTTGGTGAAATGGCAATAGTCTCGCTGGATGCAATAAAAGCCTTCGACTCCGTGAGGTGGCTTTGGATGATGGCGGCCCTAAAAGAATATGGGATAGGTCCTGGGTATCTGAGGTGGGTGATGATGGTATACAGCTCCCCAGTAGCTAGGGTCAAAACGGCTCGATAATCTCTGATAAATGGCAATTTAGCAGAGGCAAAAGGCAGGGCTAGTCCCCCATGCTATATATACTGGCATTAGCACCACTAGCAATCTGCCTTAGACAACAATATGGGGAGATAGGCATCCACACGAAGGGGGGACCACATCTGATATCACTGTACGCTGACGATATGTTGCTATACCTGCGCTTCCCAGAGGAAAACTTGCAGTATGTCCTAGAAGTGATGAAACACTACGCAACCCTTTCGGGCATAGCAGTAAACCCTAAAAAATCCAGCATGTTTCATCTGGGGAGATACAGAGGGTTCCCACCGGGAGACCTACCCGTCTTGCAAATACCCTGGTAGACCAAAACATTTAGATACTTGGGGATCGATATATATCATTAGGCCGCAGATGAATATAAATATAACATAGAGAAGGCAGTGGAGGGCATCAAGAATAGCATGGGGTTTTGGGCGAAACTCCCCTTGGCCAGGGTGGGCAGGGCGGCCTTGCTTAAAATGGTGGTTCTGCCCAGGCTGTTACACTGTTTTACGAATATTCCATACATGCTCCCCAAACATTTTTACATGAAGCTCCAGAGCTTATGCAGGGGCTTCATATGGCATAATTCCAGAAAAAAGGTAGCCCTATGGAAGCTGCAGAACCCGTATGATAGGAGGGGCATAAACCTGCCGAATTTCGAGATATATCACCTGGCAGGCAGGGAAACTTCAGTACGTGGCTAGATGGCTATCGGAAGAAGAGACAGCAGAAGCAAGATTGCTAAGCAGGGACTGCACTCCATTCTTTCTAAGGGAGCTAATATGGCTGCCTAAACCAGAGATGGAGGGACGTGCAAGATTGCTGGAACTAGGCTGGAAAGCATGGCACAAAGCATGCCAAGTGCTGGGAAACCCGATCCCGTGTTCTCCACAGGTACCCCTGGTAGTGCTATGCAGCGAGGATACGCAAATGGTAAAAGGGATCCGTAAATTCTGGGAACCAATGGGCCTGGTGACCCTCGGGGACATATGGAAGGAAGGGGAGGCACTAGATTTTCAAGAGATAATGGAAGACACCGGGGTACACCCAGGACAATACATAACATATACCAGAATAATTAAACGAGTAGGAGGGAAGTGTCCCGTGGCAGTATTAACAGAACAACCCGACGCAGTCATTGAAAAGATGTATGATATCTCGGAGGGCGGGCACGAAATATCCCGAATATACGAATTATTGATGTCCAGAGTGGGCAAGGAGCTGCTCCAGTTGAGGCAGGAGTGGAAGGAGGAGGTGGGAGAACCTATGCAGGAGGGGCAATGGAAAAGAGCCCAGTGGTACCACAAGAAAGTGTCCCGGAATGCGCAGCTGCAGCAGATCCAGCTATACATCACCCACCGGGCATACATGACCCCCAGTAAAATCGCCAGGTTCGGAAATACATAAGTGCGGGGAGGTGGATGCCGGGATGATTCACATGTTCTGGGCATGCCCAGAGGTGGGTAGGTTCAGGGAGGAGGTTAAACAACGCCTGGCCCAAAAGGGGATCAAGCTGGAGGCAGAATCAGCATGGGCATGCATGTTGGGGGGGATTTGCTAGACCACGTAATTTAAAACACATTAGCAAACTGAAAGACCTGGCATACATACTGGCCAAACGGAGAATAGCTATGGGCTGTAAAGCAGCCCACAGACCTAGACTAGAGGTGTGGTGGAATGACCTCCTAAAGTGGGCAGAGGCTGAGACGATGGCATGGTATGAAGCAGTCAGTAGGGGAGGGGAGGAGGAACCAGGGCCCCTGGTGGCATGGAGGCAAATGATAACCACAATGTCGGGACTTCCCGAGTTTGAATCCATTGAAGACGATATGCCTGAAAACAATAAAGGAGATAAACCCTAAGCAACAAACTTTAAGGCACTGAAGTAGGAGCTCGAGTTAAGGAGGTGGGAGGTGGGAGGACTGTAAAGCGTAACATTTGATTGTAAGACAAGATGTGCATTAATGGAAATGTCCTATATGTTGGTTGAGTTTGATGTGTTGTTTAAAATAATTTTTTTAAAAATTATTAAAAAAAAAGATTGACTAGTAAAGTCAATGGGGACTTTACATGCCCTGGGAGACAGCAGTCAGTCCCAGGGTATGGAGTCTATGTTTTGGGGTCGCTACAACACCCCTGTGTGACTGCACGGAGGGTGCTGGGTAACACATGAGGATGAAGATGGTTTCCATGGGGGTGAGATAAACCCCATAGACATTAAATACAACAAAAATAGCCTGGAACACACATAGAAAATATGCCTAAGAGTGGGAAAAAGAGTCTCACTCTTAGCAGGAGAAAAAAACAAACCCTACAAATCCAGCAAAGCTGCTGGGGGACTCTATAGGTAAGGGAAATTAGCCATAGAATGATAATTCTCCCTAATACTCGCCCCCCCAGACTAAGGGACAGGAGGATCTAATCCACTCCTGGATGAGTCTCTTACCTCTAGTTGGTTATAAACATCAGCATTTTGTTGGTGACATCCTGACCTGTGCTCAATGGTAAAATCAAACCCTTGCAGGCAGATTGACCATCTTAGCAGTTTTGGGGTTTTCCCTTTCATTTGCATCAACCATCTCAAGGGCTGGTGGTCTGTTCGAAAAATGAAAGTAGATCCATGCAACTATGGTCTAAACCTCTTCAAAGACCACACAATAGCAAAACATTCTCTCTCAATAGTTGCCCACCTTGTTTCAGGTTCCTTCAGTTTCCTACTGATGAAGCAAATGGGGTGCTCCCTACCTTTCTCATCCAGCTGACTGAGGACTGCACCTATACCTATATTGGAAGCATCTGTTTGCACAATGAAGGGTTGGTGGTAGTCAGGAGCTCTGAGAACTGGGGCTTGACAAAGGGCTTTCTTCAGACTTTCAAAAGCCTGATTGCACTGTTCATTCCATTTGACAATTTTAGGGAATTTTGGAGAGGAGATTACATTCAGAGGAAAATCTATAGATACATATTTCTCAATTAAATTCCTGTAATACCCAGTGATGCCTAGGAGGGCTCTCACCTGGGTTTGAGTGGAAGGGGCTGTCCAATTTTGCACAGCTTCAATCTTGCTGAGCAAAGGCCTTATTTCACCTGCTCCGACCTCATGCCCAAGGTAGACCACTTTACTCTGACCAATTTGACATTTACTTGCCTTTATGGTCGGATGGGCCTGTTCAAGAGCCTGAAAAACATATTTTAGGTGGTCAACATGTTTTTTCCAAGTAGGGCTGAACACTGCAATGTCACCCAAGTATGCCATGCAGAAGTCCTCCATCCCATTCAGAACCTGATTAACCATCCTTTGGAATGTAGCAGGTTCATTCTTTAGTCCAAAAGGCATAACCTGAAACTGGAATAAGCCAACTGGGAATGCAGTTTTCTCCTTGGCATGGTCAGTCAGGGCTATTTGCCAATAGCCTGATGTGAGATCAAATGTGCCGAGGAACTTGACTGAACCAAGTCTATCCACCAGCTCATCTGTCCTTGGCAAAGGATGGGCGGCCCTCTTAGTGACTGCAGGTAGGGCTCTATAGTCCACACAGAATCTCAAATCCTTGGATCCTGCCTTTGGTACTAACACAACTGGGCTAGACCATGGACTAGTAGAGGGCTCTATTACCCCGAGATCAAGCATTTTGTTGACTTCTCCTTTGATGTGGGTCCTTACATTTTCTGACATCCTGTAACCCCTGCTTTTGACAGGTAAACAGTCACCAGTATTGATATCATGCTGGCCCAATGGGTCAAGCCTGGTGCTAGAGAAAACAGAGGGGCAAACTGATTTAACAAAACTTTGCACTCCTCCTGTTGTTCAGGTGTCCGATTAGAAGAGAGATTAACTCCTTCTACTTTCTCATCTAAAGGTTTTCCTCTGAGGAGGTCAGGTAGAGGTTCACTCTCCTCCTCCTCTTGGGCTGAAGCTAGAAGCAAAGCTCCCAGTTCTGGTCTTGAGACATAAGCTTTTAGACGGTCGGTGTGAAAGACTCTAGGAGCCTCCTTAGGATTGCCTAAGTGCACCAGATAGTTCACCTCTCCAAGTTTTCCTGCAATCTTGAAGGGTCCCATCCATTTGTCTTGCAAGGCTCTCTGCCTTGTTGGCACCATAACAAGAACTAGCTGGTCTTGAGCGAACTCAACCATGTTGGCCTTCTGGTCATGCCAATGCTTAACCAGAGCCTGACCTGCTTTCAAGTTATCACTTGCCTCATCCATCATGTGTGACATTCTCCTCCGGAGTCCTATCACATAGTCAGTGACTCTGACTGGTGTGGAGGAAGGAGCACTCTCCAACCCCTCTTTGATCAGGGCCAATGGACCTCTGACCGGATGGCCATAGAGAAGTTCAAAGGGACTGTAACCCACTTCCTCCTGAGGGACCTCTCTATATGCAAAGAGAAGGCATAGCAGTAGAAGATCCCACCTTTTCTTAAGGGGGTCCTCTAAAGCTCCTAACATGTTTTTCATGGTTCTGTTAAACCTTTCTACCAATCCATTTGTCTGAGGGTGGTATGCTGTTGAAAACTTGTAGGTAACTCCACAGTTTTCCACAAGGCCTTCATGTAGTGGGACATAAAATTTGACCCCTGTCGGATATTACCTCCTTCGGAAACCCAACCCTGGTAAAAATACCAAGGAGGGCCTTAGCAACAGCCTGAGCTGTAACAGTCCTCATAGGAATTGCTTCAGGGTACCTAGTAGCATAGTCTACTACAACAAGTATAAATCTGTTGCCTGAAGATGTTGGAGGGTCAAGAGGACCAACAATTTCGATTCCCACTCTCTCAAATGGTACTCCCACCACAGGGAGTGGCACTAAAGGTGCCACGTTCTTGGAGCCACTCTTACCTGAAGTTTGGCAGGTGTGGCAACTCTTGCATACTTATCTACCTCAGCCCCCTTTTTAGGCCAATAAAAGTGGAGAGGGAGCCTTTCCTTGGTCTTCTTGAAACTTAAGTGACCAGCCAAAGGTATCTCATGGGCTAGTTGCAAGAATTGGAGTCTGTTCTCTTGGGGCACTACAAGTCTTTTGTAGTCTTCAGGGATTGACTCTGTCGGTTCACTATAGAAGAGGCCATCTTCCCAGTGTAGCCTATACTTACCAGGTTCTTGCCCTTCAAGCTGAGAAGCTGCCTGATGGCGAAGACCTTCCTGAGTTGGATATTCTCTTTGTCCCCTACTGAAGTCTGCCCTGTTGGGGCCACCTTCTGCCAGTAAAGACTGCAGCTCAGGATGGTCCACAGGGTCCAGATCTCCAATAAGTTCCTGGCCTTCCACTAGATCTGAGTCCTCGGGCTCTAGTTCAACCACACAGGGTTGTACCTCACTCTCAGCCTCAGCTGGAGGAGGAATCACAGTTTTGATGTTGGACAACCTAGGAGATCTCCTGGTTGGAAGCACTGGAGTGCTTTTTGTGGGTTTCTTCTTAGAAGTCATGGGTTTCCCCTTTGCTTCTGGTGTTTTTGAAATAGCAGTTAGTAACTCCAGTGGAGTAGGAGTGATGTCTTTGTCCATCATCTCCTCAGGAGAGCCCCTCAGGATCCTCTCCCTTGCAGCTCTGGGGAGCTCCTGCAATCTCTTGCTGGGAGGTCTGGGAGAACTTGACACTACTCCCAGCTCCTTAAGGTCATTCCCTAAAAGAACCCTTCCAGGTACTTCAGATTGCACACTAGCAGGTATCTTCACGGTCATTTCATTGCACTGGATGAGAGCTGGTAATTGGGGAAGCATCTGCACAGGCCCTCCAGCTAACTTGGTGTGGCGTTTGGGTGCCCTAGCAACATCCTCCACCTTGAAAAAAGATTTGTCCACCACAGCTATGCTGGCCCCAGTGTTTCTAATGGCGGGGGTCTCCTGACCATTTACTAGGACACTGTCTTTATAATACTCTTTAGTATTAGGAGGGATAGAATTATACACATCAACATTCAGTTGTTCACACAACCCTAGGGATACTAAAGATACACTAGCTGAGACTCTGAGGGGGTCTTCAGCTAGTAGTCGAAAGTGTCCACTGGCCATCTATACTTCCTCCTCTGGAGCACAGGCTAAGGAGACAGTATGGACCCCTGAAGGTTTACCCTTACATCTGGGATCCCCTTTCACATGATCAGTAGAGCCACAAACATAACATTTCCCAAATGTCTTTATGAATGGTGGTTTGTTCTGACCTCCTTCTGATCTGGGACCAGAAGGTATATTAGCCTGATTAGGTTTCCCTGGTGGCTTACCCTTAGAAATTTGTTTGGGGGCCTCTTTGGAATTGGAATTATTTGAATTTTCTTTGTTGTCTTTCTTAGGCTGCTTTCCCTCATCCTTCTTCTGAGTGACCCCTGAATCCTTCTGAGTAGTCCTGTTGGCAACCCACAAGTCAACAGCCTTAGCTAGTTTCTTAGAATCTAGTTCTTTTGAATCGGCCAAGTGCTTTCTGAGCTCAGGAGAGCAGGCATCAGACTCCAACATTACAAGATTTCTCATTCCTTCATAAGTGTTAACTCTGTAACCCTTATTCCATCCCTCTAAGTTCTTCAAACACTCATTCACCCAAGTAGCCAAAGGGGTAATGTCATGCTTTTTGAGGGTCCTAAACCTCTTAAGGTACTGGGAAGGAGTCTTCCCAAATCTAGCTATTAAAGCTAGCTTCACACATTTATAATCCATCCTATCCACCTCCCCCAACTCCATTACCACATCAGATGCAACAGGGGGAGCCTAGAGAATAACCAGGGGATCAACTGATTCCCTGTGACATCCTGGAGCCCATGATTGTATTCAAACATAGCTAACCAATCTAATATATCCAACTTAGGTTCATACATACCCACAATCTCTTTAGGCATCCAGGGTCTTTTTGGACTGGAAAATCTAGAGGATTCTTGGAGAGAAGCATTTTCCAAACACAATTTCCTCATCTCTAGCTCATGAATGAGCTCCAATTCTTTGAACCTTAGTTCTTGATGTCTCTGTTCATTTTGGGCACTCATTCTTTTGAATTCTAGCCCAAGCCTCATTTTTCTAGGGTGATAAATTCAGGACTTAATGTGGAACCTGACAATGGTCCAGTAGCCACAGATTGAGGCCTTTGAGCAGGCAGAGGGCCAGAGGGGGTGACATTGTTATCCTCCTCTTCCTCATCTGCTTCAACAATAACATCATCAACATTATCATCCTCAATGTTTGCTACATTTGCTGGAGTAGTAGGCACTGCAGCAACACTATCCAAACGTTGTTTTTCTAACAGTCTATCAATCATTTCTGATTTCTTGCCTTTGACAGGAAGACCTTTCTGTCTACACAGATCCCTTAGATAATCAGCAGTATTAGTAAGGAGGGTCTCCTGGCTGTAACTTACAAAACTTTTTTGTTTGAAATAAACTTTTTGTGATTGTTAGCCTTGTGGTTAATTGAACCAAGGTACTAGCAATAGACTAAAATGTAAATCCAATACTTTTATCCCACCGCTGCCACCAGTGTTAGACAGAATCCTGTGCAGTTCCCTTAGGGAGCACTGCAGAAGATTAAGACTACAGGTATGAGCAATAAATCCCCTTCGGTATCATTCTGTACCACAAAGATTTAGTTGGTAGCTGTGGCTAAGCAGTCAGACTTATCTCAAGAGGGAGATGAGCAGTATTCAGGGTTTACACCATAGGACTACAATACAGTGGTACAAGGAAACACTGACCAAAGCTTTGTATTAAAAAAGAATATATATATTTATTTTACACACATCTAGTTCAACACATTAATCACAGTTGTTAAAGCAAGTTAAAATCAGTCAAGAAAAATATACACAACTCCCTAGTTAAATTGTAGACAAGTTTGAGCAAGAGTGAAAACTGAGCAAAACGCCACAGTGAAAACCAAACACAAATGGCACTCTAGCAATTTCTCACAAGGGAAGAAAAAGAACAAGTTATACAGGAATATACTCTTAGGCACCCTAGCAACTCTTCCCAATTAGTTTGTGAACAAGTTTAGGCAAGGCAATACTTTAGTATGTATGATACTGAGGTGAAAACCGAGCAAAATGGCACTTCACAAGTTTAAAAAGTGGGAAGGAAAAGGTGGTTATAAGAGTTAGGTGCACCAACACATTTCTAGGAGAGAAGCAATCTAGAGAAGGCAGTTGTAACAAATTCAGCCACAGTCAATAGGCCTGTGCCAGAGTCAGTGGTACAGGGCAAAGAGCCCAGGACGAAAATGTTCTTGTAGCTGCAGTCAAGTCTTTGTTAAACGATTCGAAAAGGTGGTTGCAGAAGGTGAAAGACAATGTTAGAGGATAAGGGCGGCCAACCCAACAGGTAGGTAAAGGATTTAAAACACCTTTAGCGCTACCAAACGAAAAGGGAGGCCTGGTGGAACAAAGTACCTTAAAATGTAGAAGAGGCTCCTGCGGTGGCGGTTGTTCCTGGCAGTTCCTGCAGTTCGAGGGATCCAGCAGAGGAAGAGAGACTCTCATTGTGGAGGAAGGTTCGAGTTACTGCACTGCCCAGGGAGGAAACCAGCCGCGATGCTGCCAAACGAAATAAAAGGTACGCTCCTTTAAATCGTGGTCCGGGTGGACGGGTGCCTGGCTATCCGGTCTCCGAGTGGCACTGGCGATTCGACCAAGGCAGGTCTTGGAAGGTGACTGGCAAACTGGTTGGCCCTACCAGCTCAAGGGAAGAAGGCTCTTGCAGATGTAGATCTTCTCTCGTTGTGTGGAGAAAAGTGGTGAGACGCTGCAGCAGGGCTTCACCGGTAGTTCAGTTGGTGCAGATGTCTTTGGCTTCTCTCCTCTTTGGCTTTTTAGTTCCAGTGGCGACCTCTTGCTCTTCCAGTCCTCAGGACCCTGCTTTTATGCAAAAAAGATCCCCATTCACACAGCCTAGCTGTCACTCACACAGTGGAGGGGTCATCCTGGCGGGAGACCCTCCAACCTATCAGGGCAGAGTGCGGCATGGGTTGCTGAGGCAACCCTGTCCAGGGGTCCTACTCCCCTACCCACACAATGGATCCACCCCAGACTCAGTGGCGCCGAAAGAAGGGCTTCTTGGCACAAGCCCGCCAAAAGGACGAACAAAGGATCCCCGACCTGGGTTAGGATTTTGGAGAAAGACACGAGAAAGAATTTATATAAAAGTTCTGGCAAAGAAAACCTACTGGGGTAAAGTTAATATAAAAATAAACCGGCTGTATGTTAGAGGCTGTCAGTAAATGTGGTAGCCTCGAACAATGGGAAAATCTCATAGGGAAATATTTGCCGTCAAATATTTTTGGTAGTAACCACTGCCACCAGCCAGAAACCTTTGAGAGAGGGACTGTACGGTACCCTCTCGAAAATGAACATAAGGGAAAAACTATTAACCCTTGCTAGTACCTCCATAGTAAGATGGGTTGTACTGGTTGTGTTCATAAAGATTGACTAGTAAAGTCAATGGGGACTTTACATGCCCTGGGAGACAGTAGTCAGTCCCAGGGTATGGAGTCTATGTTTGGGGGTCGCTACGACACCCCTGTGTCACTGCACGGAGGGTGCTGGGTAACACATGTGGATAAAGGTGGTTTCTATGGGGGTGAGATAAACCCCATAGACATTAAACACAAAAAAATAGCCTGGAACACACATGGCAAATATGCCTAAGAGTGGCAAAAAGAGTCTCAGTCTTAGCAGGAGAAAAAAAACAAACCCTTCAAATCCAGCAAAGCTGCTGGGGAACTCTAGAGGGAAGGGAAATTAGCCATATAATGAGAACTCTCCCTAACACTGGTGACCAGAGATTTTTATTACACCCTTTCAAGTTTGTCAGTTTGTCCTTGGTAGTGGGTGCAGGAGGAACTCACACTTCCTGGTCAAGCCCTAGCCCCACTTGCTTTCTTTGTCCTCCCTGCTAATACTGCCCCGTTCCTGTAGACCAGGGAATTATAACGCCCTCAGTCACCTCACATGTCATTGCGGAATAGTACACTTATAGGTGTGACTTCCAGTGGGAGGCAATGCTTTCAAATGTGTTTTGTGCCTGAGCCCAAAAACGTTTTTTTCTGGTATTCTGAGCCTCTTGAAAGGTGATTGAAGTCTTGTGGGGGAAACCATAATGTACATGGCTTTAGTCAACACCCCGCACACAACATATTTCACTGACATTGTCTGCGTGAGCAAAGCTATCCTTTCACAGTGGCTTTTAAAATGAATGTTTCTTTATTTCACACATGTTCACCGTTTTTCGTCTAATGTTTGAAATGCTGTTCTATAGGTCGTGGGATTCTTTAACTTGTCCTTATTGATTGAGTTTGCATCTTCTGTTGGTCCATTGACATGGCGGGCTAGGCCACCTGCACATGGTCATTGATTTGACTCTGAATAAAAGAAAAAGTCAAGCCATTTTTTTTCATTTGCAGTGTTTTAGAGCACTGCTGTTTACATGAAAGGGAAAACAAAAGCTGTGTCGGGTTGCAATGTTGAAATCCTTGCCCCTCATGTGAATTAAAAGTAAGGCAAGGACATTTTTGGATGTAGTGCATAACATTTTGGTCATTCGGAGGAAACACCAGCAACGCAGGGCTGTTTTTGAATTCAGTGCATAATATCCTGTTATTCAAATGAAAGAAAAAGAAACACAGGGCCGTTTTGAATGCAGTGCATAACTTCTTGTTATTCAGATGAATGAAAAGCAAACACAGAGCCGTTCTTGGTTAAATGTTAAAATGTTTGCCACACATGTGCCAGGGAAAGCAAAGCACAGCCGTTTTTGGTGGCGATGTTTAATGCAGCTTTTCAGGTGACAGGGATTTCTGTTAAGGGCCTGTAAATGCACCCCACATTCTATTCCACATTTAGCCCTCCTTTAATGGTACGCTGCCCAAATCTGCAATTCCTAAGGCGTTTGAAGTTTATTCACTGATGAAGTTGTGTATTAGTGACAATTTGGTGTACCCTTTTTTGTATTTTTTGTAAAGCTTTAAATTGTGGTAATTGCATATGCTACAAACATGGGTCTGGTGTCATTCCATTCCAATTTCACCCACTTTCATGGTATACTGTCCAAACTGCAATTCCTAAGGCATTTGAAGCCCATTCATTGGAGTTCATTCATTGATGAAGTTGTGTATGAGTGAAGATTTTGTTTACCATTTCATTTGAGTCTGGTGGCATTCCGTTCCACATGCACCCAACATTGATGGTATACTGTCCAAATCTACAATTCCTAAGGCAGTTCAAGTTCATCAACTGACATTAACTGATGAAGTTGTGTGATGAACTTGTGTAAGTGATATGTGGCGGTACTGTGACGCTTTGAATTGGGGTCATTGTATGCCCTAAAGATATGGGTCTGCTGGTATTCGGTCCCCCATTTCTCCAACTTTGCTGTATACTGTCCACCTTCCCAATTCCCCAAGGGGGCGGGGGTGAACGAAGCAAGCCCTTGGTGGAGTATCCCTACAAGTTACCAAGCCGCTGAGTTCAATGCGCAGCAGTCGCCAGAAGGGGGGGAGTGATGCCGGCCCCTCTGGCATTGGGCACCAAAGGCACCTGAGGGACAGAGCCCCCCCTACTATATAACAATGATAATTGTTAGTCTGCACATCAAAAATTATTTGTCTCTTGGCTTATTTATAGAAACATTTTGGAATGCAATGTACCATCATCCCATTGAGTATCAAAGACTACATAGGAGGTCAGTTTCTGTGGAATCCCTGCCAGTAATGTCACTACATATGCAATTTAGGGTAGGCTTCATTTTTCTTCCGGCATAGCCGCTCAAATTATAAACCTGTCAACCTTCAATGGAAAGCATGGTTCACTTCTGGCATGAAAGTCAGATGTCAGCATGCACTTTTTCTATCAAGTTCCTACCACATGGCACGTACAATAATTTAAAAAAGACTGGCCTATTCTTTGCACGCTTGTTCCGGGCTATAGAACATTGCAACATCAGGGTTAACCACCATCTTAGCTTTAGGTGCTGTCATTTAATTAAGATGGTGCACAAATGGTAATATGTACAGTAACCGAAGCAACACATAGGGCACGGCAGTGTTGCACAAGCAATGTAGACTTTCACATGCACAAATACCTCAGGCTTACATGTGCACACAAAGCCGTTGACATATAGCATAGATTTTCACACACACACTATTGCCTATCACATGCATGCACACCAAAGATTCACCTGTGCACACTCGGTCTTTCACATACATGCACGCCACATGCTTTCATATGCATGCACACATTAGCCTTTTGCATGCGCATATGAAAACCTATCATATCTAAGGACATTGCAGTCTAAACAGAATATATAGCTCAGCAAAGGTGGGCAGAGAAGAGAGGCCCATTGGAAGACAATTGATTTAGGAGGCAAGGGGCATGAGAAAGGAATAGATGAAAGAAGAGCAATTGAGAAGAGATGAGGGGAGATGGACAAGAGAGAACGTTATAGAGTCTGGTGTATACACGAGGGAGAAAAGTGAAAAAAGGGGTAAGAAATCAATTAAGGGTGCAAAAGTGAGCAAAAAAGTAATGAAATGGGAAAATGCTGTGGAACAGAGGAGGAAGGAATGACAGATAGGGTTAACTCATTAGTACCAATGAAAGAGTGCCAGTGAAATAGTCTCGGAAGCGGCTACCTAGTGTGCATTCTGCATTCGGTACCTGTATTGTCTATTGTGCGAGCAGTTCGCCTTGATGCTCGTGTCTACGCTGTCCCTATGCTGTGCAGATCCTTCCTCTAGCCTACTGGTCTCTGTTGGCTCGAAGTTTGGAGCTTTGAGCCCTGAAATGCTTCCAGTCCACAATCCAAGCCCCTGAGCCAGTCCTGATCGTGTTGTTGGGCGCTGGGGTGCCTCATGGGATCCAGTAAGCCCTGGACTCTGTTTGCTCTATACTTGAGGGCACCTCCGCAGTGCTGACTCAGCCTCAAGTGACAGGGGTGGGAGGAATCATGCAGCAAGCAGGTTACACAGGGTTTGGAGGCTGCCCTGTAATGTGAAGGTGCTAGGCTTCTGGCACAACGTGCAGAACTTCATTGCTTTTTACTTTATTTCTACTCACTCTCCCATTGCATACTGCACGCAGCAGCACTGCCAAGTTGAGTTAAAGCAGTCTCAGCTGTCTGGCGGCTGGAAGCATGGCTTGATACATTCGAAAGCCTTAAAAAGCATTTGGGTGCTGAGCTAATCGACTTAGTGGGTTTTCTTGAGGGTGATTACATCAAAGAGACCTAACACGATCAGTCCCAATAATTTATAAGTGCGCCTTGGGATGGATTCAGGCCTACTCGTTAATGCGGTGTTAGTTCAGGTTATGACTGTCATGTATGTATATATATATATATATATATATATATATATATATATATATCCTACATCCCAAATAATAACTTCTCCCTGTGTGATTTCCAACTCGCGCTAATTAACCCCAACCATGACACCCTCTCTCCCACTACACCGCCCATGCTCATTTCCATTATTTTAATATATTTTTATTTTGTAATCTGAATTGTCTAGGCGGGACGGTGGTCTGAACATGCAGCCCAACATTCCCCCCTTTAGTTAATCCTTCATTAACTAACGTATCTCTTTCTCTTTGTCGATCCGCTTCATCCTTAGGGACCCAGGCCCTACACATGTGACGCAAACGACCCCATCTTGTGCATATTTTTCCATAGTATATGTAAGATATATGCAATCCCCATCACCTGCTAAATATACCCAGTGCTCAGTGTAGTTCTCAGGATCTGATGGGGGTAATGTTAACGTCCCTCGGGGGTCAAGAGGTTGTTCAATTCTGACCATACATGGCTTATTCAAATCCTCAGTTTGAGCTTGCCCCTCTTTTTGGCCCGGTTGAGCTATTCTTGCCCCAATAGTAACCATCATTTTTGTACTGCTCGGGATACTCTTCACACAGCATCAAGCATCATCTGGCACGTGCAAAACACCACCAACAGGAACACCACAATCAGAACCAATATCTTCACCTGTGCCCTAAACCAGGATGGTGCCCATGAGAACAATGTGCCAAACCAATCTTCAGATTGTACACCTACTTCGTTTTCCATTCCTGTTTTCAACTTATGCAAGGCCCCTATAATAGGTGTCAGGGAGCCGTTCTCTGCATCATTTGGGGGTCTTTATGTGCAACATGGCTACCCGATCTTCTTGCACATGCCCCCTTCCTTCGCCATCCGGTCGTCCAAAACATATCTGTTTTGGAGATTCATCACTGGTTCGCTCTTAGCTCTCTTTTGATTGCAGTAAGGCCTTGTTCAGTGTCATTCGCCAACTGGATCACCTCCCAGCAAACAATCTGCAGCTACTTGACAATCATGGCTGCTTGAATTCCCGCAGTCATGAGGGATTCAAAGAACACTTCTGTTTTAGTGTACAATCAATATTTATCTGGAATTGCTTTGACCAGGTTGGATGATTCTTCCGACAAGCAATTCAACCTCTTCCTTCTCATCTTCAACGATTGCTTGTTCTTCTTCACTTGGGGGTTGGGGGGTTGGATTGACAGTAAAACAGATTGCAGCACCCCTCATTCAGATGCTAATGTAAAGTGTACTTCTGGTACCACCAGGAAAGCTGAGTGCAGGTTTGTCATTGCACAGGTGCCTCGCCAGAAGGGTGGAAGATGCAGGTATGCTTGTTGGCCGCATACCCAGTACATGTCCATCAATGCCACTGTTCTTTTTGAGAGATCTGTAATGCAGCTATGCTTGTTGGCCCATACCCAGTGCATGTCCATCAATGCCGCTGTTCCCTTTGAGAGATCTGTAATGAACAATGTCTTTTGCACTTGGTGTTAGTGCCTACTGGAACAGTTCCATGCCCTTGAAAGCAAAACTGGTATTCATCCCCTTATTGCACGCTTACTGGTGTTTCACATGCTTCAATCCATGTTAGTTTGGATTTATGTATGGACCATATCTCAAAACAGTTATTGTTAATGTTCTATATAACTTCTTCTCCAAACCCTGCCATCCCCACTGTCGCACAGCTCACTACCACCTTCTCCTAACTGTTTGATATGAACAGCGCTCCATCCAGTTCCAGCATAGGCCGGGACTTGCATTGCGGTCACTGTTACCCTTTGCACACTTCTCTTCGTCCTTGTCCATTAGTACAACTTGTACTTTGAGTTCATGTAACTATACCATAAATCTGGAGTGCCCAACATACAGCCCTCCATCCCAATATGCTGCCTGCCAAGGGTGTTTACTTTTGTAATGAAATATGGCCCACTTCAAGCAGTCGGCCGCATTTCATTCCATAATTAAACAGTTTGCCTGAGACCATTTCTGCGGTCAGGCATACCAGAAAAAAAGCTGCACCTCTTTTAGAGTGGCTATTAACCTTATCTTCATCTCCATTAATGTATGCCCCCCTTTGCTTAGTACAGAAAACATCTGAGGCACCCCTGTGGGGGCCAACATTATAATGGAGATAAAGATAAGGTTAATAGCCAGCAATTTCCATGAGACTGGCAAGCCAGCAGTCAGCTGGCAGCCATTTACTTAGAAAGAAGGATTCATTGCTACTCAGCAGGGAGCTGAAACACCGAATGCCTGCTGAGTAGCAATGAATCCTTATTTGTAAGCAAGTGGATGACATGGAGGAACCAGTGTTGAAAGATAACAAGGTGACACTTCTTCTTTTCCCCATTGGAAGTGATCGTTATTAAAATGTAATTACTGGCATTATAGTCAGCTGTGCCCAGTGTTTGTCATGTGGGAGAAGAAAAACATTTTGCACATCGACATGTGGAAAGGAAGTATGGAAATTGCTGCATCTATGTTGGAGGGATGCCATTGACTACTATGCCCAGTTTCTCCATATAGTGATCATGAACTGGGCGTACTCCCAGTTGACTGAAGCATATTGATTGGTGAGGTTATCTTCTCTGTTTCAGCCAGCACCACCTTAGGTTTACATCCATCAGGAAGTGATAACATCAAATACAAGAATACACATATTTATAATTATCAGTGCAACCATGTATGATCTATCACAGTAACTCCAACCAGGCATCTGACCAGGACTCTGCCATGAGGCTCCTGATATTCCAATGACTAATCATTGATGCAACACATATTCCAAACTGAACTGCTTTCATGGACTTGGCAATACTATTTTTAACAAACCCACTGGTTCCTTTGTATTCAAACACAGAAGGGTGTAGGACTCAATGGATCCTGATAGAATTCATATCTGTGACCGGCAGGCAGTCTACCTACCAGTTGCCCTTGTGCAATAAGTGAGACATCTTACTGTCTGTCATTAGCAGCCAGACGAGCTTGCATCTATCCATCCAGCACTGCAAGAAATAAGAACTACCAAGCCCTGCTCACAATATATAGTAGTTTGAGGGTCATTGACAATAGTTACATAGCATGAAGCCCCACTTGCATTATGTCACAAGTGGAAACATTCTCAAGTTACCTATACTTAAGACTTGCTCAAGCAGAGCCATTCACAAATGTTACCTATCAGCAAGTGCTTGTCATATTACATGGTAGTCGGTGACTAACACAGTGGTACACAGTGTTTTGGAAATAAAAGTAACAAAAACGTCTTGCCATTTGTGAACATATAGAGCTACTTTCCAGGAGCTTCCTGGACAGTATTTCTTTCTTCCTTCTTTGGACATAAATAATTGCTTTTTTGTGTTACATTAATTTGTTCATTTAATTTGTGGCACACATCTATTTTGCTTCCCTTGTTATTAGATATGTGCTCACGCCGATGAATAAGTAGGTTTATGTGTTGGCATGGCAATAGTTCCTTTTTTGGGTCAGTCCAAAAGGAATGACCCATGAGGCCTGGGTGTCCAGTGAATGGAAAAAATGTTCACCAATTTATTATGTCACTTAAAATTGTGCCATCAGGCACAAAGCTCCCACACTCTCTCTACATAGCAGAGAGGGTTGGCACAAGGGAGGAGCAGTCGCGCAGTGGTATTGCAAAGCAAACCAGCCATGCAGGACAGTTCAGCCCTGGAGGGTGTGCATGAACTGCAGCAGACCTGCCACATGTGGAAGAACTCTTGCAGAAGAAAATGGGGATAAATGGAAGACTGTAAGGGGGTGCTGGTGGAACAGAGAGGTAGGCGGGTGCATAGCAATATGTGTGTGTATGTGAGAGAGAGGAGAGAGACAGGGCAACAATGCGAGAGTGGAGTGAGTGTGGGAGTAAGTGAGATACAGAAACAGACAACAAAGATATAGGGAGAGTTAAGGAGAAGTGAGTGAGAGAGGGAAGATAGAGATCAAGACAAAGACCTATGAGAGAGTGAGCAGGTGGTAGAAGAGACGGGAGAGATGGAAAGAGAGGCAAAAATAGTAACCTAGGAAGGGAGAAAGAGAAAGAAAGAGTGGAGGAGAGAAAGAAAGACAAAAATTGTGTGACAGAAATAGTAACAGGGAGAGAGACACAGGGAAAGAGGAAGAAGGTAAGAAATAGAAAGACAGAAAATGGTAGACAGAAATAGTGTCTTTTGTGTCGCCCAAGATTGAGGGGGCTAAAGTCTGTTGGTCTGCTTATGCGGACGATTCTCATCTCTTGGACCATACCCCTAGGGTCTTACAACATTTAATAACTGCTTTTAATGAATATATCATTTACATTGGTTTGAAAGTTAATTTGAAGAAAACCGTAGTGATGCGGTCAATTTAACAATCCCTGCCAATAGGTTATGTGCAGTTTGTGAATCATGAAAAACATGCTATTAAGACCGCTATGACATATTTAGGGTTCCCTATTTTTGATAAACCCAAGAAGTGTTACTTTCATAACCATCTACATGAGAAAGCACTCAAATTGCACAAATGAAAAAATTGACAACAAATATGTTACATTTTCATTGGCTCCACTGATGCATTTTTATTCAGCTAAGATCATCCTTCAGCGCTGTTATAGTCTGGAATTATATCCAGCTTGGGCAAGGGCAGAAATGAATACATTGGAGGCCTTGATCTGGTGCTCCATTCTGTACTGCCTACCCAAATCCGTCCCTTTCTCAGCAATTAGATATGAGTTGGGACTGTAGTCTATTGAAAGCTTGGTGGAATGGCAAAGGTTATCTCTATGTCAGAAACGTTACATAATTCTGAGTAAGACATAAAATACATTATTAGGTAAGGGATTGCGTCAAGGTGTCTCAGAGATAGGTTTTGTATCAACTTTAAAGGAAGAAAGCGTTCAGTCTCTTGAAAAACTGGGCTTGCCAATCGAAAACCCTTATATTGCAACCACGAAGGGTAAAAAGGTTCTTGCAATATAATGATTGGACCAGAACGGTGGATGCAGTACAGGCCTTGAAATTGCACTCTCAACTTGAGTGTCATCAAAAGAAAATGGGCTGTCTCAAACCCTACCGCATGAGATTCCCAGATAAGAATCAACAACATAATTGCATGAGGTTTAGATTTAATGTCCTGAGGACTAGAGGAATTTTGGCAATAAGGGGTGAGTTGACTATCGAAATGTCATTCTGTAGATTTTGTAAGTTTGCCAACTGTAAGGAAAGGCTTTTTCACTTGCTAACAGAGTGTTCAGCACTGAAGAAGGAGCAGATTGACTGTTTTAAAATGTTTGTATCAAATATAGAAAGAGTCTATGTGGACATTCTGTGGTGGGATATGCTTCACAGTAAATCAGTTTCGATAAAGATATCAGTTCTACGTTATCTCTCGGACATCTGTAAACTATTATAGCAATTTGATTTATGTATATATTTCATTTTTTCTATATTTATATATTTAGTTTTGACTGATGATAGAAAGTTTGGAGGTGGTGATAATGTGTTTTTTTTGTTAAGTAAATAGAATAATTCAATGTAAGAATTTCTTGGTTATTAATCTGTATCTTAATTTATTTTGTATTCTATTTTGTGAAGGTTACTCAATAACCAAAACAAATAAAACAAATAAATAATAAATAGACAGAAATAGTAACACAGGGATAGAGCGAAGGGGAGAGAAAGAAATACAAAAAGAGTGTGACAGAAATAGCAACAGGGAGCGAATCACAGAGAAAGAGAGGAAGAAGGGAAGAAATGGAAATACAGAACAAAATAGACAGAAATAGTAGAATAGAGAGAGAGGAGTCCCACATCATGTGGATTTCTTGTCCACAACCTATCTGGAACCCGAGCCAAATCTGCGGAAATGAACAGAGGAGCAGTCCCCATTAGAGCATGGGACAAACTACATGTCTGTACTGTATTATTATTTCACAGGGGACACATTCTTCAATTATTATTTTTTCCTCATTTTCTCTGTTCTCAAACAACTCCTCATGTGAAACAATTTTCATTGGTATCGTGGGATCAATGCACAGAACCATGCACCAGTCCCCTTTATTGGAATCAACTGTTATCAGAACAATCCGGTCTTCTGTCTCCAGAAATCCTTCTATATCCATCTCAATAATGGTACCTGCAACTATCTCCTGAGGCTGGGTTGGCCTGAACAGAAACTCAGGCGGCACTTGTGGCACTGCACGGAGCAATATAAAAGATTACGCCCCACTGGTATTCCACTTGCCACAGACTCCACACCTAATGCATGCAAGGCCAACATAACCCTCAAGGCAAACATACCGGGTGTGGAGCACACCACTCCCCTTTCTGTAAACAAGATGGTCATTTTCGAAAATCCCTGCCCTCTATTTTGATGGGTAATTTCTTTGTGAAAGGAACCAATCTAACTGCCCCAGAAAAGCCCTATGTTTCCATAACCTCATCTGTCAAAGGGAATCCTCCAGAACGAAAAAGAGTGTGAAGAATGCACACCTCCTTTTTAGAAATGTAAGAAATGTTCAAGGGTTAGTGGTCGACAAGTTAGGTGCAGGGGAAGCACAAACAACTCTGGCACGAGGTAGCAAATAAACACAGTAGCAATGGTTTCCTAGCAACTAGGGCTCCCATCCCCTGCACTTCTATATGCTGTAATGACAGCCAACTATTTAAAATTCAACGGTCTGAAAAGAACACAGGCTCTATGTTGGAACCTACCTTTCTGAGCTCTGGTAATAGGTTTACTTGTTTATTAATGTTGCGGCAAGATCACAGGTTAGGATTGAGGTGCAGCCCACATGCACAGCTACCGAACGTGGACAAGGAGGAACTCCCCGGGACAATAGGGCCCAACAGAGCCACTGTATACACAGGACCAATTGCAACCAGGACCCCACAGGGGGCACAGGACCGAACCACGTAGCCTTGAAAAGGACCTACAGGTCAAAACACGTGTCAGCTGACCACATGGGGCAACTAGAACCCCTTTTTACTTGTACCCACCAAAAGTGTTGACAACCTAAGAAAATAAACCAACCATGCTACAAAGATAGCACTTCAAATACAAGATTGTGTGGACAATATATCATTTCATATACAAAACTAAGACAAGGTATCCAGGTTTCCCTTTCTTTTCCTATTTAAAATTCAATGTCAGTTTTATATCTTTTGGTCAAATAATTCAAACAACAAAATAATGTTCACACGCAGACTTGGAGATAATCATTGATTCATTCTTTATGTAATGAAATGCTGAACGCGTTTACGGGTGACAATCCCTTCTTCAGGAACAAAAAAAGTAGCTGTAGATACAAATATAAAGCTATTGAAACAACCTATAGTACATCATTTCTCTTAATTAATGGTATATAATGTCACACAATATCCATGATTGAGAATCGAAAATCAAAGACTATTATCATCCCTGCTCCTCATACTGTGCAGAAAAATAGAGGAGTCCCCATCGAGAAAACCAAGACTAGTTATAGCTATAATACCAAATTTGTATCAAGAAAAGACACCTTGTGACCTCAAGTGCCAAAACGAATAGAAGAATCTGTCAAAATGTGTGTCAATAATCACATACCTCTTCCGGTTAGATGAGTCAAGTAACTGTACCAATACACTGTGTGCCTCCTAAAAAAATGTTCCATCAATGAGTTATGCATACATTATGTTCAGACCCACTTATTTGAGCTTATGACGGAAACATTTCTTACTTACATCACAGAAGACGTAAATAGTACAAGACAAGGGATCACCGTCCCTCCAAGTGAATCCAATGAATGGTTTATGGGCAGGAGATTAGTAATGCCTCGTAGCTGTAGAAACGTACTGAAAGGTAACTTGAAAGGGAGATCTGAAAGTCAATGGTGCTAAACCGCGTCTAGAAAATAAAGCAACACTGAAGTTCTGTTTAAGGACTCACCTTGAACAGAGGTGCAGAGCCTCAATAGTACTTCAAGCGGGTACGTGGCGAACTGGCACAGTGAGACGCCGCTTTGAAATCAAGCCAGAAGTCTCACACTAAATGAGAGCTAGACAGCGACCTGATTAATGGAAAAAGGAAATGGAATGGTTCAATAGATCACAAACATCATGTTACTAAACAGAAAATGAAACTAAAAGATGAACAGTTCAGAAAAGTACAGGGAGCTCGTATTGAACGAGCAGTCATGCACTGTGAATAGCCTACATACAAATACTGAAAAAGGATAAAAAAAAAGCATAAGAAATCAGTTATGACGTGATTACTGACAAGCATGTGAGAGGAATATATCATATACATATCTGTATAAACATAAATGTATTCCTATTAGACAGGGTAAGGTGATAGTGGTTTATTAATATCATTCATCATGATCCAAGACATTAATATTGTCATATGCACATGTTCCAACCATCTGGGCATCAGAATGCATAAGACCTGTTAATTATCAAACATACTGGCCGATTCACAGAATTCAGCGCATAAGTAGCGCGTGTGCCAGCCCCGTGGGCTAAACAGCATTTTGGCGCACCGTGCATTCATGGATTTCCCGAGCCATATGCAGCCGTGGCGCAGCGAACATCCAATAGCGCCAGTTATGCCCTCAAGAACACCCCCTGTGCCACAAAAACCCATACAAATCCAAAATACGACGCAAAGGGCCGCGCCAACCCTGGACCAGCACACAGCCCCCCTACACCCTAATCGCATGAAAAAAAGCATGTACCCCACATACGGCAGCGAAATCGCGTGAAAAGTGCTTACCGAAACCCCTGAATACGTGTACCTCGCTCGCGCCAGCCAAATCGCGTGAAAATCTCCACGTGCACCCCCTTGATTACGCATACCCGCTCGCGCCAGCCAAATTGAGTGAAAACCTCTTACCGTAACCCCTGTATATGCGTACCTCGCTTGCCCTAGCTAAATCGCATGAAAATCTCCACGCGCACCCCCTTGAATAGGCATATCCCGCACGCGCCAGCCAAATCGCATGAAAAGTGCTTACCGTAAACCTAGAAGACGCGTACCCCGTTCGCGCCATCCAAATTGCGTGAAAATCTCCATGCGCACCCCCCTGAATACGCATACCCCGCTCGCCCCAAATCACGCGAAGAGTGCAGCGTGTGCTGGCAGCCCACGCGAACACACTCTGCAGGTAGCCCACACCACAAGGGACCACCCCAACACCCGGGAGCATGCCCGCAGGCAAACCACACCACAAGGGGCCACCCCAACACCCGGGAGCATGCCCGCAGGCAGCCCACACCACATGGGGGGCACCCCAAAACCCGGGAGCATGCCCGCATGCTAGCCCACACCATAAGGGACCACCCCAACACCCGGGCGCATGCCCGCAGGTAGCTCACATCACAAGGGACCACACCATCACCTGTCACCATGGACGCAGGCAGCCCACATGGCACCATACACCACAGGCATGCCCCGACTCATGTCCCCCACATGTGGTGGCAACCTGCATGCAGGTCCTGACTCATGGCCCCCACCCCACCAGTGATGGCAACCTGCAGGCAGGCCCCCACTCATGTCCCCTATCAGTGATGGCAACCAGCAGGCAGGCCCCTACTCATGTCCCCCACCAAACACATTGTCACAACATTCAATCATGTAGCAAATCTCCACCCAAAATGCCACCCCACACTGCCCCCGACAGTGCAAGTCCACACCCATCCATTGTACCCACCTCCCAGCACATACCCCATGGCATGGCATTCACAAAATCACCCATGCCTGCACCCAAGCACATGGCCAACATAGCCACACAGCAGTGAAACATGACAGAACCAATGACGATTGACACATGCACCAAACAAATGAGAACAGACAACACTCACATAAGAATGAATGAAAATGTATTATAAAAAACACAAATCACCAAATGAAAATCAAACATTGATGATGGAAAAAAAGAAAATGGAATCAGAAATGAAAAGCAAATTCCAAATGAACATGACAAAACATAAATAAATGAAATCCAGAGACAGGTCCCAGTCTAAATTCAGGTTCCAAGTCCAAAAGGCAAAGAAAATAAAAAAACATTACTCCATGGGAGAAAAATCCAAATAGTGTAAAGAACGCCAACTACATACAAGCAAACGTATATGAACACATGGACACTTACCACTCGACTCCAGACTGGTCTGCATCTTGAGGACCTGGAGTTGAAGCGCTGCGCATGTGCGCTCCAGGACCCGCATCTGTATGTTGGTCAACTGCTCCCGGCACCCCACTTCTCCACCAGCCTCAACGAGGCTCTGGGCCTTGCTGTGGGTCCTGGAGCTGAAGTCCTCCCAGTGCTTCCGGATGTATTGGTAGTCACGGGATGCCACCCCATCCACGTTGTTGGCATCCACGATGTCCGACCAGATCCTCCTCCGTCCTTCCTTGTCGAGGCACGATGTTGAGAAGAGGGCATCATAATGCCCCAGGACTTGCTCCACTAGGATGACAACTTCATTTTCAGTGAAGCTGACAGCCCTCTGCCTCTCTGCCGGGGGGTTGCCACTGGCCCCAGAAGGTGTGGAGTTGGACATGGCAACCCCCGAGGCAGGTGTTGGTGGGCAACATGGTCCTGGGGCTGGGCTGTGGAGTGATGGTACACCAGTCGGGAGTCTTCTAGGCCAGCAGAGGTGGTCTCAGGAACAGGATCCCTGGCAATGGCTTCTGTGCAGGCACCAAATAGAAGGGCACGTTGGCAGCAGGCAGGCTAGCAGCAGCAGATGGCTCATAGGGGGGGCAGGTAAATGGCCTTCTGGGCAGGAGCGTGGTCTTCCGTGTGTTTTCGCGTGGCCAGCTTGATACAGAGTGAGTCCGCACGTGAAAAAACAGCACGTGAACGTGTAATTCAAGGAAAGGCCGTTTGCGTGTAAGCACGTAAGTGACATGACGCGCTCGGGCGTTGCCTTCCACAGGGGTTAAAGGTCTGCGTGGCACAGCAGTTTGCTGTACGTGCTTTTCGTGGAGTCCGACGCGTGTGTTTCTACTACTTGTGGATTCACACATGACATCTTCACAGCACTTAAAGTTCGTAGTTCTTGTTTTGGCGGGGGAGTTGCCTACGCGCACACGCACGTGTGTTTTTCTTTTCCACGCAAGGCAGACAGTGAGTCACGCATGCTTTTTTCCCCACTGTGGTTCCCCTTGTGTGTCACATACCCCGTTTTGGAGGTCAGAGTAGCCTTCGTATTCCACGCATACGCTTTTTGTGTGTCCATGGGTGCCACAGCATAATGCGGGAGGTTTTTTCCACGCACGTGGGCTACTGGGGGTTGCGTGCACGTTTATGATCATTTCTTGGGGTGCCTGAGCATTGCGTGACCCGTCTTCATTCACCAGGGGTCACATACAGCCTTGCAGGAGCACAGGGGTGCATCTAACATCACATACCCTGCCCCCTTCACCCCAATTGCCCAGGACAATTGTTGTGTGGCCCTCCCATTGGCAATAGTCCATCTGTGCAATGGTTGGGAGGCCACCAAAAGGGAAGGGCAGCAAAGCTGGGTGACCTCCCAAGACTGGGCATGGTGGGGCATGTGGCCGGGGTGGCCACAGAGTCCAGGGAGGCCAAAAGGGACGCGAGTGGGACTTTGCCAGGCTGTTCTGCGGGGGCTGGATGTCCAGCCACATGCTGGGACAGCCATGCCACCCCCCACCCCAACGGCTCAGGGAGATGCTGCAACTGCAGTCATCCCCGGTGCACATCTGACCCCCCGGCCATTGTCATCTAATGGCACAGGCCACCAGGTAGTGGGAGCTGCAGGTGCAGCTGCGGCAACCACCACCCATGCTCGTGGCCAGCCAGCGCAGGCTGCCTTGGCACAGGAAGACTCCAAGGCAGATTTTCAGGTCGGGAAGGCCAAGCCACGTGTGCCTAAGGTAGCTGTGACCAAGCCACATGTATCTGGGGCAGTGGTGTCATCTGCTGCTCTTAGCAACTGGGTGGTGGGAGCTGCAGGGGCAGATGCAGCCAACACCACCCCGGCAGTGAGTCTGCCAGCCAGGACTGTGTCGGTTACAGCCCTTGGCACTGAGGCAGTTGTGCTGTTGGGTCCTGGCAACAGCACCCAGCAGCCAATCACACAATCCAGGCCTTCCGTCCTCATGCCAATTCCTACTCCCTTTGGCCACTCCACCATCACCACTGCCCCTACGGACCAGAGCGGCATATGCCTCTCAGGGTCCGCACAACCGGCCAAGAGGAGGAAGTGTGCTTCTGCGCAAGAGGCTGGGACCCCAGACACGGTTCTGGCCTCCGGCATGGCAAGGAAGAAGCCTTTCAATAAACAGGAACTGGACTTCCTTGTGGAATACGTGTCGGCACATGACCGCGATAGTCTGGTGGGCTCAGGTTGCCATACTACGCATGCCCAGCGTCAGGTCCACTGGCAGTGCATTGCGGATAGTGTCAATGAAATGGGATATGAGAGGCGCACAGCTCAGGATTGCTACAAGCCTTGGACTGACCTCTGACACGTTGCAAAACAAAAGCTGGCCTCTAATTACTCCCTGACTCTGGTGACTGGCAGTGGGCCACCACCAGAGGAGGATGAACTCACTCCGCACAAGGAAATCTCTGCAGAGTTCATCAATCAGGGACTTATCCTGGGAGTGGGAGAGATGCAGGATTATGATGCAACTTCTGGTGAGTGTTGATGCGTGTGTGTCCAGCCCATGTGTGTTTTGCTTGTGTGATGTGTTGTGTGATGTGTTGTGATTGACTGCCAGTTCAGGCTATGAATTGATGGGTGCTATGTGTGACACATGCAATGCTTGACTGATGTGTGCTCATCATGATGCAGTCTGCGTGCAGGCCATGTGCTACACACAGGGGTAGTCCTCATCACCACACATGCCCCCTACTTACATGCAAGTCATTCGGCAGCCTCTCCTGTCCATGTACAAGCTCACTGACATTTTGCATATAGCCTGTAACTCCACCCAACACTCGGCCTATGTCATCACATGACTGACGGCTAGGTAAGGTCATCCTGCAAGCTGCTCCTCCTCACGGGCATGCTTCCTTGCCTCTTCTCCACCCTGCAGCTCACTGTCTCTATGGTACTCGTCATTTCAGTGTTGGACTACTGCAAAGGCCTGTTCCCCTTTCCTGTGTACATGCACACTTCCCTGTGCAACCCTGCCATACCTGTACTGTGGGGTGCATCCTTTGTCCTTGATACAGGATGTCTCAGTTGGACTGAGCAGATGGCACAGGCTCTGAGTGGACATGAGTGTTCATTCATGGACCATTGCATACCCTGTAAGCCCCTATGGGTCCGTACCAGGCTACTCATTGTACCACATCTCCAGCACTATATCAGTCTCATGGTATTTGGTGAGCATATCATGCTCACTCAGTGTCACTTCCTCATCACGCACATGTTTAGTGTGTCCTAGTCTGTGTCGGGCACAGGCCTCCCTCTGTTACAGCCACCCTGCCTCTAGGCAACTGGTGTGGCTTCTGTGTGTATAGATGTACTTGTAATGGTTCCTCATGTGTCCTGCTTACTGAGATGATGCAATTGACACCTGGCAACACTCTCTGCAACTTCACAGTACTCTGGTCAGCCATCCAGAGCCATGCACTGCCTTCCTGCCATTCCCTGGGGGAGGGTAGGGGGTTCACTGCATCCCTACTACCCAGTGCCTACACTTTGCACATGATGACTGCACTTGCCCTTACAGTGACGTCATGTCACGAGATTGACAGCACTACATTTTTGGTTCTGTTGATAGTTGAGGATGTACACATGTGCTGCACTGCACCCATGCACTTTTGAGCCATGTTTCACCTTTCAACATGCCTATTCACTTGTGTGATGTCAAAGTGACCTGGCATGTATGTATTCATGTGCCTCCCTTGACTGTATTTCAATGCACTTGCATTGTTGCATCCTGTGAAACATGTACTTTTTTGTGTATTAATTTTCTTGCAGTGCATGTTGACATGCATTTTACATGTGTCATGGACAGTTCTATTTGACTTACTGCTGTGGCTATTTGGGAATTGTGCCATGGCTATGCTACGTGCCATCTCTTTTTTGACATCTGTAATTTTCAGCTAAGATCTATGCCTGCCAGAAGGTTGTGTGTAATGCAGTTGATATTCAACATGCAGTACATGTGTGGGTTTCGCATTTGACACACATCTATGTCTGCTTTCAGGGTCACCTTCCAATTCATTGCCACTGCATGCATGCCAGAGTTTGTGTTGTGTGTGACATGGCTGCCTCATGTGTTGGCCCTCAATATTGTGTTCTCTAAATGTGTGTGGTATGTGCTGCTGACATAAGTGCTCATGTGTTTTTTTATTTTGTTACTGGTGATGATGCACCGGAAGCAGTGGAGGAGGAGATGGCAGACAGGGTGGAGGGTTCAGGTCACCAACCATGCACCAGTGGTGGTCGTGGGGTGCTAGACCACGAACATCCATTGGTGCTCCAGGCCATCCTGTCCAGGCATGCCACTGGGTATGGCTCTGAGGATCTCTCTGCCTCTGATGTTGAATTGGATGCTCATGAATCCATGCCGCAGACGGTGGGTGATTTTGCAATGGATTCTGTTCTGTCTACCACACCTGCAGTGGGGGCAGACCCCTCAAGGGGCCAGTCAGTGTTGGAATGTTGGCCTGGGGTGGTTACGGGTGCAGAGTCACACTCGACACCAGTTGCTCCTTGGAATGTTGGCCTGTGGTGGTTACGGGTGCATAGTCACACTCCACACCAGTTGCTCCTGTTCCTGGTGCAGCAGATCTACGGAGGAATGCCGTTCTGCAGCCACAGACAGTGCAGGCACAGCAAGGACCACGTCTCCTTGGGCCCAACAGGTGGTGCTCAGCAACGCAGTGGCTGTGCGCCACCAGCGAACACTGGGTGGGAGAATGTCACGTATGCCATTGCACAGCAACAGGGAGGAGCGATTGAGATGTTGGCTCAAGGCATGGAATGTGTGGCTGATTCTATTCTCCCCCCTGATAGGCAGGTAGAGCTCTAGCAGCAGGCAACGCAGTCCACGTGTCGCTCACTCAGCTGGGCACGGTGGCCTCCAACAGGGCCCGCCGGGCTGAACTGGTGGCTCTGCACTCATCTATTGCTGCTGAGGCACAGGCCCATAGGGAAGCCCTGAGGGATGATAACAACTCCCTCAGAAGTACTCTGGCTGCACTCATTATGGGCCAGGGGACACGGGCAGAACAGAAGATGGAGCAGCTGGAACGCACCCTCTCAGCTGAACTCCATGCAAGCCGGGAGGAGGTCCGTCTGTCACGTGAGGCCTCCCTGGCAGAACCCTGTGTAACACGTGCGTCCTTGCAGGAGGAACTCTGTGTTACACGTGTGGTGGTGCCTGGGGAACTCTGTGCCATATTACGACAGAACCAGGCTCACCAGGCCTGCATGCTTGATGCCATTGAGGGGCTTCCGGCAGAACCATGCTCACCAGTCCTGCATGCTTGCTGACGTTGACAGGCTTGCTGGGGCTCTGCGTGGTCAGGCACCTGTGCCACGCGCACCTCCTGATGTACAACCACGGGGTGACGACAACGACAACCTATCTCTCACTCAGGTTGGGCCGTGAAGACCATGAGCCCATGGAGGATTTTTCTTTTAGTCTCATCAACAACGCATGTGGGTGTTGAGATGCACCCTGCACCTGCCCCTTCCTTGGTGTCCCCCCCCCCGGGTGCACTTTGGCCATTTTTATTTTTTTTCTACTGTGCATTTATGTTACACTGTGGTGCTATGTGGCATCCAATGGTATCCACTCTGTGTTCCAGCTGGGCCCATACAGGCTTACCTCGTGTTTGTATTTGTGGCTTGGGGTCGGACACACAAGGATGGCACCATGTGACAGTAATTTACACAGAGGCATTGGACTTGGACATCCGTCATATCTGTGGCGAGTCTGTAGTCCAACTTGTGTATTCACCCCTAGTGGGGAATTCATGATGGCTTCTCCAGTGCATGGTTGGACTGCATTTTGGTGAGTATGTTGTTGACTGTGCATGATTTAATTAAGCTTATTCATGTTTTGCCTTGACTGTATACATTGTTGATGCACTTCATGCTGTATGCTGTCGCATGCCCCCTTTAGCTGTCGAAGCCACTCTCATGATGGTAGGGGGACGTATGGTGGCAATGTCACATTGAGGCACTTGTGCTATGGTGTTTCCTCACTGTCTGACATTGTCACTGCTGGGTCCTGTGCTCATGATTTGTTATGCTGGTAAATTGATAGTTCTGTGTTGGTTTTGCTTATGATGTGTCACAGGATCGTCAAAATGTTTACGTTGCAGATGTGTCCACAACGGAGTAGTTCACATGGAAAATATATGCTACACTGTAGGTTCATGCATTTCCCATGCTCACATGCATTGAATCGCCCTGGAAACACACTCCCATTACACACACAACACACCACCACAACCACCCCCAACACCACCCCAACATTCACCCACGCACACACTACTTGCCTACTGAGACATGCTGTGTCCCTGCTGCACAAGTTCACATTGACTTTCGTGATTGTGAACTGGCGCTGCAGGCTCTTATTTATGCTTTGTTTTTTCATCAGCTGCAGGGTTTCCAGCCCGCAAACACCACTAACTGTATTATGTTGTGTTGTGAGCGGGATGTTGTGGGGGGCAACCTCGCAGCACCTGCATTTCCTTTTCTTTTTCGGGATTCCCTGAAATGCATGCCACTAAAGGTTGGAGGTTTTGGTGTTCACACCTTTGGTGGCATACATTTATTTACTTTTAGTATATTTAGGATGTTTTTGCTCACTCTTTTCTTCAGAGTCCGTGTCTGAGGAGATTGTCTGAGGCCTGTTTCCATTTGTGACGGTGCACTTTGTGACAGTTGTGTCATGTGTGTTGATATTTTTATTGTAGTTTTCACATTACATGCCAGGGCATGGTGTGTCGGGCGGGTGACATCGGGTTTAGGGAGGTTTAGGTGACACACCAGCATTTGGATGTGCTATTTTTCATGGAGGGGGGGGTGTAATCTGGAGCTTGCATGTGTGCCTTTTGGTGACATGGGCTTGTTTTTATTTAAGTAGCTATGCATGCACACAATGCTGCAATTCCAGGGACACATTGTCAGGGTGTTAAGGTTGTGACAGTTGACTGTCCCTTTGTCATCATCGATTGTCACCTGGAATGTGCCAGGCCTGTGCGCACTCCGCAGGGGGCAGGGGGTTTAGGTGAAAAATGTAGCCACAAGCTGGGTACGGGCTGCCTTGCCATGTGCCCTTTCCTCTCCCATGTGGAGCGGCCGTGCGTGTGGTTGGGGATGTGGGGGCACCACCGGTACGCCCCGCCAGGTTGCAACATTGTGCAGGACACATGCTGCCACAATGATCCTGCACACTACTGGGGGCGCATATAGTAGAAGCCCACCAGAGCGGTCAAGGGAGCAGAAACATGACTTGAGCACTCCAAACGTGTGCTCCACTAAGCCCCGGGCATTGTATCTTACCTGGGGTGGGGTGGTGGAGTTCCGTATTGGCGTCACCATATAGGTGCTCAGAGGGTAGGCACTGTCCCATGGGGTGGCGATAATGGTTGTCATTAGTTGGGTTTGTGTATTTGTCTGTGTGTGACATGCATGCATGTGGACAGGCATTTGTACTCACCAATGAGCCATGTGTTGCCATGCCTCCCAGCTTCCGGGGCCCGGTGTATTTCATATTCATATGACATTCTGAATATGAAACTGTCATGGGTGGACCCGGGATAGTTTGCATAGACAGAGGTGATGATTCCCTTGGCATTGCATACAACCTGGACGTTGATGGAATGCCAGTGCATGCGGTTGCGATAGATGTGCTCAGTGGCCCTAGGTGGACATAGGGCCACATGGGTGCAATCAATGGCACCAAGCATTTTGGTGGAGTGTGCCACCCCGTAAAAGTCCTGGAGTGTTCTGGGCATGTATATGTGCCTGCGGACTGAGGGACGTGCAGTCATGATTGCCAACACCTGGCATAGACAGCGTGACTGCATGGCCTGTGAGATGCCCCCAACTATGGCAGTTGTCAACTGAAATGACCCAGTGGCCAAAAACTACAGGACATTGAGCACCTTTTCCATGGGGCTCAGTGCTTGGGAGCACAAGGTGGGTGATGTGAGGTCATCCTCCTACTCAGTGACCGGGTCTATGATGATATGAGGCGGAAACCTATACCTGCCATAGACCTGGTCATTAGGCAACCCAAAAAGGCTGGTCCTGGGTAAGAAAATTCGGGGCCTGGCTATGCTCCACCTCCTGCAGTGTCCATGATCATTGCTGCGAGAAATGGGACAGTCATCGTAGCTGTATATGCTTGTTTGTTGTTTGCGTGCACTTTTATTCTGTGCAGGTGCGCTTCTGGGTGCTTTTGCGTGGCGGACGTGTTTCCGGCTTTGCACGTCTTTTGGCGTGCATGGGTTTGCCCTGTTCAATTCCATGAATACGTGTTGTTAGCGCGCGTGTGGGCGTTGCGGGGATTTCGCTGCTATACTTCCCCCGTTATGCCCACATTTTTGCGTGTTGTTCCCCATTCCGCGTGTTCTGCACCCTTTTTAGGTGTGTGCGCTGGACATTGTGCGCCTTCACTGGGCAACTCGCGCACAGCTTTCGGGTTGTCGCAGTGACGTGTGCACCACACACGGAATCCGCGCATGTCCCAGGTAAGCCAGGCGCAGGGCTTTCCATGAATCGAAAATTGGCGCATACGTGCGTTTGGCACGCATGCGCTGCATTTTTCATGCTTGCGCCACACATTTCCGTGCACAATCATTCCATGAATCACCCCGATAGTGTTTGAAAAGAAGTGTATTTATATTAAAAACATTTTTTTTAAAGAATTAGAATCAAATGAAACCGCAATCATATGAAAGTAGAAGGACATGACAACCCAAAGTCAAGGTAGGGCTAGCATTCTTAGCTTCTAATGAATGACTCATGTGACCATTAATGTTCAAATGGTCATTGTAGGAACTTAACAATGAAACAGCAACCTAGCACGCATTAAAATATGCCAATATGGATCACAGGTTTACAGAAAACAATGTAAACTAAACTCCTCATTAAGCTTTTTGGAAACAGTGCATCAAGGCACTCTATACAGTACATCTCTCTTTGCAATAGTCACTTAGTGATGTCCCCAACCCTATGTTTCTTTTCACTTCTTCAAGAATCTCAATTGAGAGATGTTATGATGTACCGCAACAGGTGATTTGCTGTTATTGGTGTGAATATTGGATTTATGTTCCAACCAGCGTTACCTTGCTGTTCATGAGGTTTGCCCTAGGTATAGAGGTCTGCAGGGGCATGTTATGCAATAATTACCCCTGTTGTGGTGCAGGTGGCATAATGTTTCAGTGCTATCTTTTCTCCAGTTTGAGGATGTGAAATGGTGCTGTGCTTAATCACATTATTACAATTGCTACATGAGAGACGGTGAAAAGTGCCCTTCTTTCATGTACACATTGATCTCTGGGTCTCTGAAGGAGGCCTTTCAGCCATCAACAATTTGTCCCTCAAATTTCCCCTTCTTTGATATGTCATCATAGGTGATTTAGGGAATTATTTTTATAGTCGGGGATCCAAGTGTAGACATTTCCAATGTCTTTTTATAATTCTTGAAATGTGGGCACTTTGCCTTGAAAACTTTGAGACACATAATGGAATGTCATTAGAGTGTTTCCGTTGGTGTAGAAGTGATTCTCTGTCACTCGAGTTTGCTCTTTCGACAGCCTCTCCCAAGACCTCTTTGGGATAACCTCTGCCTATAAATCCTTCCCCCAAATGGTTACATTCTTGTTGGAATGTCAAAGGGTCAGAAATGATCCTATTGAGTCTTAGAATATGACTGTAAGGTAAACTCTTAGTCATCGATCTAGGATGCGCACTTGTGAAATGTAGTAAGTTGTTGACATCTGTAGGTTTATGATAGATGTTTGTGAGGATTTGCTCACTGATGATCTGAACCTGTACATCTAGAAAGTGTATTTTGGGGCTACTAACCTCCATGGTGAATTTAATTCTCAGGTGTACATGGTTGAGGAATAATAAAAACTCATCAAGTTCTGGCCTAGCACCCCCCGAGACTCCAAAAATATCATCAAAGTAGCGTCAGCAAAGTTAGATTTTGTCTGACCAGTTAATGTTTTCTAGAACGTGTTTCCTTTCAAAAAGGTACATGAATGCATTAGCATATGAGGGGGTCATAGCTGACCCAGTTGAAGTTCCTGATGCTTGAGAATAGAAGGTTCTTTTATAGCTAAAGTAGTTATTGAATAGTATGAGTTGTAGTAATTCAATTATGAAAATTCGGTTTGCCCTGTCCAAATCAGAATGTAGCAATAACCAATCCACTGCCTCGATAACTTCATTTTGTGAAATTGAAGTATAAAGACTACTCAGATCTAAAGTTAAGAGGAACTAATTATCTTTGGGATTCAGTCATGCAAAGTATTCAAGAAATGTGTAGTGTCACGTAGATATGTGTCAATCTGTTGAATCAGAGTTTGTAACATTTTTTTTAACATAGATCGCTAGAGGATCAAAAATGCTCTAAGTTCCTCCAACTATAGGTCTAAGTGGAGGAGTGGTAAGGTGTTTGTGAATTTTGGGTAAACTGGAGTAATCAGCTGCTCAGAAATTAGTCTTTTGGAACTAATCAATTGATTCTCCAATGCCCTCACTAGAGATTTCTGAATTAATTCATGTATGGTGTTGAGTGGATCACCATCCAATTTGATGTATGTGGATTTGTCTTCTAGTAAGTGTCAGTAACTCATGGTGGCAACATTAAAGCCATACACAAGTGATCACAGTTCAAGGGTGTTTATGAAACTGTATAGGTAGGTTGGAAAAAGGCCTAATCTACACCTAAATCTAAGATGCGAGCAAGCTTTGACCATCAAATTATATAAAGGCAGTACAAGTGGCGTCTTGTCAAAATAAAAGGGCCTATACCAAAACTATTGCCAAACCTTAAAACTAAATACTAAAAGAGTGTGGGATAGTGTTCACAAGAAAGAAGGAAGTGTTCACAAATGATAAGTCAGGATGTTATAGCCAGGGGGTCTCCCTTCCACACATTTTGAGCTCGGTACAAGGCAGGACTCCTGAGCGTAGCAAATTCTCAAGCTTTTCCAGCACGAGACTAAATGTCCAGTCTCGGGTATCAGGTTCTTTGTGGTTATGTCTCTTTTCTACAAAAATGGCTCTTACCTTGGAGGAACTGATGTGTTCAAAATTATTAAACAAAAAGTTCCTTTTCATCTGTACATTGGGTGATGGCTTTTTACCCCTGGATCCCCCTCTTCTGGGCTCAGACCCCTCTCGATTGCCAGCCTCCCTCCGTCTGGTTCACTATGGCTTTTATTCACTAGATTTTACCTTCTGCATTCACAAGTCATTGGGTTATGGCTTTTCACCCTTGGATCCCCTTCTTCCGGGCTCAGACCCTTCTCAAATGTTAGCCTCATTCCGTCAGATTCACTACAGCTTTTATTCCAAAAGATTTCTCCTTTTGCATTCACATGTCTTAATGTCTTTTTACACAATCCACTGTGGACATCCCTCTGTCGGGTTCTCTCATGTCGACACAATGTTCATTGGGGAATCATGCTTCGCCGCTTTCTGTTGGCATCCCTCCATCGGGTTCACTCGTGCCACCCACACAGTTCCTTCTCCTTTCTCAGTATACAGGATTCATCTCCCTTAGTTTCCCAATTACATGCCAGTCAGAGACTTTCGACTGTACAGGGAGTTTTGATAGACCTGTGTATGACCACTTTGAACTTTTCCTTTCGGCTCTCCCAGGGCCTTCTGGTATCGATAGTTTCAATAATAGGGAAATCAACCAGAAGCTATCAAGTGAGAACCCACCTGGCCCAGACCCCTCTGCAGCTGGTTTTCCCCTTAATTTGTCATTTTGCAACTTTCGTTCAACACAGTTCGGTTTCTTATCGGTCCTCCCTTTGACTCACCGGCTGTGATGAACCGCAGGGCTTTTCTTGTTTCTGGAGTCAAGACCGGTACAACGGTAGCAAGTGTTTCTCCCTGCCCTGATTATCAGTGTAGGCGGCGTCCGTGTACTGTTGACATCTGCTGCAACACATACTGGCTATTGTTCGCGGTCTTAGAATTCCTTTCACAGAGGTTTCATGGGTCTGGATCGAAAAGGGCATGCTTGCTTCTCTCCTTGTCACCCCTTCGGTTCTCGCTGTTTTTCTCCTCCTCTTGAACAGCCGCCCTGGCATAGTTGTTTTTTCGTGCGGCTTGCCTTGCTCTTAGTGTGCTCTCATGCTCCACCTTTTATCCCTGTGGGGAAGGGAAAGGGCCGTCAGGTGTGTGTGGTTCTGTTCAATTGCCTGACTTTGCCTGACCCATGTGTTGGGACATGTTAGGTAAACCGCTCTAGTATTAGTCGGTTTTCTTTCGTGTTGTAAGAAAGTGCTTGTGTCGGAAAACGGGGGTGGGTACATGAGTATCCTACTTGGTAGGATGGGGAAAAGGTGTTATAAGCGGGGGGTACTGCGTCTCACCCCTCTGTGTCCCACCTCCACTCCCAGAGGACGACTCATCCAGGTGATCCGCCCGCACTGGTCCACCCTCAGGAACTGGCTCCAATAGTGATGGCTGTGTCCTAGCCCTTGGATGACAGATCCCTGGGGATTAGTAAATGAGACACCTTCAGGTTTCTCACATAAGGAGGTACAGCTCTGATGATAGAAAGAGGATTCCATTAGAACTATGGCACCCCCTTTATCAGCTGACTTATCTTTGCCAGTGTCTTGATGAGTAATAATTGTTTTTTTTTTTATTTTGCAAGGTATGTTTTTCTTATTGTTGATTTTGTTCAAAACGTGATGTGTTATCTTAGTTTCAAAGAGATTCAATGCAATACCATTCACATTTGGGTAAAAAGTATTTTTGGGTCACAATTCCAATGCATCAAATGTAATGGATTCCACCTGAATAGGTGGTTAAATTTCAAAGAACATTTGTAATCTCATCTTCCGTAATAGTTCAAAGAGATAGATTTTTTCAGAAAACAAACTGGAGTTAGATGTAGGGACAAATGAAAGTCCTTCATTCAGTAAAGTAATCTGCTGAGAAGACGATTTAGTTGAAATATTGACTAAATTCTGTTCTTATTTTGGTCGTTTTCTTAAGTTTCTTTTTGACTTTTCTGTTTTTTTTTGCTTTTCTAAAAAAAAAGGTTTTCCACTCAAAGTGGGTGAGACAGCCTCCCTGCTCCCTGGATGTTGTGGCTACTGTAAAAGAGTCTGTGTCGGTGTGGACTATTGGGTTATTGGAAACCACTGTCTGTCTTCTTTGTACTGTACTACTTGTGCTACTGTCACTGCTGGGATCAGACCCTTATCTGTATTGATTATACTGTGTCTGTCTATTGTGAGCTCTTTTCGTGAATCAATATCCTTTTTATAGGAAGAAAGTTTGAAATTAATATCTTCAAGAACGATAGTTCATAGTCAGATTTAAATTGACTCAGTTGTGTTTTGAGGTGTGTGTTTTCACTGTAGATAGATAAAAGTGACTTCGATAATTCCTCTTTTGGGATTAGTGGTATTCTACTAGCATAAAGGCATGTCATTTCTGCCAGACCTCCCTTCTGATGACCCTTTCCAATTTTGATATAAGTTTATTAGTGTCTTCGTCTATATCAGCACTGTTTTCTGTCTGACTAATCAGTCCCAACATGCGTTGTGCCTCCTCGAAAGAGAATGCTAAAGTAGATGCATGTTTATCAGTTAATTAATTGATCTTTGAAAAAGGCATAACCGTGATGCGGTTCAAGTACACAGTAAGTGCCACACTAGTTTCCCAGAGAAAAGAAAATAGCAAGAAAAAGAGTGTGAAGAATGCACACCTCCTTTTAGAAATGTAAGAAATGTTCAAAGATTAGTGGTCGACAACTTAGGTGCAGGGGAAGTACAAATTACCCTTGCACGAGGTAGCAAATAAACAAAATAGCAATGGTGTCCTAACAATTAGGACTCCCGAACTCTGCACACTAATATGCTGTAATGGCAGCCAACAATTTAAAATGCAATGTCAAACTTATATCTTCTGGTCAAATAATTCAAACAACAAAATAATTTTCACACGCAGATGCTCATCGATTAATTTTTATGACATGAAATGCTCTACACGTTTTGGGGTGACAACTCCTTGAGTAGCAGAAAAGTAGCTGTAGATACAAATAAAAGGCTATTGAAACGATGACATACGATGGACTAATTGGGAAAACAATGAACAAGTTGACATAGCTCGAGCACCTAGGTTTCCCTTTGCTCACGTTGTGAGAAACACATGGTGGCAACGAATTAGACAGACACAAGTGATCACAGATCAAGGGTGTTTATTGAACAATGAATGATGTATGCAGGTTGGAAAAACGCCTAATCTAAACCTAAAACTAAGATGGGAGCAAGCGTCAGCCATCAAATGAAAGATAAGTCAGTCCTAGTGGCGTAAAACAAAAAAGGCCTATACAAAAAAACCTATTGCCAAACTTCACAACTAATACAAAAAGGGGTGTGGGATGGTTCTCAAGAAAAGAAAGAGGTGTTCTCAAATAATATGTCAGGATGAGTAGCCTGGGTCTCCCTCCCCCACGTTTTGGACACGGGGTAAAGTAGGAGCTTGGAGCACAGTACAGTCTCAGACTTCTCCAGCACAAGACAACAGTTCAAATGGCAGTTCTCAGGACAGTCGATGGCCATGTCTCGTTTCCTTTGAAAGTATCTTGCCTGCGGGCCTGATCTGATCAAATAACAAAAGCAAAAGTTTCTTTAACCAAATGAAAGTTTGTTAGGGTGATAATGATTCACCCCTGGTTCCCCCTCTTCTAGGTGCTGACCGTTCTCAAATCTTAGCCACTATTCATGTAGGGTAATGGTTTCATCCCTTGCTCCCCCTCTTCTGGGCGCTGACCCATATCAAATGTTATCCACTCAATTTATATGTCAGTTCTTGGGTGAGGCATCACCCGTGGATCTCCCTCGGTCGGGCTCGGACCCCTCTTGACTGTTAGTTCTTGGGTGAGGCTTCACCCCTGGATCTCCCTCTGTTGGGCTCACACCCCTCTTGAATTTAGTTCTTGTTTGATGGCTTCACCCCTGGATCTCCTTTGCTCGGGCTTGGACCCCTCTTGCCTTCACATTCACAATTGTTCAATATTGTTGGGATTCACTTCCCTTTCTTCACAGTGCTTGTAGATCAAAGTCTTTCGATTGTATGGGGATTTTGCTTGACCCTCTGTATGACCACTTTGACCTATTTCGCTGGTCCTACTACGGCCTTCTGATACTTGTTGTTTCCTTCAGATGGGGATCAACCAGAGTCTCTTGAGTTTAGCAAGCATGTGTTGCCGGTTTCCCTCTGCCACTGATCTCCCCTTAACACTTTTATAGTTCATTCATAATTTCTTGGAGCATAGTTCAAACTTGTAATTCCTGTGATTCTCACTCATCACAGTCCGGTTCTTATCGGTTCTTCCCTCGACTCACTGGCTGTGATGAACTGCTTGGCTTTTGGCTTCTCTGTAGTCTAGGCCGGTACTACCCTCGCTCCTGATTATCGGCATAAGCTTGCCCTGTGTACTGTTAACATCTGCTGCAGGACACCTGTGCTATTGTTTGTGGTCTTAGGTTCTCTTCCACGAAGGTTCTGTGGGTCTGGGATAAAAAGGGCAAGGTCACTCCTCTCCTCGCCACCCTCTTCATTCCTTCCGTCTTTCTCCTTCGCTTGATCTGCTGCGCCTGTTAAGCCTTCTCGCCGTGCTGTCTGCCGTGCTCGCCTTGCTCGTACTGTGCTTTTTTGTTCCACCTTTTATCCCTGTGGGGAAAAGGAAGGGCCGTCAGGTGTGTGTGATTTGAGTTAATTGCCTGACTTTGCCTGACCCTTAGGTTGGGACATGTCAGGTACACAGGCTTAACATTAGTCCATTGTCTTGTGTCTCGATAGAAAGTGTTTGTGTTGGAAAAGGAAGGAGTTGGAGTGTCGGAAAAAGAGGGTGGTAGAGTTTACAAATATCCTACAGGGTTGAAAGGGAAAGAGGTGTTGTATGGGATCAAATCCTTCGTATTTGAGGTTGGGGCGCTTTCAGAAGGGTAGGTTTTGAAGGGTTTGTTAAATGGATGACATTGACTAGGAAGGAGAGCAGAACATAGGGAATTGTGGGAATGTTCGTATTCTGTCATAATAGATTGGAATTTTGGAAGATGACAATCAGAGGGACGGGATTAGCAGGGTTTGCGGGGCAAGCGGGAATAGCTGGGGTCGTGACATGAACAAAGGGGGTTGTGGGAATCATAGTGTTTTTTCTGATCAGGTTGGGAGTGCGGAAAATAATAATAAGGAGGACGGGAAGAAGAATGATTGGAGTATTCAGATACGGAAATGGAAAGCAGGGATTCTGAGAGAGGCAGCTTTTAATCCTAATAGGGTTTGTGTTCCTAGGGTATGTATCGGATGTAAATGCGTTGTTGGTTTTACCTTTGGGTAAGGGAGATTCAATGGGTGGAAGAGATGATGAGTGGGAATAGCTTATAAAAGCCTTTGCATAACCCTGGGTTCCCTTACCCAGGTGACCCTCCTCCACTGGTCCACCCCCAGGAACTGGATCCAACAGCGATGGCCGTGTCCTGACCACCTGAATAAGGGATTGTTAAGGTCTTACTGGGAGAATATTCTCATGTTTCTCACAACCTGCTGCTAAAACGAGCCGAAGGTCTAAGGTTGGATATGGTTGCCAATCAATCAAAAGCCCCACTATGCACTTTCATTACGAGTCGGGCGGTAGTCTTGCCGCTAAAATTGGCACGCTGCCTCCGGACTTGTGCTTTTTTTCCGGCACCTGGCTCCACGGACACACCGGGGGATTGCGACCTTGTGTTCCTGGAAGTCATGGCGATGGAAACATGTAAATCCCAATTCCCATTTGAGTCACATAGGACTCCATGGGAATGGGGATGAGGGAAGCACAGGCACAGTTAATAAGGGTGCTGGTGGTTCCCGGAAAGTCTGCGAGTGGGTGTCATTCCGCCCGCCAGGTTTGACCTGGCAGAAGGTACGGCACCCGCCTGCATACTCGTAGTGTGCTGGTCTGGTAACAACGGTGTGGGTAGGCTTATCAGCACCTTTGTTAGCTGGCCCGGCATAATTGTAATGAGGCCCAATGTTGCAATTATTAGCACACTGCCATATTCTCTGCTATAATCAGTATGTGACGTGCATAGAAGTAGTTCGCGGCTTGTCCGACAGACAAGGGGCGGCCAATGAGATATTAGCACTTATATTATTATATAAATAGATATGTTCCCCTAATCCAATCCCTCCCGGCGTTAGGTATTTGTAAAAAGCCACATAGGATGACGTCTTTAATGACGTATCTAAAGGTATATAAACTCTGTGCAAGCAAACATTGGTGTGAAAAATTTGAGCTTCTACTTTGATAGCTGTATTTCATTCATTAAGATTAAAGCAGTATTTTACCACCTTCCTTTGGCCTGTCCGATTATATGGCCCGTGATCATTATTGGTAATCTGATCTAGCACAAAGACTATGATTGAAGGTGCTAGAGCAAATTTGGTAGCGGTGCAGATGGTTTAGGTCTAAAGACCTAGATCTAGGCCCAGATCCAGATCCCGGATAATCGTCGGCTCCTACCATTAGCCAGACAATCGCAGAGTTTCCTGCATAGAACAGAGCATAAAAAAGAAAATCATGTGATCAAGATTCGGTTTTGAAGGTCCCCCTTTAAGTAAATTCCTGTCCGGTCCCCTCCGGCGCTTGCGGACTGAAGGCAAACTGGTCAATTGTGGGAGTGTCGATGCCGAGGAACTCAAGCTGAATAACTGATGTGAGTGGACCATTGAATATTGTAAAAAGCAAAAGGGGAAGGGATTGTGTTGTGATATGTTAAGTATATAAATATATCTATCTATCTAGAAAGAGCAACTGGATTTTATGGGGGTTATAAAAGAGAAATGGATACCTCAATTTCACGGGCCCCTGACGGACGGAAAGAATACATAACTCCATATAGGAGTGTTTAGGGTTTCTTGAAGTGTAAAGTGAATAAAAGGGTGTGTTTTAAGCTCTGAGATGGAGCCAATAAGAGATGTGATACATTTACTAAGAATAATAAAGTAATTTTTACGTAGGGGTAGAAACCTAGGTGCACATGTGATTGGGGATTCATGTTTTTAAAACATTTGCAGCATGTTTAAACTGATAGATATAAAACGACAAATAAAAATAAATAAATAAACGTAAAGTGATTTTAGTACACTTGTTAAACAACGCATTGACGTCAATCGGAAGGTCAAAATCAGATGAAATTAATATATAAATAAAGAAAAGAACCTTGAGATGGTATAAAACCAAGAGTGATATAAAAATAATTGATAGAATGTGTAAACAAAGGAACAAGAAGAGTAGTGGTGTAAAATGTTTAGAAAAATATTTTGATTCACAGATTTTGAACGTTGAGTGATTGTGCTTGCTCAAAAAGATTAAAACTTTAGTAAACCTAGAAAGGAGAATAATAAACTGGGTAAGTATTGATAGTCTGAATTAACCTGTCACTATGCAAGACAAACCACTTTCACACCTATGCAAAACATTGCCAAGACATACAGCTAAAATTAGAAAATACCATTCCGTATGGACCAAGGGCACAACTAATAAAGCACTTATGTCATGGCCTCAAGAGGGTTCATTATAGAAATCGATATTGCGTCACGTGACGACATACATGCCACTCAAAAAGGAAAAAGAGAAAAGGTTGGCAGTTTTAGAACTCTGCAAAATGTGTCAGAGTGCAAAAGAACATCCAGTTGAGAGTGATGCTTAATCAGAGTAAAGGAGAAGATGTACGGCCTGATTCTCAGAAGCATTTTATAATAGTGCAATCCCATAGGAAACGGCTCTGTGAATCAGGCCCCTAATACCTTCGGCTCCTATTTTACCTCTTGAAAAGAAAGATGAAAAAGTTGAAGAAAAGGGATTTTATCATTTAAAGGAATTAAAGGCAGCAGCGGGGTACGTTAATCCAATATTTGAGCCCCCTGCTTATAACAGCCGAAGGCACCGCGGAAGAGAGCGAAAATAGAGAACCATAAAATATATTAACACTTGATGAAAATAAACCGCGTGATGAGATAAAAGAAAGGCAAGGCGAACAGAGATAGAGGAAAAGGCAGAAAGACAGAAGGGAACAAAGGATATAGTTAAGGGCATGACAATAGTACAGAACGAAAGGATGGGAGGAGAAATATTGCACAAAATAGATGATAAGGATATTGATGCAGTTCAGGAAAGAGAGGAAAGGGAGGAGCGAGAAAAAAGAGAAAAGAAGAGAGATTATACAAAGAAAAAAGGGACAAAGAATGCAAGCTAAGGGAGGAACAAAAAAGGTGTGAGATAAGAGAAGAGAAGGAGAGATTGGAAGAGGAGAAACAAAAAGAGGCAGAAGCCCAAAGATTGAAAGTATGTAGGTTGCAACAAAGGTGATAGGAAGGGAAGTTAAGAGAATTAAGGAGACGAAAGGAAGAAAGGTTCACGAGTAGGGGATTTACAAGATCACGAAGTAGAATATTTAGGCCACAGAAGTATAGTGCCCATAGAAGCAAAAAAACAATTTGACGAAGAAAGAGGGGCACAACAACCCCAAAGAGATTTACAATGATCAGCTGTAATCATTGTGCTGGTGTACAGCACACAGAAGACATAGAGCAGAGGCTTGGGAAATGATAGGCAGATGAGGGACAGAGAAAGGTATGAGACTCGAGAACATTGAACGTTCCTGACTAAAGGGAACTGAAGTTAAGCCAAAGGGCGCTCTAACAGACCACCATAGAACAATGTCCCTAAGTAGGTTAGATCTTGATGATATAGAAGAAGATAACATCTGCACGAGCTGGGGCATAATTATGTCAGATGAAGAAAGAGGAGAAAGAAGGCGCAGAAAGAGAGTGCATGTGCATTTCCAAAGGAATCAAGCAAGTATTAAGGACAGAGGCAAACCCGGCAAGGTCAACATTGCTTGGAAAACAAGGAGCATGGGTGGGTTTGATCACAAACCAAGATTGTCGTAATTCCCACTATTAGAGAAAGGGGGGGATCGACCACATTCATACCATGGTCCAGATGGTTAAAGAGAATTTTAATTGTACGCTCCCAAGTTTAACTTCGGGTGTGGGAAAATGGATTTCTGAACCAGAAAAAAGGATGTCAGGAGCGACTTTAGCTAGAGACAATATTAAAGGCCTATTATACGCCATCCTAGTGGAGAGAGCTGAAGACATGTGGAAAAGAGCAGAGTATCCTAAAGTCACTGCACAAAACACAGTGCACGATGGAGCGCCATTTAATAATTGTAGAGCAAATGTATGGCGACCACTTAGAGTACAATATCCTGATACATTGGATATTGGGGCAATAATGACTAGGAAACTAGGGGAGGCTGAAGACCCCGTTGCTTTTATTCATGAGAGTCAGGAGAGATGGAATTTGGAAACACATGAATCGTGGGACAAGACAGTAGCATCTTGTGTCAAGGGCTGCCAGAGCCGGTGCAATTACAACTAAAGAAACAGGTAGGAACGGAAGTAAAGCCATGCCCAGAGATACAATTGGCAATTGTGCACTATTGTAGAATCTTAAGGGAGAAAGACAAAAAGAAAGCGCAGCAGGAACAAAACAGGAAAAGGTGACGTTGGTGCAGAAAAAAAAACTATCAAAATATACCATAGAAGGAGCGGTATTGACAAATAATGAGGGAGCAATGGCATAAACAGTGCACTTGCCACAAGAGAATAATGCAGCATATGTGATGGATCAGAACGTATATAATTTTATGCTGAGGGGCAGGGGAATCAGCCTCAGCGAGGAGGACGAGGTGGATTTCAAAAACCTCAAGGAAGGCAAGGATTTAATGGCAGACAGTTAATGCAATTTCCGGGCTGCAGAAAACTAGGACTTTTAGTTAGACTATGCAGAAGTAGGGGAGGCATACAGCAACAGAAATGGCAATCTCCAAGAGGGGGATGGGATATGCTCCAAAGTATAATACAGATTCACAAAGATATTATGCCCAAGATCACACACAAACTCAGACATATGCACAGCAAGCAGAGCAAATACAACAGGTTTGAATGCAGATGCAGGGGCATCAACAGCAAGTACCTATGCAGATGCAACGAGCACCGATGCAACCAGTACATTATTTTCCCATGCAACGGGCAGGTAAATCACAATGGCCCATGGAAACTGGAGCCATGCAAGTGCTTACACCCAAATCAGGGAGTATGGCTGTGGTGGGAGGAAATCCTTTTACCAGTACAGGTATACATTTATATCCACAATAGGACAGCCCACAGAAGGAACTGATGTGTTCAGTGCTATCTGTAAAACCGGACGCAAGAGAGGAACCAAGGGTCAAGGTGACTAAAGGAGGCAAGACGTTTTCATTTCTTGTGGACACTCAAGCAACTCGTTCCTGTGTCCATGAGGGAACATTTCCAATGCCAGATGTTGTCATTAATGCACAGGGATGTTCTGGGGCAAGACATTTAGTTACATTTGCAGACGAATTACTAATTTCAATAGGTGAACACAACATATGGATGCCATTGTTATATTCGAAACAAACGCCGGTAGACATAGTAGGACGTGACTTGATGACAAAACTGAACATGACGATATCTTTCACTGACGAAGGAATAGTGTTTTCCACTCCAGGAATACATTATGGAGATATGAGGGAGTGTGTACTAGCATTTTCAGGGATGAACGCTCTATGAGGAGTACCTCTAGATGAGGACATTGTTTTTGTATGGATTGACTATCTTATTATCATAGTTTCCTAAATTCATCGGCAAGATGTTGAGGATACCTGATACATTTTTGTTCAGGCCAGAGACCCCTATGGATGGTGGGAAAGGGCAGATTATCCCTTTAGAACTAGAAATAATAATAGTGAGAGAAGAAAGGGCAATGCTTCATGGGACAGATGATGAGGGAAGGGGATGCAGAACGGTAATAGCCCTCGATGAAGGATACAAGTTGACAGATTTGACTGATGAACTGTTTGGGCATGATGCTTCAAGAGAGGAGACAGTATTTTTCATAAACCTTACTTATTGGATTAAGTAGAGGATTTAGAAATACCACAGAGAATGGCATTGATAAAAAAAGAAGCTGATATTCTTTCAGGAAGACTTGGGAAAGGTGCCATATATCTTATGGACTACACGTCCATATGAAGTGGGTCTATTGAAAGGAGTAGGAGCAATGAAAATTAAGCTCAAACCAGGAGCAATCTTGCCACATGCAAAACAGTATACCATGTCTCAAAAAGCGGATGAAGGTATATTCAAAACGATATCCACTATAATGAAGCAAAGCATTTTGGTACCATCGGATTCTCTGTGTAACACAGCTGTTTACCTTGTCAAAAAATCAATGCAGGGGTCGTAGCTATTCATACAGGATTTGAGACCTCTACACAATATAGTTGAAGCAGAATTCCCTTTAGTTCCGAACCCTGTGACAAAATTGTATAATATCCCACCAAAAGCAAGGTACTTCATTCTTGTAGACTTAAAAATGCATTTTTCTCAATTTCACTTCATGAAGACTCACAAGATCTAACTTCCTTTTCATATAGAAAATTTCTTCTGAAACATACTAGTTTGCCTCAGGGGTACTGTGAGTACCCTTCAATATTTAACAGAGTACTTTACATGGACTTGGGTAATGTTCAAAGAATATGGACAGAAGAGATGACCTGAAGGATTTCAGGAATTAAAATAGGCGATCAGTACAACCCCTGTGTTAGTGATTCCCCTTTATAGTGAGGAATTATACATATTCTCTCATTCAAATGAAGAAGTTATGAAGGCAGTACTCATGCAGAAAACAACATTAGGACATGGTCATAAACCATTGGCTTATTACAGTGTGATCTTAGATCCAGTCATGAAAAGTCATTATCCTTGTGAGCAATCTTTGGCAAGAGCTCCCTTTGTAATTGAAAAGGCTTCAAATATGACCACAGGGTGTTCAGTAACGTTGTTCATAGAGCATGTATTATTTGCAATTTTGGAAAAACCGAAAAGTACATTAACTACACAAAGAGCATCAAGATATGAGGTAATTGTTTCAAACTGCTGATTAAAATTGTTAGGTGTTGCACAGTGAATCCAGCAATGTTTATAGCTGAACCAGTGGGAGTAGATGATGATATGCATTATTAGACTACTTATACCAAGTGTTATGATGAAGTTCCCCATGTTAGACCGAATGCTTTTGGGAGAGGGGAAGTGGTTTTCATTGACGGGTCATCGAGAATTGACCAAAAGAGTGGGGTGAGACGTACTGGATCGGCAGCGGTAAAACTGAACCGAGAGGGAACATTTGAGGTAATGATCAGTAGGACGTTGTCCCCAAATTACTCAGCTCAGGCTGCAGAATTAGCTGTGCTTATTGATGCGCTGTGAAGGTTTGAGGATGAGGAAGTGCTGGCGTACACTGACTCCACCTTTGTGATGTCAACGGTACACGCAGGTTTGTCATGTTAGAAAAGGAGGCACTTCCTCTGCGCATACGGCACTCCAGTGCAACATGCAGGAAAATTAGAAAAAATAATTGAAGCGTTGAATTTCCCAGAGACCATTCTAAGAGAACAGATTTAATCTCTTGTGGTAACGAAGCTGCAGACTTGGAGACCAAAAAAGCGACCCATAATCCAACTATATCTAAGAGTGAGGTAAAACATATATGACAGCCAACAGGGTGATGAATGCTGGTTAAGGAAGGATTCAATATGACTGTGTGCAGTTAATCAAAATACAAAGATGAGCATCGCCAGAAGAAAAAGAGTTATGGAAAAAACAGTGATGTCTTCTGTTCCCTACTGTGGCAAGTTGGAGACAGGGTAGCACTCGAAAGCCAGTTATGCCTATAGCACTATTGACGGTAGCGTTGGAACAACTTCACTACCCAGCGCATGTGACTCGAGAGAGTCTAGCTGCTACTATTGCAGAAAAAATGGTTTGTACCAAATCTATATGAACATGTGGCACAGTACATTACTTTATTGTGTGCCAAAAATGTACTGCAGATCACACTCTGCGAAGAGTGAGAGGAGTTATTCCCAGACCAAGTGGACCTTTTTGATTTTGACTGTTCATATAACGTTGGCATTTACACATGATATAAGCAGCAAGGAGCCAGAAAATAAGACTTGCCCCACTATTCCCATTATTCCTATTAAGAACCCAAAAACCCCATTGCGTTCTGATATTAACCTTTCTCCAGAGTAAAGAGAGATGCTGAGGATGATAATGAAAGTATAAACACATACTTGGATAAATCGGCTCATTTTGCAAATAATGAATAGTACCAGAAAATGAAAGAAGTGGGAGAGAAAACATTGGAATAGAGTTGTTATGTATGCTCATTAGTACTGTATGTCATGAATGCAGCAAGAACATTTATTGCAAGAGAAATGTCCTCACACGATGCAAAATGTCTCAGTCATCTAACAGCATGCACTACAAGAGGACAATTTGAAGGAAAGTGGGAAACTTTAAGATGGCAATCAAGACAGACTTTTCCATACGAAGATACATATGTGAAGAAAAAAGAATGGAGAGTGGACTGGCTGTACCAACAAAAACAGCATGTATCCATCCCAATTTGGAGAGAAAATACAAACTGTTGACATGAAGAGAATGAATTGCTGAGACATGACTGAAAAATCAGGAGGGCAGGGTGTTGGGAGAGAGTACAGCTGTTGGTGTATGGGTTGTGTAACAACCGTAAATGGATGGGAAGATGGACTAATATCATGCCCTGCACATATATTGCAAAATACACAGTTCATAGAGTCCAAAAGGTGAAAGATGAATGCCTGGAAACAAGGGCCAAGTATATAACAATACTTACCTGGGTTGACAACGAAGCAGACCAGTGTATATACTACAATTGAAGAGCGCAACAGCCTGCTTAAAGAAACAAAGGTTGGAGAGAAATAATTGAAGTTTCAGGAATGAATGAAGAAACTACAGTTCTGATGAATCAATATTGGGCCTACATGCAGTTACTTAAGATTGGGAAGGAGTGTGCTCCATTATAAATGTACACACCCCAGTACTAGTGATTCCTCAAAGTGACCTCCACATCGAACAGTTCCCAAAAATTAATGCATATAACAGAAGGAAGAGATAATTTCATCTTCGCTGACTGAAAAGAGAGAATGATTTCTCATCGAAATAAAGGCATATGAAGACATTCCTGATGAACACAAGCTATTCAGCAAGATTGCCATGATAATGACATCTGTCGGGGTGTTTTTTCCCAGGGCAGGGAGGGCCGTCCACAGACCTCTGGGGTTAGGGAGGACCCAACTCCTCCCGCGTCCCAACAGAGTATGAGGCACACACAAGAGCAAGAAGTTACTGCTTTTTATTGCACCAAACAGGCAGGGACGGGCTCACAGGTCATAGGCATAGGCATCCGAGAGACCACTCGTTCTTGGTGGGCTTGCATGCCCTTTTTCTAGCTGTATGACGCGGTTACGTACGTCACCTGGGAAAGTTAGCCCCCAAACCTAACGCCACCCTGGATTGGCTCTCCGAATGGTGGGCTTAGTATAGGTACATATTGGAAAGATAGTTAGTGGTTGAGAAAGGATCAGGTGGTACCCTTGGGTCGTCCCTAATAATCGCTACAAATGAAATGTTGCATGGGGACGGTTAGTGATTGGCTAAGCTATAATGGCGTCAGCGGTGTGCCCCTCATATTCTGATTCGTTCACTCGTGAGCCCCCAAGCCTGGGACCATCATTGTTCCCAGCTCACGGTGTACCTGGTGCTGGCAACAAAGTATGACTATGTGTCAGTGGCAGACAATAGACAGGTCTGACCATTGGTGTCCGATTTGTGACTTCATTGTTGCAGTCTATGTCACAGACGTGAGACCCCAGCGCTTCTCTGGTCCCTGGAGTTTGGCATCGTATCAAGCTGGCCGGGTCACGTGTTGCGGGACCGTGGCTGTAGCTGAATTATGAGCATTTCATTTATATTTCGGCTCGGGGAGCGTTTAGCAGTAGCAGGTGTAACCTTGGTGTGGGGAGCACGGCATGTAGATTGCAACATTGTGGCCTTGGCTGGGGCTCTTATCGGGGCCTTGTTCTGAACAATCAGTACCTTGCAGCGTTGTCTGAGCTGCTCTGGCCTGGACATTCTTGTTTTGCGGCCTACCACGGCCTGGCTCATAGGTGGCGGTACATCATCCATACTATAAGGGTCGCGAGGGGCGACGGAGATTCATATGCATTAGTCCATATGCTGTGGTTACATCTTCAGGGTCTTAGTGGCAAGGAAGCGTCTGCAAGCATGTACACAAGGTCTTCTGGCATCTTGCATTTCTGCTGTGCTGTAGCTGGCCTATGTGAAAAATAACAACGATGCGCATGTGTGTGTGTGTGTAAGCGGTCCTCTACGTTATAGCACTGCGTATGTTCTTCATGTGGATTGGTGTGTGTATGACCAGTGTGCTTGGTGGCATGTGTGTTCTTGTCTGTTAGCTATGTCATAGCATCTCTAACGATGGCGGTATTAGTGGTTGCTGTCTAATCGTGTTGATCCATATGGTTGATGTCGGCTCCATCTGAGGTTCCGGCACGTGGTTTGATTGATGGGCAGCCTCCTTGGTTGTGTGGGGCGTGGCCACAGTGGATCTTGACATCTGGTGCGGCAGTGAGCGGGTGGAATTCCTCTTGTGGGGGGTGTGTGGGTCGTGACGTCCTGGGCCATGGATATCCAATGAGAATCGGGGGAAGGGATTCTCCCATTTTCCCTCTTCAGTCCCCCCTCTGGTCGACTTGTCAACCACAAAATTATCCACTCTCTTGTCTCCACGTACTCGCCATACCTTAGTTATTCCTGCCAAGTGTCCGTACCTGATCTTCAAACAACCAGTATATATAAGCACACCCGCCACCGGGTTTGCAATAAAACCACTTTCCAACATAGCTTTTCGGGTTTCTTGGGTTCTCGACCTTTACCGATGGTGGGTACACGTCTGCTTCTACTATCTGCTGGCACAACCGTTCACGTTCCTGAATAATGACGTCTGTGTGTTTGCCATCGTCAGCTGGCATTAGGACGTGCATACCAATCATTTCTTCAGCAGCACGTTTGGACCTTTCCTTCCATACTTTTATCCCAGTCACAAAGGCCATCCCTAAAATTAGGCATCCTGCCATAACCTTAAGACCATCTGAGAGCCACAATGGCATCCATGACCAGATGTAAGAGAACCAGCTGCCGTCTTTCTTCACTCCCTTTGCTTCTTCTTCCAACTTGGCGTGCATCTTGTCCAGCTGTGATACTGCCTCAGATAGCGTGCTGTTGTCCTCGTCGTTGCCAGGAATATATGTGCAACATGAACTTCCAATTTTTGCGCAAACACCTCCTTCCATTGCTGTGAGGAGGTCCAGCACATATCTGTTCTGTAGGGCCACCATCCTGATTGCCCTTAGTTCTTCCTTTATTGCGTTGAATCCGTTAACCGTTGAATTTATTGTCATCATTAGCTCCCACCTAGTGATCTGAAGCCACTTCGCATTTGCATATGCCTGCACCCCTGGATGTATGATGGATGAAAAGAACATAGCTGCTCTGCTAAATAGTCTTTGTGCTGGTGCGATGTTGCTTAGGGCAGTTTCTGACTTTCCCCACAGGTAGTTCCCTGTCAGTGGTTCTCCTTGTCTTTTTACTCTTGATAGATGGGCAGTCTCGTTCAGTTTCCTTCCTCCTCCCAACTTCAGTGACCTTTTCTTCCTTTTATTCCCTTCATCCATCCTAGGGAACTTTTCCATGTTAACATGTTTCTGTGGTACTACCAGTGATGGTACGTTAATGTGTACCATTATGCACACTCCATTCCACAAAGGGGGCAAGCTGTTATATGCCTTCGATCCACAGGCCCAATAGTGATCCATCAGAATTTCTGTTCCTGCACCCTCCTCAGGTATCTTTATGGTTCTCTTGCAACCTTCATTTACTCCAACATCAACTTCTCCATCATGCTGGTAACACACTGTGGGTGCAGTGAGTGGAAGTATTGTTATGGGTTCCTCCTCTTTATCTAACCATGTCACCAGTGCTGCACTCTTTGTCCATTCCTTGTAGCATTTGTCGTTTTCTACTTGCACCATCATCACTGGAGACTTTGCCAAAGTCAATATTTTGCTTCCCACAACTCTGTCTACCCATTCATCCTTAGTGTACACCTTGCCATATATTAATATCAGTGTCCTTTCCCAGCATCCTGATTCTCCAGGGACTTCTTTTGCGTACCACTCACATGGTAGGTAATTCAGTGTAACTTCTTCTGTCTCTCCTTTGTTGGATCCCTCTGTTATGTAATTTAGCCCTTTAGTCAGTTGCCACTTTTCGTCATACATTGGTAGTGTTTTAATGAAGTTATCTTCATAGGGGTGCGTTGACCTTGATTTCCATCTTAGTGTAGCTCTTTTCCCTTGGAATCGTCCATGCGTTTGGAATAATGCTAGATACAACAAGCATTCAGCAGTTGTTGCAGGTACTTCAGTTGCCACGAATGTTCTTGAGGCTCTCACAGCGTATGGGATCAACGAGCACACATAGCAGTTGTCCTTAGTCGTATCCTTGGCAATCTTGGACATGTGCTTGTACCACATGTTGTAAGAGACGTGTGCTGATTCTGTAAGATATGTGTCCACCCCATGTACATCAATAGAGACACTACGCTTACCTCTCCTTATGTTGGGCCCCGTACTACTTGTACCACCTGACACCGTGCTCATTGCAGCCATGGTAGGGGAGGTGTTAGTAGAGGGAGATGCCATCACGTAAAAAGCATAGTAGGCCTGCCAGACAGCGGCAGTAATCAGACCAGTGGTAAAGAATATTCCTAGCATTTTTATTACAGTTGCTAATACCACTGGCATATCTCTCTTACCTTTGCTGCAGTCCTGCAGCTTCTTTACTTTAAATGTTATAGGTGCCCGCCTGAAAATCTCTGAAAGTATGCGTTATTTTGTTAGTATCTTTTAGTCAAGCCCTGCTTATCAAATAATTGTTCAATGCCCAGGCGAAAAGCTGTTCCCATGCTTTCCTTACCATCCTATCTCTTAGGGCGGGTATTGCCGCGTAGAGATGTGGAAATGATTGAGCTATTATCATAAGGAACGTGTTATAATATACGCGTATTCTTCTTCTTCTCAAGTATTTTGGCCTTTTTATAATGTATACAAACTGTTTTGATAGTGCTTCTGGGGTGTTATCGTCCGCGGGTAGCATTTACTCCTGGGCAATGACGTATATTTCTTATCTTTCTTATATACACAGTAGCAATACGCAATACCTGCATGTGCGAGACAAAAAGAGAAGAAAACATGCACGTGTTTAAACAGTGTAGTGTATTTTGCAAGCTGTTTGACAATGTTCTTCATCAATTGGTGATGGTGGCAGTTAATTTTTGGCTACTTTATATGCTTTTGTTTGGGATCTCGTGATCATAGGGTGGCCTATGGGTGATTGGTCGGTTATGTCTGTTGGGGTATCCACTGTCTGCACTTTTTCGTTGTTGTTGTCAGTTGTCATTGCTGAAGCATTGGCCCCCTCGTTGAGGTGAGGGTGGGTCTGTGCTTTGTAGGGCTTGATGTCGTGGATGTGTGTCCACACGTCCTTTCCCCTTAGTTTCACCGCTCTAGGGGCTATTTTGTCCACCAAGTACCGACCTGTGAATCGGGGGTTATTCTAACTTCTACGGAAGATCAGTAGGAGAACCTGGTCTCCTTCTTTTACTGTCCACTGTACTGGTTGTTCTTGTTCCTCGTTGGTTGCTTCTCTTTGCTGATTGTTCTTTGACCCGCCCTGTGTCCATTCGATCTGTTGAGAGATAAAAGCGGCACTAGTAACCAAGGAAGAGACATACTCATGCATTTCTTCACCAAAAACAGTACTTGTGGCATGGCAGTCAGTTGTGGCCCTTGGTGGTGGTGTGAGTGGGAGGTGCATTTGACGTCTGGTCACCAACTCGTGGAGAGTGAGGTTGTAGTCCGACCCTGGCCTATTTCTCAACTCAAATAAGGCCAAAGGGAGGCAGTATAGCCAACTCTTTTTTGTTGTTTGTTGGATCTTTGCTATCTCTTCTTTTAGGAGGCTGTTGAGACACCATTTGCTTGCAGGTGATATGCGCAGGCAAACTTATGTTTGATTCCCAAAAGGGCAGTTACGTGCTGGAACAGTTCATTGGCAAAGTGTGAGCCATTGACTGAACGTAATACTTCGCATACCCCCCACCTCGGGAAGACCTCCCTCACCAGAAATATGGCTGCTCTGAACGTGTCTGCATGGGAGCAGGGACCAGCATCGATCCACCTTGAAAATGGGCATACTACTACAATCATATATCTGCAGCATTCACATACATTGATCATGTCAACGTAGTCAATGTGTAAGTGCAGGAAGGGTCCTTCAGGCCGGGGTATTGTACCTTTGATCACTTGCAGTGTGTGACCGGCCGTAAATTGCTGGCATGTGAGGCAGTTTCTAATGAAATTTGCAACATGTGAGTTTAGCTCGGGACAGAACCATGATTCTTTTATTCGTGCAGCAATTACTTCTTTCCCTGTATGTGTGGGACAGTGTAATTGGGTCAGGGCTATTTTCAATAGGGTCAGGGGCAACACAACCTTTCCGGTATTATTCTGTCGCCATAATGCATCCGTGGGGGACATGGAGCATCCTCTTTTAAGCCATAGTTCCTTTTCTGCCATTGGTGCTGCTGCCTGTAATTCCATGATCTGTGTCTCTGGGATGTGCATGTACCCATCCTTCATCAACATCTGTCCAACCCCTCCTTATCTTTTTGTTTTTCTGGGAGGGCCCATGTCTCGCCAGAATATGCAACATATTTCGCATGTGCATCTGCTGTTTTGTTACCTCTTGATATTGGGTCATCCCCGTTAGTGTGGACCTGACATTTTACCAAAGCTACCTCTTCGGGGTAATTAATTACTTCAATTGGTTCAGCCAGTAGGAGAGCATGTTGTACAGGATACCGCCTGCTCTTCTAAATCCCCTTCTTTGCCATTTTATTAGTCCTGAGTTTACTGTTGATGTAACATATGCACTGTCAGAATATATAGTTACTCTTTTTTCATTGCTTTCTTCTAAGGCTAAGATGAGTGCTACTAGCTCCGCTGCTTGCGCTGAGTAATGTTGTGGTAATTGTACACACTTCACTGGAACGTAGGACCAGTCTTCCCTCAACCATACTACTGCTGCTCCTGTTCTTCTTATCCCATCGCTTTGGACAATTGTTGATGACCCATCTATGTACATGATCTCCCCCCCCTCTAGGACGTTTTCTTCCACCTTCCTTGTGCTTGAGTAAATTTCAATAGCCTGTGTGCAGTTGTGTGCATGTTCTCCATCTTCCACCACTTCTGCTAGGAATCATGCTGGGTTAACATTACTGCATCTCACTATTTTGAGCTCCAGTCGGGACAGTATTATCTCATAACCTGTAGCTCTCTGTGTGGTCAGTGTGGATTTTGGCTTATTCAATATTGCAAAGAGAGCGTGCTCCATGTACAGGGTTGTGGGGCATCCCATTGTTATTGAGGAGGATTTTTCTACCACAAATGCTGCTGTGGCTAGACTCTGTTTGCACAGGAAATGGCCCATCATTACAGGATCTAAATGGCCACTGTAAAATGCCACTGGCTTATGCCCCGTGCTTGTTTTTTGGGTCAGTACTGCTTTCATTACTGCAGTATCACAATGTGAAAAAATGTAGAATTGTTCTTCATAGTTGGGGGTAGCTAGTACTGGTGCTGTCGAGATGGCGTGTTTTAACTCATTGGGCCTCATTACACGGATGGCGGTAAGGATTTACCGGTACCGGTAAAATACCGGTAAATCCTTACTGCCTTACTACGAGGTCCCTTTACGGTTTGGGGGATTTAACGCCTGCTTTTTGTAGGTGTTATCGATAGGATGGGGCACATCAAAGACGTCTGTGGGCTGTCCTATTGTGGATACAGTGACTGTCCACTGCCTGTGTATGAGTTGTGATCCAATAATGTCACCCTTCCCAGTTGTGTCTGTTATATTGGTGTGTCTGCGGGTAGTAATTTGTTGTCTTGTATTTGTGTGAGCTGTTGTATTGTCTGGATGTGTTGTTGTTGTGCTGTTGCTGCCTGTTGTTGTGTGTATGTTTGTAATGGTTGCTGAGGCGGTGGTGGTGGTGCTTGCTGTTGTATCAGTGTTTCTGTCCCCTGCTGTGGCTGTTGCTGTTGGTATAGTTGTTGTCCCCCATTGTAAGCCTGTTGCCCTTGCTCTCCCCATCCCGCTTGTGTCAGTCTTACTTTGCACGTGCATGACATGTGTCCTATCATGCCGCATGTCCAGCACGTTGGTGGTTCCCATGCCTGCCATGGGTATCCCCCAGTGCTGTCTGAGTATCCCTGCTGCCCATATGGGTTCTGCCGCTGGAACCCTCCCCCTTATAGTGGTGCAGCTTGTCCAAATCCTCTCCATTTCGTGTATCCCCCTTCCCCCGGTAGTTGTTCGTGTACCCGTTTCCCATTTGAATGTAACCACCTCCCATTTGTGTTGTGTATTGTGCTGTGTATGGTGGGGGTGGCGGCATTTGATGTGTCGTCATTTGTGCTTGCTGTAGTGATGCTGTTTGTTGTTTTGTAGTGTCTTGTGCCGGTGTTGCCTGGGTGGGGCCTGTGATCAGTGTACCTTCCATGGCATATTTGGACAGTTTATTTTGTACTAGTTTCGCTTCCTCTGCCTTTCTGTCTTCCTCCTTCTTTTTCATCTTTTCTTGCCATAGTCTACAATGATGCACTATTGTGAGCTGTATCTCGGGCCATGGCTTAGCTTCCATCCCTACTAATGTCTTTAATTTTATCTGTACTGGCTCTGAAAAACCCTGAATCAATATATGGTAAATAATTGCCAGTGTTTTGTCCCACGCTCCCGCGTTTCCAGGCGCCACTTTTCCTGAATTTTATGGATGTAATCAACAGGATCTTCATTCTCACGCATTTTGCGTGACGTTATTGCTCCTATGTCTGAAGTGTCTGGGTATTGCACCCTCAGCGCCAGCCACAGTGCGTGTCTGCAATTTGCAAATGGCGCCCCATCATGCGATTTGTCACTTATAGTTTACTCCTGGGAATCGCGCCCTCTTCCGAATGTCATCTGCTGTGTCACCCAGTATTGAAATTAGTAACCCATTTACATCACCCACCGCTAATTTCTGCCCTGCAGTTTGTTTTTCCATTTCATATATCCATTTCACGGCCCCTCCCCTCAACGGTGGGAGTCTGCATTTGATGTTCCCCTTGTCTGCATGTTTCCATGGGACATATTGTGGCCTTGCTCCTCCTCTCTCTAGTAATGGCATTAGAGTGTACTCCTTTACTTCACCTGGCGTACGTCTGTGTGGGATGTGTGAGTGTATTCGCTGTCCTCTTCCATGTCAGAAAGTTGTTCAATAAAATCAGTAATGTGTTGTGTTACTCTATCACCTCCTATGCTCTTTCTCCTTCTCTGCTGACCCCCGGGTCCCTCCCTGTGTGTATTAGGTAGCTCTTCCATTCTGTGTCCTGGGAGGTCTCTGAGTCTGTTAACATATGGTGTGTGTTGCGCTGGCAGCGTCAGTGGCCGTGGCGTTCTCCCTTTTAGTTGCCTTTCCTTTTCCTTCCCTGCGTCTTCTTCATCCCGCATCTCACATTCCCACGTGGTTATTCTGCTAACCCTATACTGCACTTCCCCTCTCCCTTTCCCCCTTGCACTTTTTCCCCTCCCCCCTACCCTTGCACTTGTGCAATCTGAATGACACCTGGCCTAGTAGGATCGTTGTCTGTCTCCTCTTGTCCCCCCCCAGCCTCTTTGCGCCTTGAAACACTTGTGTATAGGCGCATTATAAATGCCATATCATATCACGATGACCCGCAGTCTGTGCGTCTTATGTATAATTTGCTTAACCCCTCCCCACTTCCATAACTTTGTCCTCCAGACGATCCCTCCTCTTCCTCACTGCAGAACCCATCTGGAAATGTCAATCCTGGGCCTAGGCGCTTTCCTCTTACTGTAACTGTCCCTAAGTCTATGTCTGTGTACTCACCTTTCGTCTCCGTGCCTTTCTCCTGTGGTGTTATCGCTACCTACTTATTGCTACACGTGTATGTTTTGGCGGGAACACCAGTCTTGACTCTGCGTTCCTCGCATATCTCTCTGTGCGCTGTATTGTTTTGCTTGCCCGTTTCACCACCTACTTCCGTTCGCACTCTGCAAAGCTCATTCATTATTGCATCACTCATCTGTCCTAGTATCTTCTCTTCTTCCTCTTTGTTGCCCCATATTCCTCTCTCTCTTGCCAGTATACTTTCTATACCCTTCCCCTCTTCATATTTTCTTGCGCTTTCTGATATAATCTTTTTCCTCCATAGTCCCATTTCTCTGTCATTTTCTTCACGCTCCTCTTCTTTTCTCCTAGCCTCCCGTTAGTCCATGCGTGCCATCCTTTCTGCGGTCGCCCTAATGTGGTCTTCTTCTTGTTTCTTCTGTTCTTCCTCTTGCCCTTTTACCCCTACCTTGTCCTCTTTGCTTCCCTTCCTCCTCTCCCTCCTTTTCTGCTCTTCCTGCTTGAACTGTTCGATCAGCGCACTCCGTGCTTCCCTCAATTCTGCTGATCTTACCTCTAGCATCTCCTCTTCCTCCAGTGTCAGTCTCCCTTCCTCCTCTCTGCTTACCTCGCACCCCTTCTGTGTGTATTCTGTCTTTTCTTTACTTGCCTTCTTTACCGCTTCTTCCTCCTCCCCAGTTAATGTCCCTCGCAGCTTCAGAAGCACCTGTGCTCCCATTCATTCGTCTGGTCCTATGTTTGCTAAGTCTAGCTGCACCCTTTCTTCTCCTCCGGTGCTTACCTGTGTTTGTTTCATATCCGCTGCACTCCTCGCTCTCACCCCCATTTGGTAACTGTCTGCTGGCGCGTAGGGTGGTGGGCTGTATGTAGGGTTGGAATATCCCTCAGCTGCTGTTAGTTGTGCTTGTGTTGCTTCCTTCAACTCTCTCAATGGATATAGCCCCTCTGTTTCTTTCTTTATCTCTTTATTTGTGGGTGTCACTTCCTCACTTTCCTTCTTCACCTCTGCGACCGCAAACAATCCTTCTGATTCTTCCTCACTCTCCTCGGCACTGGGTGTTTTCCCGGGCTCTCTGAACCCGCCCTCTCCACTTACCTTTTCTTCCTTTACTCCCTGCAGTGTGAATATCCCTGGTTCCCCTAGTGCAGACCCCTGGAACATTTTCCAGAGGTCGAAAACTTCTAGGTGGCTCGCCAACTTCTTCCCCTTGTATGTGTTGTGTAAATATGCTAGTAGTGAATGTTTGGTGTTCATATCAAAACTGCCGTTGGATGGCCATGCTATCCTTATTTTGTTATCTGACCCTTGTGTCCATTCGATGCTGTGCTTTACTATTTTATCTCTGTGCAGTGTTAGTGTTGCTCAGATATGTTGGAGTGGTGTTGTTAAGGTACTGGCCCTATACCCTGCCCCTATCCCATAACACGTAGACATCTTTAAAACTTTACTTTCTCAGTACCACCGTTACCTGGCCCCGTAAACTGGGATATTCCGATTTTCCGCTGCAAGGAAAACAATTTTTATTACACCGCTTTTGTGCTGGGCGTTACCGCCCTCGTTATTCCTACAACAGTGTCACCTTCTTTTATGTTTTTCCTTCCTGAGCTAGGGCCCCCTTCGACCCGTGGCGCACCAGCCCCCTGCGGCTGTGTGCCCCGCGCAGCGTGCTTCTGAGCTGCCGCGCCTCTACTTGGCGCACCTGCAATGTACTTCTAACGCCTCCCCCTTTTCCTCGAGTGCGTGCCGGCGTTCTTCATGCACGGCAACCTCTCCCCCTTCACCCATCCCTTACCGCGTATCCCCGATCACTCTTGAAGGAAGAAGACTGCAATATCCTATACAAGCCCTATGGGTGACGTCACCAACTACTACAAAGGGTTCCCGGTATGTACAATTACAACAAGAGATGAATGCGCGCCATATTTGACAAACTTGCTCCCTGTTATCCCCACAGCTGTCTTCCCACCACACTTGGAGTGGAGTATCCGTCAATTACTTTGTTATTATAATCGTACTGCGCATGCTGCGTTGCCTCGCATGTGATACGCCCCCTCTCTAGGGGAGCTTAACCAGCCAATTATTTTCCACACTGAGAAACAATCTAGCTACCTCCTGCAGGAATATATCATCTATTCACAGAGTTAAAACACTAGATCAATAGGAATCTTCATCTATCCTGATCCACAGCGCCAACACATAGGAATGCACCCCCCCCTTATACAGGTGTCCGCAATCTCGACCAATCAGCGCGATCCGCTAGTCACACGTGAGAGCTTGAAGCCCCACCAAGCCAACTCTGTAACACTAGAGACGACGGGCCTCGTGCCAGTCCCCGCTACACCTTAGACACCGATCGTCACTCAATGGCCAAAAACGTTTCTTAACACCCTGTAAGAGCCACCGGCCCCCCTTTTTACAGTTCCTCCAACCTTCCTCGCAACATTGTATTGCTGGTTGTGTGTGCCATACTCACATCGAGTTCTCTCCTGCCGGTGCCGCTCGACTGCGAGCACCCCTCCCAATCAGCTCGCCGCCTCCCCTCGCCTGGACCACATCGCGACACTCGCCAACCGCGGATGGGATACTTCACAATTCGGCTCCTGACGGCCTATCTCCGGATTGCACTGTCCGGTCCGTCTCACAGTTCTGCAATGGTCCTGTAGTCCTCCAAAGGGGGCAACGGCAGAGGGGGCCGCAAACTCAGCAGATCTCAGCTGTTCCTCCAACTTGTCGGGGTGTTTTTTCCCGGGTGCCGGCAGGGCCTACGGGGTTGAGGAGGCCCCAACTCCTCCTGCATCCCAACAGAGTATGAGGCAGACACAAGAGCAAGGAGTTAATGCTGTTTATTACACTAAACAGGCACGGACGGGCTGACAGGTCATAGGCATCCGAGAGACCACTCATACTTGGTGCGCTCGCAGGCCCTTTTTCTAGCTGTATGACGCATTTACATACGTCACCTGGGAAAGTTAGCCCCCAAACCTAACGCCACCCTGGATTGGCTCTGCGAGTGGTGGGGTTAGTATAGATACATATAGGAAAGATAGTGGTTGAGAAAGGATCAGGTGGTACGCTTGGGTCATCCCTAATAATTGCTACAAGTGAAATGTTACATGGGGACGGTTAGTGATTGGCTAAGCTATACTGGCGTCAGCGGTGTGCCCCTTGTATTCTGATTGGTTCACTCGCAAGCCCCCAAGCCTGGGACCATCGTTGTTCCCAGCTCGCGGTGTACCTGGTCCTGGCAACAAAGTATGACTATGTGTCAGTGGCAGACAATGGATAGGTCTGACCATTAGCTGGTGTGCAAGTCTTTCCTATCGCTATTGGTGCCCGATTTGTGACTTCATTGTTGCAGTCTGTGTCACAGATGTGAGACCCCAGCGCTTCTCTGGTCCCTGGAGCTTGGCATCGTATCAGGCTGGCCGGGTCACGTGTTGGGGGACCGTGGCTGCAGCAGAATTATGAGTATTTGATTTGTATTTCGGCACAGGGAGCGCTTAGCAGTAGCAGGTGTCACCTTGGCGTGGGGAGCGCAGCATGTAGATTGCAACATTGCGGCCTTGTCTGGGGCTCTTGTCGGGGCCTGGTCCTGCACGATCAGTACCTTGCAGCATTGTCTGAGCTGCTCTGGCCTGGACACTCTTGTTTTGCGGCCTACCACGGCCTGGCTCATGGGTGGCGGTACATCGTCCATACTATAAGGGTCGCGAGGGGCGATGGAGATTCATATGCATTAGTCCATATGCAGTGGTTACGTCTTCAGTGTCTTAGTGGCAAGGAAGCGTCTGCAAGCATGTACATTAGATCTTCTGGCATCTTGTGTTTCTGCGGTGCTGTAGCTGGCCTATGTGAAAAATAACAATGATGCGCACGTGTGTGTGTAAGCGGTCCTCTACGTTATAGCACTGCGTATGTTCTTCATGTGGATTGATGTGTGTATGACCAGTGTGGTTGGTGGCACGTGTGTTCTTGTCCATTAGCTATGTCGTCATGGCATCTCTAACGATGGCGGTACTAGTGGTTGCTGTCTAATCGAGTTGATCCATATGATCGATGTCGGCTCACTCAGAGGTTCCGAAACGTGGTTTGATTGATAGGCAGCCTCCTTGGTTGTGTGGGGCGTGGCCACAGTGGATCTTGACGTCTGGTGCGGCAGTGTGCAGGTCAAACTCCTCTTGCGGGGGGTGTTAGGGTCGTGACGTCCTGGGCCATGGTCTGGATGAGAATCGGAGGAAGGGATTCTCCCATTTTCCCTCTTCACATCTATATTCATAGCAAGACTTCAAGCTGCAGTAAATGCCAAGTGGTTGCAGATCACTAGGTGGGAATTGCTGCAGACAATCAATGCAACAATAAAAGGATTTGATGCAATAAAAGAAGAATTGAGAGCCATCAGGCTGATGACTCTCCAGAACAGCTATGTTCTGGATCTGATAACAGGAATGGAAGGAGGCGTTTGTGCTAAGGTTGGGCCTTCTTGCTGTACAGTTACACCATCTCATGATGGAGAAAATGGAACCCTGACAGAGTCAATAACGATGTTAATGACTCTACATAGAAAAATGGAATACGAAGCTGATGAGATGGCAGAAAACGATTATGGGATCAAACCCATGAGAATGAGTAACATTTAAGTTTCTTTGGTACCATTATCAGAATAAAATATGGTAAGCAACCCATTACGGGCTTTCCTCAACTATTCCAATACTGATTAATATGCTGATTGAAATAGTGGTATGTTATTTCTAAATAACTGGTGAAAGAATGCTCATTCTTTTTATATTTTTTCCCGCTCTCTCCACTTTTCTTACCCTTTCCAATCCTCCCCATCACCAACCTGTGATCTCTGTCTCAAATTATTATTTATTTGTGGCTATTGTGGCACTAACTTGATGTTTTAAACAAATGTTTTGTGTGACTTGTTTTGGATCAACCTAAAATCTGCTAATGTTGCTAATGTTGGTCTTTATTTGTATTTACTCGTTTGCTCTATTTTTCCAATATATTTTTAAATGTTGGGTAACTGTTTGTTAAAATATATGTATATAGATCTAGCCCTGATTTGAAGAAGGCACCGTAGAGCCGAAACACGAGTTACCAGGAAGGGCAACTTTTGTGACCATATCCTGATTAAATCATCATTGTTGCATCTAAATATTGATGCAGAATTACGGGAGTTTTCTTTATTTTGATTCTACCCCAAAAACAAACCTAGGTTTGCAAAATTGAAGGATTGATGAAGAATCTGTTTTCATGTGCCCTATAAGGGAGTATGTTGACCTGAAGTCAAGGAGGATATTTCGAGAGATGGGCACAAGGCACAGAGAGGGGCGAATGAATAGACCACATGCATGAAACATATTTCTGCTAAGATTATGAGGTCAAGGACATGCCAAGCATTGAACAACCACGAAGCAAAAGCCTATGTGAGGTGGAGTGAGCAAGTCTCTAAAGGCCAGACAGGGTACTGACACGCTGGTTAATTAAATCAAAAAGCAGAAATTGAGAGACAGAAATGGACAAAATCTTGGTCTCCTGACACATGATGAAGAACTCAAAACAAAGGCTATTCATTAGAGCTTCAACTTTAGATAATGGTGTACTCACACTCGAATGAACAGTGAGCAGACTACGAGGTCAACTACAAATGACAGACCTTGACTAAGGATCAGGTCGATGACATACGATGGACTAATTGGGAAAACAAAGAACAAGTTGACATAGCTTAAACACCTAGGTTTCACTTTGTTCACGTGCTGCTAAAACGAGCCGGAAGTCCAAAGTTGGATAGGGTTGCCAGCCAATCAAAAGGCCTGCCATGCACTTTCATCTACGATGTTTCAATTATTAGCCCGCTGCCATATTCTCTGATTTAATCAGTATGTGACATGCATAGAAGTAGGTCAGGGCGTGTCCTACAGACAAGGAGCAGCCAATGAGATATTAACACATATTATTCTATAAGTAGATATGTTCCCCTAATCCAATCCCTCCTGGCATTAGGTTTTTGTGAAATGCCTCGTATGATGACGTCTTGAATGACGTAAGTAAAGGTATATCAACTCTGTGCAAGCAAACTTTGGTGTGAAAAATCATGCATCTACTTTTATAACTGTATTTCTTGCACCTTTCTTTCATTAAGATAAATCAGTGTTTTACCACCTTCCTTTGGTCTGTCCGATTATTTGGTCTGTAATAATTAATTATAATCCCATCTAGAGCAAAGAGGTTGCTTCAAGGTGCTAGAGCACAGATGACACCTGTCTGTTTCCACGGGGGCCACAGGGATGCTTGGGATGATAACCACAGTGGTACTAGTACTGCACGGGGTGACCACCTCACATACTACCTTGGAAAAATCGGTGAAGCTATCCTCCAAATCTTAATTAATTTTCTACAATTCCAATAAGAACGTATACATGTGACATAATATCTCTCTATTATTTGTGTCCTGGTCTGGCCATGGCTTCAACATCCCTCGATTTGTTTCTGTACACCATTCCTATGGTATTTAAGAATCTTATCTCAACAAAATGGGAGGGCCTTGCACATGTACTACAACAGAGTTGTTGGCTCCATGATAAGCACCTTTCCCCCTCAATATTTGTACAATATTGGCAACACCCTTACAGTGCCCCAACAACCCGTATCCCTCTCCCGTACCCTCTTCTTATACCCCATGCTCACCCCTCTTTGCCCACACATCCAAACACACAAACGTCTTACACCCTTCCTACTTTACACCTCAAAATATGAAAAAAATCACCAACAATAAAATCACAATAAATTCTGCTTTTTCATTCCCACACCCCACTATATTAGGTGAGGAGATCCCAGGCCACTAAGCGCCTCTACCACATCTACCTTTTCATTCTCATGCCCCCTCGCCCTATATACTGGACTGAGTGATTGCAGACTCACTAAATATATTGCGCCTCTATCCATATCCGCTTTTCTTCCATTATACTGCGCTGTCTTCACCCCTATTACACAAGGAAAGGATCCTGTTACTCCACATATCATAATATAAAAACCACAACAAAAATATATACAACACCACATGGTTCTCTACTTCACCAAAGCAAACTCTCCTCATCACGCATACACACCAACTCTCCTTCACACTACCCACCAGACACCTCCTCATACCGCCCTTATTTTTCTCCAAAAGGAGGGTGCACTATGTCTGCATGTTCACCCGAAGTCCTCCGTCACCGACCTGCCCCATCTGGGGACAGCGGCCCTCTCCAAAGAGCAGACAGGAATTCTGATAACACGGCTCCTGTAAACCTCTCGAAAGGTTGTGCACAAGGGGGTACTGGCCACTGCAGGTGGGCGCTGCCTCTCCGGATGTGCGGCCAGGAATCCTCCATCTTCGTGGGGTCACTGGGTTCATGTTGGGGAAATGTAAGGCAACTCCTATCGAACAGACTGAGAAAAAACAATCCACTAGGGACAAAGGCTAGGTGAACCCTTGTTCGAGAAAGACAAGAGCTTTTATTTTATATACAAAAGGGAAAAGCAACAGGGTATTACAAATCCACTTCCAAAGAGCTCTCTGATGTCTTTCATACAAAAGTCAGGTTATAAACACACAAATATTCACTTATGACATACTCAATATACAGTGTTAATCCGCCACCCTCACTGGATGCTGCCCATATCTGCCCATATACATGCTAATGATTACATGTAGCCCATCTTCCAATTGGTTCTGCTGTCTTCTCGCTCCTCTTCACCACACGTGGGTAATGCCCTCATCCATCAAGGAATGCTAAAAAGCAATTGGTTAGCATCAGCTGGCACCACCCTTCCCTCGATCCTAACCATATGACATGCACCTGTTTGTCAATGTGAACTCAGTGGGCAACTTCGAGGTCTGTCTGGTTCTTGCTAACAAAGCAGCCCTTTTCTCATCCCAGGCACCTTGGCACCCCCATCATGCCCTCCCCACTGTACAGGTATCATTTTTCGCTCTCCTTGGCCCAACAAATAGCTTATGCTATCTAATAAACTGAACAAATATACATATACATCCTCTATATACCTTTTTCTTTTAGGAATGTACCTCCTTACAACTCACATCCAGATAGTGAGATCCTCTTCTATGGCATAATCTGGTTCCATTAGAGGAAAGCTCACTGGGTCTTTAATATGACTACTTCAGGGTCCTATTTTGTAACCAGAAGAGGGCTGAGGGGTATCATTAACCCAGGTATTCCCAATGCCTGCCACTAGTTAGTTTCCCAGCTACTGACAACATTGTAGAAGCACCCATCCACATAAACTGTGGGTATCCCCTTACAAATGTCTTCTTCATAGACCTTGTGTGGGGAATCTAGGTACGGCTCCATTTTGTCTTTTGTTATTAAACTTTCTTCTTCATGGCAGTTTTCTTGAGAACAATCATGCAAGTCCGCCAATCCTTGCGCTAAAGGACTGTTCTTGTTTTGGCCATACCAGACCTACACAGGAAAGCCTTGCATTGACAGAATCCAGGAAGTAATTCTGGAATTAGATACATTCCCAGTCTGTATTCTGTCACTTTGTAAAAACTGCAAGGGTTGGTGAGGAGTCTCTACTATAATGTTCACCCCCTGGATAAACGGGCAGTGGTTTTTCAAGGCACATACCATTGCCAGGAGGGCCTGTTCACAATTGTTACATTTTTCTTCCACAAATGACATTTTGCTTGAGTAATATATAACTTTGTTGACATGTCATGCTTTTGATACAATACCACTGTCACACAAGTATCTGAAAACCTAGTCTCTAAAAAGAACCCCGTATTCTTAATGGGGTAAACTAAACAAGGAGCGTGAGAAAGGCTTCTGTTCGGTTGTTTAGCTACCTCAGATTGTTCCGGACCTGTGGGGTGTAATCATAGCCCCCAAACCAACAGAACTGAAGCGCCATGTAATAAAAGACCTACCAGTCATTACCATAGGAAAAGCAGCATTTTAATTTACAAGAAGAAATTCAAAGATCCCTTTCACATGAAACACAGGATTTTTAAACACTGAAACCCAACCCGGCTTTGCATGTGTGTTTGCAAGTTAAAGCAAGACATGAGAAACATTTCCCTTCCCCCTGCCAACATAAAGATGTCAGGGAAAAGAAATGGTGTGTGTTGACAAAAAGTAATGTAGATTATGCTTCACATGCAAAATACCAGAAAACATTTGAAAATAAAGGCCCACTTGGTTGCCATGAAAATATCCTGTAGACCTGAGGCAGACTATGTGGGTTTCCTTCTGCAAGGAAAATCCAGAGGAGGCTAAAACAAAAATGTAATCCGAGTGCACATTGCAAAAGCACATCACATTGCGGGCTGAGAAATAAATGCAGCAATATTCACTGAAGCTGCCAACCATCAAAATGTGGCGCACAATTCAGACTCCATTTTTAGCAGAAAAATGAACAGCAGATAATTGAAAATGTATTTTATTAATGACTGAAAGAAACAGCCCTTTACTTTTAGCACAAAAGCAAAGTGGACCCTGAAAACAAACCGTATGTCAAGGAATCAAGGCTGATGTTAGAAAATATAATATGTGAGTTCCCTTCAGCCAAAGACAAATGGTGGGCCTGTGGGGAAGCTTCACAAAGAAGTCCCTGACTGAAAGCCTTGCTTTTACCTCCGCCCAGCCATTTACAACTGCAATAAAGTGTCCTGCTAAGGGTGTTGAAAACCAAGTGTCTGCCATACTTGCTGTCTCTGAAGGCAGTTTTATGCAGAGCAAATGGCAGTGAGTACTTCAGACCATGAAAACTCCCTTGATGAGAAAATCACGAAGTTGGACTTTAAAAAAATGAAATTGCAGAGAGACCACCTAGCTCGCTTTGCTGGAGAAGGACATTTAAAAGTTAAGCCCAGGAGGGGCATTCTAAAAACTTCTGTGCATTCAGTTGGGTTCCTCAGACTCTCTGGAATGAGGGATGAGGAACTGGGTTCTATACTGAGCCTAAAAGTAACTGCAAGGAGAGTGACCCTGAGAGTTCACTTTTGCCCAGACGAGAGGAGTCCAGACCCTGTGGTTCTGGGAGATATTGCCAGTCTCTAGGGAGAGCTTAGAAGACAGGGAAGGGAGTACCATTAGCAGTTCGGAGGCAGAAGGTGAATGGAATCCGGTTCAGAAGAAGAAAACAACAGGGAAACCGAGCAAGGGTTTTGTGAAATACCCAATAAGACAAATCAAGGCCATAAAGAGCTTCCTGACACCATTCCACAAGAATGCCAGGTATTCGATATGGGAGCACCTGGAACTTTATGAGCAGATGATGGCCTCATTCCAGATCAGAAATTATGTGAATTGTATAGCATTTGATAAATGGACTTCCTTACCTGAGTACTCCAGTTTCTTTGCATGATTGGGGTACCAGGATCATTATAAATGGTGCACCTATAAAGCGGTAAGGTGGACATTTTAAAACATTTATCCACACATAGAAACCCACAAGAGGCCTGTAAGATTACATATAATTTGCAATGTGGGGAGGATCAGGCATGTAGGGAGTACGTGCAGAAGTTAAAATGGGCATTTACTCAGACTGCCCAGCGGGTGCACACAAATAGCAGGGAGTTCATAACTACATATTTCCATGCGCTCCCCAAACACATAATGACTAATTTGGTGCGTGATTTTCACGAGGGCAGGACCCTGGATTGGGTGATGAAATGAGCCACCAGGATCAATGAGTTCCAAAAGCCAGCTGAGAGTAAAAACACACCCAAAACCCCTAAACCATCTAACACCCCTGCTGCTGCAGAGGTGGAAGAGGTACAAACTACGCCTCCATTGGACCTGGACACAGGGGAGCCTAAAAGTAACTCTCCTGCCAACAAGCAAACTGGAAGGCAGAAGGCCCCCCTCCAACCTGGCCCAATCTAATGGTAGTCAGTCAGGGGCCTAGAACAATGATGCCTCAGACCCTGCCACCTATATAAGCCATAGGTACAAGGGTACCAAACCAATCCTGGCGTATGTATATACTCCCCCGGCACAAGGAGGGAACCAATTAGGTAAGTACTGCCCTGGGAAACTTCCCTCTAAATTTCCCTCAGGATAGAATCATCACTCCACCTCCCAATTTGAACGTTTTCCCCAGATATCCCCTGAACCAAAATAATCCTCCTTTCCCTCCCCAGTTCCAGGACAATAAATCCCTGAACCCATGAAATTCAGGATGGAAACCTATGGGGGAAATTTCCAGTACCTGAGCTACTCCGGTAGAAGGGGCAGTTACCCTTTGCGGGAGCAGCAGAGGTATGACACCAGACCTCCCTACCAACCAGAGAAGGTCTTGCAGCTGGAGCGACAGGTCCAACAAATGACCTGCGGCGTATGCTGAGGACTCAGTCCATCCCTCAACCTAACCCTGGTTCAAAGCATTCCCCAACACCCAGGTCTGATGCCCCAGGGGGGAAATGATGGGAGGAAATCTCTGACAAAAACCATAGGTTCCTGAGAAGGGGGCCCCAGTGGAGGGGAGAGACCAAGCCCTAGAGGAAGATTCCTTTCTCAACCAAACAGAACACCTAATAACTGCTCTGCCTGAAAGTTTCTTTTCTACCCCCAAAATGTTAGTAGGAGAGGACAAAGAAGAACCCACTTTGAAAGAGTCCTGGGAGGATTCACGTGAGCAGACTTTCTCTTTCAAAAATGGGGGGATCCCTCCCAAAGAAAAATGGGTCCCAAAAGACCCTGAGTGGGACAGGGTAAGAATGGAGACTGAGCCAGAACCAGAAACTATTCAACCCCCAAAATGTGAGCCAGAAAGAATAGAAACTGAGGTGTCTTTCCCCCAAGCAGGTTCTGAAACCTTCCCCCAGGAAAAAGGGGACAGCAAAGATTCGGGGGAGAAAGAGGATTTGCCAAACCCTCCCATTGTTAATTGCAACATTTTATTTACAGATTCCCAATCTCTGACACAGAATATTGCCCAAGATCACACAGTGTCGGAGTTCAATATTAGGAAAATGACCTCCGGGTGGCTGTCAATCAACTCACACTTTCTTTGCACTTTGGAGGAGAAAGAAGGCAGGTTTTATGCGCCGGTCAAGGTGCAGGGTGAGTGTAAATTATCAGTTCTTTTGGATGCTGGATCCCAAGCCAACCTCCTGTCCAAAAATGCCTTTGATCAACTAAACTCTAGACGGGGGGTGGCCCACCAAATTCCACTCACACCACTTCCCAGACAGCTCCAAAATGTTGATGGGAATGATATTTCCGTCAAAGGGACTGCGGATCTGGAAATAAAAATTGGATGGCACTGAGTAAAACATCCCCAAAACCGAATCTCCCCTCTTCTCCCTTCAGGACACCACTGAAAAGGAAGTCATTGATCTTATGCATTCCATTAAACCCTCAAAATGCAATGGTGACATCTGCCCCGCCCATCTTATCAAAGAATGCCCATCTACAATTCCCCCTTTTTCACCGCATTTATTAACACCTCTTTCGCCACTGGGCATGTTCCAACCAGCCTCCAGGAAGCTTGGGTACGCCGCCTCCTAAAGAAAACAGAGAACTACAGACCTATCAACACAGTTCCATTTCTACTAAATATCTTGGGCAAAGCAGCATATCTCCAAGTACAAACATTCCTAGATGCCAACAAACTTCTCGGTCTCCGCCAGTCTGGTTTCCGCCCAGGTCACGGGACGAAACAGCTGTTAGACATTAAGAACCAAATGGATGACATTAGGGATTAGGGCAAGCCAGCCCTCTTCCTCCGCCTAGACCTGTCAGCAACGTTCGACCTTGTTGACCATGACAACGTGTAACAGGTTTTGTGCCACGGCACACTCCGGTCAGAGACTTCTACCACTGACACTGAAGGTGGCGCACAATAAACATGCCCTTTTATTTTTATTTGAACCCTGGATTCTTGGTTTGAAGAGGCACCCAACCCGTCTCACACCCACCTTAACAAACACCCCGTGTCACAGTGGACTATGAACCAGGCTAGTGTGTAACAAAGAAATATTTATTTATTTTTAAAATTCACAAAAAAATCAGAGCAGAATACATTTTAGGGCAACAATCACCAGTGTGGTGACAATACGAATGCAAAATGTTATAATTAAATGGATTCAACTTTCTGACATCACCTGCATCAACTTTACACAGAAATGAAAACGAAACTACTTTTTCCCAATCATGGATGGAACTTACGGTATGCACTCCCTCTGCAGCACCTCCCCAAACACCTGCTAACTAAAGTCTTTGAGGATATAAAGCAGTGGCAACGAGTCCGCAAGAAGAGGGAAAAATCTGTTTTTATATTCGACCCACCACTCCAGAATGGGAGCTCAAACAAGAAAATGAAAACCTCAAAATTGAGCAAAATAGCATACACGGATTGCACTTGTTACTCTAAGGTCAATCAACTTTTGCGGTCAGATAGCTCAAACAGAAATTCATGTTCTGTACTAAAAAGCAGGGTGCTAAAGCAACATGAACACAGGTGAGAAAATCGATTTAGGAAGGAACACAATGCAACAAAAATCACACGCGGAAGAATTGCAATTTCTTTTTTCACTCGAGCTTTAAACAAGCAAACAGCTAAGGAAATGGGCTTAGCAATCAAAATTGCAAATCAGTTTTTGTGATGGGGTACCAAGGTACAGAACTGGTAGGATAATAAGGGAAAGGCTATACTCTTATGGGATGATGAAATGGGTTTTCATGGGAAAAAGGAAAATCGGTTTTTATAGAAAAACACAAGACATGGGAAAATTCGGGTTTTTGGTGCAAATGGGCTGTTTTACCAAGACTATATTTTAATGGCTATATTATTAAAGGAAGATACTGCACACAAGGGGGTTAAGTTGCAATTTTAACCAGCTCGCGCCGCTTACCTCCATGTAGGGGAATTCATTTATTTCAAATACTACTAAGGATTTACACAAATACTTGAAGAAATGGAGACGCAAGATGCTAACAAGTATGAACTAACATGAATTCTTCTAGAGAAAGGGTAAACAGAGGATACTAGCACTCTGGGATATGATTAGGGTTTTTATGGGATTTTAATAGGGTTTTGCACAAAATACAAGGGAAAAGAGCAGGATATGCAGTTTTAGGGTGCAGGGTGATGTTGATACTTACAAAATACACTTGAGTTGAGTAATTTGGACAACCAGCTGGGTCTCTGGACAGAGGTGCCTAGGATCTGGTCACTGGGCAGCGAGGTCAAGAGATCTGGTCACAGAAACGGCTGGGCTCCTGGAGGGGAACAGCTGGGCAAAGTGTGGTCACTGTGGACAGCGGGATGAATCAGCTGGGCAAAAAGGTCTTGTCACTGGAATCTCCTAAAGGGGTTAGCAGCCTTTCCTCCTTTCTCCCTGAATGATTGGGATGAATGAGGTTCTGGATGGGTGGTTCTGGATAGGTGGTTCTGGGTATGTGGTTCTGCTTGGATCTGGGTCAGCTACCTCTGGACCTGGTTCTGGAGTCTTGGAATCTTGCAGGGTGAATTTTGGATGTTGAATATCCTGTGTCTCCATGTCTACCCCGTTAAGTAGGCAGCATGACATCATAGGATTTTTACAATATGGGTGGAAGTACCCTTGGACTTACCCCTCGCATGGTATAGGTCAGGCTACTGATGCCCCCAACTCCATCTGAGCTGATTGGTTTAGGGGAAGTGGCATTAGTTTATGAGTGTGTAATGTTATGACTCCCATTGTCTCACAAGCCTATTTTTCACCAAAATGAGTTATGAAACAAAACTCCATATTTACAATAGTGACCATAATAAAAATCAGATAGGTAGATCCCATATTTTACAAGGAATATGCCAGTTCGAACGCCAATTCTGTGCAATGTTGCATCGCCCTTCGGCTACAATTTCAGGAGACACATTACCTTTGCAATTCTGCAAATGGCTACATATATACATATTAGTATCCAGCATGTTCTCCCCAAATTGTGTGTTTGTGCCATTTGTGCTTCACTCAGAAAAGTGTTTACTGACATTCCAATCCACCACATGTCAGGAAGACTAACATAGGGGGTCATTACGAGATTGGAGGTAGTCATGGCGCTATTTGCACCATGACTGCCTCCAATAAAGGGACAGAGTCATGTGTGTTGCAATGGGGACTTACCGGTCTAGTCTGGCCCTGGTGGGACCGGTAAACTCCAAGTGCACCAACCATTCCCCATTCCCATTTGAGCCCCCATAGGGCTCAACGGGAATGGGGAAGGCGCTATTTACGGGCCTGAAATGCAGGCCCGTAAATAGCAGCCTGGTCCCCTAACGGGACCCGTAAGGGACGTGTGGTCGGACCACACATCCCTTGCAGTTCCCATTAGGGGACCTCAGAATCAGGCGGAAGGGGATTACCGGCACCGGTCTCCTTACCTGTGCCCGGTATCCCCTACCGCCCGACTCGTAATGACCCCATAGTCTTATTTTACTTATCCAAAAATCACATAAAATACTGCCATAATATTGAATTGTTGCTTATTTAGGGTGCTGAAACAAATGCCATAATGTACAGTAGCTCTTTCAAATCAATGGGGTGAATTTTTCCCAGTTGCGGGCAGTCCTCAACCCTGCCACAGCCAAATATCCCTGCCAGGCTTGGCTTGCTCAAGGGTTTCCATGACTACCCTTTGAAGTCCTCCTGTGGATAGTGGGCATGAATGGAGAGAAAATCACACTCACCATGCAAAACCCAGGGCTTCACTTCCACCCTTTGTCCTTGGGGCATTTGTGCCATACAGTCTGGGGAACCTGTAATTATCACACTATCAGGTCCCAGATAACAGAGCACATGTCTTTTGCTGTTCATGGGTAGGTGCGACATTGGCCCCTCCGCCAAGCTGGTTTGACAGAAACTCCTGGGCCTAACTGGGATGATGTGTCTTTTGGGGAAAAACAGCACAATATACATATTTCTTTAGCCCCACTCCCCATATGTAAAATTGTGTTTCCGTGCGAGCCACGGTCTTATTTCACATTTAATTTTACAAATGTAATTTTCCTGCTCGCAAAAGCAGGTTCACACGTGTTCTTTTTCTCTCCTGTTACTGTCACAAAATGTGGTTTCTTTTGCATTAACTTTCTGAAAATCTCTTCCCAGATCTGGTCAGTGTCTGGACACAGAAATGTGCTGAAAATAGTTTCTTGGTAGCTTACACGATGTAAGAGAGAAGAGAGCATCTCTCCTTTGATGTACTTTGCGTGTGCTGATTTATTTCAAAAAGTCAATCCAAGACGTGCAGACTTAAAGCAGAATAATTTTGCTTTTCATGGACTTTACTTGATGAAAACAATGCCGTTCAGTGAGGGATGGCCTTATTTGATAATATTCACATGCATTACATGGCAGACAAAACTGTGTGATGTTGGAAATGAACTGTGGCACCAGTGCGATGCAGTCTGGAATGCAAGACATTTTCTTTTGCAACCTTGAGTTTTTGAAATGACAAAACAGAAGTGCAGAGCCATTCTGTATTTAAGTTATTTTCAACAGATTCACATGAAGGGCAACAAAATGCAGCCATTCTTGGGGTGGCTGTTTTCAAATCTCGCCCCCCATGTGCTTAGCTGACAAAATCATAGCTGTTTTGGGTGACTGCTGAAATGCAGTTTTTGTTCTAGTGGGGTCTGCCTTAGGCCTTAAATGTACCCCACAACTCTCTTCCATCACTTAGCCTCTGCTGCCAACCTCTCCCCTAATGCCATAGCCTAGATCACCTCATTCCTCAAAAACATTGAATTTTTTTTTAACTTGAGCCATCAAGGTTTTCTCGGACCAAGTCTACACACACCCCAACATCATCAAGTGCAGTGTTCCGCAGGGTTCCTGTATTTCCCCCACCCTGTACAACATATTCACTAGGCCATTATTCCTCATCCTTGATGTCCTAGGCATCACCTACATTAATTACATGGATGGCAAAAAATTGGCTTTGTCTAAATGGTAGAAAATCCAAAACAAAGTAATTATGCCTTGTTAGGAATGGCGCTTCTCAGTTTGCCCCATAAGGTTGCTGCCAATTAAGGAAAGAAAGCTTCGCAAAAAGGTTTGTTCGGGGTATAATAAATCAATTCAAAAGCATATATTTTGTAACTGGATATGTTTAATTCACAATCCTGTTTATTTTTAGAGTCACATAATCCTGAAAATCATAAATTGAGTTTCCATCTTGAGTTGCCCATAATACATAAGTGCCAATGCATTTCGGATTAACCTTCTTCAGGGCAGTATTAAGGCAATTTTTAGTACCACATAACTAATATTCCATTAATATATTTGTTCATAATTGGCAAATTAACAAACCATTTCATTTAAGTAGAATCGATCCAAAAACACATACCATATTTTGTGTACCATATTTTGTCAAAAATGTGACCAGATGGGGACGGTGTCCAGGTGACTTGCGTGCTGGTTGTTCCCACCAAACTCAAGGGAAGAAGTTAGCCTTGAAGGGCCTCTCTGTCGATGGACTTTCAGGAAATTTGGACCTGCAGCAGGGCTTCACCGATCATCCAGGAGTTGCAGCAGTCATCTGTAACGCTCACCTGATTCTCGCAGAGGCGCCGGTCTTGACTGGGCGACTACCGTATCTTCAAAGGTGATGTGTAGCACCCGGTTGGCTCTTTGGGCTGGACCTCTGTGCACTGTATGCCTGATGTGTAGAGTAAGATGTCTGCAGATAGAAAATATGGGGTTAATGAACTGGGGTATTGGGGTGTCCCTATCTCTTTCCTCTTCTCCTCTCCTGTAGACCCCCAAAGGTTAACGCTCTCACCTTAGGTAAGTGAATGCCGAGCTCTCCATCTGCCTCGGGGCAGGGTGCTGTAACCAGTTTCTTCACTGGATAGGTAGCGCAGGCCTCTTGACTTCAGAGGACTGCTGTCCGTCGTTTACTGCACGAACGGTAAGTTTCGAGTCGTTCAAATGTCTTTTAAAGTCTTTAGTAATGATGTCTCTTGTTTTGCAGGGTTCCGGCGATGGCGGATGACGGGCTGAAGTGAGTTGAAGATGGAGCCCGTGTGATGAATAGAAGCGCCTGGAAGCACGTAAGTAAGCGCTTGTTGCCTGCTTCACGATGCGTTCTAACTGTCTTTTTATTTTGCAGGTACGAGTTCGGAGCGGCTGCAGGGTGCCGGAATACCCACTGGATTAGATGTGGAAAGGAGTAATGGCACGTGAGTATTAAAGTTCCCCAATGTCTTTAAACGCACCTTGTTTTGTCTTTCAGATGCGGGATGCAGCGCCGAAGGCCTCCGGAGCGTGCAAAGAGTTGGTAAGCTTTTGCCTTTCAGATGCCGGAATGCTAACCTGTTCTTTCTTGTCTTTATAGGTGTTGCTGAAGACTGGATTCAGGATGGTAAGCCTTTGCCTTTCAGATGCTGGAATGCTAACCTGTTCTTTCTTGTCTTTATAGGTGTTGCTGAAGACTGGATTCAGGATGGTAAGCCTTTTTCCTTAGGCCCAGGACCGGATGCAGAAGACACGATGAGCGTTCTGCTGCAGAGGTTGCAGAATAACACAAAGCAAGATTCATCCACCGGGTGTGGTTTAAATAGCCTCCTGTAGTGCTTGGGTGTCTCCTTCCACAGCCACGCCTAAGTAAGAAAAGAGTTCCTGGTAAGAAAAGAGTTCCTGCCTTCCAGAAGAGTTCCAGTGTTCTGAATCTAGGGAGTGGCTCCAGCCCCACCCAACAGGAAAAGTAGTTCCAAACAGAAGAGGATCAGAGGCTCAACTGGCAGGCAAGTAAGCAGCATGGTCTGCTGAAGGTAAGTCCACCCAAGCATTATGAGCCCGGCGCTTCCAGCGCTGGGACTGGGCATATTTATGAGCCTGGTGCCACTGGCGCCAGGACTGGGTCCAAAAGGTCCCAATTGGGACTGGTTGGCACTCGGAACCTGGGTTATGGATCTGCTTCCAAGGGAGTTGGGAAAACCCTGACCTTTTGGAAGCAGAGATCATGACAGTACCCCCCCTCAAGGCCCCTCCCAAACCGGGCATCTCCGGGGGTTTTGGCTTGTCAGGAAATGTTCGGTGAAATCTTTTGATTAGGCGAGGAGCGTGGACATATTCAGCAGGTTCCCAGGATCTCTCTTGGGGGCCGTAGCCTTTCCAGTCAATTAGGTAGAATAGTTTAGATTTGGAGATCTTGGAGTCCAGAATGCTTTTGACTTCAAACTCGAGTTCTCCATCCACTAGGATAGGTTTTGGAGATTTGGTTAGTCGGGTTTGAGGTTGCACAGGTTTTAATAGAGAGACATGGAAGACCGGATGTATCTTCATGTGCGGGGGCAAGTCCAACTTGACCGCTACTGGGTTTACTATGGTAGTGATGGAATAGGGACCAAGGTATCTTGGGTTGAATGTGCGTGGCCCTTTTAGAGATAGATATTTGGTGGATAACCAGACTTGATCCCCTACTTGATAGTGAGGGGCTTCCTTCCGATGTTGATCTGCTCCTTTCTTGTATTGTTCTTTAGCCCTTTGAAGGTGAGAAACAGCTTCCTTAAAGGCTTGGGTGATTGTAGAATGCAGGTAGTCTACTGCTGGTGTTTCAAGATCTTGGAGGGGATCCAACTCCGAGGTTCGAGTGTGACTGCCGTACAAAAGAAAAAACGGGGTTTTCCCAGTTCCCGAATGGACAGAGTTATTGTAGGCATACTCGGCTATCCAAAGGATATCCTTCCAAGTTTTTTCAGTTTGTTGCAGCATGCAGCGTAAATACTGTTCCAGAGTTTGATTGGTCCTCTCGGTTTGTCCGTCGGTCTGAGGGTGGTGACTGGTCGATAGTCTCACATCAATTTGAGCCGACCGACAGCAACTTCGCCAAAAATGAGAAATAAATTGACTACCTCGATCCGAAATTAGAACCGAAGGAAAACCGTGCAGTCGGACGATGTTTTCGAGAAATTCTCGGGCCAGAGTTGCTGCTGTTGGCAAGCCTTTGAGCGGAATGAAATGCGCCATCTTGGAGAATAAGTCCACGATTACTAGAATCGTATTGTATCCGGAGCATGGAGGTAAATCGGTGATGAAGTCCATAGAAAGCGTATACCAAGGGCGAGGTGGGATGTCAATAGGGCGTAAGAGGCCTGCTGGTCTTTCCATTTGACTCTTGTTTTGGGCGCATACTCCACAGGACATTATAAAGTCTCTGATATCTTTTTTCCAAGACGGCCACCAGAAGTAGCGCTTGATCTTTTCTGAGGTCTTGGCTATACCGGGATGACCTTCCATTAAAGAGTCGTGATAACAAGAGATTACTTTTTTCTGTAAATCTGTGCTGGGTAGGTATAATCGTTCTTGGAAATACAATAAGTTGTCCTTTACTGCAAAGTCCTTTCCCTGCAGATGCCAATTCTGTATGTCTGCTGGAGTTACAAGTTGCCTGGCTTTATCCTTAACTTCCTCTATGTATTCTGTGGCGATTACACCCAGAATTCTTTGTTCGGGAATGATTGGTACAGGTTTAGGGTTGACCAAGTGTTCTTCCACTCCCATCCGAGAAAGGGCATCGGCTTTACCGTTCTTTGTACCAGGTCGATAGGTAATTATGAAGTCAAACTCGGCAAAGAATAATGCCCAACGGAGTTGTCTAGAGGATTGGGCTTTTGCGGTCTTCAAATATTGCAGGTTTCGGTGATCCGTAATCACAGTAACGGTGTGTCGGGCCCCCAGCAGATAATGCTGCCAAGCCTTAAAGGCAGACTTGATAGCCAGAAGTTCCTTGTCAGTAATCGTGTAATTGATTTCAGGAGGCGAGAATTTGCGGGACCAAAATGCCACGGGATGCAACTGATTGGTTACCGGGTCCTTTTGTGATAGAACTGCCCCCATGGCAAGGCTTGAAGCATCAGTTTCCACGATGTAGGGGAGTTCGGGGCGAGGGTGTTTTAAGATTGGTGCAGAGATAAATTTAGTCTTCAAATCCTGGAAAGCTTGTTCCGCCTCGGTAGACCATTCAAAACGTTTGTTTTTCTTTAACAAGGCAGTGATGGGCTGGACTATTCGAGAGAATTCGGGGATAAACCTGCGGTAAAAGTTAGCGAAGCCTAACATGCTTTGCACACCTTTTACGGAGGATGGTGATGGCCATTTGAGAACTGCATCGACCTTCTTTGAATCCATACGCACTCCGCCAGGTGATAATATGAATCCCAAGAATTCAACTTCAGTCATGTTGAAAACACATTTTTCCAACTTAGCGAAAAGTTTGTGTTGACGCAATCTTTCGAGGACCATTTTCACGTGTTTCCGATGTTCAGATTCCGATGAAGAATAAACGAGGATGTCGTCAATGTAAACAACAACACATACATCTATGAGCTCTCTGAGGACATCGTTCATAAAATATTGAAAGGCGGCCGGGGCATTGCAAAGTCCGAAGGGCATGACCTGATATTCAAATAGCCCATACTTGGTGCGGAAGGCCGTCTTCCATTCATCGCCCTCTTTTACTCGTACCAAGTGGTAAGCTCCTCTAAGATCCAGCTTTGTATATATGCATGCTTTTCTGACTTGGTCCAGGAGTTCAGGGATCAAAGGTAACGGATATCTATTCTTAACGGTGATCTGGTTCAGGGAGCGATAATCGATACAAGTTCTACGGTCTCCTTCCTTTTTTGGAACGAAGAACAAAGCTGAAGAAGCAGGGGACTTGGAAGGACGAATAAACCCATTTGCCAGGTATTGATCCAGGTATTGTCGAAGGTGAAGGTTCTCAGGCTCGGTGAGGGCATAAATTCTACTACAAGGAGGAGTAGATCCAGGTATCAGGTCTATCTGGCAGTCATAAGACCTATGAGGAGGTAGAGAGTTAGCCTGATCCTTCCGGAAAACATCTTGGTATTCTAGGTATTCGGGAGGTAACTGGGGAGTCTCTGAAGAAATTGCGGCCAGTGCAACACCAGGTGGAAGGTGACAAGTAGAGACACATTCTGGAAACTGGACCGTTCTTGCTCGCCAATCGATCAGAGGATTGTGTTTCTCTAACCAAGGTATTCCTAGAATAATCTGAAACTGAGGGGCCTTGATCACATCGAACACGATCTTCTCATGGTGTCCATCTTGACTTACTAGCGTCACCTCTTGAGTGGTATGCGTTACTGGGCCGGAGGCTATCTCCGTACCATCCACCGTAGTAATGACGTCCTTTACAGCCTTGGGACAAAGAGTTAGATTCATCCTCAAAACCATTTCATGATCCACATAATTGCCGATGGCACCGCTGTCGACGTAAGCTTCAATTGCATGTAATCGATCCGGATTATCAGGGCTAATGAGGATCATAGGTATCACGAAATGCGAGGTCACGGAACTGGTTTTCACGCTCGGCAAGAGGACCTCTATTCTTGTCGGGCGAGGTCGTTTCCCTGCTCAGAGTTTGTAACTTTGGTAACTGCAGCTCCTACTGCCTTCTTGGCAGGTTTCACCGGACAGTCTCGAAGAAAGTGCCCTGAGTTTCCGCAATATAGGCATAATTGCAACTGTTTCCTCCTTTCCCGCTCCCTTTGTGTTAGAGGACCTTTCAGACCCCCTATTTGCATGGGCTCCGCGGAGTCTACTCCTTTGGAAGGAGTTGGCGGTTTGGTAAATACTCGAGCATCACACTTGGAACGATCGGCCTTCCTGTTCTGCAGCCTGTGATCTATTTGAACAACCAAGTCTATATAATCCGAACAGTCTTGTGGGGGATTCACTACTTGGGCTAAAACGTCTTTGAGCTCTCCACGTAGACCTCTATAAAACAGCGTAATCCTTTTGTCCTCAGGCCATTGAGTTTCCACTATTAGTCTATTGAAAGATGCAATATAAGCCAAAAGGTCTTGATTACCCTGTCGCAACGAAAGAAGCTCATTGTCCAAGGCCTGCCCCTGTGAATGTCTTGCGAACAGTTTTTCCATACTAAGCTGAAAGGCTTGAAAATCATGGAGAACCGGATCATCTTGATTAACTAGAGGGATCGACCAGTCTGCCGCATTGCCACTAAGGTACGAAAGTACAAAAGCTACTTTTGCTTGATCAGTTGGAAAGGCTGCTGGCCGGCATAAGAAGTGCAACCGGCACTGATTGATAAATACTGCAAACCTCTTTGGGTCACCAGAAAATCGTTCGGGCGGAGCCAGAGGTACATTCCCAGGTAGGTTGATCTGCACTGGATTCATAGAGGATGTTGAAGGAAGATTTGCCCCTGATGCGGTTAACGGGGTCTGTCCGGCTTGTGACTGTAGCACTTGTCTAGCAAGATTGTCTGTTCTCTCCTTGGAAATAATTAGTTCCCTTCTTAGAGCATTAGTTTCCTGACGAGCAGCATGCACTTCTGCCCTTAGTTCCCCAAGTAACCGGGCTAGGGGGTCAGTATCCGAGGTTTCCATAGCGCCTGGGCGAGAGTTTTGCGGTAGGCTTTGTGTTCTGTAACGCTCACCTGATTCTCGCAGAGGCGCCGGTCTTGACTGGGCGACTACCGTATCTTCAAAGGTGATGTGTAGCACCCGGTTGGCTCTTTGGGCTGGACCTCTGTGCACTGTATGCCTGATGTGTAGAGTAAGATGTCTGCAGATAGAAAATATGGGGTTAATGAACTGGGGTATTGGGGTGTCCCTATCTCTTTCCTCTTCTCCTCTCCTGTAGACCCCCAAAGGTTAACGCTCTCACCTTAGGTAAGTGAATGCCGAGCTCTCCATCTGCCTCGGGGCAGGGTGCTGTAACCAGTTTCTTCACTGGATAGGTAGCGCAGGCCTCTTGACTTCAGAGGACTGCTGTCCGTCGTTTACTGCACGAACGGTAAGTTTCGAGTCGTTCAAATGTCTTTTAAAGTCTTTAGTAATGATGTCTCTTGTTTTGCAGGGTTCCGGCGATGGCGGATGACGGGCTGAAGTGAGTTGAAGATGGAGCCCGTGTGATGAATAGAAGCGCCTGGAAGCACGTAAGTAAGCGCTTGTTGCCTGCTTCACGATGCGCTCTAACTGTCTTTTTATTTTGCAGGTACGAGTTCGGAGCGGCTGCAGGGTGCCGGAATACCCACTGGATTAGATGTGGAAAGGAGTAATGGCACGTGAGTATTAAAGTTCCCCAATGTCTTTAAACGCACCTTGTTTTGTCTTTCAGATGCGGGATGCAGCGCCGAAGGCCTCCGGAGCGTGCGAAGAGTAGGTAAGTTTTTGCCTTTCAGATGCCGGAATGCTAACCTGTTCTTTCTTGTCTTTATAGGTGTTGCTGAAGACTGGATTCAGGATGGTAAGCCTTTGCCTTTCAGATGCTGGAATGCTAACCTGTTCTTTCTTGTCTTTATAGGTGTTGCTGAAGACTGGATTCAGGATGGTAAGCCTTTTTCCTTAGGCCCAGGACCGGATGCAGAAGACACGATGAGCGTTCTGCTGCAGAGGTTGCAGAATAACACAAAGCAAGATTCATCCACCGGGTGTGGTTTAAATAGCCTCCTGTAGTGCTTAGGTGTCTCCTTCCACAGCCACGCCTAAGTAAGAAAAGAGTTCCTGGTAAGAAAAGAGTTCCTGCCTTCCAGAAGAGTTCCAGTGTTCTGAATCTAGGGAGTGGCTCCAGCCCCACCCAACAGGAAAAGTAGTTCCAAACAGAAGAGGATCAGAGGCTCAACTGGCAGGCAAGTAAGCAGTATGGTCTGCTGAAGGTAAGTCCACCCAAGCATTATGAGCCCGGCGCTTCCAGCGCTGGGACTGGGCATATTTATGAGCCTGGTGCCACTGGCGCCAGGACTGGGTCCAAAAGGTCCCAATTGGGACTGGTTGGCACTCGGAACCTGGGTTATGGATCTGCTTCCAAGGGAGTTGGGAAAACCCTGACCTTTTGGAAGCAGAGATCATGACATCATCTTCCTTCAGCTTGTCTTCGGTTCCTTCATTCCAGTGGTTGACCCTCTGCTTTCCAAGTCCCAGAGACCTGCTTTTAAACAGTTTTCCCCCATACATTCCAGCCTGGCTGTCACTCACACAGCAGGGTGGGTGTCCTTGCCGGACAGCCATCCGGACAATCATGCCAGAGTGCATTTAGGTCTTGTAGGAGACTAAGCACAGGGAGTTTCGGGCACCTTCCTCACATCCGGTTCACCCCAGAGACTCAGGTGCCAGAGGAGGGCTTCAGCACTGAAGCCCACCAAAGGCCAACAAACAAAGGGACCAAACCTGGTTTGGCGTGCAGAGACAAACACAAGAAGGACTTTTCCTAAAAGAAATTGCGAAAAAAAAATGAATGGAGTCTCTTTTTACAGACAGGTCTGGGGCACCATATTGAAAAACTTGCTGGCCCGATTTTTAGCTACCGTTGTTAGCGGTCAGGAAAAATCATGGTAGTTGATCTAAACCACTGCCACCAGCCATTTAAAGTAGGAAAAGGTAACATTTTACTGATGAGTGTTTAGACTTAGGGGAATCTAAGTAACCCCTCCAGCACTCTATAGTAAGATAGTGTGTGCTGGGTCAGTAAATTTAAAGAGACCAGTAAAGTCAATTTAACTTTACATGCTCTGGGAGACAGTAGTCAGTCCCAGAGAAGGTATTTAAACATTGGGAAGTCTGAAAGACATCCCTGCGTCACTGCACTGAAGGTGCTGTGTGACACACAGAAAAATATGATGCCTATGGAGTTGTGTTTAAACTCCATAACCAAAGAACACAAAAGTAAAACACACACAAAAGACATGGAAGAGTGGGATTAAAAGGCTCACACTCTTCCCAGGTAAAAAAATTAAATCCTAGAAATCCAGCAAAGTTGCTGGGGGTCTCAAAAGGTAAAGGAAATTAGCACATTTTGAGAATCCTCCCTAACACAAGGTTCAATATACCCTGCCATTGACCTGACCAACAGCTACTGGACAGTATTCATGAGTTGGGGAGACAAGTACAAGCTTGTCCTTACCTTTGGGGGGCAGCAGTACACATGGACCTGAACCCCCTTTGTATCCAACAACTCCGGCAATGATTACAACATCTTTCTACATAAGGCCATGCCTGACTTGGGTGAAGGGGAAACCGGGCCTATGTAGATGATGTTCTGATCAAGGGCTCAACTGTGGTGTAACATATAGCAGAAATCTGCTATGTTCTGACCCATTTACAGAAAGTCAGTGCAAAACTGTCCTTTCAGAAGGCACATTGGTGTAAAACCTGAGTGAAATGCCTAGGGCACATGATCACCCCAGGGGTCTTTATCGCCAGGCGAAGAAGGTAGGAGCCTTATTGAAATTAAAAGACCCTACTACTCTGCGAGAATTAAGAAGCCTTCTTGGGCTCACTAATTATAGTCAAAAGTTCATTCAAGACTACGCAGAGGTCACTTGACCCTTGGTGTATTTATTAAAGTCCAGAGTCAAGTGGGAGTGAGATCCGGAACAAGCTGAGGCAGTTAAATAACTGAAAAGAAGCCTTTCCCAGGCTCCTAGTTTGGCTTATCCCATAATGAACAAGGAGTTATTCTCAGAGACTGGGTTCTCATATACTTGCCTAACAGCAGTGTTGTGTCAAAAGCATGACAAGGTCAACAAAGTCATCTCGTACAAGACTTTGTCCTCTGTAGAGGAAAAATTCAATGACTGCAAGAAAGCACTCCTGGCAACGATGTGGGTGTTAAGAAACACCCATTCATCCAGGGGAAGCACATCATTGTCGAGACTCCTCACCAACCCTTGCAATATCTCCAAAGTGACAGAATCCAGGCGGGGAACATTATTAATTCCAGAATTACTTCCTGGATTATGTCCATGCAAGGCTTTCCTTTGGCGGTCACATATAGTCAGAATAGTCTACTAGCACAAGGGTGGGTGGACTTTCATGATTGTGCTCAAGAAATATGTCTTAAGGACGAAAGTCTAATGAACAATAACAACATGGAGGCATACTTAACTTCCCCACAGAAGGTCTATGGAGAAGGAATGTATCGGGGGATACCCACAGTTAATGTGGATGGGTGCTCCTACCATGTTGATAAGGAGGAAAAGGAACTAATGGCTGGCATTGGGAATGCCTGGGTGAATGATACCCTGGAACTCTCTGCTGGCTACAAAATAGGGCCCCGAAGTAGTCAGCTTGCAGAGTTGATGGCCGTTCATCAAGCCATCCTCTCTGCAGTGCACCACCAACTCAAGGAACTGGTCATATTCACTGACTCTGATTATGTCAGTAATGGGTTTGTGGAGCACCTGATTAACTGGATGAATCGAGGGATGTTTTGTGCCAACAATAAACCCTTAAAGCATGTCAAACTGATCCAGCCAATTGATGATCTGGTGACCGCAAGTGAGATGACCATCTTACTGAAAGTGGTGTCTTGTGTGTGCTCAATTTCAACCCAGTTCACTCACACACAGAGGTCCTCTACAAAAAAGGGGAATGACAGTGCCTTGGTCAGATTTGCAAGTCAATTTCATTGGGCCAGTGATTCGCTCCTATAGAGGAAACAAATACATGTTGACTGTGACATGCTTGTTCACAAAGTGGGTAGAATGACTTCCAGCCCTGAATTTTAAGGCAGAGACAGCTGCTGCATTAATGATCAATCTCATATTCTCTCGTTTCACCGTCCCGCAAGTGATTGAGTTGCATCGAGGAAGTCATATTAATAGTGAGGCAAGGGTGAAGATGTGGGAGATTCTAGGGGAAAAAAGAACATTCCACATTGCCTACTGCTCGGGCTCAAGCGAGGGTGCAGGGAGATACAGGAAAACAATTGTGAGTATCTTAAAGAAGTTTGTGGCAGATTCTGGACCCATTCAGGGCATAGGATAACTGCTTGTCCGTATGCTATTAGGTCTACACCATCTTCTGCAACAAAGATGTCTCCATTTCCGTTCATGACCGGATGAAAAATGGTGTTACCTCAGCATCTGCTCTACAGAACTCAGGAGCAGACCCTGGTATATGCGTCCACTACTCATGACTAAATTGAATATTTAAGGAAGCACCTCCAGCACGCTTTTGCTTATGCTCAGCGCAATTTAGAAAATGAAGACCTATTAAGATCCAAAGACCACCCAGAAAGAATATGAAGTATGTGACAAGGTGTCCCTGTACAATTTTCAAAGGAATGAGGGCAAGGAGCAGAAACCTCTTCCATCTTGGCGTGGTGCCTTTGAAATTGTAGATAAAATATCACCTGTTGCTTACAGGATCCGCCCTCTTCATGTGCTGCTTGGCACTGAATACTGCAATTCTAGATGTGAATTTTGCCTTTTTCTGCAATTTTGGGCTGTGTGTGCCACATGCACTACTTTACACCATCTGATGCCATATTTCTATCTGAGCATAAGTAGTGCTTGCTTATGCACTCAGTGGTGCCCTTTGTCACTTAAGGGACTTTTATCATCCAGCTAGGACCTATTGTATCTGCTCATGGTCTCACTCCAAAATGGCCGCCCTTCTCTGCCCATTGAAGCCATCCTCTTTGTTTGAACCCTGTCCCCTGTAATTGGCAGCGACTCTTGTACTTCTTCCAATCAGGCCCACTGGGAGGTGGGTGCTGGCACCTACTACGAAGGCCAGCTTCTAAGGCCCTTGTCTGAGCCTGTCCGAGGCTGACAGAGCTGCAAGTCTGAGCACATCGCCTGCTTCGCTTCTGCGTAGAAAATCAGTAGTAAGAACCTCCAACCATACTTGTAAGGCTACCTCTCCTAACCTAGCCACAATTCCTCCACACCTATCACTATATGCCTCACTGTGGACTGTTTGCATACTACTCTTCTACCTGTCCAAGTTTACATAAGTGCACCCTTGCCGTCAGTCTGTACCTGCACAGACACCTCCCTGACCTCCATACGTGGCCTAGTGCCTCTGCCTTTTGAAATTATCATTGACATTCACACTGGCTCCACTCCACTACCCCATGCTGTCCTAATCCAAAAGTGGATCCAAATGCATGGTATGTTCACCCTGGCAAAAGAACACTGTACCCGATGTCCGCCATTGATGAATTTTTCTTAGATGTACTCCACTGATTGTTTGCTTTTAGATGCGCTCCTTTGATTATTTGCATTTAGATGTGCTCCACTGATTATTTGAATTTAGATGTGCTCCTTGATTAATTGTACTTAGATGTGTTCCACTGATTATTTGCATTTAGATGTGCTCCTTTGATTAATTGTACTTAGATATGCTCATTTGATTAATTGCATTTAGATGTGATCCTTTGATTATTTGCATCTAGATGTGCTCCACTGATTATTTGAATTTAGATGTACTCCTTTGATTAATAGTACTTAGATGTGTTCCACTGATTATTTGCATTTAGATGTGATCCTTTGATTAATTGTACTAAGATGTGCTCCTTTGATTAATTGCATTTAGATGTGATCCTTTCATTATTTACATTTAGATGTGGTCCACTGGTTATTTGCATTTAGATGTGCTCCAATGATTATTTGCATTTAGATGTGCTCCTTTGATTAATTGTACTTAGATGTGCTCCACTGTTTATTTGTATGAAGATGTGCTCCTTTGATTATTTGCATTTAGATGTGCTCCACTGATTATTTCCATTTAGATGTGTGCCACTGATTATTTGCATGTAGATGTGCTTCTTTGATTAATTGTACTCAGATGTGCTCCACTGATTATTTGCATTTAGATGTGCTCCTTTGATTATTTGCATTTAGATGTGCTCCACAGATTATTTGCATTTGGATGTGCTCCTTTGATTAATTGCATTTAGATGTGCTCCTTTGATTAATTGTACTTAGATTTGCTCCACTGATTATTTGTACTTAGATGTGCTCCACTGATTGTTTGCATTTATATGTGCTCCTTTGATTTAATTGTATTTAGAAGCTCCACTGATTAACTGCATCTAGATGTAAGCTACCAACCAATTGCATTAGATATGCGCCTTGCGTAATTGTATCCAGATATGTGCCACTGTTTAATCATTTTCAAACATGCATAGCCAACTTCTCACTCTATATACAGCAGCCCTCACACCTGTTCTTAAAAGCTAAAAAGCTACACCTAGCCACCATCACAGGCTGCTGCCTAGGCACATCACCACATCACTAGGCAGGGACTTAACACTGCCTTGCTCCACCTAGACACGGCCAACCACAAGCCTACCATCTGCCTCGCCAACCTTCCTTAACTTGGCACTTTTAATTACAAACAAACATTCACCCTAAAATGTCAATCAACCTCCCAGATTCTAACAGCATCCCTCCAACACGCTCCCTGCCTTATGCACACCAATACAATTCCTCAGCCAACCTACAGGACACAGAATGTATGCTTACTCCAAGCCCCAGTCAACCCAGGCCCCTTGTCCCTCGGGACACAAATTTCAATTTCATGCCAACTCCCAGGCAACCTTGCCCCTTTGTCACTCAGAATATTAGACTAACATCTTGCCCAGCTACATGATGGTGCCATTTCCTAACTACAACACCGTCAATTACCTGGAGGAATGAACACCTCAACCATACCGCCACCTCCCCCACCACCATGAGTATATATCAACAACATCTTACCTTAACTTGAATGCCTCCACCCCTGACTTGATGGCTACCAGATGTAACCTGAATGATAACACCAACTGTATTATTGCTGCCACGTATGATCTGAATACATCCGCCATAGGTTCTTCCAAAACCATTTCCCACATCACTCCTCTTCTGAAACTCACTCCGAGCACGCTGATCCCATTAGCTCTAGCACGACCATTAAGCACTGTGGTCAATCCAGCTCCAATAGACAATGCCATACTCATGGGCACATTCATCAATGCCAGATCACTCCTAGCACATGCACTAGATATTGCAGCGCTCATCACCATAAACAGCCTAGACTTCCTATCCATCACTGAAACATGGCTCCACACTGCAGCTGGACCGACACTTTCCCTCACCATCTCAAAAAATTACACTATCTTCAGGACAGACAGATCTCCAAAAGGAGGTGGAGTAGTATTCATTGCTAAGAACCAACTTCTTATAAGGAAAATCCCTAAACAATCGTTCCATTCAGGTGAAATACTCTCTATCCAAATGTTCTTATCTACCTCTGACACCATCACCCTTCACCTTATATACAGACCTCCAGGTTCTGTGCTCTCCTTCGAGGAAGATATTGCACAACTCCTCTCAGAGAACACCAAGCCAAGCATGAAAATCATACTCTTGGGAGATCTTAACTTGGACTCAAGGACCAGACTGATGACAATTCCCTCACCCTCACCAACAGTATCTAAGCGTTAAGCTTCACCCACTGCCTCATCAATCCTAACACATCAAAGGTTGCACCCTCGACTGGCTGGAAGATCTTAACTGCAATACCAACATCCTCTCTAACATGCCATGCCCTTGGTCGGACAATTATGTCATCTCCTTCATTATCTCGGAGAACTCTTCTGTGGATACTACCCCTCCCAAGGCACCTGCCGCCCTATCCAGAAATACTCACAACATTACAGCAGAGAAGCTACTAACATTGATGCACCCCATTACCGGTTACCCGATTAATACTATCAGTGACCCCTCCGCTATGTTAGAGTTATATAATCAAACTCTTCTAGCTGCCATTGACAAAGTAGCACCTCTGAGCATGCGCAAACCTAAACCACTAGCCCACTTAAACTCCTGGTACACCCCAAACCTTATGTGCAGCACAAAGAGCACTGCTGAATCCAACTGGAAAAAATCGCCCACAGATGTCAAGGCAGCTTCTGCCTGGCCTCGGTCATTAAAGACTGCGCTGCCAAACTTACCCCATTCATCACAACCTTGATCAATGCCTCATTTGAAATGAGAACAACTCCAAACAACCTCAAAGATGTGTGGGCCCTCCCCTTACTTAAGAAAACTACATTAGACGCCAACCTTCCTACAAACTACCGTCCTATCACAACAGTACCTTTCCTGCTTAAAATACTGGACAGAGCAGATTATCCAAAACCACTTGTAATCTGACAATCTCCTAGGCCTTCGCCAATTGGACTTCTGTCCAGGGCATGACACTGAATCAGCCCTCCTGGATTTCAAAATCCAAATGGATAAGATGAAAGATAATGGCGACCTAGCACTCCTCCTCCTGTTGGACCTCTCAGCAGCTTTTGATTTAGTCAACCACAACATACTTTGCAAACACCTCTCCTCGGTGGCCCACTTCTGAACCAAAGCTATACTTTGGACACAGTCCTTCCTGACTAACAGCACCACAAGGGTATTCTCACCTAGTGCTGCAGCATTGCCAGCCCCAGTCACCTGTGGAGTCCCTCATGGCTCCTCTGTCCCCCCACACTCTACAATATCTTTACCAAGTGTGGGATGTGTTTACCCATGCATCCAAGCCCTACCATAAAACTGTGCAGTACTGGCATGGAAAATATCATGATGGCCAGAACTCCCCAGAAAGTGCACAGGGAAAACATGAAGAATAGGCTGCCACCCATTTTTGCCTATGTCGTGAGCACAGGAGGGCACTGCCTAAAACCACCATTGGGCTACACACACAGTAGCCTGAAACCATTGGGAATGGCAATGCTGATTGCCAAAAGCAACCCAGAACTGTGGGGAATTCATTTTCTTAATGTCAAAAATGGATGCAGTACCTGTGCTCACCACTATCAGAAAGCCGGCGTTTTAAAACCACCAGACTTGTGTGTAAAACTGAACGAATGAACCGAAACCAGGCCAAGGAAAGACTTGCTAAGAGGTGGATACAATGTAAAACTATATTCTGAAATGACTTGAAGGAAGTAATTATTTAATGTATATGTAAAAATTGTAAGTTTGATTTAAACTGGGAACTAAAGTGACATTTAGCTGAATTCTGCCTGACAACTACCCCCGACAGACGAAACCTGCTCAGCCACTCTTCCCAGGCCTAGCTGCATCCTGCTGCCCCCACCAAAAGGAGATGACACCTCTCTGATTAGATTAGGGGAGGGGCACCTGCAGGAGGTTAAACTAAGCCTTGTCCTGGGTTCAGGAAAATGTTATATTGGGGGGGTCGTAAAATGGCTTTTTCTTGGGAGAAACTGGGAGGGGCAGTGCCTGTGAGAGCCAGCTGAGCTTGGGGGAAGTGGATAAACCAGTTATTCCACCATGTGATATGGGAAGCCACACCCCTTTTTGACCAGGGCATAATTTTAAAAAGATGGATAATTCATAGTACGGACCTGTCAAAATTATATAAATAATATCATTATTCTTGGGATTTTTCCGTGCACATTTTAAAAGGTTTTGGGACCCTGTGGGATGTTCTTGGGGATAGTAGCGGAAAAAAGGTTGTTACTCCAAATGTATGCATGTTAAAAATCTGACACTTTATCATCTGAAACCCATATCCCTGGTGCACATTTGTGTAAAATCTGGAAAGGTTTAGAGGTCGTTATCTGGATGAAAAGGGGAGAATTCTGTCATCAGTGGACACAACATCGTACAAAGACAGGGATCGGATGGTTTGGTGCTACAGAAAATATGTTAACTGGACCTATAATATGAGAAAAATGGTACATAGATAAATATGTGTTTGGGTCAGAAATAGATTTGTGTGCAATCTGACAAGGGGAGGTTCCTCTGACCATAAAACCTACAGCATCACTCTGACTCACATTTCCTTCCCCCAATCAAGGGAGAGAGGATGAATTGGCCAATGATAAGTGAGAGGGGCAGGTTTAGTTATGACCAACGCACACACCCACTTTCCAAAACACATAAAAAGGGCCACTGAAACCCAGGTAGGGAATTCACTTTCCACTTTCTTGCGGGACGCTTTGCCGGGAGACTCCAGACTTCAAATCCATCAACCTCCAGAGACCAGAGATCCAGAGAGACCAGAGATCCAGAGAGACCAGAGATCCAGAGAGACCAGAACTGTGCAGTGCTGAGAGCAGAACCAAAGACCAGACTGCTGTTCAGAACCACCCGCCAGAAGTCCCGTCCAACCTGACCAGACCTTGACGGCTTATTTCAAAAATATAGTGTGAGTACTCACTGTGCCAAAACCAATCTCTTAGCTTAAAATAATCTAATCCAAACTATTTTAGCCTATTAGAACTGCCTCCTAGAATCGTGTCATTCTGTCATCTTTTAAACTGAAAACTGTCATCTGTCATTCTGAGCTTTAAAATTTAAAATCCGAAAAACTACTTTCACAAAATCGTCCGTATCTCCGGAACCGACTTCCTACTCCTTATAGTGCCTCCGTAATTACGCTCGACGCGCGCGAGTAAATTTGCTGCGATTTGACATTTTGCACAATTTCAGCCATGTGTAAAAATCAGCAGCTTCTTGCTTTCCTTTGCTAAAATTCGTTTTAACCTGCTGGTTACACATAGAGCATTGCTAAAGTGAGCCTGAACTAATAAAAACTAAATATCACCCACCCTGAACCTCTAGAGGGAATTAAAAGCATTTTTAGAACATTTCTCACTTCATTGTCATCACATTCAACGCATTTTGGGCCTGTGTTTCAAACCTCTACCTGTTTTCCTCTAAGCTTGCTGGAGGGGAACTGGAACTGTGTATTGCATTATAAAGTGTGATTTGTTGGGATTCTTGAAGACTGTGTGCTCTCCTTCCATTTCTTATATTGCATAGGGGGGGGGAGTGAATTGTCAAGGAAAAGTGATTACATTGTCTTTTGTTGAAGCCATATCAAGTTATTTTCTGTACTGCATTTCATTCATCATTGCGTTTCCTTGAACCATATAAAGCATTCTTTCCCACATTATTCTTCTGTTCCTATTCATAAGTTACCTCTTGCTGATTACTGCTCATATTCACAAGTGTAATATCCATTATCAATTTATTTATAGAAGTGTGATATATATATATATAGTTTAAATTTTCAAATAAACCTTTTAATTTGCAAAACAAACCTACTTCTTGGCTCAGTGGGGTCAGGGGGATTCTAAGAGGGGGGTGTTATACAAGGGTTGTCATCCAGAGTACTGAACTGGATATAAAAATACATCAATAAGGGTTTTCCTCAGCATCCCAGACTAGGCATTGACTTAGCTGTAGTGTTGATTGAATATCGCTTACACAAGCTCCTATCGACCTTCTTGGTGTCCTGGGTATCACCTACACCAACTATTCAGATGATACCCACATCATCATCCCTATTGCAGGCACGTAAGACATTGACTCAAATAAATAATCACTAAATAAAATCTACCAAACCATGCAGGCCTGGATGCCCCAGCATGGCCTTTGCTTAAATGATGAAAAAACAGAGCTACTTCTCATAGGCTCACAAAACCGTCTAAACAAACTCTCTGACACCTTCAAATCCTTCGTTATTGATGGGATAATGATCAACGTCTCCAAGGAAGTAAAAACCCTGAATATTTACCTTGACTCAGCACTAACCGTAACCAGATAAGTCACGCCACGGCCTCGGTGGCAGCTTACACTTCAAAACACATCAATGTCTGTAGACCTTTCCTGACATCTGAAAGCTGCATCATGCTTGCTAGAGCACTCATCCAGAATAGACTACTGTAATGCTCTCTATGCAGGCTCTAACATCCGCAATATAAAAGAAATGCAGGTGATCCAAAACAATGCCCTAAGAGCAGCCCTCAACACCCCAAAAAACAAACACATCACAATGGCGAGACAGAATGGTTGCTGGTCCACGAACAAATCTTGTTCAAAACCCTTTCCTTGACACATGAATGTCTGTCCAACTCATACCCCAAGTACCTATCCAACAAATTCACTAAAAACCAATCCAATAGGCCCACTTGCTGAGCCCACTTGCACCTACTCACCATATCCAGATTCAAATGACAGAAGGCAAGGGGTGGTAACTTCCCTGTAGTAGCTGCCAAATACTGGAACACTCTTCTATCAGCACTAAGATCCGATTCCTCCTATTGGTCCTTCTGAAAAAGCTTGAAAACCTGGCTATTCACTCAAGAGCTGCTAAAGTAGCTCCCTCTTACAATCCACCTGAAATACCTACTATGACTAATACTATTAACCGTATGCATTACTTTGAACTCCTATAATTCTTCACAATATAAATCACTAAGAATCGCTACACATGTATATATCACTGAGATTAGCTACGCATGTATGTATGTACTTTCTGCTGTATTGTCAAAAAAAATAGCACCCAGATGCCTCAGGGCTGGGTGTGCTTTACAAATGTCAAAACAAATAAATAAATAAATGAATCCCAAAAGGAGAACTGGCAGAAGAAAAATGGGTCCATATCAATCAGTTCAAAAGCTGTCACCCGAGACCAGCTTTACGACTGATTGAGGAGCCAAATGAAAGACGAGCAGAGGAACAGTCTGAAGAATGAAAAGGAAGGATGAAAAATCAGATGGAAATTAAGATATATATACACAGAGAGTCATTTACTTAGAGCCTATTGTAAAGAGAAAGAAAATAAATACATAAGGTTTTGTGAAATGGTGAAAATGTTGTGCGTTCTAATTGTATGCTGTTGTTGTTTTGTTTTTGTCAATTCTGTGTAAATCTCTGGAATAAAGGGGTTGCCGTGCTACACCACCCAACCTAAAGATGAAAGGGGAGGCTGGAGTGCCCACACCCTGATGAATGAAGAAAGGGGTTACCATGCTACTCCCCCCACTAACCCAGAGATGGAAGGGGAGACTGGAGTGCCCACTCCCTAATTAAGGAAATTGAGCCAGATGGGCTCCAACAAAAACAAAAATATAAGAAAAAGAAAAGGGGACTTTGAATGAAACCCCACTGTGCCCTCTTCTTTCCCCACCAAAGAATCCTCAAAGAATCGGGGCAGAGGGGGGGGTGGCATGTGGGATGTAATCAGAGGCCTCAAACCAATGGAACTGAAGGGCCATGTGAAAAAGGCCTACCTGGCATTACCAAAGGAAATGCGGCATTTTAATTCACAAATGCAGAAGAAATTCAAAGGTCCCTATCGCATAAAAAACAGGATTTTTAAACACTGACACCAAAACGCCTTTGCATGTGTCTCTGCAAGTTAAAGCAAGACATGACAAAAATTTCTCCGTGCCAACATAAAGATGTCAAGGAAAAGACATGGGGCCTCATTACGACCCTGCCGGTCCGGAAAGAACGGTGGTGGTAAATCCGCCACCGCCGTTCTTTCCGGACCAGCTGATTAAGAGTCCTGCAGGGGGAGGTGTCACTCCCGCCAGGTCTGACCTGGTGGGTTTAACACCACCCGCCTGCAGGCGGACATGGAAACACTGCCACCATTACAGCATGGTGCGGTGTTTCCACTTCCCCATTTCCATGGGGTCCTATGGAACTCCATGGGAATGGGGATTAACAGAATTCCGCCTCTGGAATTACCGGGTCACCGGGGTTGTAATGCCCCGGTGATTCCGGCAATCACAGAGGCGGAATGGTAATATGAGTCCGGCGGTAACCTGATGGAATTTCCAGCACGGTTACCGCCGGACTCGTAATGAAGCCCCATGGTGTGTGTGTTAACAAAAGGTAATGTAGATTATGCTTCATATACAAAATACCAGAAAACATTTGAAAAGAAAAGCTCACTTGGTTGCCATGAAAATATCCTGTAGACCTGAGGCAGACTATGTGGGTTTCCTTCTGCAAGGAAAATCCAGAGGAGGCTAAAACAAAAATGTAATCCGAGTGCACATTGCAAAAGCACATCACATTGCGGGCTGAGAAATAAATGCAGCAATATTCACTGAAGCTGCCAACCATCAAATTGTGGCGCACAATTCAGACTCCATTTTTAGCAGAAAAATGAACAGCAGATAATTGAAAATGTATTTTATTAATGACTGAAAGAAACAGCCCTGCACTTTCAGCGCAAAAGCAAAGTGGACCCTGAAAATCACTGTATGTCAAGGAATCAAGGCCAGTGTTAGAACAATGCAATATGTGGGTTCCTTTCAGCCAAGGACAAATGGTGGGCCTCTGGGCAAACTTCATAAAGAACTCCCCCAGCTATACAACTGCAATAAAGTGTGACCTGCTAAGAGTGTCCAAAACCAAGTTTCAGCCAGTCTTGCTGTCTCTGAAGGCAGGTCTATGCAGAGCAAATGGCTCTGTTGCCAAGGCCCCAGGTTTTACCACTGGAAGCTACCAACTTCAAACAACAAAGAGCATAATATAAGAAAAAAATACTCTGGTCACAGGCTGGCCCAGAGAAGCAAATGGTGCTGGAGATAGGAGGCCTCCAGTTTGCATATCCCAAAGATTTACTATTATTTTAAAGGGACTATTATCATTTTGGTCTTATTCTCAGCAACCATAATCGCACTTCCTTGATTGATGAGTCATTTTTTTAAACAATTTCCCAGCGATTTTGTTGAATATAATCCATCCACTTGTGACATAGGGAATTGTAATGGCAAGTTAACATGGTTCCTGGCTGATTTTAACGTGTCCCGAATGTGAGAGTTGGCGTGCTGGTGGAGCTTGACATTAGGAATATGTAGGACTGTGGGGAATAGATTGCGTGTTCCACATGATTATGCTTTTGTAAAAATGGCGGAAAATTGACAAACGGCCATGCAGCATGGTGCGAACCCAGCTGTTGTTTTATTGAATTCCCCCTGATTAGCTGAATTGGGAAATATATATATCATGGCAGTTACTAGTAAATCACAAAGATTTTGACACATAACTAGTTTTTGACAGACATCTGACCCGAGAACAAATGGGGATTGCAAATGGCAGCTGCCATATGTCTGCTCCAGAAAACTAAGCCAATCCATAAAGACGGGATGGATTTGGGAGGAGAGAGAAGAGTAACTCTTCAATCCTATTTGCAGAAACTCTTGCAGGGTACTCCCCAAGATTGTAAACTTGATTGTGACATTGCTGCTATATAAAGTTGATGCACTATGAAGAAGGGACAGTGCTGCTGAAACTTTCCATTTGGCAGCCGCAATGTCATGTTATGTTATGTTATTTGGCATTTATATAGCACTCTATGTATCATTAGTATGACCTCAAAGCGCTGGTAGGTTGAACGCCCTTTGGGACCGTAGTCCAGGTCAGTTGAGAGAGTAAGGTGTCGTAGGGTGCTTGGGTGCACCAGTTGTCAATCTGGAAAAGTGAATACCCTTCATTTGAATGGTAGACGTAACTTGATGGCCGTAAGCAAACCGTTTTAGGCACCGAATTATAGAAATATGGACTGTTATGCTTGACCAACAAGCGGCCATTTTAAACGTAGCAAGAATCGCCATTTTGCTTGTTAACCATTGCTCATTGCTTTCTGTCTAAAACTGCTTTGCAGCTTGCAATTCTTGCGGATTCTGCTTACTCTGCTCAACTGTTAACATTGTTGTCTCAATATGAAAGGGCAAGGTCGCGGGACTGAGGAGTTTGTTGAAAACTCCTCATGAGTAGCCCAGAAAGGAATGCCCACGCTCCCTGTCTGTAGCCTTGAGGGAGAGCTGCAGGGCATTTAATCACTTCACAGCTGCCAGCCAGTCTCGTACAATGGTAGAATGTGTTAGAATAAAACAGCTAAAGGCTTGAATTATGCTCTTCCTACGGCCCCCCTTCGCAAAACCCTGTAGAGCGTGTCGGCTCCCAGGACACGAATAGCACCTCATAGATAGCAAAGCATGGAATGTGGCTCTTCCCCCATGTGCAGCTTGCTTCCAAGAACAGAACCACCGTGTTCTGTTCAACAACTAAAAGATGCCTCCGCACTTTCTAAATTGCACATTGTTACTAGAATAGACATCGAAAGTGTCATAATTGTCATACCCATCGGAAATGTCCATCGTCATCCCGAGTTCAAAGAAACTTAATAAAGGAGGGTGTTAAACATGACATAGCTGATTGTATGATATGCATTTTGTATATATGTAACTGATGTACGTAATTCGCTCTCTTGCGTCCCTCGAGGTCTAGGAAACTCACGTCGCGGGGCATGAGACCTGAATTGGCCAATTGGGACTATTTTTGCTTGCAATAAACCCTAGCATTGGGAATTTGAACCTTGTGCCTGGCGCATCTTTTCATGTATGGTTATTGCCTTGTTTCCATATCGCGAAGGACCCCTAGGGGTCCCTTTCACAGTTATGGGTGCAGCTGATGTAATTGCCTGATGGTAGCTGCATCCTAGCATTAGGTGTGGTGGTATTGATATCAGTTGAATGTTTGCAGCCTGGCGGGTGGACACCAAGACTGGGTTGTGGCTGCATTAGGCCTATAGGATGCATATGTGTGCAGCTAGGCTAGTTTTTCATGGGATATAGCTGTGTTTTATTAGAATGATGAGGTGTTCATGGGGTAATGTTCGTATGTGAGCAGCTAGGCCAAAATTGATTGTGGGGTGAATCTGCACTGTAATTGTGTGATGGTGTAGAGTAGAGAGTAAGTATAGTGATAGGCGAGGTGAGTGTTTGGGTTGAGTTATGATCTGAAACATAGGTAAGTAATTACAGTATTGTCTCAGGCGGCACTTTCTAGTTGTGAGTCGAGTGAGTGAGAGCAATTCCAATTGTGCAACGCATGCAAATGAGTCACAGTGCCATCTCAGGGTGTACTTTCAAGATGTGAGTTAAAGTAGTTTTCTAGATGTGAATGAATCTAACAAGAACAATTGCTAAGATTGTAAATAGTCACAGTACCATCATAGTGTGCACCCTCTAGATTTAAATCAATGTAACAAGACCAGTTCTAGGAGAGCGGCGAGAGGCAGGCAAATCACACCGCTATCTCAGTGGGCAGCCTCCAGATGTGAATCATTCCAACAAGAGCAACCTCCAGGTGAACGGTACAGGTAGATGTCATGATGCCTACCTCCAAGGAGCCAGTCCGACCCAGCAACCCCAGAGGCAGGCATCATGACATCTACCTGTACCGTTCACCTGGAGGTTGCTCTTGTTGGACTGATTCACATCTGGAGGCTGCCCACTGAGATAGCGGTGTGAATCTGCACTGTAATTGTGTGATGGTGTAGAGTAGAGAGTAAGTATAGTGATAGGCGAGGTGAGTGTTTGGGTTGAGTTATGATCTGAAACATAGGTAAGTAATTACAGTATTGTCTCAGGCGGCACTTTCTAGTTGTGAGTCGAGTGAGTGAGAGCAATTCCAATTGTGCAACGCATGCAAGTGAGTCACAGTGCCATCTCAGGGTGTACTTTCAAGATGTGAGTTAAAGTAGTGAATGAATCTAACAAGAACAATTGCTAAGATTGTGAATAGTCACAGTACCATCATAGTGTGCACCCTCTAGATTTAAATCAATGTAACAAGACCAGTTCTAGGAGAGCGGCGAGAGGCAGGCAAATCGCACCGCTATCTCAGTGGGCAGCTTCCAGATGTGAATCAGTCCAACAAGAGCAACCTCCAGGTGAACGGTACAGGTAGATGTCATGATGCCTACCTCCAAGGAGCCAGTCCGACCAAGCAACCCCAGAGGCAGGCATCATTTCCCCCAGAGGAGTGCCAGTGGGCCCAAGCTGGGGCCCTTTGGACGCAGTCCTGGCGCCTTAGGCGCCAAGCTCATGTTGGACCCCTGTCCTGGCGCCTTAGGCGCCAGGCTCATAAAGCTAGACATGTGTTCAAGTGTTTTAATGTGCACTTACCTGATGCAGACCATGCTGCCACATCCAGGCCCTCTTGAGGCCTGAATGGAACTACTTTACCTGTGGGATTACTTTCCACCCGGGTGTGGTCAGGGAAGCATACATACCTGATCGGAGGAAGAATACACAATTGGAACTTCATCCAAAGCTATTTAAAACACACCCGATCAGCAACTCACGCTTTGCGTTGTTCTGCTCCTCGCAGCTGGACGCTCACCGTGTCAGCTGCTGCATCTGGACCACAGCCACGCCTGTCAGAATCCTGGGTCACCTGCAAAGGGAGACAAAAGACCTTACCTGCTAAATCAGCACCACAGAGACATCACACCGACGATCCTGCAAAGGAAGACAACGTTTTAAAAGCATTTCGCTACGATCGCTGCAGCGCTGCATTTCACTCACCTTTCCTGGACGCCACCATCTTCAGCAGCGATCATCCGGATCCGCAGCCACTTCCCAGAACCTAGAGAGAAAGACAAGAACAAGGTGAGAGAAGGAAGGGAATAGGAAAAGCTCAGTTTCCTTCTAAGTCTTACCTGTTGGGTCATTACCATTTCATTTCGGGTCTTGCCGCTTCCAGGCATCCGGACCCCGGCCCCTCTGGGGAAAAAAGACAAAAACATTGAATGAGCGAATGCAAGACATTACCCGAGCGCTCATCCAGAACTTGCCTGTCATTTACTGGAACTGCACGTTTCACTTCGGGTCGGCACCATATCTCCGGCACTCCGAACCCCGGCCCCTAAGGGGAAAAAGACAATGAACCTTATTATTAAGCTTGGACTTTTGGACTTGCAACAGAACTTTTACAGAGCCTTACCTGAATAGTCAAGCTTACCTGAACTCCCATCAATCCTCAATCCAGTGAAGTAACTGGGTTTCAACGCGCCCCTGCATCAGAAGCAGGATGGAGAGCTCATCTTTCCTGACCCTAAGGTGAGACTTCACGGGGAATCGTGGAAGGGAATCGTGGAGGGTTGGAAGAGAGTGGGAGGCTTGAGCATAACTCAGTCAGTAGGTAATACTCCCTTTTCATGCACAGGGGAATATTCCTGCGAGCCGGAGAAGCCAGAGTAGAGGGGCCCTTCCTGTCCATCTTCAGAGTCCTGCGCTTCACCATTGAAGAAGCATCAGCACTCGAAGCCAGACCTGCGCCTCCGTAGGAATCAGGTGAGCGTTACAGAACGTGAAGCCTACCCACAATTTCCCACCCGGGCGCTATGGAGACTTCCGAGACTGACCAGCTGGCCCAGCTTTTGGGAGAATTACTGTCGGAGGTGCACTCAGCCCACCAGGAGACTAACACTCTCAAAAGAGAACTGATCTTATCCAAGGAAAGAACAGATGACCTAGCCAAAAGGTTATTACAGGCCCAGGCAGGGCACACTCCTTTACCTAATTCCGGAGACATTTCCACATCAATGGGTTTGAGTAACCCGGTACAAATTAATCTACCTGGACACATGCCTTTGGCCTCGCCTGAACGTTTTGCGGGGGATCCCAAGAAATATGCCGTCTTTATGAACCAATGTCGTTTACACTTTCTATGCAGACCCGGAGCCTTCCCTAACGATCAGACCAAGGTAGCCTTTATACTATCTTACCTCAGTGGCAGTGCTGCCGATTGGTCTATTCCATTGGTAAATCAGGATGATCCCATTCTCCAGGATTTTTAGGGCTTCCAGGCCAGCATGGAAAGATTGTTCGCTCGACACTCTCAAGGACAGGCTCTTGATAACGAACTGCTATCCTTACGACAAGGTAATCAGGATCTTCTGTCCTACTTTGCCACCTTTAACAGACTGGTTGTGGAAACTGGATGGCCAGAAAACAAAAGGATCACATTGTTTCATCGAGGCCTGCGCGGAGAGCTTAAGGACGTTCTAGCTCAGATAGTAAACCCACCCTAGGTCTGCGCAGACTACATAGACCTGGTGGTTCAACTTGATCACAGACTTCAAAATAGAAAAGCAGATCGGTTCAAGTATGAAAACCGAGTACCGATCAAAACCCACGCTAACTCCAAGAGTACCGACGTATCTGAACCTATGCAAATCGGTGGCGTTAAAGGACCATTAACGCAGAAAGAACGAGAGAGGAGGCGGCAAATGCAACTTTGTCTGTATTGTGGGACTTCCGGTCACTTTCTTCGAAATTGTCCAGTTAAACCACTTAAGAAGGTGGTTGGAGCTACTGATAACGAATTATTGACACCTGATTCGGGAAACGACCTAGCCCGACAAGCGTAGGGGTCCGCTTGCCGAGCTTGAAAACTAACTCTTTGACCTCGCATTTTGTCATGCCAATGGTGCTCGTGGACCCAAAACAGCCTGAGCAGTTGCATGCTATAAAAGCATACATCGACAGTGGAGCTATTGGAAATTACATAGACCGTGAATTGGCTTCCAGGATTAAGCTTCCTCTCCGCCCGAAAGTAACCCAAGATGTCATTACTACAGTAGATGGAACCGAAATCCTCAGGGCCAGTAACGCATTCCACTGTTGAAGTGACTCTGGTGGGTCAGGATGGACATCGGGAAGCAATCGTGTTTGATGTGATCAAGGCCCCACAATTTCAAGTAATTCTTGGAATTCCTTGGTTAGAAACACATAATCCCAGAATTGACTGGCGAGCAAAGAAGATAGGTTTTCCTGATTGTGAACCAACTTGTTATCCAAGAAATCCAGCTATGGGTCTAGCCTCAGCAACTTCCACCCCTGTACAGCTACCGTCAGAATACCAAGAATTCCAAGACGTTTTTCAGAAAGAACAGGCTAACACGTTACCTCCCCATCGGTCTTATGATTGCCAAATCGATCTGGTACCCAATGCTCAACTACCTTGTAGTAGGATTTATGCTCTTACGGAACCTGAGAACCTGCATTTGCGTCAGTATTTAGATCAGTACCTAGCCAGTGGTTTTATTCGCCCGTTCAAGTCTCCTGTCTCTTCAGCTCTGTTTTTCGTGCCAAAAAAAGAAGGCGACCTTAGAACGTGTATAGACTATCGCGCCCTAAATCAAATAACGATTAAGAATCGTTATCCTCTGCCCTTGATCCCTGAGCTTATCGACCAGGTGAAAGACGCTTGTGTGTACACCAAGTTAGATCTCCGAGGAGCTTATCACCTGGTGCGCATAAAAGAAGGCGACGAACGGAAGACTGCATTCCGCACCAAATTTGGGCTCTTCGAGTATCAGGTGATGCCCTTCGGGTTGTGCAATGCACCTGCCGCCTTTCAGTACTTTATGAATGATGTTCTTCGGGAACTTATCGATGTCTGTGTCATTGTTTACATTGACGACATCCTGGTGTACTCTTCTTCAGAATCTGATCACAGAAAACATGTTAGGGCAGTTCTTGAGAAATTGCGCCAGCACAGACTATTTGCAAAACTCGAAAAATGCATTTTTCACACCACAGAAGTTGAGTTTCTCGGATTCATCCTGACACCTCAAGGAGTCCGAATGGACTCGCGAAAGGTGGACGCCATCCTCAAATGGCCATCTCCTAGCTCGGTGAAGGGAGTTCAGAGCATGCTCGGCTTTGCCAATTTCTATCGAAGATTCATCCCGGAATTTTCCCGAACAGTCCAACCCATCACCGCTCTCCTAAAGAAAAACAAACGCTTCGAATGGACTCTTGAAGCCGAACAAGCCTTCCAGGACCTGAAAACCAAGTTCACCTCTGCACCTGTACTGAAACACCCGCACCCAGATCTCCCGTACATAGTGGAAACCGATGCATCCAGTTCGGCCATGGGAGCTGTCCTCTCGCAAAGAGACCCAAAAACTAACCAACTACACCCAGTGGCCTTTTGGTCCAGAAAATGTTCTCCTCCTGAAATCAACTACGCAATTACCGATAAAGAGTTACTGGCCATCAAATCTGCTTTCAAGGCTTGGCGTCACTATCTTCTCAGGGCAAGACACACCATTACCGTAATTACGGACCACAGAAACTTACAGTATTTAAAGACGGCCAAAGCTCAATCTTCACGACAACTCCGATGGGCTCTATTCTTTGCGGAATTTGATTTTGTAATTACCTATGGCCCTGGCTGCAAGAATGGAAAAGCGGACGCCTTATCCCGGATTGGCATGGAAGAACCTAATTCGAGCTTAGAACCTGTGCCCATCATACCTGAGCAAAGAATCTTAGGCTTAACTTCATTGCACACTATTGAGGACATCCAAACGCAAGTAAAACAACTTCTAGACTCTTCAACCTTACTGGAATGGAGTCAGAAGGGTCCTTATTACACCATTAAGGATGACTTACCCTACTTCCAGGAGCGGTTGTTTCTGCCAAGTAAAGAATTGAAAGAACTTGTTATTGCCCATCATCATGAATCTTTAATGGAAGGACATCCTGGTATCGCTAAAACGGAGGAAAAAATCAAACGTCACTTCTGGTGGCCTTCTTGGAGAAAAGACATAAAGTCTTTTGTTCTGTCTTGCGGAATTTGTGCCCAAAACAAGGCTCAAAAGAAAAGGCCAGCCGGCCTACTTCAACCCTTGGATATTCCACCGGCACCATGGCACACCCTGTCAATGGACTTTATAACCGACCTGCCTCCTTGTGCTGGTTACAACACAATCCTTGTAATTGTGGACCTATTCACCAAGATGGCTCACTTTATCCCTTTAAAGGGTTTGCCTTCTGCGTCCACCTTGGCTAAGGAATTCCAGGAGAATGTAGTTCGTATACATGGTTTCACTTCCATATTAGTCTCGGATCGTGAAAGTCAATTTATCTCCCATTTTTGGAAGAAGTGTTGCCAACTAGCACAAATAGATGTGCGGTTATCCACCAGCCACCACCCCCAGAGCGACGGACAAACCGAGAGAACCAATCAGACTCTCGAGCAATATCTTCGGTGCATGTTACACCAATCCGAGTTAAATTTGGAAAGACATCCTTTGGATCGCAGAATATGCATACAACAATTCAGTGCATTCGGGAACCGGACAAACCCCCTTTTATACTTTGTATGGTCACCATCCTCGGACCTCTGACCTAGATCCACCTATGACCCTGGAAATGCCTGCAGTAAATCATCTGCATTCCACAATAACCCGAGCCTTCAAAGAAGCTGCAACTCATTTACAGCAAGCCAAGAAAAAGTATAAAGAAAACGCAGATTTGCACCGAAGTAAAACTCCTCCTTACCAAGTAGGAGACCAGGTATGGCTAGCAACTAAACACTTACCCCTCAAGGGCCCGCGAACCTTCAATCCCAGATTCATAGGACCTTATCCCATCAAGGCTATAATCAACTCAGTGGCCTTTAAACTGGATCTACCGTCCAACATGCGTATACATCCAGTTTTTCATGCATCACTTTTGAAGCCCGTACAACCAGGGGTTCAAATTGAAGGGGAATTTGAATTCGAAGTTAAAGACATTTTAGACTCCAAGGTGGTAAAGTCGAAACTCTTCTATCTTGTTGACTGGAAGGGATATGGACCTCAGGAGAGATCGTGGGAGCCTAGTAACCATGTCCACGCACCTCCATTAGTACAAAGGTTTCACCGGAGATTTCCGAACAAGCCAAAACCCCCAGAGGGAAGAACCTTGGGAGGGGCCTTGAGGGGGGGTACTGTCATGATGCCTACCTCCAAGGAGCTAGGTCCGACCCAGCAACCCCAGAGGCAGGCATCATTCCCCCAGAGGAGTGCCAGCTGGGGCCCTTTGGACGCAGGCTCATGTTGGACCCCTGTCCTGGTGCCTTAGGCGCCAGGCTCATAAAGCTAGACATGTGTTCAAGTGTTTTAATGTGCACTTACCTGATGCAGACCATGCTGCCACATCCAGGCCCTCTTGAGGCCTGAATGGAACTACTTTACCTGTGGGATTACTTTCCACCCGGGTGTGGTCGGGGAAGGATACATACCTGATCGGAGGAAGGATACACACTTGGAACTTCTTCCAAAGCTATTTAAACCAACCCGATCAGCAACTCACGCTTCGCGTTGTTCTGCTCCTCGCAGCTGGACGCTCACCGTGTCAGCTCCTGCATCGGGACCTCAGCCACGCCTGTCAGAATCCTGGGTCACCTGCAAAGGGAGACAAAAGACCTTACCTGCTAAATCTGCACCACAGAGACATCACACCGACGATCCTGCAAAGGAAGGCAACATTTTAAAAGCATTTTGCTACGATCGCTGCAGCGCTGCATTTCACTCACCTTTCCTGGACGTCACCATCTTCAGCAGCGATCATCCGGATCCACAGCCACTTCCCAGAACCTAGAGAGAAAGACAAGAAAAAGGTGAGAGAAGGAAGGGAATAGGAAAAGCTCAGTTGGGTCATTCCCATTTCATTTCGGGTCTTGCCGCTTCCAGGCATCCGGACCCCACCGCCTATGGGGAAAAAAGACAAAGACATTGAATGAGCGAATGCAAGACATTACCCGAGCACTCATCCAGAACTTACCTGTCATTTACTGGAACTGCACGTTTCACTTCGGGTCGGCGCCATATCTCCGGCATTCCGAACCCCGGCCCCTAAGGGGAAAAAGACAATGAACATTATTATTAAGCTTGGACTTTTCGACTTGCAACAGAACTTTTACAGAGCCTTACCCGAATAGTCAAGCTTACCTGAACTCCCATCAATCCTCAATCCAGTGAAGTAACTGGGTTTCAACGCGCCCATGCATCAGAAGCAGGATGGAGAGCTCATCTTTCCTGACCCTAAGGTGAGACTTCACAGGGAATCGTGGAAGGGAATCGTGGAGGGTTGGAAGAGAGTGGGAGGCTTGAGCATAACTCAGTCAGTAGGTAATACTCCCTTTTCACGCACAGGGGAATATTCCTGCGAGCCGGAGAAGCCAGAGTAGAGGGGCCCTTCCTGTCCATCTTCAGAGTCCTGCGCTTCACCATTGAAGAAGCATCAGCACTCGAAGCCAGACCTGCGCCTCCGTGGGAATCAGGTGAGCGTTACAGTAGACAAGAAACAGTACTAGCTTGGTGGGTGCCTTCCAAGGGTGAATCAGACCAGCAAGAGAAATTCCAGCTGTGTTGTGCAGGCGAGTAAGTTGCAGTGCTATTACAGTATTATCACAGTGGGCACTTTCTAGGTTGAGTCAATGCAATGCTAATATTTTCTAACTTTTCTAATAGCTTTCTAGCAATTATCTGACTGTGCGATGCAGACTAGTAAATTCACAGTACTATCACAGTGGGCACTTTCCAGGAATGATTCAATGCAATGTCAACAAGTTTCTAGGTGTGCAATGCAGACTAGTAAATTCACAGTACTATCACAGTGGGCACTTCTGGGTTTGAGTAATGTGGGTTGATGTGAGCCAATATTTTCGCAGTCCTATCTAAATGTGGCAATGGCTAACATTCACAATCATGCCTAGATGCGATGCGGGCTAATATTCACAGAGCTGTCTAAACGTGGCAGTGGCTAGTGTAAATGATGATATCTAAATGTGGTGCTGGCTAACAATCATAGTTTGTACTACATGAGGCACAGGCTAAAGTTCATAGCTAATTTTAAAGGTAATATTGATAGTTAGAACTACTTGTGGCACTATTTCAAAAAAGGTAGCAGGCACTCGTCTCCAGAAAGAACAAGGCATGATAGATAACCTGTTCTGAGATGAGAGTTTGCAGCACACACTTTTTGCTCACTGTACCTTTCAGAGATGGGAAATATCCATTTGATTATCAGTCTTTGTCCTGCCAACACATGAGCAGTCCAGCACCGAAATGCTATGACAATTCCTCTCTGAACAAGAGTACCTACAGCTACCCCATACACGTGTTTCAGCCTTGTTGGGCCTCATCAGTGAGGTGAAGCTTTGCCTCTCTGAGCACAGTGAGCAGGGAGTCCACGTCTGGTTGCCCCCAGGTAACTTAGGGTGACCAACCCAAAGTTCCTTGCAAATATTTCAAAAAAGGTAGCAGGCGCTCCTCTCCAGAAAGAACAAGGCATGATAATCTGTTCTGAGATGAGAGTTTTCAGCACACGCTTTTTGCTCACTGTACCTTTCACAGATGGGAAATATTCATTTGCATATCAGAACAGGTTATCATGCCATGTTCTTTCTGGAGAGGAGCGCCTGCTACCTTCTTTGAAACTACTTGTGGCACTGGCTAACCTACACAATCCTGTCTGGTTGTCAAGCTGGTTAGTATTAACATCCGGGCCTGATAGTTTTTTTATAAAGATGCACGCTGAATCATATGAATAAACACAGCAAGCTTTATTGTAGTTTTCGTGTAACACACTTAAGACCCTCAGCCTTACTCTCAGTTCTCCCAAGCCAACTGCCTCCTCTCAAACACAAACATTCTTATCTCAGAACCAGTTTACATCACAGACCGCTTACATTCTACCCATTGCTCTGATCTTTACAGTGGGTTTAAATAACACATCCTTTTCCCTTAACCAACAAAGTAAAACATGTTTTTCTTTTTTTTAACATTTTATAAACAATGTAGAACAGACCCTGATAACACAACACCAAACTACAGTAACATACACTGGAGGTAATAGCAATCAGAAATACATTTACATAACTGGTTAAACTCTATTGAACTCTACTCTACACATAACTCATCACATCAATATTGAAATAAAACTGTCACACCATTTTATAATTGCGCTAGATATAGCACAAGATATAAATGTACTAAAAATAGCACCAACTACAATGTAGTAAACATAGCACCAGGTACAATAGTACTTATACCACACAAGGCATCATACATTCAGTAACATGTATGAACCTTATCTCCATACCAGCACCTCAACTCACCTTACCCACCTTAGCTATTCTCGATACATTCCACACCTGACCACTCTCCAACCTCACAGCTCCCTTGAGCACGTGTGCCACTGGCACAGGATCAGAATACAATAAATCCCCTTTCCTTGATACCACACCCTTCCTCACACGCACCATGTCACCAGCCTCCACAACATTTACTTTCCTTGGAACTTTTTCATTGGTTTTCCTTACCCACCGCTCTTTCCGTTCATCCATTCTTTTGCTGATCTCTTCCACCACACCATCAGTTTCTCTTACCCTCCCCAACCATGCCAGAGACAACATAATATTTGGTCTCCTACCTCTCATGAGCTCAAAAACGCGGAGTCCTGTTTCCATATGGGAGCCATGCGTAGAGCATATAAACCTTCCTTTATGGCCACCTTTTTGTCGCTGCCACATGCCACAGCCAAACTAACAGCATACATAATAGTGCAATTTAGTCTCTCAACCATTCTATTGCTCTGAGGCTGATACAGCGCAGTACATTTATGTCTTACACCACATTTCTCCAGATATTCCCTGAACATACCACCAATGAACTGTGGACAATTATCGGTAAGTATGGTTCTAGTCAAACCCTCCCTCTGAAATATGGTCTGGAGGAATTCTACCATACCCTGACCCATCACATCCCTTCCTTGAATTCACTCCATTGTGAAAACTTATCTATCAATACAACCACAAATCTGCCATGTCCATGACCCAACTCCATTGTTCCTAGGATATACATGGCCAAATCTTGCCAGACACCACTCGGTACCTCAACTTTATTCATCGGCTGCAATCTAGCCTGAAGGTTTTTCCCCAACCTAGCACATTCCTCGCACCTTCCAACAACTCTTTCCACATCCCTATTGAATCCTGGCCACCAATAATCGACTTTTATTATTTCTTTGGTTTAAAAAATTCCAATATGACCTTGATACCCTATCTCGATCAACCTACTACTCAATCCATTTGGCACCACCAGCCGATCCCAATGATGCACCAATCCTTCCTTCAAACTCAATTCCAATCTCACTTCCCACAATCCCCTTTCTTCACCACTTAACAATCTTTTTTCAGGTCATCCATCCCACACAAATCCAATAATCCATCTCCACATTTCATCAATCTCAAGTGCCCTTTTCCATTCCTCCTTGGCTATCACTCCTTCATTGGTGACGAACACCAAATCCATAGTATTTTCGCTTATCCTATCTATATTTCTGGCTTTGTTGTCTGCTCTACCCTTGAGACATAATCTGCCTGAAAGTTGTCTCTACCAGTTATCACTTCAATTTTAAACTTATGGCATTGCAGTCTAGTCACCTAGCCAGCAACCCACCTCGATACCTTATCCAACCCTTTACTCTCAAAGATTGCTTTGAGTGGTTTGTGATCCGTCCGTAGTATAAACTCCTTCCCCCACAAAAAGTTCCTCAATTTTTCGATGCCCAATGGCAGGCCGGAGCCTCTTTTTCAAGCACCGAGTAATTTCATTCAGGACCCCTCAACATCCTAGAGGGATGCGTTACCACAACTTCATTTCCATCGCAATCCACCTCCAATAAAACATCACCTATACCTGATTCACTGGCATCCACAACAAAAATTGTTTCCTTCCTCGTATCAAACATGGCTAAAGCCTTCGACATGTCAATTTTCCTCTTTATCTCACAAAACTCTTTCTCACACTCATCATCCACACCTTTCTTTAGTAAAGACCTCAATTTCCTCACACCATCAACATAATTCTCTACGAATCTATGGTAGAACTCTATTATCCCCAGAAAAGATCTTAATTCAGCTTTATCTCTCGGAGACTGAATTCTCTTGATTCCTTCAACCAACTCTCTTTTAGGTTTTAGCCCTTCCTCAGAGATTTTATGGCCTAAATAGTCCACCACCTTGGTAGAAAATACTCACTTCTCTGCATGCAAGCCACGATCTTTGAAGACTTTCAACATCATTTCCACATTTCTTTCAAGTTCATCCTCACTTTCACCACATTTCAAGACGTCATCTTGAAAACACCATACTTTATCCATCCCCCTAAGTATTTTATCCATTACTTTCTGAAATACAGATGAGGCAGATATCAAACCAAATGGCATGCGCAAGAATTGAAATATACTATCATATGTAATAAAAACGTTGAGCTTTCTCGGTTCCCAATCCAAATCAACTTGATGGTATGCATTTGCCATGTCCAATTTGGTAAAAACCGTAGCATTTCCAATGCGACTCAACAATTCTCCCATATTAGGAAGTGGATGGCGATCAGCTATCACACACTTGTTTAATTATCTAAGGTTTATACAAACCCTCAACTCACCACTGGGTTTCATTACCACCACCAGGGGCGAAACGCATTCCACCGCTTCTGCGGGTTCAATGATTCCAGTATTCTTCAACCTTTTAAGTTCCTCATGCACTGCACTCTGCATAGACATAGGAACTGATCTCAGTTTAGCAGATACCGATACACCATTGTTTTCAGAGCAATCTCGTGCAACATACCTTTTAGGAAACCCACCTTGTTGGTAAACACTTCAGGACATTTCTCAATTAGTCCTGTCTTACCTCCCACATGAAGGACTTGTTCCTCCAAGTTCGGATCCAACCTTATGCCTAGACATCTTTGTTACCTCCATCCCATCAACATTTCCCCTCTCCTTGTAACTTATATCTTTCCCTGAGTTAACCTACCTTTAAACTCAAAATCAGCCATACAACATCCGATTACCTCTATCTTGCTACCATTGTAGCCACCAGGGTTTTTATCCGATGGAGAAAGATCTTCGACTTTGCCAACAACAACATTCTCATACACAGTTAGAGACATCAATGCTATTTTAGAGCAAGAGTCAACCATCATTCTTACTGACCGTCCATTCACATGAATCCATGCAATTGGATGTTCACAGTCATCCTCCTCCTTGCATTTCACCATGTGGACCATTACTACCTCAGTTTCTCCATCATCATCGTCATGTGACAAAGCTCTGTTACTTTCCTCCACATACATCACTCTCCTGCCATCGCCTATGGCATAATTTTTACAGCAATTTTCAAAATTTCCCCACTTTTTACACTTTCCACAAATTGTTCTCCTCGCTGGGCATATTGGAGAAGTAGACACATGCTTAACCACTCCTCCCTTTTTGGTGCTTTTACCAAAGTTTCTCTTTGCGTCACCTTATTATCACCCCTCTCATTTCCAGTTTCATTGCCTTTCACACTTCTATCTTCAGATTTCTTTTTATTTTTATGAAAATCTTTCTTCTGATCTACCACTCTCAAAACCTCACCTACAGGAGGTTTTGCCTCATTCACTGCTAACTTAGCAACACACTGTAGGGTATGCTCTACTCTCTTTGCTATACCTATGACCTCTTCGAGATCCGGGTCATCTTTTAACCATATCTCTTCACAGATCCTATCATTAGAGCAATGAAGCATACATTGATCTTGAATATGCTCATCAATTTAAAGATAGGTGTCTTAAAGCAGTAATACATTCCTCTACAGTTTCCCCTTCCTGTTGTGCCCTCATACCAAAATGATAGCGTTCTAGAACCATACTGATCTTTATTTCAAAATGCTTATCCAACATCAACAAAGCCATATCGAAATCATTTCCACCACCCTCCACATCCAGTTCTGCAATATCTGGCAGTGTCTCAAAGATTCTCTGAGCCTCATATCCTATAAAGTGCATTAGCATAGACACATTGCGTTCTGTGGACATGCCATTGCCACATGCAGCCTTCATGTAGTGAAGAAAACCTTTCTTCCAGGGACCCCATTTTATTTTAGGGTGCCCTGGGGTTGGCATAAACATTTGGGGGGCTGGAACCCCTGCCATTGCCATGATGGGACACTGCTCTCCAGGTATGTATGCAGGTCTGTTTATGATTTGGAGACTTGCATACTTGTTGAGATACTCTCAGCACCACTGACAGTAATGTGAGCAGATAGAAAATGTCCATTGATACCCAGGCTGGGAAATTCCACTCTTGGATTCCACGCTGTAATTGACACTGTGAGTTTTGAGTATGTGGTAATAAAACAAAATATATATACTGTTTGCCTGCATGTCAGATCGGCTTTCCAAACGGGCCCTGGGCGATATGTTGCTTAGCACAAGGATGTGCTTTTACAGAAGACGAAACGGATGGTCCGGAGCGTTCTTCCCTCTCCGCTCAGCTCTCCGTCTTCAATCACTCCGCGTAACAACATCACGTGATCATGTGCCTTACCAAAGGTCCTTTACTCGACCATTGCAACGCGTATGTATGCTGCAGCCCTGATGTGGGCTATGAACTCAGTCGTATAAAGCCGGCGTGCACCTGAGTCCCGGATGGGCTTCTTGGCTCCGTGCAGCAACTCTTCCCTAACAGTTCGGCCTCAGATAAGGCGATCTCAGCTGGCGCGCACCCAGGTCACTCGATAGGCCTCTCAGCTCCGTGCTGCCACTCCTCCCAAGCAGCCGCTCTTTGGATAAGGCGACCCAGGGCTTCCTCACTTCCCACTGCGGCCTGAGGAGCCCCACATCGCTAAAACACGGTGAGACCGATTACCAATCGTGTATGTGCTCTTTCCATCGGATGGTGCAGAGAGGGTGGGGAAAGCAGTCAAAGGCAACGCATTTCACAGAGACTAGGTTTCTTACCAACTTGGGTTCCTCGTCGCCAATATTGAGATGCACGCTGAATCATGTGAATAAACACAGCAAGCTTTATTGTAGTTTTCATGTAACACACTTAAGACCCCTAGCCTTACTCTCAGTTCTCCCAAGCCGACTGCCTCCCCTCAAACACAAACATTCTTATCCCAGAACCAGTTTACATTCTACTCATTGCTCTGATCTTTGCAGTGGGCTTACATAACAGTTTTGAAGGTAAGTACAGTAGCAGGGCTTCAGAGTACAGTGATTGCTGTACTCCCCACCCGGGCCACACCTACCTTAATAGTCGCTGCTGGTTGACGGCTGGCAACTGGCTTCCCCTGCTGACACATGCAGACACAATATGAAGCCGCCTCTGTAGGAGCCGCACTTTGCCTTGGGGTCCTTAGCCACAGGGGCTGCACGGGTAGAGGGCTGCCCTGGGAGGGTCAGTAATGACCACTAATCTGGTCTACCAGGGAGGTGGGAGGGTTAGGAGGCGGGAGGATGGTGGCAGAGGGAGATTCGAGTGAAGGAGAGGGTTGAGAAAAAGTGGGACTGCACGCGGCCCTGGGAGGGGGGCTCAAACAATTTTACAAGCCAAAATATAAGGCCCAAGAGGGTCATGGAAGCACACACACACTAACCTGGGTTGTCAGGGTGAAAGAGGGCACACGCAGGCAGTGCCGGTAGACTAAACCAAACACAGAAGGTAGGACAAACCAATCAGGGGAGGTGGGAGGGCTGGGAGGCGGGAGGAGGATAGGGGATGGAGATTCCAGGGAAGGAGAGGGTCAGGGAAAAGCGAGACTGTACATGGGCCTGGGGGGGGGGCTCAAACAATATTGCCAGCCAAAATATAAGGCCCAAGAGGGTCCTGGAAGCACAAGCACTATCCTGAGTTCCTGAGTTGCCTGGGAGAAAGAGAGTGAAAGGTGGTGGTGTACATGAACCACCAAGCCCCAAGCGTGGTGATGCTACAAGAGACACACACCCTGGGGGTCCTTAACAAAGGGTTTGCTGCAGTCTGGGGGCCACAGCGAAGCTACACTAATTATTCATCGCAATCCCATGGGGTCATGACGTTGATGCACCACTCTATCCCTTGTCAAGAAACTAAACGCTGTATAGACCCACTAGGCAGATATGTTATTTATAGGGTGAATTTGCAGGTATCACCACAACCTTAGCTAACACGTATGGCACAAATGTTGATGACCCTAAGTTCTATGGTCTGGTGCTGGACGTCATATTTGGGGGTGCCCACACATGTATTATTAGGGGAGTGGACTTCAATCTCATATTAAACTGTGTGTTGGACAGATCCAGATCCACTAAACGGGAATTAACCAATGCAGGCCGCACAGTTTTTAACATAATGCAACACCTTGATCTTATAGACAGAGAGTACAATATAGAATTAGTACAATATAGAATTAGAAAGTGGCTGAACACACCAAATTTAGTAATTGATATTAAATTACTTCAAAAACTCAGAGCTATGGAGTAGCTCATTAGTGATTCTTAAATGTTAAGGGTGCAAGGGAGAAAAAGCTGACTCTGGTATCAGAAAGTCAGAAACATACATTAGGAACAAACAAAGTGTCCATATTTCATGGGAACTCCCGTCCCCTGCACACCTAAATTTACTGAAATCAATTTTCAGTCAATTTTTTTTGAAAATATTTGTGTCTTGTTGTGCAATTCTACTATCAACATAAGTAAGGAGACAACCTTTCTAATGTACCTTATCAGATAATTTATTCAGAATGTCTAGTATTTAGACATATCTTTTTAAATTATTGAACTGTATCCCATAACCTGATAGGTCAATTCAAACATAATTTGTTACATCACTATATAACATTCATTACATCAATGCATATTTTCTTGATTAGAACTATTTACAAAAGTAAAACTCAAGGACAAGCTCGACGCGTTTCGAGAGCGTTCTCTCTTCTTCAGGAGCAAAAAATTATGACACAGGTAAAAGATAGCAAAATTCTCCCTCGCACAATTTACAACCACTCCCCTATGACTATGATGTTGATGTAGGATGGACATGCCACTACCCATCCCCCTTTGGCGCATGCCCCCCGCATGCTTGTCAAACCCGGTCTTTCTGGAGACGCTTCATAGTGGAGTGGTAGAGTTTTTCCAGAGAAATGACGGAACGGTATAGCATCACAGCACGGTCTGGGAGGCATTCAAGGTGTGGGTCTGGGGGAGATGATCTCTATTTCTTCAGGTGCTCTGAAGGACACTAGATGGGTCCTGGGAAGGGTAGAAACAGACTTCAAGAAGCTAGAGGATGACTATAGCAACACACAAGATCGCGCCCTGTTGGGTTGTATTAAGGGCAATCTTTTGAAGTTCAGGGAATTGGCGGATAGGGAGGTAGGGAGGTCCATTTGTTGTATTATCCCATTTGAGCGCACAGATACAGAGAGGCTGATATGGAGAGGCTGAGAGACTGGGCCGACTTCTTACTAATTCGGTGAGATCTGAGAAAGGGGTGCAGCATATTACGGGGATAAAGGGATCCGCTAGACTCACTCTTACTACCCCAAAGGCGATTAATGTGAATTGCATAGGTTCTATGACCAAAGGAGATTGCATCTGGGTGGAGCTGTATATTGCTAGGGAGGCCCAAAAAAGATGACCGGGCTCTAGTGAAGAGTAGGGGATCGTCCTTGAGATGAAGTGACCAGACCCCTGCCCGATCCTTCCAGAGGGTCCTGACATGCAGCTTGCTTTCCTGAACTTTAAACAGAGGTTTTCTATGTAAGTAGTATTGAACCCTTTGCAACCAAAAGGTGGGGGGTCTGCTGGCCTTAAATCATTTCCCTTTATGCTGGGCAGGAGGGGCAACACTGTGTAGATCGTTAGCCTATTTAACAAAAAAATATTAATTTAATTCCCCTTGGCAGAACACCACGGGGTGATTTTGGTTAAAATTAAAAATTAACAAAGCTCATTCCTGGTGTGTGCTGAAAGCTATAGATGGTAATTTAATTGGGTAATCCTATGGGTCTGGCTTCCCCAACACAGGCCTTTAAGTTCAGGGGGGGGTCTGAAATCCAAAATGCTTGAATCATCCCAATTATTGTTGTCCAGCTTCACCAACACATTCCTTTAAGTGGAAGGGGGTCTGAAATCAAAAATTCCCAATCTTCCCAATCTTCCCCAACACAAACCAAAGTAGGGGGGGTCTGAAAAACCGACTGTTATATCTGCTGTGTTTATTTTAAGGAAAAAGTGTGGGTGAAATCATAATTGCCATATGCATTTGTCCAAATCTGTACACAAAACGGCTAGCCTGTTAAGCGTGCAGGAATTCGAAATTCTACAGCATTGCATATGTAATTGTTTTTGTTTATTGATCAGTTGAATTATTTCTTGAAATTAAATTTGTCGAAAGTAATGGACTGTGATTTGTGTTCTTTTCAATTCACTTGTGTGATTTATTTATGTTGAGAAAAGTTTATTGTGTTGTGCAAAGGATAAAGTGGTGTTTGACATTTCAGTACGGTTTTCTTAACATCTTATTCAAATAAATATACCTATATTTCCTGTACACTGGCCTCGTTCTTGACTCATTGGTAGCTCAGGGGAACGGATCCAAGGGGTGTTAGATGAATTGGAGATGGGGCTGAATAAAAGAACTGATATTAACCATTTATTGTGGGCAGGAAAGGAACTCCCTGTGTTGACGGTGGCCTCTCAATAAACCATTACAGACCCACTCCCACTTGACCTGCGCTTTAATAGTGACCTCTGCATAGTCCTCTATGAACCTTTGGCTGTAATTAGTGAGTCCAAGAAGGCTTTGTAATTCTCGCAGAGTGGTAGGTTCTTTCAATTTCAACAATGCTTCCACTTTCTTCGCTTGGGGTTTTAGACCCTCAGGGGTGATTTTGTGCCCTAAAAAGCTCACCACAGTCTTACACCTTCGCGCTTTCTGAAAGGACAACTTTTCTCCCACTTTCTGCAACTGGGCCAGAACATAGCAAATGTCTGCAATGTGTTCTTCCACAGTTGGGCTCTTGATCAATACATCATCTACATCAGCCAGGCTTTTCCTTTCAGCCAAGTAGGACATGGCCTAATGAAGGAATTCATTTAACACATTTCCTGAATGTATATATTCAAAGGGTGTTCAGGTCTACGTGTATTGCTGCCCCCAAAGTTAAAGGCAAGCTTGTACTGGTCTCCTACTCACAGGTACCGTCCAGTAACAATTGGTCAAATTAGTGGCTAAGTACACTTTTGACCACTGGATCTGAGCCAGCCCTCAATTGATGTAGGGAAGTGGCCATCATGTCATGTGGACCTGTTTGTTCAACTCCCTCAGGTCTGCACATAGTTGCCATTGTGTTTCAGTGTCCCCAGTACCGGTTTATTAAAGGTACTGTACATCGGACAAATTATCCCACGGGATTCCAGGTTCTTAATAGTCTCCATGAGTGAGTCCATAGAGGCGATAGGTAACCGATATTGCTGACGAATACTGGCACCATCTAAGGGTCCATGGGTATCGTGGTTGAATTAAACTATGTATGTCCACAATCATAAGAAACTACTGAAAAGATATCATGGAAATCCAGGAATACCTATTTCAGCTGCTGCCTTTGTTCCACAGTCTCACACGCATCAGTCAGATTGATCCATTCCTCAACTATCTGCCTGAAACCTCGGAAAACCTCAGGCTTGTACATTTCAGCAGTATGCTCCAGCTTTGTGGACCGATCCCCTTTAATGGCGTTTACCCGGACATGAGATTCCATGCATTCAAGGTAGTTGTTGTTAATTCAGAATACCACCTCATCCTTCCTGATGCCAGAGGTTACATCTTTCACCCAATAAGGGCATGAAGCGTACATCTTGAAATTCACCCCATGATGGGTAAAAATCTCTTTTGGAGGAATACTGTTAATGGTGTCATTACAGTTGTCAGAAATTGGTCCTATGATTTAATTCCCTAAATCAATAGAATAATGTTGGGTGTCAACCACCATTCAAATAGAGGTGTTCGCACCCAAAGTAATACTTCGAGGGTCGCTGTTAACCATCAATATTCAAATGGTGTCATGTTCTAAATCCACTAGAGGTGCTGGATATAAATACAAACCTTGTTGGCGGAGGTCAAAGTTCAAATTGATGTAAGAGTCCTTATGTTCAAGGTTTTGTACTCTCCTTTTTTTATGGTAATTGGGAATTGTCACACTTGTCCAGGGATGGTAACATCTTCTCACGCTTGGACTTCGACTGCATAAAGCAGCAATTGAGCCAAGTGAAATGCATTCTCAAGATTATCAGAGCCCATTGAGATACCCCCACTCATGACCATACTTTGCTGTCAACCAAATCTAGACTAATTATGATTTGATGGAGAATTCCAATACCCAAATAAGTCAGAAGGGACATCTCTAATGATCCACCAATCATGTTCTATAGTTTTTATGCCAATGGACATTTTTGGTGTACATCTGCTAGGCAGGAAATGCTTCGGATCATGTGTTTTTAAACCCTCTTCCCATTTATTAATCAGTTTGAATGTGGGAATGGTCTGATAATTTTGGAGTTGCCTGAATAATCCTTCCCTGATGAAGCTTTTTCCATTATTCAGACATACTCTGGTGAGCACTCACTCCTCCCTCTCATTTATCAGAATGGAGAAAAACAAGTGTTCACCCTTTTTCTGAAGATCGTTCAGAATTTGAGCTGGTCTTTCATCGTCCTCTTTCAAATGACTTGGCTTTGTTTTGACATTTTGATTTGTGTAAAATCTCAAAGTGTTCCCTTCCAGTGTGGAGTACCACTTGTGGCTGGGAGCCAGGTTGATCTTAACTAGTTAAGAAGAGTTCCCATCTCCAGTTTGTTCTCCTACAGAGATGATGGCGATTTCTGGGGCTTGGTTGCTCTGAAAGTGAAATTCCAATTGATTGGTGCACTACTCAATAAAAATGACATCATTCTTACTCCTCTTGAGTTTGATAGGCTGGTTAGTCTGAGTCCAGAGGACCTGGTTAACACAATTGATCAAAGATTATAACATCTGAAGGAAATTGTTCACCACTAAACAGGGAGTGCTCTCTGGTGACATGACTATCACAGGATTTTTCAAATGATGTTGCCCATTTCCCTACAACGGAAATGTCATTCCCATCAAAGTTTTGGAGTTGCCCTGAAAGAGGTATGAGGGGAATCTGGTGACTCTCCCTCCTTTCTAGATTAATTCGGTCAAAAGCTTATTTAGATATGAGAGTAGTTTGGGATCCATTATCCATCAGAGCTGATCATTCACACTGACCCTGCACCTTGACAGGGAAATAAAATCTGGCCTCCTTTCCCTCAACTCTACAGAGCAAGTGTGAGTTCATTGCCAGCTCTGCGGTCATCTTCTTAATGTTGAATCTAGTCGCTTGTGAGCTTGGGGAGTTCCCGTGAAAGATGGAGTTCCAGTGTCTGAAATCGGGATCTGTGGGAATAAACATGCATTTGTAAATTATATTGGTAGTATTGGTCCCATTCTGCACATTGGAGGGGTTGTTGTACATTAACAACATGAGGGGCTGCTCCCCTCCATCATAGGACCCTATCCTATGTGCTGGTTGGTCAGACTGTTTTAGTGCCATTTTGTATTTTTTCATTTCATTATTTAATTTCTCACACTTGTTTCTCTCTTTCATGATTTCCTGCCTATATTCAGAAAGTTGGTCTTTTAAATCTCACACTGAAGCTTGGCTGCCTTCAAGCACACTGCTCTGAGCAGCCTATTGGTCCCTCACTTTCTGTATCTCTTCTTGGAGGATTTCGTATTCCCTCTGAGAGCCTTGCATTATGCATGCATGTTCACTGCAGTTCTCAATCAAAATAACAAGTTCTCTCTCCTGAGCGTCTCTACTGGTATACAGTGTTAATAACGAAAAATACATAACGACAAACATTTTCAGTGAAATGCAAATAACGAAAAAAGTCAGCATTTTAAATAAAAGTATATGTGGGGTTGGGGGGCTTGGGGTGGGGTTTAGTAAAGCAGGGGAAAATGGATGGATTGGGGGGACCCCCAAATTACAAAATTAAATAAATTAGACATTTGTTCTTCATTTAAGTGTCACTAAAAATGCTTGCCATTATTTATTGTGTCGTTTTAAACACATGGAACCGTCTCTGCTATGCACTTCCTCTAACAGGTCAGTCTCTGCTTGCTGCCTCAAATGCTCCATGACCTCCATATTTTCTTCCCTGATTCTGGCCATTTCCTGAGAAACAGGCTGACCCTTACCTACATCAATTTCCAATTTGAAAGCATCTTTTTTTGATCAGCTGGTTTCCTCATAACATTGAAATCCTGGTGCATTTGATCCAAATCCTTTTGTGAGTAAATGGGGGTCATTACAAGGTTGGTGGTAGGGGTTTAACGGGGCCGGTAGAGCTGCCGGCCCTGTTAAACCCCTACCGCCGCATTACGAGGTTTGCTCGCGGGACCCAGTAAGTACGCCTGGTTTTACCAGGCGGCCTTAGAGGGTCCCACAAGCAGACCAGCATGCTAACAATGGGCCTGTTATTGACGGGCACGTTGTTAGCATGCTCCCCATTCCCATTGAGCCCTATGGGGGCTCAAATGGAAATGGGGATGTACCGGATCCGAGTTTCCTGAATGGGGAAATACCGGGCCCTCCAAGGTTGGAATGGCTATGACGGTCAAGACGGTAGTATGACGGTGGAGACTACATCTAAGAAGCAGTGGTGTAATTGTTAGAAAACAATATAGCATAGTAAAACAAGTGGTTTTGATTACTGCATATACAAATATGGCATGCTCATAACACAGCAGGCACGCAGGCCAAGGCAATGATGCAAGCAGCTGTTTTTACAGAATTATAGTTGCAACAATTGTATTGAATAGATCTCTTGACAAGGGAAGCGAAGGTAGTTGATGGGGTGGTACACGCCAGATGAATATCAAGGTATGCAAAGTGCAAGTTTCGCTCGAGAGGGAGCGTAGGGGGTATAGTATGTAAGCTGTCGCCGGAGAGTAACGTAGACAGCAAGAATGCTGTATCAGATTGTGCTGCCCAAAGTAGGAACAGAGCCCGATAGTACGCACATCTTACCTGAGGAGACAGCAGGGGCTCCCCGGGATCCACGCGGGTACTGAAAGGCAGACGATTACACATCGGGCAAGTGTTGGCAATTCCCGGGCAATGACAAGGAAAAGACAGGGGGCCTTAAAAACAGGCCTTTAATGCTGGGCCGTTATTTACTGGGGGCAGCAGCCAATAAGGCTGCAAGATCTTGTTGTGTGCCTCTCCAGGCAATGCAGGCAGCTCGGAAGGGTGCAAAAAGCGGCAGCCATCTTTATGTTGTCTCGAGGTCTGCTTATAGTAGCTGAAGATACTGCCAACTCTGTCCCTCGATGGAGTGGGGGACATCTTTCATGCCCAGATGAAATGGGGAAAATGGGTTCCTCACAAGTATTGTGTGTCATATGAAATGTAACTGCTCTAGGGCTTTATGTAAAATTCCACCATCATGCCAAATGCCAAATGTCAATGCCTACTAATGCGACTTCCTGTACCATTCCTGTACCATTTTTGCCAACACTCAGCCTCCTGCTCAGGCCACTCTCCCGAATGAAGAGCTTGGCTAGGAGATGCTTCCGGGCATCTTCTACCTCTATGTCACTCATTTAGAGAATGGCTTTCACACAGCCCTAGTTTTCTTACTACACAGGAACCAAAGCCTTAGCTTTCTTACTACACAGGAACCAAAAACCTTGCACTTTATTCCTGCTATGTTTCACAATGAGCAATACTGACTCAAAATATCTTTGCATTAACTGCCAAATCTTATTCTTCTGGAAACTTCCCTGGTATCTCAGGGGTCGCGGAAAACAGTGGTGCTTTAACAAACACATCAAAAACTTAGCATGGACCTTTCTGACATTGCACCAAAATGAATAGCCTCTAAACAATGCAATTGTCATGAATTAAATCAGAAGGCTAAATCCCGGCACAAGCCCCCATTTCTGTAGGATATTTTATTATATTTTTGCATTTGTAGAGTGCACTACAGCCCAAAGACATCGAGGCGCTATATATTTATGGGGCAACAATGAATGCATGGAGTTTATTCCCCTTTGTGAGAAATCTGAGGGTATTCTCACTCCTAAACCCCCTGGATCCTCTTCTCGGGTGGCCAAGGAAAGGTCATCGCTCTGGGATCCTAATTCCAGGGGTGAAGAAGCGAGAGAGGATCACCTGGGTGGAGGGTCCTCAGAGATAGGGAGTGCAGTACCCAAAGGTGAGACATGGTATCTCCCTTTCCCTATTAATGACCAGCCTAACCCTCCCACAACCTTTATGGGTTATTGCAAGACCTCTACCCTCATTTCCCCACATCTGACACTTAAAAGTACTGGGATGAAGAAGAGGAGACTGAGAGTAATAAACACTGCACCTTCATTTTACCACTCTGGTATGGGACGAAGAAGATGCCTGCAGAGAGTCAGGCATGTCTCTCTAATCATGGTCAGGCACACCTGAGTAAGGACACACACACCTGCAACCTGTTAACTGGCTGCAGGCCAAATGAGGGTCAGAGTGCAAGATAAAAGAGCAACAGGGAGGCTGCGTGGGAGAAACTGGCAGATGACTGATTTTTGTGTGGAGGCAGCCGTGGTGGGACTGGATTGGGAGGTAGGTCACCGACACAGACTCCCGGGAACTTGTGGGGCCTAAAACAAGTGGGCCATGTCGTGGTCACAGGTGTGAGAGCGTCCAAAACAGAGTGTGAGCAGCAGGAGCTGCGGGCGCATCCATGAGAGAGATGACACTGTCTGCGTCCAGAGAGAAGCCTCTCCAATTGCTGGCGTGCAGAGAAGAATGCCCACCAGGTGAGCAGGGCTCACATCAAAAGGCCTGCTGGCCTTGCGAGCATAGAGGAACGTGCAGGGTCCGTCGGAGGGAGCCGCAATCAGCTAGTGAGTGTCAGGGAGAACACTTGGGCAACAGAACAATCCTAACAGACCGTGAATAAGTAATGGTCTGTGAAAATAAGTTCAACAAATGCCTATTGAATACCAAACCAAACAGAAAATTGAAACTAGATATAACAAATGCATCATAAATTCTGAATGAAATGAAAACCTACAGTTAAGCATAACAAATGTATCGTAATTAACCAATGAAATGGAAACTTAAAATTAAGCCCAATGAATGCATTTTAAACACTGAACTGAACAAAAAGGTGCAATTAAACATAACAGAAGTATATTGAATAACAGACTGAATGAAACCTTGAAGTTAGATATATTGAATGTTGACTGCACTAAAAAGGTTATGGGTAAAGCAAATCAGGAAGGATAACCAAAGTGCCCATGTGAAAATAAACTACAGAAAAGGAAATAAGACTAAAAGGGTCCCACAGAAGGGGGGATATGAATAAACCCCACAAAAGTGAACTTTTATGAGTGAATGCAATGCGGCAAGGCCAAAGACTGGTAAGAGATGTGTGACACATGATGGCAGAATCAAGAGGTTGATAAGGAGAAGACAAAGAAGTGTACACTTGCACATAAAGCCAAGAGGCAAACAAAGTATAATTAAGTGAAAGGGACTTGGTACAAAGGGGCAGGAGCTGAAGAACCTCTGTGACCTGAGAATCTAGCAATCCTGGTTGCACGACCTGTAATGGGTGGACCAGGTGGTCTGACAACTGCGCGTAGACCAGTGAGCCCTGATTGAGGAGAACTCAAAGACGTGAAAAAAATCAGGAATAAGATTGTGAGTGAACTTGTGAAGCCAACCAGAAGGAGGGTCAGGTTGGCCTCGAGTTAAGTTACACTTTTGAAATGACTGAAATTAACTCTTCCAAGTTTAAGTCTTGGGAATGGAAACCTCGAGACTTGAGGAACTGCACGTGTAGTCTTGAGTGCAAAGACTCAAGACCCCCTTGCTTTGTGGACTGTGTTGCTTTTGGCTTGGGGAAGGAAACTCCGGGAACTATTTGGAACTGTGTTAGCTTGTATGTGAGAAAGGTAATCTTGAGACTTTTTTGGAACTTCCTTGCACTTGGGAAAGGGGAGCTGAAAGAAAGCTGAGAGCTGGATGAAGCTCAGAACATTATGTGGAACGCTGTTTATTTTGATAGTAACATCCCTACACATTGGTTAGCTTTAGTTGTGAGGACAATAATAGATTTTGGACAAAGACAGACTTTTAAGTTAAACTCTTTGACTAAGACTTTCCTTAGTTTTGTTCAGGTAGATAAATCCCACCTTAGCAAGGCAAGTTAGGCCTTCTACCATCCTGACATTTAATTTAATAAATATCTTGTTGGAATTTGTCTTACTTCATGATGCCTTGACACCTCCCAATCAGGAGCACCACAGCAATTGAGCAATGACTTAGATTCTTGACTAACTCTGCTTTTGATTCATATGACACCATTATCATTCCTCGCCCCTTCTACAATATAGGAACCAAGAACCAGGACAGTGTGCAGAAAGAATATACATTTATTTTTCATTTAATGAATAGCCAAAATCAAAATATTACACAGAGATTATCAAGAGGCATGCCACCTTACTCCATGGCACAAAGCCTTTCAATGTTGATACTATTTCTTATTGCAAACAAGTCAAAGCCACAAATGCCACAGAACAAAGATTAAGTCCCCACAACATGTACAGTTATAAGTTCTGATCTCTGGTCCCCCTGGCAACTTGTAAAGAGAAGCACAGGTCTAGAAAATACTTCAGATGATTGGGTCACTCACAAGAACACCCCGAATGTATGGATAACCAATGCAGCACCCTAGAACATGACATGACAATTTTATTTGGCAGCGTAATTTGTAGGTTGCTTAGCGTAAATAAATGTAGCACTTTTCAGTTGGGCAAAAGAAATACAAATGCAGAGAACTCTTTATGTGTGACCTCCCTACACACCTTTAATTTCTAGCAATGTTCTTGCACAAAAAACGTTTAATATCAGACTCTTCTCAATAGATGATGAAGCCCTTTCCTTTCCCACTTTGCAGTGAAAATGTCCCCCTTCAAAGTTCTTTGCCCGCTCTCTGTTGTGAAGAACCAGAAGGTGTTTCACTGCCTAAACACTGAGGATCCCTTATTCAGGTGGCCAGAACATGGCCATCCCCTTTGGATCCAGACCTTGGGGGTGGACAAGTGCAGGAGGATCACCTGGAGTGGGGGAGGAAAGCTCAATGGTGAGACATGCTATACCCACTTTCCAAATACCCCTGTTCCATCCTATATTTTAGGATATACCAACTTCCCAGGCCCCCTCCGCCTTTCCTACACAAACACTGAGCCGAGGAAGAGGAGGTCTGAGACCCATGTAATACATTGGAAATGTCCCACTAATAAGACCAGGCATGGTCAGGCACTTGATCTTAATTACATACACCTGGTACAAATTAGCTCTCACCACAGGGTTAAAAGGTGGAACACTGAGACCCATTCTGAGCAACGGAGGTAAGGCGATGCACGAGAAGGAGCAGTTCATACAGGGTGATGGGGAACAAGTCAGAGCAGAACGACAGGCTGAGGGCCAGAACCGAGGTACAGAGAAATCTGGGACACCCCGGCGAGATATTGTTACTTTCATAGGGCCTTGAAGGTTGCGCAAGGAAACCCAGCCAGAGAGAAGAGACAACCCTCTTTGGTGTTTCAAGGATACCAGCCACCCTTCTCAGTGAACTCCAGAATGGGGAGGTGCAGTGTCAGTTTTGGTATCTGCCTTGACTTCATGGTCAAAGCCATGCAAGACAAAAAAGAATTAACACCACCAGTGAGTTGATGAAAGCAATGAAAGTCTGGTCTGTGTTAAAAGAAACTTGATGGCAAGAGTATCTGACAAATGAAGGCTGCGCATGTGCTGATAAGACTTGAGGGAAAACAAAGCATTGTAAAGAACTGTAAATTAAAGATACAAACTAACAGAGTGCTCCGGCGAAAGAAGATTGCCCAATGGAAAGTCTCTGTGAAATGTCTGATGCCGTAGAAGCGGCGGGAAGAGAAAGACATGGAGGTGCAAGATTTGAAGTGTTAGATTTGATCCCGGCAGAGGGAAACGTGGAAAAGAGAGATCTTTAAAGTTTGAAATAGGTACTGTGCTCAAAACATTTACCAAGAGGCCTTGGTGTAGGAGAGAAAAAGTGACGTTTGAGTAGGTGGAAGTGGTCAAGCTGAGGTAAGAGCAAAAGCCTTGAAGTTTCGAAAGTCTTTGACAGCGGAAGGAAAGTGAAAGGAGGCTTGAGCCTGATGGAGGGAGGCCTATTAAGGTGTGATTGAAGCTTGGGGAAAGGAACCCCACAAATTGTGATTGAAAGGTTTCAGTCGGCGGAGGGAAATCTGTACTGAATTGTGGTAACCCGAAGGAAACAAACTTTTGTTGAACTGTATTACAAGCTAAAAGGTGACCTGAGCTGGAGTGAGCGAAAGCCGAGAGGTCCAGTGGATAAACTAGTGTCTTTTTGTGGAAGGCCAATTGGGCCCTGTTCCACAAACAAACTGTATCCTTGTGTTTGAAGCCAGGGTGCGTTGCAAGGTCCAAGTGTGCCACCTTAAACCATGCTACAAAACATGGAGAAGGAAGTTTACTCAGCCAAACTGACATTTCTTTTGAACACTGATTTTCCTTTTTGCATTATACATTCCCTTTACACATTAATTCTTTTAGAAAGAGGGCAGGCATTAGATTTATTAGTATAGGCCATGTTATTTTGACTGACTGACTAGGACTGTATTTTCCTTTTGTTTGATGGTCGAGAATACTCCCATCTTAGTTATAGGGCAAGATAGGAGTTTTCCAACCTCTTTTAAACCATCAATAATGGTTTTGAAACTTGCAGCTCTTGTTTCAGTTTCTACTTGTGATACCATGCTTCTCTCACACATAGAAAGTGTGTGATTTCCCATCAGTATTTTCACTTTACTTTACACTGAAGGCACTTTTCTGCACTGCAAACAACCAGATATTCAGCTTACCATTTGAAATCCTCTTCTACTTTTATGCAAGGTTCGGGGAGTGATAAACAATTTGAAATTTTGTTTTGAAATGCACCTCCCCCTTAGGGGATTGCTGGGTTTGGCAACATTGGAATAGGTGATCCACTATTACTGTTTCATGATCAGTGCTGGGAGAAAGATCAGAGATTTTGAATTTCCACTTGCTCGCTCCCATGTCCTTTGATTAGGTGGGAATTAATAACATTATTAATAAATCAGGAAACACTAGAGATCTACTTATAGATGCCCACCCCATGAATGTCTATATAGGGGAAGACAGTCATTCAAATAGAGTGCCACCAATGGTTTATTCTGTTGGGCTTATGAACGTACTTTTAATCTCTCTGGTTTTGTGCACAGGAAGTGTCATTAGGCACCCTTGGTCATCGCATGGGAAGCATAAGGACCTGGTTGCACTGCCTCTCAAGACTCATTTATGGATGCCCCAGCCTCTGCCCTTTTCCTGGTTCCTTCCAGATGTTAGTTCCACCTTTTTCCTTATCTCATCCATGTCGGGTTGTCACCTTGTCTGACCATCAGATTTGCTCTCCAAGATCTCATCCTCTGATATGCGATCCGCTGATTTCCCCTTTCTGTTTGATTTTCTAATGTTATACCCTTTTCCACCATGCATCCAGTTTTAAAACCTCCTAACCACACCACAGAATATCTAAATTAGGATGTACGGGCTCATTGGCTAATGATTATAATTGGACATCAATTGCTCTTCCCACGAAACAAGTGCCAGCCCCTTTAATGTGATTGGTTCCCAGGTATCAATGCCTCATTTCTGAGAGTTCTTGTTACATCCATCTGAAATTGCATTTCTGAAAAACTCAGATATGAATTAAAAAATCTTCAACATGGCACTTTTCTGTAATTCACAAATAAGAGTAATAACCCATATAATTCTAAATTGGTCTGATCATGGCGATTGCAATAAACTGTTTCTGGCGTTGGCATGTGGTTGCATGTGCGAATGGCTTATTTCTGTGATTTCTAAAATTAATGTTCTGATCATGTGATTTTACAAACAGTATCTGGTTCAATAAGCTACTATATTCCTAACTCTTTGATCCATAAATATTTCTGGGACGCTACAATCAAATTTTAGCTTAAAACCTTGGTTCCTAAGGTCGAATTAAGAAGGAATTCTTATCAACAAATAGTGTTTTCCGAAGACATATGAAGCATCTTGTATCTATTATGGTCCCCAGTTTATGAGCAAAATATGATTCGCCATATAATCCTAGGAGACCCTTTTTATTTACATGCATACCCCTACCTAACAACAATAGTCAGTATATCTGCCCCGATGTGGCCTTGACCCTACAGATTAAATGCTTCAGTAGTACAAACACAAAAAAGGGAGATATTAATTTAGCGCTGGGTGACAAGGATAAGCAAGAAAATGAGAGCATTGGATACAAGGCATAGCACATATAAACAACGTTGATTCTACACTCATATCTGTAGAGCTCCAGTTAATCTCCTGGAATATGTGAGAAACCTAGGGGTAGACCCCGAGAGACCTGTATTCTGGTGGACAGGGGAAGGCCATCACTTTCAGATCCCATCCCTAGGGGTGAATGAGCGAGGGAGGATCACCTGGGTAGGGGAGTCTGGGGTTGTGATCATGGAAATACCCCAGCTATGCCGCGGTATCCCAACAGGATAATCGGCAAGGAGGAATAAGTGCCTGAAGTCTTTCTGGGATATGCAGGCCCCATTGTCCCTGATCCAAGACAGAGGTGGGAATACTGTGTTAGAACAAAAGCAGGCAGGGAGGTGGGTCAGAGGAAACCACAATATTACTTTAAACCTAACACCTATTTATCTGCCCAACTTTCAGTCCCAAGGGGAGGCCGTTAAGATCAGTACCTTTATGGCAGGGGTCCAGGAGTCGGAAACAACTTAAGAAAAAGGGAATCACCCCAGTGTTATAAAAACAGGGCAAACGGACTCCCCTCTTTCCTCTGTCAGTCATCTTATAATTATTCGACCCATAAAGATAATTTTCAATCTGACCCCATCCCCCCTCCCCAATTCCAACAACTACTGAGACGAGGAGGAGGCAACTCAGATCAGTAAAGATTACTCATAGGAGTAACATGGAGAAAGTAAGGGAAACCTACTTTAGAGAAAGCCTCTGTCCCACTAATAGAGACTGGCAGGGTCAGGCATTCACTAGTAACCATTCACACCTGACTCCACTTAACTGGTCTTTTTGCTGTAAAAGGTGTGGCTCACACAAAATGATGAGCGAGTAGGAGAGCAAGCAAAAGAGCGAGTTGGGAGAAGAGCGAGACACCAGAGCTGCCCAGGACCAGAGGCCAGGGACCAGGACACTGAGATGCTGAGGAGCTGCAGTTCATAAGTGCAGAAGCATGACGAGGGAGCCATGTCTCCAGGGAGCCCAGGAGAGTCTGCGTATGGGAGCCGAGAGGCATGCTGGTCTCCTGCAGCAATTGCAGATGCAAGTGCCTATTCTCCATAGTCGGTGAGACAGCCCAGGAGTGTCTGAGGGTTAGGCGGTGAGACATGTTGAGAAGTCGAAGTGCAGAAGTCAACCCGGTGAGTCTGAAAGCATTGCAGAGCTGGGTAGTAAAGAGTGCGATACAAAGTGACATAAGAAAGAGGACCGCATTTTTTAAAGTATTCGAGTGAAGTTAAAGAGAAGACTTCAACGATGTCAAAATATCAGTGTTAGTGCGAAACTAGAGGGACGCGCGTGTGTGAAGTAATAAGTGGAATAAAGTCAGACATTAAAGTGATAAGTTTAAAAGGGGCCTGCAGCCAACAGAAAAGGTGCAAGAGACTCGAAAGTGTAAAACGGGGTCAGAAGCCCATGGAAAAGGTGCCAGAGGCACGAAAGTGTAAAAAGGGGCAATGAGCCCATGGAAAAGGTGCAAGAGGGATGAAAGCAAAAGAAAGTGGAGAAGGGGCAAGAAACATGTGGAGAAGTGTGCAAGAGGCATAACCAATTGGAGTATTAAAGGACAGTGCAAGTGTGCATGGCAAAAGGAAAGGAACACATGAAAGTGGTGCAGGAAGCGGAAGCAGGAGAAGATAAAAAGTATAAGAAGTAAGAAACCAAGAGAGTGGCAAAAGGGTCAGAGTGGTCACGTTGAATGAACCAAAGAGCCTGGCATTTTCAAAAGCCTCTGAGTCTACCCCATGAGAGAGAGATGTGTAAGAGAGACTATATGTAAAGTAAAAGCATATCCTGACCAGCTGAATTGGTGTTTGGTGTTTGGAACTAGAGGGGCCCTGTGAAACCAAAAAGGAACAGTGTTATATGATGTTTTGTTTTGAAAGCTGGAAGAGGCCTGACCCTGTGGAAGGGAACCCAGAGAGGCCTATCAAGAAATCTGACTATTTTCTTTGTTAAACCTTTGAAGGGGCCTGAGCTTGGGAAAGGGAACCGTGAGAGGCCTATTGAGAATTCATCTTTGTGACATTGACCAAATTGAACCTGGTGAGAAGGCCAACTGAAACCAACACTGGTTTTTGCCATTTGTGTTGAACTACCATTTTTCCTTTTAAAAATACTTCCTATCACATTTTTGTACAGCGTGAAGGCAAGAAAAGGTTTAGACTTTTATTTTGGACTATTAGACAACGGTGGCCATTAGAAACATCAGTTAAGGGAACTAGTAAATAAAGGTTTTAAAACAAATTCTTTTGAGTCTGTGTCTCTCTTGATACCATGCCTGTCTCACAAATACTAAGGGCTTTGCCCATTTATTCAGAGAGATGAGTGTTGATCTCTTATCAGTAGATATTATTTATCTCCAGGAGACATGGTAACAAATCGCACCCAGCATTGATGAGTTTACATTATTTCTGTCCCCGGCTTACAAAGGTGAAACAGGACGGCTAACATCCGGCTGAATGGTCGGGATGAATAACAACCTTGTCTCAGGAGGATAGCTCAGGGCAACACACTTGTCTTGGAAGCAAGACAACGCGGAGCAACACAAGTTCGATCCCCGGGTGGTGCTTAGAAACCTCTGGGTATTAAGCACATTATAAATCACCCATTAAAATTACAATTACAACCTGAATGTCCATATGGCCATGCAAGTGTATTTGCCCAACCAAATCCCTTCATCCACGCTATAGAACTAGAGTCGAACAGATCTGTCCAACTCTTTTTTAGGGTATACTCTAATTGTAAACCTGTATTGGAATCCTGTGCAGATCTCCCATGTAGAATCTTTTCGATTCAATAGAAGACATTCTTTTTAGATGTCAAATGCATAGACATTCAAATTCCATTATCATATGCAGTGACCTAAATGCCACCTGTGCTTCTGTAGCGGACTGTACATACAACCCCTCCAAGAAAATGGACACTTATAAAAGAGGCAACGATTGGCTATTGCTCATGGAGGCATGGGGATTAAATATCCTGAATGGAAACGTCGTGGGTGATGAAATACTACATTACACATGGTCCAGAAGTGTCCAGGCAAAGGTTTTAGACTATTGCTTTGTGACAGATGCATTTTCCTGGATTTTAAATCCATGACAGTGAGCCACACCACTATTACCGATCATTCTCCTCTGTGAATTAAATGGAGTGTAAAATTACAGAATCAAGAGTCCAAATTCTATTGTAATACATTAGATGTAAATCAATGGGGGGGCAATAGTGTCTGGTGGAATCGGCATAACATCCAAACTTTTAATCACATTCTAATAGATATACATCTGGGAAACCACATTCTATGAGTTGATAGAACACTACAACTATCAGACCTTGCTGAACAAAGTGTATGATTACATGCCAAAACCCACAGAATTCTTCATGGACATGCCTATAATCCGGAAGTGCAGCAGTCTAAAAAAAGAGAGCTGAGAACAGCAGTGGAGCAACTACATTCTGATGACATTGAGCGAAAATCTGTCCTGAAGAAAGTTTTTAAAAATTAGCTGCGTTAACAGAAACATCAAATATGTTGACGTGCATAAAATGTTGGATGCACTGTGGCAGAATAGTAGTTGAGAGTTTTGGTCTTTGATTAAATCAGATGAGACTCACCAAACGTGTGCCCAGATGAATCCAATCTGAGAGGAGAAATGGATTAGTCATTTAAAAAATATATGGACGTACCACATAAAAAATGTAACTCTGGCACCAAGGCATACCGATACCCTGTGGACTCTGGAAAGAGATCTATAAACAGTAATAGAGATAATCACCCATAGTAACAACTCAAGAGCCACTGGCCCTGATGGCCTTGCAACTGTGGTTATCAAAGGTGACATCATTTTGTGGACCAGTGCACTGATGACCATCTTTGATAGGGTGATCTCTACTAAACAAAATGCCAGTCTTGGGTACGTTCCATTATATGAAAAGGACTCAGTGAATTACAGGGCAATAGCGCTGCTGGACATCCCCTCGAAGATGTTTTCGTTCTCCTTTTGCAATGTTTACAGAAATGGGCTAAGGATACCGCGAGACTGGACATCTATTAGGCGGGTTTCTGTAAGGGAGTAGGAACTACCACAAATGGGTTCATTCTCGGCCTGTTGAAGAAGGAGGCCATGGGGAAGTCAAAGCCACCATATATCATTGACTTCTCCATGGCCTTCGACAGCATTAACAGGAATACATTGTGGGCTAAACTTCAATCATGGAACTGTCCAGTGCCCCTATTGGAAAATGCTTATTGTGCTGCACACTAACACCTGTGTTCAGTTTAGGCTAAATAAACAGGGCCGATTATCTGCACCAATTCGAAGTGCATGCGGCTTGAAACAAGGCTATCTTTTAGCCCCCCTCCTGTTTATTTATTTCGGACATATCCAGCACCTTTGTTAATACCAGCTCCTTCCCTCCAGGTTGGAACGGTACCCCAGTTCATTATCAATTGTATGCGGATGATATGGCCCTGATGAACTACACTCTTATACTAAGAAGAATGACCTAAAAATTAACCCTTGGAAAAAATAAGGTCTTCTTGTTCCATCAAGGAAGGAAAAAAACAAATTCACATGGCTTTTATTTATTTGAAACAAAGAGTGAAACCGAGCTTCTAAACCAATAAAAAATCCAAAATTGATTGCACTTGCAGCAAAGGCAGTGCCACTAAATAGAAAGTTTGGACATTTTTAGCTAATCCCAGTGGTTGAATTCTACACTAGGAAAGTAATACCAGTGATAACGTATGTTGCTGAAACTCTGTTTTTTAATGCAATGCCTTACTGGATAAAATTGGAAGGTTTATTTTGGAGAAGAGTGATTGGGCTTCCACAGTGGGTCACAGCACAGGTGATTAGGTCTGAATTGGGGTTTCACTAAATCTTGGCGGGAGTAATATGGAAGAACCTCAGGTTGCTGGTGAAATTTCTTTATGCAGAAGAGAATTCGATCTGATGGCATCTAAGACAATTTTTAGAGAATGATCTTTGGAGTCCATTGATAAAATGGGCAGCCAAATACCAAGAGAGTATCCTTCAATATGATCTGTCCTTGGAACTATTACAATAATGGCAGACAAGGCGAAACAAAAATTGTGGGTGAGAGAATGGATAGCCACTATTGAGGAGGTCCAGGGATACTACTTATTCTCAGGAATATTGTTAGATGCCAGACCTTATAGTGTTCTCCCTCATTATTTGCAAAAATGTCCTGGGCAATACTGGTGCATGCAATTTCAGTGCCTCCCCTTTAATTTCTTCCCCACTAAAGAAATTATGGGTGGGGGCTTGGAACATAGTCTAAGAATATGCAGACACTGTAAAGAAGAGGAAACCATAGCAACTATGTATCACCTGTTAATGGAATGCCATAGCTTAACACAACGTCGCCTCCTATATTTTAACCATCTGACTAAGGACCATAATCTTTTATCGGGGGCTTAGTGTGGCAATACATCTTTATTCAAAAATCGAACAGATGGATGTTTGCTATGCTGAACTTCTTTAATGTATTGTTTCCATGAGGGAGTGTTGATTAAGACGATAGGAGGTTTTTTTATTAACTGGTTTGAGGGGCTTAAACAAAAGTTACTATTAATGTGCTAAATGATGAACCGATTAATTTTACAGTCTTTTAAAGATTCACGTGTCCAGCAACTAATTATAATGGATTTTATGAATAATTTGTACGTATATTTATGTAAATTCTATGTATATGAGTGTTGGAATATCATATTTGTTTTGTGAAACGTTAATTGTGGATTATATCACTAATACATTTTTTAAAAAAAATATTACATGCAAACTTTTAAACTTAACCTTTCTGGTCCTAAAACTTGTATGCAGCCTGACCATCTGCCTTTTCTTTACATGGTGTGCAATAAAACCACTTAACATTCTTTCAAGGCTAAGCACTTGAGCATATGTTCCACTATCTCCTTGATCAGAGGGCTATAGCTCCATCCCCTGAACCATGTGACATTCTCCTATTGCATATCAACTGTCAGTCAGCCCAGAACCCCACCACAATCTGAATGTTATCTTGAGTATTTTCGCAAGTTTAGAATCCATGGCCTGCATCTTTGTTTACTCAGTGGTCATCATTCCACCCCAATAAAACCCAGTCACAGGCCCAAGCTCTGTCCCCTTCCTGGCTCTGCTGAGCTTCAAAGGAGTTTCCAAATAGAGAGGTGAAGGAGTGTTTTACCTTTGTGATCTGCTGTGGGGAGATTTCCCTTGTGTGGACACAGCTTTCAGTCAGCTCCGATGAACAGAAATGCTGCTTTTTAACTTCTTGCATTTTCTTTACACATGAGGCCTGCACCAATATCTCGCACTATAAAATCTACATTTTCCTCTATCGTCATTCTCGCTGCTGTTTTTTACAAGCTGACAGTGTCACAAGTTTCATTACTGTGTGTCTCTGAATTTACTTCTGGCAATGGAGTTTCATCTTTTAGGCGTTGATTGTTCCATTAAAACTGCAGAATTCACAAACTTCTCTATGGCAAATCCCTTTTGGCAAAACTGCACTCCAGTGCCTCAGTAATGTAGTGGGAAGTGGGCCGGTAGTCTTTCGGCCATGCCATTCGAAGAAAGGGCCCACTTAATATTTTTAATTTTGTGAAAATAATACCTAGATATTTGGCAGTTTAGAGTTAAATGCTGCCCATTTTGTCTGGCAGCCAGCAATGCACTTTCCATATTCCTGCACCTGTGTGCCCAACTTACCCAGCTGCATTTCATTTGTACCCTTGGTCTGAAAATACCCCACACCATAGTTGCTTCCAACTTTCACGCTACTTTGTAAACGAGCCTTGGGATCCACTGGTGCAGACCGTCTACCGGTCCGCATTCATGGTTGCGGTCCACGCCAGAGGATTTTGGTTGTTTACCAGTTGGTGTGATATTATACCATTAAATATGGGCACTTGCCAAGCCTTTTACAGGCCCGAGCAGGAAACCAGCAGTATTGCCTGCCGCCAGGTATGTGTATTTTGATCAGCATTGTAGTGTATCCCTATAGATTTCGCTTTACATTTTTAAAAAGCAGGTTGAAATCTATGGGGATCAAACATCTCCACCCACAGCAATATTAGATACAGGGGAGGCAATGTTGTTTTTTTCCTCAAGTAGCAGAGAATCGCACATAGTGAACTTCCTGCTGTGTTCCGTATTCCTCTATTGTACTGTCAAATAGAATGATAGGAATGGTAAAAAAACAAGCAGACATCTGGCCTCTGCAGGTTTTTTTTATATACCATTGTGCTATTTTGTGCCTCATTTAAAATGGGGGCAAAGTTGTTTGCTTGTTCACCGCCCTTTCCGTCCAGGCCCCTACAATATGGAATGCGATGCCCCTCCTTATCCGCCGCTTACCTTCCGGAAGGCCCTCAAGACCTAGCTCAAGGCCTAGCTCTTCTCTCCAGCGTCCTGACGAGCCTTCTCCCTCTCCCGTGCTATTTACCCCACTGTCAATTAGGCTCAGGCTGCAAAGGAGTCCCTCAAATAACGTATTGCGCAGCGCAGAAAAAGGACACTAGCAGAATGCCGGACAGAAGCAAACGAAACAAGAAACCTTCCAGGACACTCTGGTAAGTATCACACTCCATGTAAATGGAAGATAGCCATTGGCACGGCCACTCACATGCTACTTGAAGACAGATCGCACAACACCTCTGCCATTAGAATGCAGCTAAGACCCACGATAGAAATTCAGTCTAGCTGGACGCATAATCAGTTTCGTTGAGTCGCAAACTCTCCCTGTAACCTCACAGCTCCCATCCACCAGCTAGCTCGATATGGGTCGCTAGCAGGGATTTGGCCACCCCTACATACTGGCTAAAATGCAAACCTGCATTCTATACTCCTGACAAATCTCCCATTCCACGGACTCAGGTCCTCTGAGGGTGTTCACCTTCAGCACTTTGCGAATAAGCGCTATACAAATGCTATATTACATTACATTACCTTTAAATCCCATAGTGGTCCTATGAATTCCCATAAAATCGTGAATGTCAAGAACAGGACTGAGTAAAAGCTATTTCATCGTTCCTCCACAATGGCTATCCTTTCTTCATCAAATCCTCTATTATGTGAAACAAAGCAATGTATATTCTTTGTTACTGGGGTATATTTGAAAGATGACGCCAAAGGAATGTGTGAATTTTTTTTTTTGCATATCATCGGTGGACGATGTCAGCAACCCATTGGCCTGAAAGAGAAACTTCTCAGGTTCCAAACAATCACTGAATTCCCCTACTATAGGCATGTCATCTAGTGCACCTAGGGACAATGGACAATTGACTGGACTGCTGCTGTGGATTTGGAGGTGTCGACGTGTGAGTGCACTAAATGACAATATCAACACAGTCTCGACCTTTACCTCTGGCGTGGGTCTTGTTCAACTGAAACTGGGGCTGTGTGGAACTGCAGTATGTAATGGCCCCTCCATTGGACTGAGTAGCTCTGGGCCTGCTTGGGATAGTACGTTACCTGTCTTGCTGTGACTGCTTCATCAGTTTCCCCTGTTTGGAACCAAAACGCTACTCTCCATGAAAGGAAAGGTTCAGTTAAGAAGACTACAGAGCCTCATCAGCCTTCAGGCTGAGCCAGCACTGTGATACAGCCTCTATGGTCAAGCTGGCAGTAAGAGCAGATGGCTTGGCTTAGAAGTGTTGCAGGAAATGTCGGACACCAGCCCCATATGCTTCTCCTTCATCAGGAGTCTTTCTGCGCAATCCACATATTTCTCAGTCAAAGCCCAATTCACTGAAAAATCAGGGATAACTGACTGCGTTAACTGACATAATCTCATACATGGATAGTGACAGCGGTGTCTACCTTATGCTTAGGTTTGTGTGCTGTGTCTTCATTGGGAGACTAGAGCACCTGGACCCCTTTGACGGATTGGGAAGTAACATTGCATCTGAACAGTGTTCAGAGTAGTGAAGGTCTGTGCTGCCTAGACATGAGAAAACAGACACAAGTGGTTTCTCAGGGACTCAATTTACGTCCTACTCCTCACAACTGACAACGATTTACCCATTGCATTCTGGGGTCACTCCCTGCTATGACTGTAAGCACCAATAGAGCATGCACATGTGCAGACACGGCTCTTTTGTGGCTCCAAACCCATTAGCGACTGCACTGCTTAGATTGTAAAATGTTTAGGATAACGTTATTTTCATGAACCTGGGACCCCCAACTAAACAATGTTGAATAATTACATCCTCCCTGCCCTTTTGGTACAAGAAAGTCGCAGGGTTGTTTAGGAGGTATATTTATTAATAAAATAGAAATAATTAAATCAATTTCCATATGCACAAATTCTGCATTTATGAAATTCCAGTGCCAATGGTTACTACAATGATGAATGTGACCACAAAAGTGATGGGTGGAAGGTTTTGAATGAATCTTTACCACTGGGGTTGCTCTGGGCAACCTTCCACACCACCGTTTTTTAGCCTGTCTGCGCCATTGCAAAAGGGGTCCAGCCATATGCAAATCAGTCTGGTACTGCCACCAATGGTAGCAGCCCAGCCCGAACTGCTAGGCCAGGTCCCCTCTGCACGGAAACACAAGCAACCCCAGACATGTTTCAGCCTCGTGCAGAAGGGATTTGACCTAGTAGTTCGGGCTGGACTGCCCCTTTTGGGGTGGGGTCAAGCCTGATTTGCATATGGTCTTTCCCCTTCTGTAATGGCTTGTCAGGCGAAGAACTATGGTCTGGAGGGTTGCCCAGAGCAATGCTAGTGGTTAGGATTCATTCTAAACCTTCCAGCCATCACCTATTTCTTTTTGCTTTGTCACCCCGAGTGGGACGGGTATGCCCAGACGTGGGTCCCGTGCCTGCTGGGCCTAGAGACCCAAGCTACTCCTCACTGATGAGGCCAAACAAGGCTGAAACATGTTTGGGATGCTTGTGGTCTCGTGCAGAAGGGATGTGACCTAGTAGTTCGGGCTGGACTGCCCCTTTTGGGGTGGGGTCAAGCCTGATTTGCATATGGTCTTTCCCCTTCTGTAATGGCTTGGCAGGCGAAGAACGATGGTCTGGAGGGTTTCCCAGAGCAATGCCAGTGGTTAGGATTCATTCTAAACCTTCCAGCCATCACCTCTTTGTTTTTGCTTTGTCACCCCGAGTGGGACGGGTATGCCCAGACGTGGGTCCCTGCCTGCTGGGCCTAGAGACCCAAGCTACTCCTCACTGATGAGGCCAAACAAGGCCAAAACATGTTTGGGGATGCTTGTGGTCTCGTGCAGAAGGGATGTGACCTAGTAGTTCGGGCTGGACTTCCCCTTTTGGGGTGGGGTCAAGCCTGATTTGCATATGGTCTTCCCCCTTCTGTAATGGCTTGGCAGGCGAAGAACGATGGTCTGGAGGGCAGCCCAGAGCAATGCCAGTGGTTAGGATTCATTCTAAACCTTCCAGCCATCACCTCTTTGTTTTTACAATGATGAATGACCATACACTGGTCAATTCAATTGTTACTGCTGGATTTAACTTGAATGTAGATTTATTTTAAAAACACATACGTCACCATATGTATATTTGGTTTACCCTGAGTGCACAACCACCATGCATTGAAAAGTGTCTAAGGGCTCAGGATAAAGCTTTCATTTGGAAAAATTAAGAACATTAAATTCAAACATCTCTGCCTATCTGAATCTCCCTACTTCTTATTCATTGAAAATGATCACCTCAACACTCCCCAAAAGACGTGAGCATCACAAACCACATGCTAGTAAATTCAATTTAAAAACAGGCTACTTGATATTCCTGTATGTAACATGCTTGCAAACAGAGAAATGCGTGTTTAATCTGAATGTTTGCTCTATTCCCCTCAATGGTGTTTCTATTGTTTTAATGTGTGAAAGTGTACATTTGTCATTTTCAATGGGCAACTTCAAGGTGGGAAAATTAGTAGCAGTTAATAAACCTTTCATCGTTGTCTTAAGTGGTTCATTCCTAGTAACAGGACTCTGCTTGGTGGTGTAACCAGTGAACTCCAATTACATTATTTCTCTAGGTATGTACACCATGAGATTATCATTTTGCCTCCCCAAAATAATCCTTCTGTGCTTGCAAACTACACAGAGGAGCCAGGGGATCTCCCAATACACACAACATTGAGATCTATGTTATCAAATCTATCATTCCAGAAGCACATATGATTCTGAAATATTTACTACCACCCATGATGCACAGGAAATTTATAGCCCGCCCCCTCAGTACATTCACAAATAAAAAGGGCTGGGATTTAATATAGTCCCCTGTATAGTATAGCTCCCCTCAGAATGATATCCACTTTAATATATTTACATCAGAATTTCTTTTTGGCTGCCTCTCATACAAGTGGGTGTCCTCGTGAGGACTGGTTCCATTCTCCCTCTCTGGAATAGGTGGGCATCAGTCAGCAAAATGGGGTTAGCTTCCCTCCACATCATGGTTTCTCTTAAAGTGCACTCCTAGTAATCCAAAATGGGTCAAAGGGAAAGTCGTCTACTGTATTACCCGTTTTCATGTTTTCAAATCTCCCTTTTCTCCTTATTCCCGTCAGCCAGTGAGCAAGTCCCCCAAATATATGGGTTTGCACTTTAGAAACTCCTCCCTTTAGAGGTGTGTATCATTTCTCACATCGAATTGGTCAGTGTAAGTGATTGGAGAATGTTCCAAAAGGCACACCGCACAAAACCACCCCCTTCATACTCATTGGACATTTTTAATAAAGGGGGTAGTCTAATTGGAATCATTTTGAAACCCGGTTTCCCTGATATTTGATGTGATGTCTTCTTTGAAATGTCTATATTAAACAATTGTAACGCTCCGAAACCTCATATTCCTCACAAATGGTCCTCTTACTAATCCGTTTGTCAGATTGCTCTCACCCAGGTGAATCCAATGATGTTAGTCTGATTTTGTTATCTAAGATAGCTAGCTATGAATCATTTCCTGAGTATGGTACCATGTTGTTCCCTTTAAATGTCCTCCCTCAGTACATATCTAGATTCCCTGATGGGTACTATAGCATTATTTTAAATTAGTATATGAGAGCCACATTTGTGTTTTTATATACAAATTTCAGAGTGTGTTAAAATACAATGCAATCACTACATTATAATCCAAATGAATTAGCATCACTTTACAAACCTCAATCGTTCACAGTATATTCCTAAAATATGGTCAACATTACACTGATCTCATACCAGTAACTCATAGAAGGTTTGTATTATCTATGAATAGTCATCGGTCATTACTGTTTTCCATAAATTGGTTTTAGTTTCTGCAGCCATACATGGCATATGATATTCTGGGAAAAATGTCATTCTTAACGTATTAGTGCTACTACATGCTAACAACAAGTGTCTAAGAGTTTCAGTATTGCCTCCTGTGCTTAGTCGACAGCCTTTCTACTGGAATTCTGTTCCAACTACCCAGAATGTCTAAAGTGGGTAGCATGTTGAACATGACACATAAATAGACCCTTCTAGTCCACCTATTAGGATATTCTATCACGTATTTAGGTATATTGCCCTGTTCAGGTAGAAAGGGTAGATATTCTTCTAGGTAGATTATCAGGCCGATTCATGGAATAATTAGTGCGGCGCAAGTGGCCAAAAACGTGCGAATCGCAGTGCAATAGCGAAAATCGCAGTGCAAGTGCGAAAATCGCACGAAAAGCAGCGCACATCGATTCATGGAAGGCCGTGCGCGAGAAAACCATCGGATGTGCGATAAAAAAGTGCGCGGCACACGTTGGCGCACAGGCCATCTAACTGCATGCGCCAGGTCACAGCGAAAATCGCACAGGCCACAGCGAAAATCGCACATAGCGCGGCGCACGCAACAAAAGTAGGCGGAACACGGGGCGTAACACTCGGAATGGGGAACAACTTGCCAAAATGTGAGCGTCACGGGGGAAGTACAGGGTACAAGTGCGCGGAACGCCCACACGCTCGCCTACAACACGTATTCATGGAATAGAATAGGGCAAAAAAGCGCACGCTCAAACCAGCGCACAGGCACAAACACGACCGCCACAAGAAAGCAGGCGGTAGCGTCTCTGCGCCTGTAAGAAATGTGCGCCAAAAGGTGCGCCAACAAATAGCACCTATATACAGCCATGATGAATGTCCTATACTGTGGCCCTCCAGGACAAATGACGTGCAAAGGGGTACCCACAAACACGGACACCCGCTGACAAAAAATATGTGTGCGTGTAGACCGGGGTGCGCAGGAAGTCTCACACGCGATTTGTCAGGGTACGTGGATTTCAGGGGTGCGCGGGAAGTTCCACACGCGATTTGTCAGGGTACGTGGATTTCAGGGGTGCGCGGGAAGTTCCACACGCGATTTGTCAGGGTACGTGGATTGCAGGGGTGCGTGGGAAGTTCCACACGCGATTTGTCAGGGTACGTGGATTTCAGGGGTGCGCGGAAGTTCCACACGCGATTTGGCCGGGTACGTGGATTTCAGGGATGCGCGGGAAGTTCCACACGCGATTTGTCAGGGTACGTGGATTGCAGGGGTGCGCGGGAAGTTCCACACGCGATTTGTCAGGGTACATGGATTTCAGGGGTGCGCAGGAAGTTCCACACGCGATTTGGTCGGGTACGTGGATTTCAGGGGTGCGCGGGAAGTACCACACGCGATTTGTCAGGATACGTGGTTTGCAGGGGTGCGCGGGAAGTTCCACACGCGATTTGTCAGGGTACGTGGATTTCAGGGGTGCGCGGGAAGTTCCACACGCGATTTGGCCGTGTACGTGGATTTCAGGGGTGCGCGGGAAGTTCCACACGCGATTTGGCCGGGTACGTGGATTTCAGGGGTGCGCGGGAAGTTCCACACGCGATTTGTCAGGGTACGTGGATTTCAGGGGTGCGCGGGAAGTTCCACACGCGATTTGGCCGTGTACATGGATTTCAGGGGTGCGCGGGAAGTTCCACACGCGATTTGGCCGGGTACGTGGATTTCAGGGGTGCGCGGGAAGTTCCACACGCGATTTGTCAGGGTACGTGGATTTCAGGGGTGCGCGGGAAGTTCCACACGCGATTTGGCCGTGTACGTGGATTTCAGGGGTGCGCGGGAAGTTCCACACGCGATTTGGCCGGGTACGTGGATTTCAGCGGTGCGCGGGAAGTTCCACATGCGATTTGTCAAGGTACATGGATTTCAGGGGTGCGCGGGAAGTTCCACACGCGATTTGGCCGGGTACGTGGATTTCAGGGGTGCGCGGGAAGTTCCACACGCGATTTGGCTGGGCACGTGTATGACAGGGGTACGCGGGAAATTCTACACGCGATTTGGCTGTGTGCTCCCAGGTATTCCCTGTACACCCTCCACGGCCCCTCCAGGCAGCATACACCACAGGGGACTACCCTGCACACCTGCTCATGTCACCCAGCACCCCCAGCCCCTAGCATCCAGGGGCACCCTCCACCAGGCCCCCACTCATGTCTCCCACCACCCCCACCCCCCAGCAGTGCAGGGGCACCCTCCACCAGGCCCCCACCCATGTCCCCTATCACCCCCACCCCCCCAGCAGTGCAGGGGCACCCTCCACCAGGCCCCCACTCATGTCTCCCCCCACCCCCACCCCCCAGCATCCAGGGGCACCCTCCACCAGGCCCCCACTCATGTCTCCCACCACCCCCACCCCCCAGCCACCAGGGGCAGCCTACACCAGGCCCCCACCCATGTCCCCTATCACCCCCACCCCCCAGCAGTGCAGGGGCACCCTCCACCAGGCCCCCACTCATGTCCCCTATCACCCCCACCCCCCAGCAGTGCAGGGGCACCCTCCACCAGGCCCCCAACCATGTTTCCACCACCCCCACCCCCCAGCATCCAGGCGCACCCTCCACCAGGCCCCCACTCATGTCTCCCACCACCCCCACCCCCCAGCAGTGCAGGGGCACCCTCCACCAGGCCCCCACCCATGTCCCCTATCACCCCCACCCCCCAGCAGTGCAGTGGCACCCTCCACCAGGCCCCCACTCATGTCTCCCACCACCCCCACCCCCAGCAGTGCAGGAGCACCCTCCACCAGGCCCCCACCCATGTCCCCTATCACCCCCACCCCCAGCAGTGCAGGGGCACCCTCCGCCAGGCCCCCACTCATGTCTCCCACCACCCCCACCCCCCAGCAGTGCAGGGGCACCCTCCACCAGGCCCCCACCCATGTCCCCTATCACCCCCACCCCCCAGCAGTGCAGGGGCACCCTCCACCAGGCCCCCACTCATGTCTCCCACCACCCCCACCCCCAGCAGTGCAGGGGCACCCTCCACCAGGCCCCCACCCATGTCCCCTATCACCCCCACCCCCCAGCAGTGCAGGGGCATCCTCCACCAGGCCCCCACTCATGTCTCCCACCACCCCCACCCCCCCAGCAGTGCAGGGGCACCCTCCACCAGGCCCCCACCCATGTCCCCTATCACCACCACCCCCCAGCAGTGCAGGGGCACCCTCTACCAGGCCCCCACTCATGTCTCCCACCACCACCACCCCCCAGCATCCAGGGGCACCCTCCACCAGGCCCCCACTCATGTCTCCCACCACCCCCACCCCCCAGCCACCAGGGGCAGCCTCCACCAGGCCCCCACTCATGTCTCCCACCACCCCCACCCCCCAGCAGTTCAGGGGCACCCTCCACCAGGCCCCACTCATGTTCCCTATCACCCCCACCCCCCAGCAGTGCAGGGGCACCCTCCACCAGGCCCCCACCCATGTCTCCCACCACCCCCACCCCCCAGCATCCAGGGGCACCCTCCACCAGGCCCCCACTCATGTCTCCCACCACCCCCACCCCCCAGCCACCAGGGGAAGCCTCCACCAGGCCCCCACTCATGTCTCCCACCACCCCCACCCCCCAGCAGTGCAGGGGCACCCTCCACCAGGCCCCCACCCATGTCTCCCACCACCCCCACCCCCCAGCCACCAGGGGCAGCCTACACCAGGCCCCCACTCATGTCTCCCACCACCCCCACCCCCCAGCAGTGCAGGGGCACCCTCCACCAGGCCCCCACTCATGTCTCCCACCACCCCACCCCCCAGCCACCAGGGGCAGCCTACACCAGGCCCCCACTCATGTCTCCCACCACCCCCACCCCCCAGCATCCAGGGGCACCCTCCACCAGGCCCCCACCCATGTCTCCCACCACCCCCCCAGCCACCAGGGGCAGCCTACACCAGGCCCCCACTCATGTCTCCCATCACCCCCACCCCCCAGCAGTGCAGGGGCACCCTCCACCAGGCCCCCACTCATGTCTCCCACCACCCCCACCCCCCAGCATCCAGGGGCACCCTCCACCAGGCCCCCACTCATGTCTCCCACCACCCCCACCCTCCACCACCCACTCATATCTCCCACCACCCCCACCCCCCAGCATCCAGGGGCACCCTCCACCAGGCCCCCACTCATGTCTCCCACCACCCCCACCCCCCAGCCACCAGGGGCAGCCTCCACCAGGCCCTCCACCAGGCCCCCACCCATGTCCCCTATCGCCCCCACCCCCCAGCAGTGCAGGGGCACCCTCCACCAGGCCCCCACTCATGTCTCCCACCACCCCCACCCCCCAGCATCCAGGGGCACCCTTCACCAGGCCCCCACTCATGTCTCCCACCACCCCCACCCCCCAGCCACCAGGGGCAGCCTCCACCAGGCCCCCACTCATGTCTCCCACCGCCCCCACCCCCCAGCAGTGCAGGGGCACCCTCCACCAGGCCCCCACCAATGTCCCCTATCACCCCCCCCAGCAGTGCAGGGGCACCCTCCACCAGGCCCCCACTCATGTCTCCCACCACCCCCACCCCCCAGCAGTGCAGGGGCACCCTCCACCAGGCCCCCACCCATGTCCCCTATCACCCCCACCCCCCGGCAGTGCAGGGGCACCCTCCACCAGGCCCCCACCCATGTCTCCCACCACCCCCACCCCCCAGCAACCAGGGGCAGCCTCCACCAGGCCCCCACTCATGTCTCCCACCACCCCCACCCCCCAGCAGTGCAGGGGCACCCTCCACCAGGCCCCACCCATGTCCCCTATCACCCCCAGCAGTGCAGGGGCACCCTCCACCAGGCGCCCACTCATGTCTCCCACCACCCCCACCCCCCAGCAGTGCAGGGGCACCCTCCACCAGGCCCCCACCCATGTCCCCTATCACCCCCAGCAGTGCAGGGGCACCCTCCACCAGGCCCCCACTCATGTCTCCCACCACCCCCACCCCCCAGCCACCAGGGGCACCCTCCACCAGACCCCCACCCATGTCCCCCTGCACCCAGGTCCTCACAATCACCAACCATGTGCGTAATGGTCAGCCTCCACAGCCAAAAGGCCCTACCAAGTAACCCATTCACCCACATGGAAATGGAAATTACATGTTACACCCCCAACGTACATAAAGCAAATGAACCCATGTCTGTCACACACAATGGTTGCAAATGAATTGGAAAACACCCAACATGACATGCATGAAACCAATGACATGATACCACACAGTGAAGTATGAAAACAAAATTGTATTAAAAAAATATGAATGCAAATGAAATGAAACAAACTACAATGCCAATGAAAAAAGAAAAGGTGCATGTCCGTCCAAAAAAATTATAAACACCAAATCCAAAAAAAATGTACTTCAAAGTCACATTAAAATAGAAATCAATCCGACAGAAAAAAAAAATCCAAACACCATTGCTCCATGGAGAAGAAATGAAAAATTAAAAAATAAAACAATCCAATGAAGAACTATGTACAAAATATCCAAGGGTCCATGAGCCCAACTGAACAAAGGAAACCTGCAAAAAACCCTAACAAAAATGCAACTATATACAAAAAGTGGAGCTGTGTCCGTCGACTCCAAATCATAAGAATAAACAAATGAAACCTAAAACTAAAGAACTATATACAAAGGCGGCGGGCAAGTCCAGCGGCTCACTCCGTAGTGTTCCGGGCAAGGGCATCATCAAACTCCTCGTCTATGTCCCGGAGGCGGTCCTGTTCCATGGCCACGAGGGTCCGCAGGGACGACGCCATCTGCTCCTCCAACCCCCTGCGGATTGCCTCGAGGCACTCGGCCCGCCTCAGGGCCCTCCGCATGGAGTTCTCCGCCCTGACCATCGTGAGCCGCTCCTCTTCCACCCGCCGCCGCTCCGCACCTATCTGCTGGCCCAACCGCAGCCACACGGAAGATACTTCCTGTCCTGGGTCCTCCTGCCCTCCGGCCGATGCCTGCCCCTCCGATGTTGATGGCCCCGAGCCATGATGCCTCCCACGTTGACTCTGCTGCTGCCTCCGACGCAACTGCCTCTGCCAGCACGACGGCATCCAGGCTGATGGAATCCACCGACGCCGTCGTGCACGTGCCCTACCTGATGATGCCGGCACATCCTCCATCTGCTGGGGTAGAGTTGCTGTGGTGTCCACCCCTGCTTGACCTCCGACTCCCGACTGTGGCAGGGATGGGATCCCCACCGAGCTGGCTGCATAGGTCAGGGCAGGTCCACAGGGGGCCCTGGTGGCATCTGGGCCGGAAGACGGCAAGGAGAACGACCGGCGTATAGCCTCCACAGAGGAGGAGAGGGCCGCCAGATTGGCCGACACATGCAGGAAACCCCCGAACATGGAAGATCCCAATTGGGCCACGTCGGCACGGTGCTCTTCGTGATGATGTGCATGCTCCTCCCGGGGCATGCACGTCATCACGAATTGCACCCGCGCGCATCGCAACCCCAATCAGGACCTTCTCCATACGGACACGGGTCCCCTCGTCCGCAGGTGGAGGGGAGTCAGGTGACATGGACATCCCCTCTACCTGCGGACGAGCCTGGGACGGGGCATCCCTGCTGGTGCATGGTGGTGCACTCACAGGGTCAGGGACAGCGACATGCACAGGCCCCTCCACGGTGACCTGTGCTGTCTCCTGCCCCTGGCCCTGGACTGCACCACTTGCACCAGCAGGGATTCCCCCACCAGGCCCCATGTGTGCCCCTGTGGCGGCCTCCTCCTCCTCTGTGGAAACCACCAACCTGGATGGCTCCTCACCGTCTTCCACCGTAGCAGGCCCCTGTGGGGGCTCACCCACCCCTTCCGCTGCAGCCGTGGGGGCATCCCCGCCGCCTTGCTCCACAGCGCCGTCTCCGCTCTCTTCTTCACTAGCCGCTGCGTAGAGGGAGACAAAGAACACAAGCATCAGGGTACTGTACAATGGTCCCCTAGACAGGAAGCAATAGCAGATGAGTACAACTGTCAAAGTACACTTCCATCATGTCCCTCCAAAACACATGGGTCAGTCCAGGCAAAACACACACAGTAACAGGCATGGTGCATGACATGGACATTTCCATACATGTCCAATGGACTCTTGAAACATACAATGATATGGAACTCACATGCATCATGGGTCATGCCTATCACATGCACACACTTCACCTCAGTCACATCCATCTGGCCCCATACACCCCAAACACAGCGGATACAAGGGTAACTAGGCTGCATCAGTGAATCTGTGCATTGTCACACACATGTGTCATGCATCCATGGCATGCACAAGTCACAGACATGGCTACCATATATGTACCTGGCATCAGCACCCATCCTTCACCCCCACCCATGTCCAGGAACAGAGACTGGCATGCTCTCATGTTTAAAATCTGCATAGGGCTCCCCATGTGGCATTTAAACACATGCAACAACCATGTGGTTCACACATCACTGGTCGCACATGCATTACCATGATGTCCCTGCACACATACATGCATACATGGCCTATGTCACACATACAGGCAAGTATCAGAGAACCAGCACACCGCAACATGCCCTGTCTCACACAGCAATGCTTGGACACTTACCGCTCAACTCCAGACGGGTCTCCATCTCAAGGATCTGGGCGTGGAGCGCTGGGCGTACGCGTTCCAGGACCCTCATCTGGATGGAACTCAGTCGGCCCCGGCCCCCCTCCACGAGGCGCCGGGCCTTCACGAGGGTCCTGGACCTCAAGTCCTCCCAGCGCTTCTTGATCTTCTGGACGTCGCGGGTTGCCACCCCCTCCGCGTTGATGGCAACCACACAGTCGGCCCAGATCCTCTCCCGTCCTTCCTTGCTGGCGCGGGACGATCCAAAGAGGGCATCATACTGCCCCAGGACATGCTCCACCAGGACACCAACTTCGGTGGCAGTGAAGCTGGTGCCCCTCTGCCCCGCTGGCCTGGTGTTGCCACTGGTGCCAGATGTGGAAGTGCCCGACATGGCAACCCCAGAGGCAGGTGTGGGTGGGCAACTGGGTCCTGGGGCTGGGCTGTGGAGCGATGTAATCCCAGTCGGGAGTCTTCTGTTCCAGCAGGGGTGGACACAGCAACTGGACCCCTGCAGATGGCTGATGTGCAGGCACCAAATGGCAGGGCACGGTGGCAGCAGGCAGGCAGGCAGGCAGACAGCAGCAGATGGCACGTGGGAGGCTGCTCGGGGCAATGGGGGGCAGTAATTCGGCCTTCTGGGCAGGAGCGTGGTCTTCCGTGTGTTTTCGCGTGGCCAGCTTGATACAGAGTGATTTGGCACGTGAATATCCTGCACGTCAGCGTGATATTCGAGGAAAGGCCCTTAGCGCGTAAGCGCGTCAGCACGCATTCACGATTCTATTGGACCAAAGGCCCTCAGCGCGTAAGCGCGTCTGTGACGTGACCCGCACGGGTGTTTCCCACACAGCACGGGATGACGGAGCACACGTGGAAAGACTGCACGTCAGAGTGTCATCGCGTGTAATTGGACAAAAGTGTGCGTACACGCGATTGGCCTATGTACGTGTATTTCAGGGGTGCGCGGGCACTTACACACGCAAGTACGTCAGCGCACCTGTATCCCGGGGTGCGCGGGAATTTCCACACGCTATTGGACTGGGTACTGGATTTCAGGGGTGCGCGGGTCACACGCTCGACTACAACACGCGCAACACATAAATTTGCGCGCTAACAAAATAACAAGCTCAGACCCAGGATGAACATACCGTTCCTAGCAGCAGTGGCCGTAGGCTACCAAAGGAGGAGGAGGAGGATAGTCAGGGCCAGAATATTCACACCCAGAACCAGCCTTTTCGGGATGCCTGATGACCAGGTGTATGGGAGGTACCGGTTTCCACCACACATAATACTGGACCTGGTGAGTGAGTGGGAGGATGACCTCACATCACCCACCCTGTGCTCCCAAGCACTCAGCCCCCTGGAGAAGGTCCTCAATGTACTGCACTTCTTAGCCACTGGATCATTTCAGCGGACAAGTGCCATAGTGGGTGGGGTATCACAGGCCACCCAGTCACGCTGCCTACACCAGGTCTTGAACATCATCACTGCACGCCCATCAGTCCGCAGGCACATATACCTGCCCAGAACACCTGCAGAAAGGCATGCTGCCGCCCTGGATTTTTATGGTGTGGCACGATTCCCCAAAGTGCTAGGTGCCATCGACTGCACCCATGTGGCTCTACGTCCCCCCAGGGCATCAGAGCACATCTATAGGAACCGCAAGCACTGGCATTCCATCAACGTGCAGGTAGTATGTAATGCCAAGGGAATCATCACCTCAGTATATGCCAACTATCCCGGGTCCACCCACGGCAGCTTCATTTACCGAATGTCCACCCTAAGCCGGGACCTAGAAGCTGGGCGGCATGGCGATACATGGCTGCTTGGTGAGTAGGAATGCCACTGCACATGCATGCATGTCAGATACTGAGCAAGGTCACAACCCCACCAATGATACCAATCACCACCTCCACAGGGGACAGTGCCTACCCTCTCAGCCCCCACATGATGACGCCAATTCGGAACCCCACCACGCCACCCGAGGTAAGATATAACACAGCCCACATTACAACCCGGGGCATAGTGGAGCGCACATTCGGAGTGCTAAAGTCACGCTTTCGCTCCCTTGACCGTTCTGGCGGGCAGCTGTTATACGCTCCCCCAGTAGTGTGCAGGATCATAGTGGCAGCATGTGTCCTGCACAACGTTGAAACACGCCGGGGCCTGGCCGTGGACATGGTGGTGGCCCCACATCCGCAACCACATGCACAGCCGCTGCGCATGGGAGGGGAAAGGGCACGGGGGGAGGCAGCCCGTACACAGCTAGTGGCTAATTACTTCACATAGAAATCACACCCCTGTGGAGTGCACACTGCCCTGGCTCATTCCATCTGACAATCAATGATGACTCAACCTGACACTGATCCTGAAAGTCTGGAGAATCAACCGTGAAAACCATATCAGCCTGAGATTGTTCACCTGGAAGTGTTACAATGTGTGCATCCCTACCCACACAGACACCACCAATGCAGTTTTGTGAAGAAACACATTCAAGCAGCTAAAATGAATACCCACTTGCAAAATGCAACAAGAGGACAGTGCCATGTCAGCCAACCCATCCCCAGCACCGCCACACGACACACCGTGCCATGTCATGCTATTTGCAGGTAAACAAAGTAATCCCCACAACATGACACAAGTGTCACAATGTACAGTGTCCCTAATTGAAACTTGCAACACCTGAAATGCTCACAGTAATGCAGGACCAACAACAAACTTGAGCAGGTACTACCATTAACATGACATCACAAATGTAATAAATTAGTAGTCTCACCACCTGGAAATGCCTGCACTCCCACCACTTCCAACTGTACAGTGTTGGCGCCATGTAGAGTTGTAGGTGCACTGCTGCCAACATGGACCCCATCTCCAAACTAGAGGGCCTTGTGTAGACATGAGGAAGGGACCTGCAAATTGGGAGGTAGACACAGATGATGAGTTACACATCAATGCAACATGCAGTGTACAACACAACAGCAATATGCACTATGAATGTATACACAGTATTGACTAGACTACCCACACATGTAGTGGGAGTCCAATGTCACCATGTACGTCAATGTCACTTGGGCACACCCTTTGCAAGCCCATGGAAACGGGAAGCAGGAGGGGTGTGTGTGACTCAAACCCAAGCATCTGAACCAAATACATGACAAGCCTGCATGTGCCCAGCCACAATGCAGCGTATGCCCACAGGAACCACGGAAGGCAACAAATTGTCCCAAAAAAATTGGGAAAAATAAAAATAAAAATAAAAATAAGAAAAAATCAAAAATGACCATTGATGGGCCCGGGGGGGATGGGGAGGCCACCCAGGAGGTCCGAGGACAGGGTGCACACCAAAACCCACCTGTGTGGATCCTGGGAAAAAAAAACACCTCCATGGGCTCATGGCCCACACGGCTACCCTATTGTGGGAGTATCACTGCTGTCGCTATTATCACCCTGTGCAGCTGCATCCGGAGGTGGTTGCACTATGGGAGGCAGCCCACACAAGGCCCTAGTCTGCTCCTCCATGGCTGCAAGCATGCGGGTGTGGTAGGTCTCGTTCTGGAGGATGAGTGTGCGGAGGTCCCCATGCAACAACTCACTGGATGCCCGGACCTCCGCTCTCGTTGCCTGCATCTCAGCTGAGAGCGTACGGTTGAGACGCTCCAGCTGCTGTTCTGTCCTTTGGTGTGTTGAAGCCTCAAGCTCAACAAGAGTCGTCCTGAGGTGAAGGAGCTCCTGCCTCAGGGCTTCCCTGTGGCCCTGGGACTCTATGGAGATGGCCTCCTGCAGAGTCGCCAGTGCCGCCCGCCTGTCCCTGTTGGACGCCAACATGTCCTCCCTGTGTGACTGGCAGATGGAGTCGGTTGCCTGCTGTAGTCGCTCCATCAGCCTTTCAGGGGGGACAATGGAAGTGGCCACCCTATCCATGGCCTGAGCCATCATCTCAGATGATGCTGCCTGTTGGGTTGCCATACCGTAAATGGATTGCTCCCATGCGGTATTGCCAGGTGGCGTACGGCCACTACCTCGGCGGGCACCACACCTGTCTGGGGCAAGGTGAACTGCGCCTTGCTGTGCCGGCACTGCCTGAGGCTGCAGGACTGCATTCCCCCTCTGATCTGCTAGCCCAGGAACAGGATCAGATGTCGCGGAGTGTGACCCTGCATCTGTCACTTACGCGGCGTGTACGCGCTAGGGCCATTTCCACCAATTACACGCTTTGTCACTTCTGCGTGTAGGGTCATTTCCACCAATTACACGCTTTGTCACTTCTGCGTGTAGGTCCATTTTCACCAATTACACGCTTTGTCACTGCCGTGTGTACGCGCTAGGCCCTTTCCCACCAAATTACACGCTTTGACACTCGGACGTGTCTTTCATTTTTTTCACACGCAACATTTTCCAACGTGTGCCCAATTCAATGTGCACGTGACTTCATAGACGCGCATACGCTGGCGACGCGTTTACGCGCTAAGGGAATTTCCTTGAATTACATGCAGACGTGTTGGATTTTCACGTGCCAAATCACTCCGTATCAAGCTGGCCACGCGTTCACACACGGAAGACCACACTCCTGCCCAGAAGGCCAAATTACTGCCCCCCAGAGCCCTGAGCACGCTCCCACCTGCCATCTGCTGCTGCCTGACTGCCTGCTGTCCACGTGCCCTGCCATTTGCTGCCTGCACATCAGCCAGGGGTGCTGTTGCTGTGACCACCCCTGCTGGAACAGAAGACTCCCGACTGATTTTCCATCGCCCCACAGCCCAGCCCCAGGACCCAGTTGCCCACCCACTCCTGCCTCTGGGGTTGCCATGTCGGGCACTGCAACATCTGGCACCAGTGGCAACCCCCGGCCAAGGAGGCAGAGGGGCACCAGCTTCACTGCCACCGAAGTTGGTGTCCTGGTGGAGCATGTCCTGGGGCAGTATGATGCCCTCTTCGGAAGGTTGCGCGCCGACAAGGAAGGACGGACTCGGATCTTGATGGACATCGTGACTGCCATCAACGCGGAGGAGGTGGCAGTCCGCGACTACGAACGTGTCAGGAAGCGCTGGGAGGACTTCAGGTCCAGGACCCTCAACAAGGCCCGGCGCCTCCTGAAGGCAGCGGATGCTAAGGGGCGCCGGGGCCACTTGTCGGAAGATCAGATGAGGGTCCTGGAACGCATAACCTCAGCGCTCCACATCCAGGTCCTTGAGAAGCAGACCCGTCTGGAGTCGAGCGGTAAGTGTACATGCATACTGATTGTAAGCTGTGCGTGTGGTGGTGTGCCAGGAGTGTGCAGGTTGAACATGTATTTTTATGTGGCCAAGTAGGGGGGGTGTACAGGGCCGTGAGGGTGACACATGCGAGGGGTCTCATGTGTGACACGTGGATGGTGCTTGTGTGTGTGGGCTTGCATGGCACATGATGTGGAGGAATGATTGTCAGGTGTGACATGGATGTCGATCAAAACGGCGGAGGTGTACACATGCATGCAAGTTTGGTGTTGTGTGTGCATGTGTAGTGTACTCCCTATGTTGCATGTGATGTGTGGATGACCTTTGGCTGCTCATGCTGTTGTATGTGAATGGATGGTGCTGGCTGTTGCATTATGGCTGTGGTATGGCTCATGTGTGCAAGTTGAAATGACATGTGTGTTGGGGATTGTGATGCCATGTCTGAGGTTTACCAATGCCACTCATGTATAACTGTCATGTGTGTATGAGTCCATTTTACAGTGCCCTGATGCCTGTGTTTTCTTTCTCCCTGTCTGCGGCGTCAACTGATGAAGAGGGCGGAGAAGGTGCTGTGGAGCACAGCGGCAGAGGTCGCACCACCAGCCGGAGACGCAAGGCCCGGATCCCCTCCCAGGTTGTGATCTCGTCGGGGAGTGAGGAGTCCGGTGCCGCGTCCCAGGCCGCAGCTGCCGAGGGGAGGTCCAAGAGGCGGAGGTTGGAGTTGGACTCCTCGGCAGCAGAAGGGGCAGCTGGGACCCCACAGGGCCCAACGGGGGAAGATGGCACGGAGTCATCCAGGTTGGTGGGGGGTTTGGTGGAGGAGGAGGCCGTGCAAGCGACAGTGGCGGGGTCTGGAGGTGGGGATTCCACTGGTGCTAGTGGTGCAGTGCAGGATCAGGGACAGGAGGCAGCACAGGCCGCCGCAGAGGTGCCTGTGTGCAATCCTGTCCCTGCTCCTGTCACTGCATCATCTTGCACCAGCGGGGATGTCTACCTCCAGACCCGTTCTCAGGGAGAGGATTGGCTTACGACACCTGGCCTTCCACTCCCTGCGGATGTGGCTATCCTGCACCAGGTTGTGCCTGTCCAGGGTGGGGTGGCGTTGCGTCAACGGGCCATGCGAGCTGACCTGCAGTCTTTTCATGATGAATCTGCACGTCGTCTCGCATGGCTCGTTGACCGCGTTGACCCACTGGGACAGCTCACCAGGGCTGTATTCCTCCGTTTCCTGGACCTTGTTGCGACCCCCTTCTCCACAGAACCCCCTATGCCCCAGTCGTCCTCCATGCCATCTTCCCACCCATGTGTCACCTGGGTGCCCTGTGGAGCTGCCTCCGACCGTGCGGCCAGGCTGGTGGACAACAGATCCCTGCCACAGTCGGGAGTCGGACGTCCAGCAGGGGTGGCCACGTCAACGACTGCACCCCAGCTGGAGGAGGATGTGCAGGCAACATTGTACAGGGCACATGGACAGCAGCAGCTGCAGCAGCAGGAGGCTGTAGGTGGGAGCCACGATAGCTCGGGGCCTTCAACATCGGAGGGGCAGGCATCGGCCGGAGGGCAGGAGGACCCTGGACGGGAAGTGTCTTCCGTGTGGCAGCGGTTGGGCCACGCCATAGATGCGGAGCGGCGGCAGGCAGAAGAGGCGCGGCTCACGATGGTCAGGGCGGAGAACTCCATGCGGAGGGCCCTGAGGCGGGCCGAGTGCCTCGAGGCAATCCGCAGGGAGTTGGAGGTGAACATGTCGGCGTCCCTGCGGACCCTCGGGGCCATGGAACAGGACCGCCTCCGGGACATAGACAAGGAGTACGATGATGCTCTGGCCCGGAACACCACTAAGTGAGCCGCTGGACTGGCCCGCTGCCATTGTATATAGTTATTTAGTGATAGGTTTCCTTTGCAGTTTATTTTTCTTTGGAGTCGACGGACACTGCTCCACCTTTTGTATATAGTTCCATTTTAGATAGGTTTTTTGGTAGGTTTCATTTCTTCTCTTGGGATGATGGACCCTGAATACTTTGTACATAGTTGGACTTTGGATTTGGATATTTTTTTAACTATGAATATTTTTTGCCATGGAGCAATGCTTTTCTATTTCTTTTTTACCTTCATTTACTTTTCATGGACTTGAACTTTGGAAGATATTTTTCGTATTGTCATTTATTGATTTCATTTTGAAAAGAGACAGCATGCTTAATTTTTTAATTATTTTACTTGTGTATTTTGGTTGATTTTGATAGCCATTGCTGTTGTTTTTAATACATTATTTTGATTTTTTCATTCTTCAATGTGTGGTTTCATCTCATTGTTTTCATGCATGTCATGATATGGGTTTTCAGGTTCCCTTGCAACCATTGTGTGTGTGTGAGACACATGTGTTGATTTACATTGTTTCCATTGGAGTAGTATCATGGGCACATGTAATACTTGGTTGTGTCTTTGGGCTGTGGTGGCTGGCCATGAGGCACATGCTTGAGGATTGTCAGGGCCTGTGGGCAGGGGGACATGAGTGGGGGCCTGGTGGAGGGTGCCCCTGCACTGCTGGGGGGTGGGGGTGGTGGGAGACATGAGTGGGGGCCTGGTGGAGGCTGCCCTTGCACTGCAGGGGTGGTGGTGGTGGTGGGAGACATGAGTGGGGGCCTGGTGGAGGCTGCCCCTGCACTGCTGGGGGGTGGGGGTGGTGGGAGACATGAGTGGGGGCTTGGTGGAGGCTGCCCCTACACTGCTGGGGGGAGGGGGTGGTGGGAGACATGGGTGGGGGCCTGGTGGAGGGTGCCCCTGCACTGCTGGGGGGTGGGGGTGGTGGGAGACATGAGTGGGGGCCTGGTGGAGGGTGCCCCTGCACTGCTGGGGTGTGGGGGTGGTGGGAGACATGGGTGGGGGCCTGGTGGAGGGTGCCCCTGCACTGCTGGGAGGTGGGGGTGGTGGGAGACATGAGTGGGGGCCTGGTGGAGGGTGCCCCTGCACTGCTGGGGGGTGGGGGTGGTGGGAGACATGGGTGGGGGCCTGGTGGAGGGTGCCCCTGGTGGCTGGGGGGTGGGGGTGGTGGGAGACATGGGTGGGGGCCTGGTGGAGGGTGCCCCTGGTGGCTGGGGAGTGGGGGTGGTGGGAGACATGAGTGGGGGCCTGGTGGAGGGTGCCCCTGCACTGCTGGGGGGTGGGGGTGATAGGGGACATGGGTGGGGGCCTGGTGGAGGGTGCCCCTGCACTGCTGGGGGGTGGGGGTGATGGGAAACATGAGTGGGGGCCTGGTGTAGGCTGCCCCTGGTGGCTGGGGGGTGGGGGTGGTGGGAGACATGAGTGGGGGCCTGGTGGAGGGTGCCCCTGCACTGCTGGGGGGTGGGGGTGGTGGGAGACATGAGTGGGGGCCTGGTGGAGGGTGCCCCTGGTGGCTGGGGGTTGGGGGTGGTGGGAGACATGAGTGGGGGCCTGGTGGAGGCTGCCCCAGCACTGCCGGGGGGTGGGGGTGGTGGGAGACATGAGTGGGGGCCTGGTGGAGGGTGCCCCTGCACTGCTGGGGGGTGGGGGTGGTGGGAGACATGAGTGGGGGCCTGGTGGAGGGTGCCCCTGCACTGCTGGGGTGTGGGGGTGATAGGGGACATGGGTGGGGGCCTGGTGGAGGGTGCCCCTGCACTGCTGGGGGGTGGGGTGGTGGGAGACATGAGTGGGGATCTGGTGTAGGCTGCCCCTGGTGGCTGGGGGGTGGGGGTGGTGGGAGACATGAGTGGGGGCCTGGTGGAGGGTGCCCCTGCACTGCTGGGGGGTGGGGGTGGTGGGAGACATGAGTGGGGGCCTGGTGGAGGGTGCCCCTGGTGGCTGGGGGGTGGGGGTGGTGGGAGACATGAGTGGGGGCCTGGTGGAGGCTGCCCCTGCACTGCTGAGGGGTGGGGGTGGTGGGAGACATGAGTGGGGGCCTGGTGGAGGGTGCCCCTGCACTGCTGGGGGGTGGGGGTGGTGGGAGACATGAGTGGGGGCCTGGTGGAGGGTGCCCCTGGTGGCTGGGGGGTGGTGGGAGACATGAGTGGGGGCCTGGTTGAGGCTGCCCCTGCACTGCTGGGGGGTGGGGGTGGTGGGAGACATGCGTGGGGGCCTGGTGGAGGGTGCCCCTGCACTGCTGGGGGGTGGGGGTGGTGGGAGACATGAGTGGGGGCCTGGTGGAGGCTGCCCCTGCACTGCTGGGGGGTGGGGGTGGTGGGAGACATGAGTGGGGGCCTGGTGGAGGCTGCCCCTGCACTGCTGGGGGTGGCGGGGGGGTGGTTCGACATGAGTGGGGGCCTGGTGTGGGCTGCCCCTGGTGGCTGGGGGGTGGGGGTGGTGGGAGACATGAGTGGGGGCCTGGTGGAGGCTGCCCCTGCACTGCTGGGGGGTGGGGGTGGTGGGAGACATGAGTGGGGGCCTGGTGGAGGCTGCCCCTGCACTGCTGGGGGGTGGGGGTGGTGGGAGACATGAGTGGGGGCCTGGTGGAGGGTGCCCCTGGATGCTGGGGGGTGGGGGTGGTGGGAGACATCAGTGGGGGCCTGGTGGAGGGTGCCCCTGCACTGCTGGGGGGTGGGGGTGATAGGGGACATGAGTGGGGGCCTGGTGGAAGGTGCCCTTGCACTGCTGGGGGGTGGGGGTGATAGGGGACATGGGTGGGGGCCTGGTGGAGGGTGCCCCTGCACTGCTGGGGGGTGGGGGTGGTGGGAGACATGAGTGGGGGCCTGGTGGAGGGTGCCCCTGCACTGCTGGGGGGTGGGGGTGATAGGGGACATGGGTGGGGGCCTGGTGGAGGGTGCCCCTGCACTGCTGGGGGGTGGGGGTGGTGGGAGACATGAGTGGGGGCCTGGTGGAGGGTTCCCCTGGTGGCTGGGGGGTGGGGGTGGTGGGAGACATGAGTGGGGGCCTAGTGGAGGGTGACCCTGCACTGCTGAGGGGTGGGGGTGATAGGGGACATGGGTGGGGGCCTGGTGGAGGGTGCCCCTGCACTGCTGGGGGGTGGGGGTGGTGGGAGACATGAGTGGGGGCCTGGTGGAGGCTGCCCCTGGTGGCTGGGGGGTGGGGGTGGTGGGGGACATGGGTAGGGGCCTGGTGGAGGGTGCCCCTGGTGGCTGGGGGCTGGGGGGTGGGGGTGGTGGGAGACATGAGTGGGGGCCTGGTGGAGGGTGCCCCTGCACTGCTGGGGGGTGGGGGTGATAGGGGACATGGGTGGGGGCCTGGTGGAGGGTGCCCCTGCACTGCTGGGGGGTGGGGGTGATGGGAAACATGAGTGGGGGCCTGGTGTAGGCTGCCCCTGGTGGCTAGGGGGTGGGGGTGGTGGGAGACATGAGTGGGGGCCTGGTGGAGGGTGCCCCTGCACTGCTGGGGGTGGGGGTGGTGGGAGACATGAGTGGGGGCCTGGTGGAGGGTGCCCCTGCACTGCTGGGGGGTGGGGGTGGTGGGAGACATGATTGGGGGCCTGGTGGAGGGTGCCCCTGCACTGCTGGGGGGTGGGGGGGTGGGAGACATGAGTGGGGGCCTGGTGGAGGGTGCCCCTGCACTGCTGGGGGGTGGGGGTGATAGGGGACATGGGTGGGGGCCTGGTGGAGGGTGCCCCTGCACTGCTGGGGGGTGGGGGTGGTGGGAGACATGAGTGGAGGCCTGGTGTAGGCTGCCCCTGGTGGCTGGGGGGTGGGGTTGGTGGGAGACATGAGTGGGGGCCTGGTGGAGGCTGCCCCTGCACTGCTGGGGGGTGGGGGTGGTGGGAGACATGAGTGGGGGCCTGGTGAAGGCTGCCCCTGCACTGCTGGGGGGTGGGGGTGGTGGGAGACATGAGTGGGGGCCTGGTGGAGGGTGCCCCTGGATGCTGGGGGGTGGGGGTGGTGGGAGACATGAGTGGGGGCCTGGTGGAGGGTGCCCCTGCACTGCTGGGGGGTGGGGGTGGTGAGAGACATGAGTGGGGGCCTGGTGGAGGCTGCCCCTGCACTGCTGGGGGGTGGGGGTGGTGGGAGACATGAGTGGGGGCCTGGTGGAGGGAAGCCCTTGCACTGCTGGGGGGTGGCGGTGATCGGGGACATGGGTGGGGGCCTGGTGGAGGGTGCCCCTGCACTGCTGGGGGGTGGGGGTGGTGGGAGACATGAGTGGGGGCCTGGTGGAGGGTGCCCCTGCACTGCTGGGGGGTGGGGGTGATAGGGGACATGGGTGGGGGCCTGGTGGAGGGTGCCCCTGCACTGCTGGGGGGTGGGGGTGGTGGGAGACATGAGTGGGGGCCTGGTGGAGGGTGCCCCTGGTGGCTGGGGGGTGGGGGTGGTGGGAGACATGAGTGGGGGCCTAGTGGAGGGTGCCCCTGCACTGCTGGGGGGTGGGGGTGATAGGGGACATGGGTGGGGGCCTGGTGGAGGGTGCCCCTGCACTGCTGGGGGGTGGGGGTGGTGGGAGACATGAGTGGGGCCCTGGTGGAGGCTGCCCCTGGTGGCTGGGGGGTGGGGGTGGTGGCAGACATGAGTGGGGGCCTGGTGGAGGGTGCCCCTGGTGGCTAGGGGGTGGAGGTGGTGGGAGACATGGGTGGGGGCCTGGTGGAGGCTGCCCTTGCACTGCTGGGGGGTGGGGGTGCAGGGGGACATGAGCAGGTGTGCAGGGTAGTCCCCTGTTTTGTGGGCTGCCTGCAGGGGCCGTGGAGGGTGTACAGGGAACACCTGTGAGGACCCACCCAGCCTAATCGCGTGTGTAACTTCCCACGCACCCCGGTAATACACGTACCAAGCCAAATTGCGTGTGATAATTCCCGCGCACCCCTGTAATACACGTACCTGGCCAAATCGCATGTGAGAATTCCCGTGCACCCCTGTAATACACGTACCCAGCCGAATCGCTTGTAAAACTTCCTTTGTACCCCTGTAATACACGTACCCAGCCAAATCGCGTGTGATAATTCCCGCGTACCCCTGTGATACACGTGCCCTGGCTAATCGCGTGTAAAACTTCACGCGTACCCCTGTAATACACGTACCCTGGCCAATCGCGTGTTAAACTTCCCGCGTACCCCTGTAATACACGTACCCTGGCTAATCGCGTGTATAACTTCACGCGTACCCCTGATATGCACGTTACCCGCTTTGCGTTCCTTGTTTGGCAGCCCTGTAAACTGGTCCAGGGTTAGCGCAGACCTTTGCGATGATTTTGCGATTTTGATGGCTTTTGCTTGCGCGAGGGCGTTCTTGGGGGCGTTACTGGCACTGCTGCGGGGTCGCTGCGATACTCTGCGCCACGGCTGGTTTGGGAGCCTAAAATCCATGAATACGCTGTGCGCGGAAATCGGTTTTAGCGCACGTGCCTGGCGCAGACAATCGCACGCGGACACTCTGCGCCAGCCGCTTGCGACACTTTTGTGTGAAATTCTATGAATTACCCTGTTAGTTCTTAAGTTGACTTTGTTTTGGTCATATGCCCCTTGCTCACTATTCTTAGAGAGGCACAGATCCACCCTACTGATGAGGTCCAAACAGACCGAAACATGTGTCTGGGGTTTCTGTTGGTACTCTTTTTCAGAGGAGAATTGCCTAGCATTTCAGTGCTGGACTGCCCAGGCCAGGACAAAGACTGATATGTTTGGGATATTTCTTCTCTGTGAAAGATAGTGAGCTAAAGACTCGGGGTAAGTCTCTCGTAACCAGGACTAATGTCTGGCAGAGGGACACCCAGGACCCCCTTGTTAATTTGCATATTTAAGTAACTTTGGGTCTCACCCTAAGTTACTAGGGGAATCCAGACGTGGACCCCTTGCTCACTATTCTTAGAGAGGCACAGATCCACCCTACTGATGAGGTCCAACCAGACCAAAACACGTGTCTGGGGTTTCTGTTGGTACTCTTGTTCAGAGGAGAATTGCTTAGCATTTCAGTGCTGGACTGCCCCAGGGCAGGACAAAGACTGATATGTTTGGGATATTTCTTCTTTATGAAAGATAGTGAGATAAAGACTCTGGGTAAGTCTCTCGTAACCAGGGCTAATGTCTGGCAGAGGGACTCCCAGGACCCCCCTTGTTAATTTGCATATTTAAGTAACTTTGGGTCTCACCCTAAGTTACTAGGGGAATCCAGACGTAGACCCCTTGCTCACTATTTTTAGAGAGGCACAGATCCACCCTACTGATGAGGTCCAACCAGATCGAAACACGTGTCTGGGGTTTCTGTTGGTACTCTTGTTCAGCGGAGAATTGCCTAGCATTTCAGTGCTGGACTGCCCCATGGCAGGACAAAGACTGATATGTTTGGGATATTTCTTCTCTGTGAAAGATAGTGAGCTAAAGTCTCTGGGTAAGCCTCTCGTAACCAGGACTAATGTCTGGCTGAGGGACTCCCAGGACCCCCCTTGTTAATTCACATATTTAAGTAACTTTGGGTCTCACCCTAAGTTACTAGGGGAATCCAGAAGTGGACCCCTTGCTCACTATTCATAGAGAGGCACAGATCCACCCTACTGATGAGGTCCAACCAGACCGAAACACGTGTCTGGGGTTTTTGTTGGTACTCATGTTCAGACGAGAATTGCTTAGCATTTCAGTGCTGGACTGCCCCAGGGCAGGACAAAGACTGACATGTTTGGGATATTTCTTCTCTGTGAAAGATAGTGAGCCAAAGACTCTGGGTAAGTCTCTCATAACCAGGACTAATGTCTGGCAGAGGGACTCCCAGGACCCCCCTTGTTAATTTGCATATGCCACTTGGGCAATAGATTTAGTCAGTACTGTTTTATATATGTGCTTTTTCATGTTGTCTCAGACTTTAATCATGAAAAATTAAACCCAATATGCTGCTTCTTGATCTAATTTCCCACAGTGGTAGTAGTAAATCCATTCTCATAAGTAATACATGCATTGCATAGCTGCTTCAGAAGAGAATGTTCCGGGCAAACAGTACATTTTATTCGAAATACATAGGGCCTGATTCATGGAAGTGTTTTATAATGGAGCAATCCCATAGGAAAACATTCTGTGAATCAGGCCCCTAGTTTCTTCTTTATCAGAAAACATGTTAACGATGTTACACAGAATTCAGCCCTGATGAATTCAACAGGAAAGCTATGGGCGCAGGAAAACCATTTCCTAAGGCTGTAACCTTTCCAGGTTGCCATACTCTTCATTTGTTTGTGATGACAAATGTCTGCCCGGTTAACATAATGGGAACACATTTAAGTTTGCAGAACTCAGTTAGCGACTAGAGAGTGTAACCACAGCGTTTATACCTGAATGTGCTAAAAGCTCTTAGATGCTAAGTTAGATTTGATCATCTCCCTCTGTCCTTTCCAAGACATGTTGTTATTGTCTATAAACACTCTCAAGTATTTATATTTTTCAACCTCTTGGAGTTTGTTGTTGTCAATGTGCCAAGTGTGTTTCTTATCATTGATGGAACAATTGAAAATCATCATTTTGGTTTTAGTTTTATTTACTACCATTCAATGTGATTTGGTGTATTCTGCCAGTGCAGTAATTTGCTTTTGTAAATCAGAAGGTGTGCAATCCATAATTATCATCTGCATACCCATTGCAATCTAAGGTGGCCAATATTTGGAGGATACTCGGATTCACTTGCATTTGCATTTGCCATAACAGCCAAATAGAGATTATATAAGATTGGGGCAAGAACACATCCTTGTTTTAAGCCCAGTTGATTTTGCAGTAGAATCACTATGATGGCCCAGTCTATTCAATCTCACTGACACAGTGGTGTTATTGTGAGGCACTGGAATATTGGTTGGCAAGCCTTCAGGAATCCCCCTTTGCTGCAGTTTATACCAGAGTAGCTTTCTGTCTACTGTATGAAATGCTGCGCTTAGATCTAAATGTGCAGCATATACAGGGGCATTATACAAAGTATAGCATATTCAACTATTGTTGTTAATGACAATATGTTAAGGGTACTGCTGCCCTTTCCAAACCAGTTTGTTCCATCGGTATTCTTCGATTGTTCTCAATCAAAGCAGTGAACTCGATCAAGAGAACCTGTGCAAACACTTTGGCGGGTGCATCTAACATTGCGAATATGTGATAGCTTGACTGTTTTTGTCACTATGTTTAAAGACCGGTACTTCTGCTATGGGGCACATTACTAGTTTGGAAAATAGTTCTAATCAGTAAATATAATATCTGGCCCCAAATTCTACAGTCTTTTTAAGCAAAGCATTACATTGTCCATCAGGACATTTTTTGCTTCTTTAGTATAGTCTCAAAATCTGCTTCAGTGGCTATTTGTTGCCATGTTTCCAGGTGATTGGCATTAAACATTGTGTTTTTTTTTCTTCCCTAGCGTGTCAGCAATACACTGTTCCCAACACTGTGTTGATGCACCAACATCTAGATTAGATGCTTTGTCACCCATACTTGTGTCTAAAAAGCCTGCCATCTTTCTTTTTTAGAATATTATTAATTTCCTGCCACTCTTGATGTAATTGTTTTTGTACATTTTCAATCTATTCCATTTTCCTGAGTTTACAGGCTACTAGTTAGTTGTTTACTAGTCATACTGGTGTCATACTGGTATTAGAATAATACCTCAAGTCTTTACATAATTTTTGTCGTAGGGGATTATTTTTAGTACAATTACCTGTTGATGTAAAAAGTGTCTCTATAAAATTCAGATAAGCATCAATGAACAACCCATTCTTAGGCAGTTCTGTGCATCAATTTATATGAGGTTTCAATTAAATTTATTGGGGAATCCCGATAGGTGAGGTACATTCAGTGGAATTGACAAAGCAGTTACATTTTGTCAATTGTTTATAGATGCAATAGAATTAGTCACTAAAACATTTGTTAAAATAAGTAGCAGTGCAACAGAACCAATAATATGGAAAATTTAAAACAATGTTGTAAATGGTTTATATTTTTTTTTAATTCTAACTTCTTCTGTGGCTGCTTGATGGAAGGTCGACAGGTTGGGTTGATTTTGGCCCTAGTAAGATGTCTATTGATTATAAAAAAAATTATTAGATGAATGTATTTAAAATATATGGATTATTTGGATGCATATTAATATTATCTAAATGTAAAGATAAAATAATCAGAGATATAAAGTGTAACCTTAGAGCTGAGCTTCGTAGAGCCAAGAGATCAATGGCCCCCGGGGAAGTCTACTATCGGACAATTAGAGAGATTAAAAATAGATATAGATCTACCATTAAGGAGAAAAAAAGGGCGGACAAGGTTCTTTCCTGGCAAAAATGGGTGAAGACTATATGTGAAAAGAAGACCTGTAACATCTGGTCTCTCTTGAGCAAGGCTCAGGGTACACAGAGGGGGGCATTAGTTAACCCTATCGAAGCGAGAGTGTGGGTTAAATTTCTAGAAAACAGAAATATGGAGGGTGAGGAAACAACAATGCTGGGCAGACCGCCATGTGAGGCTCCATTTTCCGTAACGCACAAGCTCATTTTGAATAAAATCAAAGAGATAAAATCATCAAGAGCACCGGGACCCAACGGTCTGGCTAACAGTGTCATGAAAGCGTACCCAGAGTTTTGGGCAAGTTTGCTAAATATCCTGTTTCAGAAAATATTAAAGACATATAAAATACCTTGCTCCTGGCAGACGGCAATATTAATCCCAGTCTTTAAAAAGGGCAATAGACTCGACCCAGGCAACTATAGGTTGCTCTCTATGCTAGATGCCACTGGAAAGATATTCGCTTTACTTTTGCTCAATGAGTTATAATCTTGGGCAGAGGACAAAGGAGTATTGTCTAGATTCAAAGTGGGTTTAGACAAGGCTACTCCACTGCCCATAACATCATGATTATGGATATCCTGCGAACCAGAGCTCTAAGAATCGGATCGGTTCCGCTCTATGCATTATACATAGATTTCTCAGCGGCGTTTGATTCCATACCTCGTAGTCGGTTGTGGAACAAATTGTGTTCAATGGGCTGCCCTGATGGTCTAATATACTATATAAGACTCCTGCACTCAAACAATTCAGTCAAATTGAAATTAGACCAAGAAGGCCACACAACTCAAAATGTCATACAAAACAGGGGTGTCAAGCAAGGATGCGTAACGGCTCCTTTAATCTACAATCTATATGTCTATGACATCCCTGATGCATTAAATAAGATTAGCAATTGCCAGCCGAAAATTGGGAAAGTTAGCTGCCCAGTATTAGCATACGCCGATGATTTGGTGATATTTGATCACACCATTAGCGGGATGCGAAGATCTGCGGTTGCATTATGGGAATATGCTGAAGAGAATGGCTTGAGCATTAATTTAGGAAAAACAAAGATCATGAGATATACAAAAAAAAAGGTCTCCCATGTTCAACTCACAGTAGGGGTAGCGAATATTGGATATGTCCCTCGGTATTGCTATTTAAGCATTGACTTTGAAAATACTGGGGATTATGTGGCATGTAAACAAACACGCTGTATTAAAGCTGCACAGTTGACCGCCTTATTTTATAGATTTAAGATTAGGCACGGCAGTTTCACTTTATGGGGTACATGGCAACTCTATATACAGGTGTTTGCCCCGGCGATAATATACGGCCTGGAAGCACTACTAGAGTCCGATCCGAGATGGCTACAGATATTAGAGGGTCAATTTTGGCGACGTATGCTCGGTCTACCTCCCTCTATTCCTATGGCCATCATCAGATTAGAATTGGGTCTGACCTCTCTAAAGGCATTAGTGTTAAAGAAGAGAGCCTCGTTATATCTCAGAATGACTCGAGATACAAGTAATGGACTATTAACAGCGGTACATCAAGAAATAGAAAAAGAAGGCTCGACTTCCTCAATTGTAGATCAGATGAACGATCTGTTCTCCGAAATAGGCTGGCAACCCAGAGATGGTAAATATTCAGAGAAAGTAAATAGAGCATTGAGTAAACGCGTTGACCTCTGGGATTGGCTGGAGAATTTTGAACATTTTAAGAGTTTGAGCAGCTACCAGTTTGTGCAATATAGATTATTTGAATTTATGAAACCCCAGAGATACTTGAATATCTGCCCATCCATTAGACTTAGACGGTTTATATTATTGCTTCGCCTAGAACAACTACCTACCCTAAGCAATACGAGGAGAAAAGACAGGATGGCCGTCGAGGAACGTATTTGCCGACTATGTACAAGAGCAGTTGGAGATGGCAAAGCATTTGCTGACTGAATGTTCGGAGATGGCTGGTACATTTTCTCCCCTCCTTGGTAGCTATGTGCATGAAACAACATATATTGGGGAAGCCCTGTTTTGGCACCATTGCCTCAACTCCAATAGTTTACGTCTGTTAATAGCTCTGTATACTATTTGGTTGCGAATTGAAATAAGATTGGGTATAACTCTTTAGAGGAATAGGTTTTATGAAGGTATTTCTTATATAGAAGGTATGAAATGTATATATATCTGTGAATAATATGAATCATTTGTTTTAAAATAGTATTTTGTATTGCAAATTATGTGTATTTAAAATTATATTTGAATTATGTTTGTATTTTTCTATGTTATTTAATGTTAAATTTGTGTAAAGTTTATAATTTAAACTATAGCACAATAAATATTAAATTAAGTTAAAAGTGAAATATAATCAAAATGAGTATAACGTAATCTAAATGTAATATTAAATGAAATGTGTAATAGATGTCAAAATGCTGATGTGTTATATTCTGTGAAAAGTTTAAATAAACTAAGCACCCAAAAATATTTTGGCATGACGTGATGTGTGTGTTGCAGATTTCTGGCTTTTTACACTCTGATACTTTAACACCCAGATTGTTTTCTCAGACACTAGGATTTATTAATCCTTGACATGCAATGTTTCTGTTTGTTTGTTTGTTTGTTTGCTTATTTACTTATTGTGCGCACCGGACCCTGAGGTAGCAGGGCGCATGTGACAAAAGGGCTTACAGCTTGGTTACAGAAGTTACAAAAATACAGAGCATGGTAAAAACGATTTTCTTATCTCCACAGGGTGAAGGTAAGGCAGTAAAGTACATACAGTATAGTACAGGTATCCAGAGCAATGTAAAAATAATTTTCTTGGCTCCACAAGGTGCAGGTAAGGCAGTAAAGTATATATACAAGACAGTATGCAGACAGCAAGTCATCATAGCTGATATTTACATAATAGCAAGTGTATGAACAGGTGCAGTACAGAAAGCAGGTTACATAGCATTCTCAGTAAGCCATTTTATTGCGTTCTTTCTGAATTTGTTGAACGTTTGGTCAGATCTAAGAGTGTGAGGTAGGGAGTTCCACAATTGAGCTGCCCTGACTGGGAAGCTGGACCCTCCAATAGTGGTCAGTTTAAATCTGGGCACTAGCAAGCAGTTGGGACTGGCTGTTCTAGTAGGTCTAGTGGAGTTATTTTCTAGTAAAACGTTCTGTTAGGTAACAAGGGGCTTTGTTATTTAGGCATTTGTGGATGAGGGAGGCAGATATGAGGTTGATTTTTTTCCTGGGTGGAGAGCCATTTGTGTTTCTGTCTTATTTCAGAAATGTGTACTCTTCTAGGAATACTTAGGGCCGCTCTGAGTGCATTATTTTGGAGCACTTGTATTCTGTTGATGGTTTGTTTAGTTGCCCCTATGTAGAGGGAATTACAATAATCTAATTTTGATAGGATAAGGGCTCTGGATAGGATTAGGCAACTGTTATCTGATAGGAATTGTTTCCCGGCTCGTATTAATTTACATGTATAGGCGGTAATGAGGCCAGTGAATTTACCTGTTTGGTGAGGGATAGGGTCGAGTCGAGGTAGAAACCTAGTGGTTTTACTTCTCTGGCGACTTTGATAGTGTTCCCATTGATGATGAATGCTGAGTAGATTGGGGTCAGTTTAGAAATGCGAGCAGCGGTGCCCATGATGATGAGCTCCATTTTTGTCATCGTTCAGGCATAGGCCATGGTTGGCCATCCATGCCTGAACGATGCTATAAACTCTGTTCACCAAAGCCAGATCTTCCCCATAATCCCCGGTAAGTGGTAGGAGAATCTGAGTATCATCTGCGTAATTGGTGTAGGTGATACCCAGATTGTCAAGATCGTCAAAGAGTGGCTTGGTGAAGATATTGTAGAGTGTTGGCGAGACACAAGATCCCTGGGGCACTCCACAAGTAATAGGTATCGGGTCTGCTGCCGCTGAGGGGGAGAACACTCTCATGGTCCTGTCACTGAGGAATGACTGTATCCAGACTATAGCCTCCCCTGAAAAGTGGGCCGCAGAGTCCAGGTGATTACACAGGACTCTATGGTCCACCAGGTCAAAGGCGGCTGAGAGGTCTAGTAGAAGGAGGAGTGCTAATTTACCCTCGTCTCTGATTTACTCTATTTGGGCCTTGAAATCGATAAGGGCAGTCTCTGTGCCATGTTGGGGGCGGAAGCCAGATTGGCGGGTGCCAAGGAGATGGTTCGCCTCGAGGAAGTTCTGAATTTGCGTGTATGCTACCTTATCTAGTATTTTTAGTAAGAATGGCACTGTGGTGATGGGCCTGTAGTTTGTGGGAATGTTGGGGTCCAAAGTTTGTTTTTTCAGGAGGGGGAGTACCCAGCATTCCTTTAGGTTGCGCGGGATGGTGCCAGTAGTAAAGGAGGCATTAATAAGTTTGGTGATGAAGCGAGGTAGATCTCTAGCAGCGTCCTTGATCAGTTGTGCTGGGCATTGGTCGCCTTTACAATTGGATGGTTTGAGTCCAAGAATGGTTTTCTCCACCTCAATCACTGAGACCTTAGAGAAGTTAAATTGGGTGAGTTCTTTGGGTTTAGGTATTGGTGTTTTGTTCAGGGGAGTTTGGGTTTGGGATGATAATAATGCTTTCTTTAGAGCAATTTTTATTTGGAGGTTGGCTACTTTGTTAGTTACTGCCAACTGTATGTCAGTGCACCAAGTTTTATCTTTAATGGAATCATCCTGTACTGCGATGGGGGTTTCCAATTCTTTTAGAATAGAGAAGAGTTCCTTCATACCGGAGTTGGCTTGGGTAATCCTATTGTTGTACGTTTCTTGTTTGGCCAGGATGATAGCCTTTTTGTATTGCGTTGAGATATTTATTAGATTATTTTTGTTTTCTGCGGTAGGATGTAGGTTCCATACCGTTTTGCATTTTCTTTTCTGTAGTCTTAGGGTTTTTAGGTGGGGTGTAAACCAAGAGTTAAGATGCTTTTTTGGTTCACTGTTCCTAGGTTTAAGTGGAGCAATGTGGTTCCTCCACTAGAAGGCCCGGGTCAGTATGGTCCGGTAAGGAGTTAAGAGTCGGTAGGATAAGGGGTAAGATATTGTATGCTGTGATATTTTTCTTGTTTCTAGTTAATGTGGGTGCGGCGAGCGGTGGTGTTAGAGCAGTGAGTCTTTTAGCATTGAGAGTAAAGGAGATTAAATGGTGGTCAGTACATATTTGGGGGGCAATGGAAGTAATGGAGAGGTTGCAGTTGTGACTGGCAATCCAGTCAAGAGTTCTCCCTTTGGTATGGGTGGGCATGGTCACTTTCTGCATGAAGCCTAGTTCTGTCAGTATGTTAGCTACGGCGGTGGCCTGGTGATCATTGATATCAAGTTACCCTAGGTTGAACACACATATCTACATTCATCAAATATGCATGATTGAACTATTATCAAAAAAACTATTGTTTTACTTTCAGCTGATATCGGTTTTACCCCATTTGTAAAATTTAAACAAGTGCATGTTTTTCCTTATTTCCAAAATATTAAATAATTTCCTCAGTTCCTTGCCTAGTAACATGGCCATATCGGATCACTTCCTTTGAGGCTCAGAGCTGGGGTATGTGTGATTCCTGGAAAGGCTGGTTGTCATGGGACCTGTGCTAGAAGGCTCTATAAAACTATGCTGGTCTCACCATTTGTTGACTCACCTCCCTGCTCATGAGTGATTATACCAGTTTACTGTCACAGTACCAGCCTTCATGTCTGAGTAAGTGTTAATCGCATCCCACTGATATTTGCTGTTCATGCCATGTTGCAGGCTTTTTTCACCAATGTAGCATTTCAAGTCCCATGCTTTCTACACTTCCACAGTGCAATTGTCATTTGAAATACAGCAACATTATAACATTTTCAAACTCCTGTCAAAAAGTGTCATGCATGTATCTGTAGTTCAAATTTTCTAATGCTGATTCTTAGTTCTGTAAAGAAAGAAATACAAATAAAGTAGGCCCAATTTCTTATCTATAAAATGCTTTGCTTTTCATCCCTTATTTGAATGATCACCAATTATACAGATTGCTTTACTATTCCACATGATGTTTCTTGGCCTAGTCATTTACTGTGCACAATGTGAGAAACCTGAAGGTGTCTCCCTAGCTAGTCCCCGGGGATCTGTCATGCAGGTGGCTAGGACACGGCTGCCGCTATTGGATCCAGTTCCTGGCGGTGGACCGGTGAGGGAGGATCACCTGGATGGGGGGTTCTCGGGGAGTGCTAGTGGGACACTGACGGGTGCGACACAGTATCCCCCTTCTTTCAACACCTTTTCCCCATCCTACCACGTAGGACATTCAAAGCCACTGCCTCCCCATTTTCCAACATGAAAACCTTTGCACGAAACACAAGAGAAGGGACTGTTACCAAAGCCGTTTACCTGACATTTCCCGATACAAGGCAAAGACAGGCAATTGATCAGAATCATAAACCCGATGGCTCTTTCCCTTCCCCACAGTGATAAAAGGTGGAGCAAGAGAGCACAGTACTAGCAGGGCAGACTGCACGATGAGACAGCTAACCAGACCCGGAGGTTCAAGAGGAGGAGAAAGGCAGCAAATATTGAGAGGATGACAAGGAGAGACACAACCTTGCTCTTTTCAACGCAGACCTGTGAAACTTCTGCAGAGGGAATCGTAAAACCAAGTACAATAGCCCAAGTGTGCTACAACCGATGTCAAAAGTACATGGAGTGTGTTGATGCTGATAAGGGGGAGCAAAGTAGACTCCTGCTTCCGTCGTATGGCCCTTGACTCAAATTACGAGGAAAGCCAAGAGGTTCATCAAAGCAGGTAAGTCTAGGGGTGAACCGATAAGAGCCGGGCTGTGGTGAATGACTGTTGCAAAGTGGCAACTTGAACCAAGTTTAAAAAACTGTAAAAGTGTAAAAGGGGAGACCAGCTGCAGAGGTTACAGGCACCATGTGGGTGCTAACTCGAGAGACTCTCGTCGATCCCCGTCTGAATGAAACTACAGATACCAGAAGGCCGTAAGGGAGCCATCAAGTTATGTCAAAGTGCTCATACAGGAGGTCAGGCAAAATCCCTGTACAGTCGAAAGCCTTTGACCTAAGAACTGTAGAGAAAGCAAGGGAAGTGAATTCCACAAACATTGAGAGCAAAAGTAAATGTGAAGTTGGCAAGAGTGAACCCGGACGAGGGATGCTGATGAAGAGGGGCAAAGTCTGAAGTCCCAAGAAACAGTGTGTTGACAAACATGACCCCAGCCGAGGGATGTCCACTGGAACTGTTTAAAAAGACATTAAGATTAGTGAATAAAGGACAAGCCATTGTGAACCCGGAGGAGGGAGGCTGAAAGTAAAAAGGGGCCAGCGACCGGGAGAGGAAACAAACTTTCATTGTTGTTGAAGGAACATTTGTTTTGTTATTGAATACATCAGGTCCTTGAAGGCAAGAGACTTTCTTGAGAAACGAGACCTGGCCATCAACAGTCCTGATAGCTGCAAGGGGAACTGTCGTCTCATGCTGAGGAAGCACGAGAGTGTACTGTGCTCCAAGATGATCCCACTTTTCCCTGTGCTCAAAACGTGGGGAAGCGAGACCCAAGCTACTGCATCCTTACATATTATTTGAGAACAGTTATTTCTTGTCTTGCAAACTATGCCACACCATCTTTGTATTAGTTGTAAGGTTTGGCAATAGGTTTCTTAGTATAGGTCCTTTTTATTTGACACAACGCCACTAGTACTGCCTTATTTCCATTTGATGGTTTGCTCCCATCTTAGATTTAGGTTTAGATTAGGCGTTTTTCCAACCTGCATACAGTTTAACAAACACCCTTGGACTATGATCACTTGTGTGTGTCTTTTCTGTTGCCACCATGAGTTCCTCATAACAAACACTCTTGTCGTAGATCCTAACATTGTACATTTCCCCGTACTTGTCTGTTTCAAAAGCATTGCACAAGATGTAGTTTACATGTTTGTTTTCAAATATAGTGTTTTTCTTTGCATCCTTTTCTTCAGTCTAACATTTCCTTGCAAGATGCCATTAGGACGAACAACTTCACCTGCTCCACTAGCCACCAAATGCTTCATGCCACTTAGCAAACTGAACAATTGAGATCACCTACCCTTATTGTGTGGATGTGTTGAGGTCTGGAACTGAAAGCCAGAGGTTAGTGCCAATAATTTGGAGTTTCTGACACCCATCGTTGAGCATTTCATGTAGAATGTGCATATATTTGATTTCTGTAGATACCACAGCATGAAGCAGCGTGGCACAAAAAGATCACGTCTTGCCCCAATGATACTGATTTTGAGATTAGTAGCAAACTGTGAAATGGAATGTCGAAACTAGTGATCAAATGAAGGATCTTCCCCTCATGTTCTGTTTGTATTTTGGTACATGTGTATGTTACAGTATGAACACGATGCCTTAGGGGTAGTCAAATGAATGGATTTTGTTTGGAAATGTTATGTGTGCATCCTGATGAAGGCCTATAAGTACATTTAAAGAGAGAACGCTATAGGATGGGTGTATCTTGAAAGGCAGAATAACCCTGTGTCGACATATATACAAAAAAGACTTCCTCGAGAAGCTAGAAATATAGTAGCGAGAACCATTGGGGTTAAGGTGGCTTCACCAATCCAACCTTACAAAAAGAGATCAATGTTTGGTGTACCTAAAAAGTCAGAAAGAAATGTGTAGCAGGTTAAAACCTGAGAACAATGTTTGTGTATTTTGATTAATATACCCCATAATAGAGTTGAATATGGTAAGATAAAAGAACAGACTTGAGATTGTACTGTATTACATTAAAGACACTTTGAAACTAGGCACAATTACTACTGATGTGCACTTTTTGCGCTATTTTGCATATTTGTACTGTTTTTTGCACAAAGCAAATTATGTATTACTGTTATTCATCATCATTGTGTTCTAAAATGCTTTTAAGTTTATGCATATTGTGAATAAAGTTGTTTTTAGTAAAAACAAGGCAGTGAAGATCTTTTTGCAGTGATTTAGTTCACCTGCATTTTTTCCAAATGTTGTAAAATAATTGTCCAAGAGGGAGGGGTAGCCGTTCTCTCCATGTGTGTTGTACTTGTTAATTCTCTCCAAGAACGCTCCATGGACGAAAAATGTGAGGATACCACTATTTTTTGGGATATTTTAGAACACTACCAGGCCACTAGTCACGGTCTTCGGCCACGACCTTCAGCTGTGTCCACTATGCATGGGTATCAGGCCCACTAACCAGGGCCTTCGGCCATGCTCACTGTGCAGGTCTATCCCTGGCTAGTGAGCACAGCCTTTGGCTGTGCTCACTGTATCTGTAAAAATATCGATTTTGTTGTTTTAATTACCTTTTCCCCGTCACCCGTGGGTATAATGGTCATGTAATACCGAACAATGCGGTTATCTGTAGTCATCAGATTGCTGCGGTTATTGGAAAAAACAATGAGAAGAAAAGAAAATGATTCACTGCCCTCCCAGTCACTCACCATGTGCACCTCTCCTCCTTTCCTGTTCCCCCACTACTATAAACATATGTCTCCCTCCCTAACCCTCTCACATGCCCCCCAAACCCTTGTTGTTCTGTGTGTCACACTTTCATTCCCACTCGCCTTTCTCTTGTGTAGCTGTGGTTATCCTGCAGAACAACAGTGGCTACAGGAAATCGTTCGTGCTCTTAACTTCACCCCTAGCCTCCCTCTATGTCTCCCACTTCACAGCCTCCATCCCCTGTCCCCCACCTCTACCCTGATGCCATTTATTTGTTTTTCCTTTGTCAGGATCGGCCAGAAACACTCATTGCCTTCTATGTCACCCGGCAGTATCTCTGGCAGAACCCTTGCAAAACTCACTTCACATTTGGATTCCTGTTACATCCACACCCATTTCAGGACGCATACAGCTTTGTTGCCATGGCGATTGTGACATCCCCTCCACAAGCGCAACACTATCGCATTCCGCAGGGGAGTAGTCAAGCGGAAACGAGGCCGCGCTCATCCGCTATAATTCCTTCCGGGTTGCCGCACTCTTTGCTTTTGATTCTGATTCAAGGCTAGTTTGTTCGTTCCTTGCTCTTGTTCTTGATCCCCCTTTGCCCTCTTTTGCCTGCTTTGCTCTCCTCCTGACCCACGACCCTGGACTGTCTTCTGACCTGCATTGTGGATAGATCTTACCTCTTGTTGAATACACGCTGCTGAATCCAAGACCTTCCAACGACCTGCCTCCTCTTTTCGGATTATACCTGCATTGCCCGCACGCTGCTTAACCTCGGATTGTTCAACGACCTACCTCCTCTTTTCGGACATTATCTGTATTGTTCACCTGCTGCCGACCCGGAACGTCCAACGTCCTACCTCGTTGGACATCATCTGCATCTGCCACATGCCGTCAACTGGGGAGCGGCTCCCAATCCGCTACGGCTGATTGGGCGGCCGTGTTTGCTTGCCTCCACTACTGCCTAGAGTGAACCTACACCATCCCATTTTCGGCGCCTGGATTAGAGACTGTGAACATTGGCGCATAAGGCGTTAGGCGTCCTCGTTTCGTCGGGATAGTACCTTGGACTAGAGACTATTTCCGCATGGGCGTCCTCTTGTCGGCGAGGTGTTAGGGTTAGGTTGGATGGTGTACAAGTTCCTCGGTAGTATTCTCACCATAGACCCCAGTGGTAAGTGTACTACATTCCATCTCCTCGTTTCTTCTTGCGTCTTCCTGTTCAATGTTCTTGTTTGGTTCTGATATTCATGGTCTTGTATAGTTCTTGGGGACTACCTTGTTTGAACTCGGGTCTTTTCATTTAGGCAGTCATTAGTATTGGAGTTTCCAACCCAAGGTTATCAACAGTATTGGAGTTTCCAACCCAAGGCTAACAACGGTGTCTGAACTTGCCAAACTATGGATGCAGTGATCTCCATCTTTCGGCTAATAGATCCCTTTGTAGTTTTGATTATAAATGCAAAGGGGTACATTGGTAGGAAGAACTCTACAGCGACGCTTCCAGTTCTTCTACCGGATTATTCTCAGGACCAGCAGCCTGACATAATCAGAAGCCACAAATACTGAAAGATGGATGTTAATGATACCTTGGTTAATCTCATGCAACTCATGGAAGAATTGCGAACTGACATGACGGCCGCACATGCTGCTACGCAAAAGAGAATCGATGAGATACAGGCTCAGGCCTTACTTCCTGCACCAGTACCCCCTCCTCTGGCAGCTGCCAGTTCTTCTGCACCTAATCCCGAAGGAACCACCCAACCATCGGTGGTTATGGCCACACATTTCCTGTTGGCCCCTCCTGAGAGGTTCCAAGGTGACCCCAGATTATGTCCTACCTTTTTGAATCAGTGCCATTTGCACTTTTTGTGTCGTCCTACGGCCTTTCCTGATTCAGCCACGAAGGCGGCGTTTGTATTATCCCATTTGGCCGGTACTGCAGCTACCTGGTCTAATCCGTTGTTGGAGGACGGTAGCCCTTTGTTGTTTGATTGCGATGCCTTGTTGGAGGCGATGAGTCGTGTGTTCGATACACGTTACAGGACCCAAGCAACTGAGTTAGAATTACTGGCAATCCAACAAGGCGACTCTGCACTTCTGAATTATGTAGCCAAGTTTAATCAATTGTTTGCAGAGACTGGCTGGCCTGAGGATAAGAAAGCCTCACTGTTCTACAAGGGGTTGTCGGATTCCCTTAAAGACACCTTAAGCACAGTTCCAGTGGTACCAATGGCGTTTCATGAACTCTTGGATCTTGTCTTACAGATTGATGCTCGGCGAGCAGAAAGGAAAGGCGAAAAAAGGAGCACATTGCCAGTTCTAGTCACTCCCTCTCCTGCCTCATCCAGTGCCCCCGAACCAATGCAAATAGGGACCGTTAAGGAACCCCTAACATCAAGTGAACGGGAGAGGAGACGTCTGAACAATCTATGTTTCTATTGTGGCTCCACGGAACATTTCCTTAAAATGTGCCCAAAAAAGCCCAAGAAGGCGGGAAACGCCATGACTCAGTAGTAGATGCGGTTCCGCTACTGAGTCACACCTCTCAGGACCCCATATCGGTTAATCCAGTCACGCTTCAGGCTTTTTTTCAGCCTTTATCAGGACCCTCTTGGATTGGGGAACCGATACTAGATTCAGGTGCAACTGGGAACTACATCGACCTTTCCTACGCTCGGGAGAACGGTGTTACTTTCCATGCCAAAAGTCATCCTGAGGTAGTAAATGCTGTTGATGGAACATCCCTCTTGTCTGGCGTGGCTACTGAAAAGACAGTACCTTTATCCATGATCACGGATTCCGGGCACACAGAAGTCATTACATTTGATGTTATCACTGCACCTCAGTTTTGGCTCATTTTGGGTTTACCTTGGTTTAGGCGGCAAAATCCAACTGTCGACTGGGTCAAGGGGACTGTGGTTTTTGAGTCTCACTTCTGTGGTGCACATTGTCATAGCAACCAAGTCCTTGTGGAAAGTCCATGTCGTGCTCTCACTCACTCACATTGCACCCTCAGTGGGGGTTTTGGTTTCTACCACGTTACCCAAGGAATATCACCAGTATCAACATGTCTTAGATGCAAAGTCTTGCAACCACATTGCCCTTCGACTGCCCTATCGATCTGATTCCTGGGGCTAAAATACCAAGCGGCAGGGTATATTCTTTGACAGTCAAAGAAGACGCCATCCTGAAAGAATACATTGACAAGGCTCTAAGTACTGGTTTTATCCGCCCATCTCGGTCCCCTGCGGCCTCCCCTATGTTCTTTGTACCGAAGAAGGAAGGGGATCTTCGTCCGTGTTTCGATTATCATGAGTTAAATGCCATTACGGTTAGGAACCAGTATCCTATACCTTTGATCTCGGTCTTGTTGGATCAATTGGGCAATTCTAAGATATTCACGAAGCTCGATTTGCCGGGTGCCTATAATTTGTTAGGATGCACGCAGGGGATGAGTGGAAGACTGCATTCAAAACCAAATATGGTCTTTACGAATACTGCGTCATGCCCTTTGGGCTATGTAACGCTCCTGCTACCTTTCAGCACTTCATCGATGATGTTTTTTGGGATCTCTTAGATACCTATGTGGTGGTGAATCTGGACGACATCTTGATTTACTCTCCCTCTTACGCAACTCACATTGAGCATGTGTCTACGGTCCTGCAGAGACTTCGGGACAATCACTTGTACGCTAAACTGGAAAAATGCATATTCCATGTCAACTCAGTTGAGTTTCTGGGATATGATATCACTGACAAAAGCATCCAAATGAGCGACACCAAGGTTAAAGCAGTCCTGGACTGGCCAACACCTACGAATCTGAAACAGTTGCAATCATTCCTGGGTTTTGCAAACTATTATCGGCGCTTCATCAAGTCTTTTTCGAGTATTGTTGCTCTGCTCACTTCCCTGACCAGTTCAAAACGTTCTTTTGTTTGGAATCCTACCGCTCAGAAGGCATTTGAAAGTCTCAAGTCTTCTTTTACCACAGCCCCGGTATTGATACATCCTAATCCAGATCTGCCATTTGTGGTAGAGGCGGATGCTTTGGATATCGCAGTCGGCGCTATCCTCTCTCAGCAGTGTAGAGACAGCGGGGAACTCCACCCTTTAGCCTTTCATTCCAGAAAACTCACAACCTACGAATCACACTACACAATCACAGAGAAGGAGTTATTGGCTATCCGGGATGCTTTCCTTGCATGGCGTCACCACCTGCTAGGGACTGCCGTGCCAATTCAGGTCTTCACAGATCATCGAAACCTTCTAGCGTCACAATCAGTGAAGTGTACCACTGCTAGACATGCTCGTTGGCATGAGTTTTTCTCGATGTTCAACTTTCATGTAACCTAAAGACCCGGCGCACGGCACTCGAAAGCTGATGCTCTCTCCAGGATGCATATTGTCTCCTCGCCTCCCTTGGATGAACGCACCATTCTTCCTCCTGCTCAAGTGATTTGTGCTTGTGGTGTTCATTCTCCGCTATTTTCTGCCCTAGCGGACTGGGTTAAAGTAAACCCCCAAATCATTCACGATATGAACTTGACCTTGCCGCATGGTCTTTCTTACCATAATGGAATGCTGTACCTTCCTGATCAAGATACTCGCAATACTGCTATGCACTGGTGTCATGACACCAAGTTTTCAGCTCATCCTGGAGCTCGGAAAACCCTGGAATTATTACAACGATGGTCGTGGTGGCCTCAGATGTCTAAAGATGTCTTGAATTATGTGGCCTCTTGTGCTACGTGTGCCAAGTGCAAAACTGTTCCGGCAAAACCCCTCGGTTTGTTACAACCCTTGCCGGTTCCTAAAGAACCATGGACTATGATATTGATGGATTTTATAGTGGAATTACCTTGCGATCATGGCTACGATACGATCTGGGTCGTTATTGACTATTTCACTAAATTAGCCCTGTTTGTTCCCTACAAGGGATTGCCTATGGCTCCTGCTTTGGCCAAACTCTTCATGCATCATGTTTTTTGTTTTTTTGGCCTTCCTCATGTTATTGTTTCTGATCGTGGGTCCCAATTTACATCTCGTTTTTGGCGTGCCCTGACCACATCTTTAGGTATCGAGGATCGTTTTTCCTCTGCCTACCATCCACAGACGGATGGTCAGACTGAAAGGCTAAACACTACCCTGGAACAATACTTGCGATGTCTCACTGTGCAATATCAAGACTCATGGTTGTCCCTGTTAGATATGGCTGAGTTCGCTTACAACAACTCGCTCCACACCTCTACAGGAACTTCACCTTTTTTCACCATGTACGGTAGACATCCTCGCACCCTTCCCACACAACCCGACCTATCGATCTCCAGCCCTGCTGCAAATGCTTGTGTGCGTGATCTGAACAAGACGCGGGACGGAGTATTTGCTATCTGCATAAAGCCAAGTTGCAACACAAGATACAGGCTGACTTACATAGGAGTTCTGCACCCACTTACAAGGTGGGTTCCCGGGTTTGGTTGGCCACACGTAACTTGCATATACCAGGTCGGTGCTTCCTTTTACCACGTTTTGTTGGTCCCTACCGGGTCACAGCCATTATCAATCCAGTGGCTGAACGGTTGAAATTACCGGACAATTGGCACATCCACCCGGTTTTCCATGTTTCGCTACTGAAACCCTGTCTTCCCTCTACTAGGTTACCTTCACATCCCTCCTCGCTCAAAGTGAAAGGTTCGGATGAATATGAGGTCAGTCGTATCTTGAATACTAAAGTCAGGAGAGGGGTTCCGTTGTATCTCGTGGATTGGAAGGGATATGGTCCTGAGGATAGAACCTGGCAGCCTACTAACAACATCCATGCTCCCCGTTTGGTTTCTGACTTTTGGTCCTGGAGAGGGATGGCTTCTTTGCGGTGGGGAACTGTCAGGATCGGCCAGAAACACTCATTGCCTTCTATGTCACCCGGCAGTATCTCTGGCAGAACCCTTGCAAAACTCATGTCACGTTTGGATTCCCGTTACATCCACACCCATTTCAGGACGCATACAGCTTTGTTGCCATGGCGATTGTGGCATCCCCTCCACAAGCGCAACGCTATCGCATTCCGCAGGGGAGTAGTCAAGCGGAAACGAGGCTGTGCTCATCCGCTATAATCCCTTCCGGGTTGCTGCACTTTTTGCTTTTGATTCTGATTCAAGGCTAGTTTGTTCATTCCTTGCTCTTGTTCTTGACCCCCCTTTGCCCTCTTTTGCCTGCTTTGCTCACCACCTGACCCACGACGCCGGACAGTCTTCTGACCTGCATTGTGGATACGTCTTACCTCTTGTTGATTACACGCTGCTGAATCCGGATCATCCAACGACCTGCCTCCTTTATCCAGATTATACCTGCATTGCCCGCACGCTGCTTGACCTCGGATTGTTCAACGACCTGCCTCCTCTTTTCGGACATTATCTGTATTGCTCACCCGCTGCCGACCCGGAACGTCCAACGACCTACCTCTTTGGACATCATCTGCATCTGCCAAACGCCGTCAACTGGGGAGCGGCTCCCAATCGGCTACGGCTGATTGGGCGGCCGTGTTTGCTTGCCTCCACTACTGCCTAGAGTGAACCTACACCATCCCATTCTCGGCGCCTGGACTAGAGACTGTGAACATTGGCGCATAAGGCGTTAGGCGTCCTCGTTTCGTCGGGATAGTACTTGGACTAGAGACTATTTCCGCATTGGCGTCCTCATGTCAGCGAGGTGTTAGGGTTAGGTTGGATGGTGTACGAGTTCCTCGGTAGTATTCTCACCATAGACCCCAGTGGTTAGTGTACTACATTTCATCTCCTCGTTTCTTCTTGCTTCTTGCTGTTCAATGTTCTTGTTTGGTTCTGATATTCATGGTCTTGTTTAGTTCTTGGAGACTACCTTGTTTGAACTCAGGTCTTTTCATTTAGGCAGTCATCAGTATTGGAGTTTCCAACCCAAGGTTAACAACAGTATTGGAGTTTCCAACCCGAGGCTAACAACGGTGTCTGAACTTACTACGGATGCAGTGATCTCCATCTTTCGGCTAATAGATCCCTTTGTAGTTTTGATTATAAATGCAAAGGGGTACATTGGTAGGAAGAACTCTACAGCGACGCTTCCAGTTCTTTTACCGGATTATTCTCAGGACCAACAGCCTGACATCCTTCAGCAAATGTCCTTTCTATGCCTTTTTGTTTTCGAGTAGCCGTGAGTATATCCGCGGTTATTTCTTGCATCAGAAACAAAAGATGGCAGCTTTTTCCTTTCAGAAAAGCCTCTCTGATGCAAAGCACCATGGGAGATATTGCTCTAATTTTGGGAGAAGGTGGCACCCACTTCTCCATCAAATATTTTGAAGGTACTTGGAGCAATAACCCCAAACTCCCTCCTGCCCCCGATCTCCAGTCAATGCTTCATGCCCAAGTTGTTTCATATCTCGTCCAATTCCATCTAGTGGTTTTTGCTGTGCTCTAGAGCAAAGATGTTTTTGTCTATGGGAAAAGGAATGGGGACTAATCCGAATCTGTGTTTCTTTGTTATCTTAATAACTTTTTTAAAATTTTATAACAGATCTTTCACAAAACACCCAGTCTTGTAGGGGCGGGGGGGAGGGGGTCATGTGTACAATTGTGCCTGTGAAATGTCAATCAGAAACGTCGTACAAGTCAAAGTTATTAGCAAATATAATTTCGAATTTCCTATGGTACTCAGCATGCAACTTAACTGCTGCACTATAATAAATACATCTCTATATAGACATATGTATGTATGTATATGTATATATATATATATATATATATATATATATATATATATATATATTCAGTAAAACAACTTTGTTAAAGGGATGTTATGGTTAAGTTGTGCTACTAAAAACCTATGAAATTCAGTAAAAAAACTTTGTTAAAGGGACGTTATGTTTCCAAGTAAAACCGAAAAACACCTGAGATTCGTAAATTATGGTAAGCTAAGCAACCATAACTCGCACCACCACCGTTCACTGCTAAGACTAACACCCAGGACATCAAAGATGACATCACAAATGACATTGATGACATCACTGATGACATCACATGTCTGGCTCACTCTTTTTTCCTTTACTGATATATCTAGGCCAGTAACAGTCAGGAACTAACCATTCACTATACTATAGTACAAAGTTCTATATTTGTAGACTTATACTTCAAATATGTTCTTACAGTAATTCACTTAGGGTCCACTCAAAGCATATGAAACATATACAAAGGGGAAAACACAGACTTGGAAGACAGCAATGCTTTCTATGTATGAAGATGATTAGTAAAGTTATCAACACTGTCTTATAGTTCTGTTGCTATTTTATTACTGTACTTTCCCTGGATATGCTCATATTTGTACACATTGCACTTACACTACTTTCCTTAGGGTCTAGTCACAATATGTGATAGTTATACATGGGGAAGTAGTAGCTTTGAAGCAGAGCAATCATTTCTCAGCATGAAGATACTCAGTTAGGTTATGACAACGTTCTGGTTCTACTGCTGCTTTGTTTGCGTACTTCACATTCCCTATATATACTCATATTTGTATGTGTTGTTCTGTCTTTGTGTTTTGTATGTAATAATGAAATTATGTAGTAAGTGGGTTAAGTAAGTGGGTTTTATTAGATATTTATTACATGTTGCACAGTACGCAAAACTCTAATAAAAAGCATTTATCATTTCACTATTCAACATGGGAAGATTATGAATGTTGCACCTCCATCATGTATGCTGCACACAATGCTAATGTTTATACATGAGTAGCTTACTATACTTATACTTCAAATATGTTCTTACAATAATTCACTTAGGGTCCACTCACAGCGTATAAAACTTCATAATATAATGTTATTTATATCAATGCACTGCATAGCTCATGATATTTATTCCAATGATCCTTCACACTTTTTGTCAATATTATAATAAGAATCCTTTGTACAGACTTTTCATGAAAAGTAAATGTACATATGATGTCACCAGTGATGTCATCAATGACATTTGTGATGTCATCTTTGATGTCCTGGGTGTTAGTCTTAGCAGTGCACAGTGGTGGCGCGAGTTACGGTTGCTTAGCTTACCATAACTTACGAATTTCAGGGGTTTTCCGGTTTTACTTGGAACCATAACGTCCCTTTAACAACGTTTTTTTACTGAATCTCATAGGTTTTTAGCAGCGCAACTTAACCATAACGTCCCTTTAACATAGTTTTTTTACTGAATTTCATAGGTTTTTAGTAGCACAACTCTAACAAAGTTTTTTTTACTGAATATACATTAACATAGTGTGAATTTGCTAGATGTTTACTAGGATTCCCTTACTTTATATACATGTAACATAGAACATGCTGAACCCGCTGCTAATGATTTCGATGTCCATGGACTGTGCGTATGTCTGCGAACAGATGCGGACACCATCAACACTACCCAAACACTCAGGGGGTAGCTTAAATTGTTCTATCATGCCATATAAACACTGCACAAGTTCAAAAAGCAGCACATAAACATATTATATGTAATAATAAATAAGAAGTGGAACCTATATATCTAACACATCAACCATCCATTTAAATACCATATTTAGTCAAATGGAATATACCAAAACAAAAAAGATATGCCTCCAACATCCTCACAGAAACTGCAGAGCTAAAAGCGACAGTAGAACTACACAACAGTACAAATACACCTTACCAAAAACTAGTAAGTAAACTTCATTTTTCTTATATATTTCTAAACTTTTTCTATTAGATACACTACAATTAATATATTTTTGTTTTTCACATAGAAATGTGCAGTACAAGCCAGTACTGGCTTGAGGAACATTTTCCACGTGAGAAAATGTCTGAAGACAGTGATGGTAATGGTAGACACTTCTCTATATAAGCAAATTAATAATCATTACTTTATGTGTACTTAACATATATATACTTATTTTTAACAGACCATACAAACATTGAAAATAATACACCAAAAGAAACATTGAAAAAGACTCTGCAACGCATGGAACAGAAAATGGACATGCTCAAAGAAAATGTCAATGTTTTGAAACAGTTTCATCCCTTCATCCCCTCCCATCCATCCTCTCCAAACCCCTAATTCCTCTGTATTTGTATCAGGTTCTGCTTCCCCCTCTCTTTCATAAATTGTCTATAAGTATATAATTAAAAAAAATATTATGTTTCTTTTAATGAAATTATTTGCGTCTTGTTTTTTTTAAAAAAGCAGTTAAAATGTCAGCGGACAGTGTGCCTGTCCAGGGTGTCTGAAATTAACAAAATGGTGATGTGCTAAGGACACTATACCTGTCCGTACCATTCGCAGCAAAGATGGAACTGTTCTTAGAACACACCCGGTGTCCAGGATGTCTGTAAATGCACAAAATGGAGGAATCCTAAGGACACTATACCTGTCCGTACCGTCCGCAGCTAAGTTGAAACTGTCCTAAGAACACACGCAGTGTCCGGGATGTCAGTAGTCAAACAAAATGGAGATGTCCTAAGGACACTATACCTGTCCATACAGTCGGCATCTACGCACATGCGCACCACACCCGTAAGTCCTGCGAACATCGTGCCTGTCTGTAACTGTCCGTCTCGCTTGAGTCGCACTTTTAATTTGTTTGAGGACCCAAACACTGTCCGTAGAACACCCGCGCGCATGGGCACGACCGTTCCCATGCATTTGGTGTCCTGTGGACACCTGTTCTCTTCGCGGACGTGTTCCCGACGTCATCATGTGACCGCACCCACGCAGACGTGTGTCCTAATTTGCGGACACTGTCCGGTTCCCCAACATTTTAAAAGAACTTTTTTAGATAATCCAAATTATTTTACACTAAAAATTTACCATTGCACATGTCCCAGACAATGACTATGGCTTTTCACATACTTTTGGGAACTTTTTGAACCTTTTTGGGTGTTCAATCTGTTTGCGAAGTGCACCCCTCCACCCCTATAAAAGGCCACACCCCAGAGCTGATCTTCTTGTACTTCTGGCTATTGCAGATTGACTTTTGCTGCCTTTGCTGCTCTTGCTGAGATTATCTCATCAACCCTGATTGCATCCATGGCTGCTGTTGCTACATCTGCCTCAGCACCACCCCCAAACCCTCCACCACCTCCCCAAGGGCCTGCAGAGGGAACAGGCGTGAGGATGTAGAGAATGAGGATGAAGAGGATGAAGAGAATGAGGTCGAACTCCGTACTACCAGCACTCGCCAGGAGTCTTGGGTGTGACGATTGTTTACCATTCATGGTAATGTACCAAAAGCATGTGCAAACAAGGTCACCTGCAACCAGTGCAAAATGGTGCTGAGTCGTGGGAGACGTGGTTCGTACAGCTTTGGTACGACATCCATGAAGCGACACCTAACGTCATTCCACAGTGCGGACATTCACAAGGTTGTACTTTGTGATAAACGTAGTAGGTTGAGTTCCTCTACAACATCCTCCTTTTCTGCTCCTCTCACCACAAGAGACACTCCTGTGGGAGAGCGCATCCCTCCAGCTGCTTCACGGGCCATTCAAGATGCTGTTGACCCTTACCTTTTGAGGGTCACAATATTGTGTATGTATTGCGACACAGTACTCTGCAGGGGGGAGAGTCTTCGAAGTGCTTTGGAGACTACGGTCACGGAGCACCAGAAGACCTGCTACCTACCTAAGTAAGGCCCACCCTACATCTTCCTGTCTCCACCTACCCTTTTTTCTTCCAGTGGTTGGTGTCCCTTCCTTACCCTCCTTTCCCCTCCTCTCCTAGTGTGTCGTGTGTAATAACCCCAAAAAATATAAAACAACAAAAATCCAAAAAAAGGCTCTTTTCAGAGCCGCCTTTCACAGTTTAAAAATAGAAGTGGCAAATAAACAGTGCAGGGCCCTGTGCATTTTTCGGAAGTCCGCAGACAGTCCTAGGGCATATCAAATTGTAGGGTGCTGCTCTAGCAAAAACAATGCACTTTTCTCGGGGAAGAAGTGGTGGCTCTGAAAAGATCCTTTTGGTGGTGCTTTTGTGTGTTTGAAAAACTTGAAATTGTCAACATCTACTGCAAAATAGATGACTCTAATTCCAAAAAAGGTTGCAATGCATTTTGTACATTTCTCAGAAAAATCTGATTTCCAGCATAAGATGGACTCCATCTCTGCGGAAAATGTATGTGTTACGAAACATAATATTTTCATTGTGAAAAGAGGACATGCCAACATCTCTTAGAAAGGCACAAACAGCCTTGTTGACATTACGCCTCGCTTTCCCCATTTGTGGACCAAATAAAGAAGAACGCAGCCAAATTTGTCTTTGCGCAATACGAGAAAAAATTACTTGGGAATTTGGAAACATGTCCATGACCTTCTCAAGTCCTTCTTTCATTGCAAATTGCAAAGAAATTCCAGACACATGTCCTAAACTGTTCCCTCCACAATGAATTATAATTATGTCTGGATGATGCTCTGTCTCTAAAGTAGAACAGAGAGGTACCAAGTCCAGCCACTTCATTCCACGCACTCCATGCCAGTGCACTTCCACATGAGGGAATCCAAGATATGCAGCTACTCCACAACGTTCTGCATGCACCTCCAACTAGTGTATCCATGAGTCTCCCAAAATCCAGATAATCTGTATTCGGAAACGAACAGGCATAGCTATCGGTTCTTCTCTCTGGAAAAAGACGTTCTGACAAAATCTCTCCTTGAACAACACTCCCAGTAAACCTTACTGACCAATCCCTAGCTCCACTCATTCCCATATGCATGCCTCTCCACCCCAGAATCCCAGTATGTAATACGCGCAGTCCGCAGACTACTGCCCTGTCCGCAGACATATTGAAAATCTGAGCGTGGTGAATGTAAATTTAAATAGTATGCCCCATTTCCCCTTTGAGGTGGGCTCTGAAAAGAGACATTTTTTTGGTTTTTTTGCAGATGCCTGACAGACACCTGTTATTTTGTATTTTTTTGGGGGTTTTTTCTTCTTACTTTACTACTAAAATCTTCACATAACCTTCCCCAAAGCAACCCTTACATTCAAAAACTTCATGGCATTTCCTAAAAAAGATAAGGAAATCTTCTTCAAAATAAACAGCATTACTCGAATCAATATTCTCATTATTAAAAAAAATATACCAGCTCTAAGCATGAAAGCACACATGCCTCGGCTGATTGCACACCTAGCAATGTTTTGCTGAGGACAAAAACAGAACTATTGTCCCGAATTGCCCTAGGTAGTAATCCAGAAAAAATTACTTTCGCATTTGGAAGGTTGTTCATTACTGCTTGAACCAACTGCTCCAAATCTGCCAACAAAGTAGGGGCACTGACGTAGCCCAAATGGAAAGCACCATAGTGCAAAACTACCAGATGGGGACTGTTCATCCTGCGCATATCTTCACAAACCTGTAGAATTCGCTCTACATTGCAATCAGGCACAGCGCTCCACACCACCTCCACTCCTTTAACATCAATATCGTTTGCCACATGCTTGCATTCAGCATACTGCTGTAAACCATGCGAAAACATATCTCTGAGCACCAACACCCTGACTTTCTCCACCTCTGTCATCTTCACTACACACACTCTCTCTCTACACAAATCCACAACATCAACATCCAATTGGCTGATCCCTACAGTCCACTTTCCATACTGGATTTGCTGGAAAACCCCGGATGTGGCACGCCCTATCCGCGGACAGCTGCGGTGTCCGCGCGATGCATAACTCTTAGCCAGCCCTTCTACCCTTTCCACATCACTCTCGGTGCCATTCCTTCATTGGATACAGCTAAGCAGTCACACAACCATCCACCAATTAAACCCAATACCTCTACATCTAACTCCATCATCAGAGTTCTGCACTTCAAATGTACTGTTGATCACTCTGAGTACAAGTCTCATATAATTGGAAAGCACCTACTACAAAAACTACTCTACAAGTTTCCAAGATTTCTACTTAAAGCTGCATGAATATCCACATGCATGAATACAAACTACAGGTATGCATATTTTATTCACAGTACAAGTACAACTCTCATATATCCATATAAACAGAGTAATGCCACTAAACCTGCATAGCCTACACATACATGCCAACCCTCCTGATTTAGGCGTGAAACTCCTGATTTTTCATTGAAAAATCACACTATTTTTTACTGTCTCTCGCCTAAATTAATGCTAATCCCAATGCAATCCTATGGGAAAAATAAATGTTCCCAATTGCTGTGGTGAAATCTCCCTCTCAGGGGCTCCCGATTGTTGGCATGTCTACTTATAAAATGAACCTATTGAAATGTTTCCCATCTACTATAATCAACTGTCACTTCCAAACCTGTCTGCTATCTACAACACAGCTTTAAAAAACCAAGTGAATTTTGTGCACTTAAAATTCTACTCATTTGCAAAGCATGTTGAACTAACATATTGTAAATAAAATATAAAGTCTGCACATAGTCAAATGAAATGCACGCATACACTATGTTCAGATATCAAACAAGAATACTACCACAAAAACATAAAAATCAACGTCTACATTAACATCAGTGCTATCAACACACAAAATGACTAACCTCTTTCTTTTACAATTGCAGTGAAGACCACTCTCCCGAAAATCAGCAGCATCTGAACTACAAACAACATATCTGAAGAAACCTGCTCATTCCACAAAAAAGAGTAAGTATAATACTAAATAATACCTTAGTATTCTTACTGTTCCTCAAACACACTGTGTGGTTCATTCATGTAATTTGCGCACCAAAAAAAACAGCGATTTCTAAACCATTCTTCCCACAAATCCCCATTTATTAAACAGGGATTAGCAGGCAGAATGGAACACACATCCGTAAATTGAGTTGTTGCAGGGGTTTTGGTAGTGGGAATAATATATCAAGATTTATAGGAGCAGTTTTAGCAGTAGTGGTAGCCGAATTCTTGTTAATCATTTTCTGTTTTGTTTTACATTTTGATGGAGGAGGCAAAGTTTCTGTACTGGAAGCTTGTTTTGTTTCGCTAAATGAATGTATTAGCTGTTTTGTTTTTACTTTTTGTACAAACTCTGGTAAAGATGGATGCTTATTTTGGACACTTTTATTTTCATTTTCTCTATTTCTGCATTGCTTACGACGGACTTGCTTTTTGGAAGGCATTCTTTGGGGTCTGTTGAAAAAGAAAAGAAGGTATGGGTTGGGCCGTTCTGCAATGTATGTGTGCTGTGTGCATGAGTGTCTGAGTATGATGGGAAAGATGTATGTGGTGGTGTGTGATTGTGCATTTGGCAGCTACAATTAGTTGGGAAGGCTATTCCTCTATTTGTGTGTTACTAAACTGCAGTTCAGATAAGAGTAGAAAGTGAGCTAGTGGTGAGGAGAAGCATGGTATAAAATTAAAACAGTGCTTTGTTTTGTAGTACTAACATTCTAAGGGTTGAGTATGTTATTTGTGTATTTATTTCTTTGTAGTATTCATTATTGTCTTTTAGATATTGCAAGGCGTGTCTAACTTTATGTAAGTCTACGAGTTGTTGCCAAATGTCTTTGTCTTTTGTTAGTACACCATTTACTAAGACAATTAAAGATTGCTCTATTGGACGTTGCACTCCCAGAGTGTGCACATTTTCGTTCAGATCTAATGGTAATTAAACTACTTTGCCACAAATGCCTTTCACCAATTCAGAGGGAGGTAATGTTGCTGTTTTTGGTTGAATTCAATTGGAAATGAACTTATATTAGATCTGAAAGAAAACTAAACAAACATAGATATACTAACACCTGGAGAACTTTTCTCTCTAGATCCTGTTGATGTTTCAAGATATTTCCATCATCGTTTCATTGCTATGCTACACTTTATTTGTAATAAAACTGTTCCTCCCCTCCAAGAAGTGCAACACTTCTTTTGGAGAAAAGAATACCAAGCCACAGGAGCACCACATATCCACATGCTTTTATGGATTAAAGATTCTCCTAAATTTGCTCAAGACAGTGATGCCAATGTTTTACAGTTTATCGAAAAATATCTCACTTGTGAAATTCCATCGGAAGCAACAAATAGTGATCTTCATGCACAAATTGTACAATTTCAAAGACACAAATGTGGCAAATATCATTGCCGTAAATACAAAAACAAAGGGAAATACTACACCAAATGAGGCTTTGGTTTCCCTAGACCATTTAAAGAAACAGTTGAAGTGAACAACTTCATGTCTTCAGTTAGACATAGTGTTAAAGGTAAATCACCTAAAAACACGTATTACATAAAAAGAACAGAAGAATAAATGTATATCAATGATTACAATGCAATCATTGCCCTCTTATGGAATGCAAACATAGATGTGCAGTACATTGCAGACAATTCTGCTGCAGTTGCATGATATGTTACAGCCTACTTAACAAAAGCAGAAAAAACAGAGCTTCAAGACCTCTGGAATGACCTATCATCGCACAAAACACTATCTCAGAAATTGTACGGCTTAGGCATAAAAATGCTCTCTCATAGAGAATGTGGCTCCTATGAAGCTGCAGATCGTTTAACCGGTACTGGTTTGTATGGAAAATCTTAAAATATAGTATGGCTAAGTTTTGGTCCTGCTAAATCTAGAAAAAGAGTTCTCAAATCATACGACGAAATTGAAACAATAGCCAAAAATGATCCCAACAGCCAAGACATTTTGAAAAACAATTTCCAAGACACATACTACCCGAACAGGAGTACCACTTTTAGAAACCATGTGTCTATACCACATAGCCCAAAACTTCACATACAAAAATAATATAAAACCCAATGAAAAAAAGGTACATATAGAGTGACAGATTGTGAAGGCAGCTTAGTGAAATTTACCAAACGAAGCTTAATTAGAAGGAGAGATACTAGAAAACTATGACTCCTATGAAGACGCTTTCAATGCAAATGAAAGCACTATCACCGATGTAAACTTTACGCAGTACAAAACAATGTTGCACAATGAACAGCAGCACGAAGAAGAACTCCAGGCCCAACTAGATAAGGACACTCCCGACAGTAGTCAACCTTCTGTAACAGGAAGTCAAGAACCACTGGGACAGCCACTAATAGCAAATGAGGCAGAATTAGCTATGACAGAAGTAGCGAACACCATGTGTCACTATGAAGAAGATAAAGAAGACTTAACTGTACTACAATCAAAACTGAACAAAGAGCAGCGTACCATTTTTCAAGAAGTAACAAAAGAAATTGCACATAGTGTACAACATGAACATAAAGAATGTACCTGCCAAAATTACAAACCTATACTACTATACATCAGTGGTGAAGCTGGTTCAGGCAAAACATTCTTAAACAAAATCATCAGCTAGTTCCTTCAACAATTGACAAACAACAAACTGTTAGCTGTTGTAACTGCCCCGATAGGTTTAGCTGCCTACAACATAGGCGGTGTCACTTTACACCGATTACTACTCATTCCAGTAGAACACCAAAACAAATTAGAATATTACAAACTTTCTACAGAAGCTGCAATGGAACTACACAGAGTGTTAAAACAAATGAAAATGCTACTAAGAGATGAAGTGAGCATGGTCTCCAACCTAGTGTTGGCTTTGATTCACCTCGGATTGCAAGAAGTACTTAAAACAAACTACGAAGAGCTCTTTGGATGAAAACACATTATTGTTTTCGGAGATCTCCTTCAATTGACACCAGTGAAAGGTAAGTGAAAGGTAAACCTATTTTTAAAACCCTAGGACACAAACTCTGCCGTAAAACTGTTGGCAGCATAGGAAATGTCAACCTTTGGCAACATTTCCAATAGACAGAATTAACAGAAAACATGCGCCAATCTGCAGACCTCACTTACGCCAACATTTTAAAAAGTATTAGAGTTGGTGTACTATCTCAAGAAGCACAAGCAATATTAAAAACCCGGCACATCCATGCACTTTATGGCCATAACACATGTGCTACTGATGTTATGGAACAATTAGCACACAAAAATGTCAATTGTATGTCCTTAATGCCAACTCTTGCAAGCTGTTCCAAATTCAATGAAACAATGTTGAAAAAAGAAATGCAACCAATAATTGAAATGTGCTCCACAGACAATCTGGACGTACATGGTATGACACTACCCATGTGTCAACAAGCCACAACAAGACTGAATAGCTTAGAAAATTCTATCTCCAACACAGCTGGTTTGGAGAAAATATTAAAATTATTCTTAAACTGTAAAGTAATGCTTAAACGTAACCTTGACGTGGAGCAAGGACAAGTTAAAGGAGCACTGGGTACAGTTGTTGGCTTTCAAACATACCCACATGACAAAAACATTCAGTTTGTCAATATTCTCTTTGAAAAACTTTCAGAAGTTAAAAGGATAGGACGTTCAACAGCTCGATTCCTTCTCTTCAAAGACATGTATGTACGCAGAGAACAATTTTCTCTAACTCTAACATATGCAGTCACCATTCACAAATCACACGGTCTTACCCTAGACAAAGCATTGATAGATATTGGTAACACAGTCTTTAAAGAAGGCATGTGCTACGTAGCACTATCACGCTTACGTACACTTGACAGTCTATTTATAATCAACTTTGATGCAAGTAAAGTAAACGCTGATATTCCTTGCATTTTAGAATACAATAGACTATGTTCACTATACACCCCCATCTAAAAACATATCCTGTTCCACAAAAAGGAAATGTTGTAAAAGAAAACTAATTCAAACAGAAATGCAACAGGATCTCACTGCAAATCCTCCAAAGAGAGTAAAATAAGTTAATACTTCATCAATTACCACAACCAAAGAAGAACCTATTACTCAAAGTAACTCAGGTACTTCTTCAAAGAAGCAACACACACTCTGAAAAAATAACTTGGACACAGAACTATCTGGTCCATTCAAATGTTCAAATATAACTGGTGTAAGTTTCTACGCAAATGTAGCAATGAATATTCTATTTCAATTGCCACCAATTGTTGACAACATTTACTTACACAGTACAGACCAATTGTGTTTACAAATGTTAGTCCTTCATAGAAATGCAACAAACAATCCTGACAACACGTATAGTGTTCATGGAATAAGACAAGAATTGGACTACTGTGCTGGAATGGTGAAATTCACTATAAACTCACAAGATGATCCACAAGAATGTATAATGTACTTACTACAAGTACTGGAAAACAAAAACATACCTATAAATGAAATCTTCCAGATTTCATACATGTGGAAACGTACATGCACTCTGTGCAACAATGTGGCACAGGAACAAATCCCCAATGAGCGCTTCGTGTATGTATCCATAACTAATTGTGAATCCATTCCATTTCAGCAACTTGTACAAAATGCAAACCATGGTAGATTATGTACTACCTGCAATTCAGATAATCGCTCCACCTTACTGATACAAACACATAGTAAATACGTAATAGTAATGTTTCTACGTTACAATTCAGATGGTACCAAAAACAATTGCAAGCTGACTGGATTCACACATGGTCAAGTATCACTTGGTAAGAATACTTCACAACAATAGGTATAATCTACCACGCAGGAGCCACAACCAATGCAGGTCACTACACTGAATATATAAAAAAGAAATGTGGATGGTTCGAATGTAATGATAGTACCATTACTCTAAAGCAGAGATTACCAGAAAATCTTACAAACGCTTATTTAATCTTCTTAAAACCAATATTTAATAACTAATCTGTACTTAAACATTAACAAAACTTCAATTAAAAAACTATAAACTGTTAGAATACGCCAACAGGTATCTAACTGCCCCAAGATTCCATAACAACCAAACAGATAAATGAATACCACTAAATTATAACAAGAAATAAACAGTTAGAATACGCCAACAGGTATCTAACTGCCCAAAGATTTTGCAACAACCAAACAGATAAATCAATACCACTAAATTATAACAAAAAATATACAGAATACGCCAATAGGTATCTAACTGCTCCAAAAATCTGCAACAAGCCAACAGATAGAACATTAGCCAGAAACAACAAGTGAACACTGAAAACAAACAAATAGACTGTAGCATAACAAAAAAAGTTTTTTTTTAATCTGACATGGATTTTCTTTCCCACAGACCCAATGATTTAAAAAACAAACACAGAAACTGAGCAAATTGAACAGTACACTGGTTTGTAAACTACTAAATATGCGGGTAAAAAAAAGCTGAAATGTCTATTACGCAATGTAATAAGTCTTTATAAAATACCTACACTAACATCATATTTTCTTTTATCACAGAAATTGAAAAAGAATATGTGCTCCAGTTACCCAACTCATGAAAAAAAATATCCAATCTCTAAAAATCAAACAGTAAGTATATTCTAATAGAACACATAAATACTGCTGCATAACAGAACAATTGAAGCAAACATCTAACCATACACCACAATACAAAATGTTTACTTCCATGGATATGTTATACTACAGTGCTTGTTACCAAACTCTACAATCTTAATGACATGACGTAGCCAAAACTTCACATGCAAACTATACAAATCAAACAGTACACAAACTGTAGATTTGCAAATATTTCATAAATATTCAATTCTATGGGTGTGATCTATGGGTGTGATATGCTGCGGTGGTTGTGGCAAGGGCCTAGACTCTTGGGTGTATACGGCCTGCGGCCATGCACCCAAGACTCTAGGCCCTGGCCACAACCACTGCAGCATATCACACCCATAGAATCAAACATTTTAACTGCGGCAGTTTCAACTTGCCTGCGGACAGCACGGACGGGAATACTGTCCTTAGGACACCCCTCATTTTCACTAATTACGAACATCCCGGACAGCACGGGCATGGCGAATACATCAGTAGCACCTGCCACCTAAACAAATACAGTATTTGACCCATCTCTTACTTCCCAAACCTCTCCAACCACTAGCGTGGCTGTGTAATTACATGGCCTGCGGTAGCAGCCATGTAGTTATAAAGTTGCTAAACCCATAGGAAGAGCACTTTTTGGGTGGCTTATAACTTCCCTCCCCCTGGACGAATCCTCACCAAACTTTGCAAAAAAATATATGGCCCACTCTGATTTTATTTGCAAAGTTTGGTGAGGTTTGGTCAAGGGGGGGCAAAGTTATAGGGGGGTCCCAATTTTTTTTTCACATAGACATAATGGGAAAGAACTTTGCTCACGACTACAGCCCAAACCGCTGATGGATTTTCACCAAATTTGCGGCAGAAAGCGTGCTGTTGTTAATTTGGTCAAAATCCAGTAGTTTGCTTTTAAATGGCCAAAACGTAAGGCAAAAAAATTAGTGATATCTATGTCTGGTCCGCAGACTCACTCCCCTGTTCGGTCCGCGTACTAGCCTCTGAGTGGCAGTATTGTCCGCGGACTGCCCCCGATTGGCCATAAAAATTTGCAGACTTTTGCGCGGTCCGCAGACATTGGGAGGCGGCCGCTGATTGGGTGGTGAGAAAACGTGAAATGCGTTGGTTTTCCTGAAATTCCTGCCATCTTGGATTTGCAGACTTTTTTGGGGTCTGCGAACAGCGCAGTGAAAACATAAAAAAAAAAAGCAGAATTTCACTTGTCAAACTCAACAAACAATCCTTGGCGATGTGGGGGGGATGAGGATTGGATTGGATATGACCATAAGAAGTCAAAAAATGGGTTGTTTCACCCCCCAATAGTCCACGAACACCCCAGATATCCGGGGGCAGTCCTGTGGTGTTCGCGGACACTTCAGATGTCCTAGGACATCTGTTAGGACATCTGTACCTATTTCGGTATTACAGGGTTGGGGAAAAGCAGTTTTTGGATGGCTTATAATTTTTGCGCCACTCAATGAAACTGCATGTAATTTTGCGATTTTATTCTAAAACCAATCCTGAATGGTTTTGAAAGGTTTTGTGAGGTTTGGTCAAGGGGGGGGGGGCAAAGCTATAGGGGGGGTCCCAATTTTTTTTCCCATAGACATAATGGGAAAGAACTTTGCTCACGCCTACAGCACAAACCGCTGGACGGATTTTCGCCAAATTTGGGGCAGAACGCGTGCTGTTGTTAATTTGGTGTAAATCTAGTAGTTTGTTTTTAAATGACCAAAATGTAAGGCCAGAAAATTAGTGATATCTATGTCTGGTCTGCGGACTCACATCCCTGTTTGGTCCGCGTACTGGCCTCTGAGTGGCTGTACTGTCCACAGACTGGCCCCGAATGGCCAGAAAAATTTACTGGCTTTTGCACGGTCCGCAGACATCGGGATGCGGCCGCTGATTGGGTGGTGAGAAAACGTGAAATGCGTTGGTTTTCCTGAAACGCCGGTCATCATGGATTCACAGACTTTTTTGGGGTCCTCAAACAGCACGGTGAACATATATTAAAAAAAAGCAGCATTTCACTTGTGAAACTCATCAAACAATCTCTGGGGATGTGGGGGGGATGAGGATTGGATTGGATATGGCCATAAGAAGCCAACAAACTGGTTGTTTCACCCCTCAAAAGTCCGCGAACACTCCAGATGCCCGGGGGGCAGTCCTGTGGTGTTCGCAGACACTTCACAGATGACCTAGGACATATGCTAGGACATCTGTACCTATTTTGGTATTACAGGATTGTGGAAAAGCAGTTTTTGGATGGCTTATAACTTTTGCGCCACTCAATGACACTACATGTAATTGTGCAATTTTATTCTAGAACCAATCCTGAATGGTTTTGCAAAGTTTTGTGTGATTCTGTCAAAAGGGGGCAAAATTAGAGGGTGGGGTCCCAAAATATTGTAAAGGTATAATGTGGTGTAATTTGACGAATCTGCACAACATTTAGCGAAACGATTTTGGATCTAGATATAAATGATTTTCTAAAGTTTGGTGGGATTTTCTCAAGAAGGGGCCAAATTAGAGGGGGGGGTCTCAACATTTTTAGATGGCTTTGTTGCTATTTGACGAATGTGGACAAAAGTTTTGAGAAAGATTATAGACCCAACCTTCAATGTTGGTGTAAAGACTGAATGGATGTTGTCAAGTGGGGGCTAAGTTATATGACTATTGTATGTACATACATTTTGACACTTTAAAAAAAATAAAACATGGGCGGATTTCGAGCAAACTCGTGAGGAGCATTGGCAAAGACATTAAAGTATGGTTTTGCAAATGTGCCTGTGTTTTATTTTTTGACAAGTGTAATAATGTAGGTACAAATAATAGTCATATACCTTTGGTGACTGAGGTATAGCCTGTGTAGCCAGATTGTCTGGGTCATGGCATAAGGTCATGACGCAAACAATCTGGCTACTGGCCATTACCGATAGGGACATAAAATGGTGTTAAAGTGGCAATGTCTACCTGGGACCGGATATGTGGTAAAGTTATTCGAAGGAAGGATAGGTTTGAAAGGGAAAAAAGTGATTGTGGTAATATGTTCATAGGGTTTTGCAGGCTGCCATGGCAAGGGAAGAGGGGCTGTGTACGGAGCCCCGCCTTCTCTTTCCATGTTGGCTGTCTTGGAAAAGGACTTTCCTTCCTTCTGATAGGCGTCCCACTATAGGAAGAAACATCTATGTTTTAGCACCCTGAGTTCCCGCTTTGGGAACAGGGGTGCTAATGTCCTTTATCCCCCATTTCAGGAGCTGCAATGGACGATAATGGTCTGTAGGGGGCTGCAATGGACGATAATGGTCTGTAGCCCTCCTTATTTATTTATTTATTTATTTATAACACACCAATGCCCGCAGATATCAGGCTGTGTGGTTACAGTATTTGTTGAGGAAGATGAGGTGGAGGAAGACAACTTACTACTTGCTGAGAAAGGAGTAACCTTTCTGAGAGCATTGCAGTCACTGGATTAGGTGCGGCGGCGCATGGATGTGGTCCCGTAGGAGTACTGTCCAGGTAGTCTGCAATTGAATACATAATTGCATTTCACTTTGGTAGCTTTAGCCTTTGGTACACTCCGAACAGTAGCAAAGAACTGGCAAACCCATGATTCGATCTTGGTGCTAGAAGTAGGCACTTCCTCTATCTCATCTTTTTGGTCCTCTTCATTGTCTTTGAAAGTACTGTGCTTTTTTGTTGTGAAGGTCCTCCAGCTGGTGGTGGTGGTGGCTCTTGGGGAGGCGGGATAGCAATAACTGATGCCATTTTTAAGATATATAGCAGTTTTGATACATTTTTTCCAAGTAGGTAATGTGTACTAGATTGGTAATGGATAATGTGTACGAAAAGGTGTAGGCGGTGTGCAAGGGATATTTTGAAGTTGAAAGTTCCAGGATCAGTAGAAAATGCAGTTGCGAACTGTCTGCGAAGGACGGATCTTATTGTGAAGTGTGGACGGGTTCTTGGACACGTCATCATGCCACGTGCCAACGTATGGTCATGTACTGTCCGGAAGGTCCGCAATGAAGTCAGATGTTCGTAGATATCTACGGATGCAAAACTAGTTGAAATAATTGCAAAACGTGGATAGAAGTGTTAAAAATGATTTTAGAAGGTGGGAAATGGCAGGGTTATAAGGTGACACTTTGTAAATTGGACACAAATATTGTTATATTTGGTAAGTATGATATTAGTAAGTTGTAGGAAAATAGCATGCACTGATAAAAACCCATGAAATTCAATGAAAACACTTTGTTAAAGGGACGTTATTGTTAAGTTGCACTAATAAAAACCTATGAAATGCAGTAAAAAAAGTTGTTAAAAGGACGTTATGGTTACAAGTAAAATCGAAAACCCCCTGAAATTCGCCAGTTATGGTAAGCTAAACAACCATAACTCGCGCCACCACCGTGCACTGCTAAGACTAACACCCAGGACATCAAAGATGACATCACAAATATCATTGATGACATCACTGATGACATCACATATCTAGCCCCTTCTTTTTTGTTCACTGCCATATCTAGTCCAGGTGGGTTTATTTACTGACAATCAGAAACTTAACTTTCAAAAGGTATTACAGCTGCACAGGCGACTATCATTTTTTGGTGACAATATGAGGACATTTCCAGTCAGTGTACTATGTTGTGTTGTGCCTTCAAAGCCCCTACTGCCTTATGTGCATGGCTAGGGCCCTTGGAACTAACAGTCTGGCCACTGGTTGGAAGTAGGTTTCAGAATGTTGCCTTGGTTGGGTCAGTTTCTATACCCATACGTACCTGTAGTCAGGAAAGCTACATGGCCACATGTTCCCATGCATGGCTCTATTGCCTTCTAGTGGATGTTTCCAAGGACTATGTTCTTGGGTGCGTGGGTGGAGGCCGTAGGCCTCCGCATGTACCCAAGAGCCTAGGCCTTGGGCACAACCCCCGCAACACAATGCAGCCATATATGGGACTACTGTGATTGAGAAAAAAGGGCTCCTGGTGATGACCCTATTCTGCCCAGGAGGGCTATATAATCATCAGATACAGGTGAACGGGTCAGTATAACCAGTATCCCCCCTTAATGTTCATTTTCAAAACACAGAATATGTAAGTACCACACCTGAGTTGTAAAGATACTTATTTTTATGATTAATAGCATCAATTAATTCAATGCAGAACACCAAATTATACACATAGAGCAATGGAAATTGCAACAAAAAACAAAAAGCAAGTTAAATTCCTCGCACATTAGTACATGAAGTCAGCATAGTACAAATTCTGCTGTCGATATGTCCAAATGACAGCAGTCATCATCACATAAAGAATTGCAATAAGTACATATAATGAGCAGTACACATAAACAGTGAAACCATTTGTGACACTGTGATTCAAGAATTGTTGTCAACACCACTGTGTTTCGGCCTTTTATGGGGGCTATAGTGAAGCCATGTTCTTATACGGGCCTTCGTCAGGACAGGGGTGGACTGTGGCGTCTGGGTGTTCAGTAAATGCTGTGAAATTGAATGAGGCAAAAATGAGGGGGTTCTGATAATTGTTGATTACAAGAAAGTGATTTAATCATGTGGTGTCCCCCAGCTGGTGGACACATCTTACCTTATGGAAGGAATTCTAGCCACAGGCAGATAAGTGTGGGTCCAAGACCTACAATATTTCTTGGCATTTGATTGTTGTGCGCCTATTAAAAAATAGAAGACAAAAAAGGGGCTTACTGTATCCCTAGTCTATCAAAGGGCTTACTCTCAATTTTGAGTATATGATTGGAAGAAGCTTACCTTTTTTTCTAGTTCGCGTATGCGGGCCGTATTGTGGTCAGAGTCGAAAAGGTATAAATTCACTGGCCTGCAGTGTTTCCTAACAGCAGTGATACTGGGTGCCTGTTAAAAATCAAAAACAAGGAATGGAGGGGCGGGTTTAGTATATCCCTGATCGCTCGTGAGCATAGGCACATACATATCAAGTTATATAAATATATCCCTGCTTACCTTATTAAAGTTTGTGTCAATCTGCTGGGAGGTAGTGCGACAGATACAGTTCTGCTGCAGTTGCAGGATCTAATCTGTGGTCCCTATAAGAATGGGCAGAGTTACCCTTTGCTCAAGAAAAATGACTCAGAGGTAATCCGTGCACTCATAGTTTGATTACCTGTGAATCAGGCTTGTATTCCAACTCAATTGCTGCAACGTGTTGTGCAGGCTGGTACGGGCTTCTTGTGAGGGCCCGTGGGTCTGGCAGGGGCTTGGGACAGGCGCAGCACTTACAGTTGTGCTTCCGCAACAGAAGAGTCGCTGGCACTGCAGCCAGCGTTACGGCGATGCAAAAGCCGTTGCTAGGGTCACCACCTATGAATAGTGGTGGCCATTTTATGACTGTTTTTACAGAAGTTTCCCCACACAGTGGTGTAGCCACTTGTGCAGGAAAAAATAACAGTGAATTTTCATTACACCTTGCCAACAATGGGTAATAGCCATGGTGTTAAATGTTTATGTTTGCAACATTGCCATGGCAATGAACACAAGTAAAAAAAGATTGAAACGATTATTGGTTGCTGGTGTGTACGTCTGCAGGCTGCATATTGGGCATAGTGGAGTCCCTGGTTCACCGATCTCGGTGCAGGGTGCTAATTGGTTGTCCTATGACTGCGTGGTGCATACATTTGTTACAGCTGGAGCGCTGTCAGGCACATGAACATAAAACAAATAGTAGTGCTCAGGTATGTCCAGGCTAAACAAAATATATGTCCATGTCAATGCAAGGAGGGGGTGTCCATCCCTATCATTACATGTGGGGATGACCTTCTGCCCTAGGATTCATGAAACACACTGATTGGTTGTATATATCAATGTGCTGTACACAACAATTGTATCTTCACAGATGTCACAATAGAGGAAGTTTCGTGGGCAGGCTTGTCACCTTCTGGGGATCATGCGGACAATTTTATAGAAAGGATTTCCACTCAACTGATATATTTAATCCCTGTTTTATGGTATTTAACTTGTGGACCCATCTTTGTTCTAATTGGGTCAATGTCCTGTTCAAATCTCCACCTCTCACTGTGGGCGTCAATTTTTGTAAAATCTCAGGTCTGTGTCTTTGTGGTTTTTTAGAATGAAGTGATCCACCAAGCGACTGACCCTAAGGGAGTTGGAGGCAGATGAGCAAAGAGTTTGAGAAGGAAAATATTTAGGAAGAGAGAGTTGAAGGTATTGCGGCCCCAAGCCCCAGAAGGCCTTGTGTACAATGCAGAGGGTTTTGAACTTAATCCTCGCAGCCACTGGGAGCCAGTGCAGAGATTTCAGTCCTGGAGAGATATGATCTCTGGGCTTGAGGCCAAGGACAAGTCTCACAGTCCTGTTCTGGATAAGTTGCGGAGGGCGGAGAGTGTAGGCAGGCAGATTTAGATAGAGGCTGTTACAGTAGTCCAGCTTGGAGAGGACCAGGGCTCTGGATACAGTGAGGTTCTGGGGGAAGGATAGGAAAGGAATAATACCTCTAAGGAGGTGCAGCTGGTAGTGTGCCTTCTTAGAGATGTTAGAGATGTGAGGGGAGAAGGAGAGTGCAGAGTCGAAGATGACTCCGAGGAGTTTAGCCTTACAGGTGGGAGTAGGAGGAGGGCCACCGGCCATAGAGCTTCAGGGAAGGAGGGAGTGGGTGTGCCAATGAGTAGAATCTCAGTCTTACTGGCATTAAGGCAGAGGTCGTTGGTGGCACACCATTCCTGTATGGCAGACAGACAGTGAGAGATGAGGGAAGGAGAGGAGGAGGCCGAGGGTAGCCTGAAAAGGAGCTGGGTATCATTTGCATAGCACTGAAAGTTGGGACAGAGAGCAGCGATGCAGTGGGCAAGGAGTGCCAGGTATTGGTTGAACAGCCAGGGAGAGAGGTTAGATCCCTGGGCGACACCACAGGTAGAGAAAAAGATGTCGGAGAGGAAAGACCCAAGTTGGACCTGGGAGGGTCGGTCGGAGAGGAAAGAAGTCAGCCACGCCAGAGCCTGATCAGTGATACCCAGGTTATCACGGAGACGGATGAGCAGGATGGCATGATTGACAGTGTCAAAGGCAGAAGAGAGATCAAGCAAGATAAGAACGCAAGGGGTGTTAGAGTCGAGGTTAGTGAGCAGGTCTTCACGGATATTCAGGAGAGCAGTTTCCATGCTTCTGGCAGCTCTGAAGCCAGACTGATGGTCATGAAGACAACCAACAGATTCAGTGTGGAGATTGAGTTGGGAGATGGCCAGTTTCTCTAGGAGCTTGCCCAGGAAGGGAGTGATGGAGATTGGGCGATAGTTAGCCGGGCAGGATGGGTCGGCAGAGGGTTTCTTAAGAAGAGTGTGCACAAGGGAGTGCTTCAGGGGGGAAGGGAAGACTCCAGTGGTGAAGGAGTGATTGCAGAAATCCACCAGGGCAGGAGCCAAGGAGTCGATGTGATCCTTGATAGTTTTGGAGGAAGAGGGGTGAACCTGTTTCGACGAGACTTTCATAGATCAGACTTGTCTAGAAACCTCATCTGGAGAGAAAAGAGGAAAGGCTGAGAAGGAGGGAGGAGAGGTGGCTGCAGAAGGGCCAGAGGAAGAGCAGGGAATAGCGGGAGGGGGGTGAGAGGAGGAGAGTGAGGACAGGATGTCCTGAGTTTTTGAAATGAAGTGAGAAGCCAGTGCCGTGCAGAGGGCCTGGGAAGGGACAGGAGAGGTAGAGACTGCGGCAGGATTGGCCAGTTCCTTGCATATTTTAAAGAGTTCAGCTGATTTGTTAGATTCCGCAGAGACGCGGGCTTGGATATGAGCTCTCTTCTTGGTGAAGAGTAACAAGCTGTTACGGTCTGTAGATTTTTGGTATCATTATGTTTTTAGGTGATCTCCTGTCCGGTAGATGTGCAGGTAAACTTAATGTGGGGGTTACGTAGATTGATCCACTTGTGGAAACATAAAGGTTCACTCGATGTGCCATTCCAAACTAGTATCACGTAAACAATGTACCGCTTCCACAGTCCAATGTGTGGTAAAAAAAGGTTCTCATGTGAAAAGATGTTATCCATTTCATATTGTGCCATAAACAAATTGGTGATGTCAGGGGCAAAAGTGGCCCCCATACTCATCCATTTAATTTGTTTGTAGATTTTGCTGCCAAACAGAAAAAAGTTTTCTTCCCTGGCCAGTCTGGTGCCTTCCAGAATGAATTTGGTGGGGGTGAGGGTGGAAGTGATGTCATTCCTCTGGTTAAGAACTTTGCGTATTGGTATGTGGATTGCATTGACTTTGCCTTAGCTCATTTGGATAAGTTATTATAACCATACCTTCTGCCATCACACAGCGTTTGCAGATTCATTGTGGAGGACATACAGAAGCAGTGGTGAGACATGCTACCATTTGCCTTTGGAATGGTGTGGCCGTGAACAGATCCTTGCTTCAGGGAGTGCAGTAAGACATTGGAACATGCAAGGCAGCACTGTGATAATGGTATCTCGATTGCACACATATGTATACAGAGTGCATTTAATTTGCCTTCGCTAACTTCGGTAAGTTATTATAACCATAACTTGTTCCATCCCACACACTTTTAAATATGCGAATGTCCTAAGGTACTCACCTTTGTAGAAGCATTGCGGAGGACATGTTACACTCGCTACAGCAGCATTGGTGAAATATGCCACCATTTGCATTTGGAATGGTGTGGCCGTGAACAGAGCCTTGCTTCAGGGAGTGTACTAAGACATTGGGACATGAAAGGATTAGTTTACCGTCACACTTTTGCGACATGGACCATGTACGCAGCTAATGACATTTAATTCATTGTCGGGTAGCTTCACAGGCGACTACGTCAGAGTCCATTGCGGATGGGGAGAGTATTGCAGATGATATCGGGATATTTCCATTCGGTGTTGTGTTGGGAGTGGCAAGCCCCTACTGCCTTGTGTGCATGGCTAGGGCCCTTTGAACTAACAGTATGGACACTGGTTGGAAGAAGGTTTCAGAATGTTGCCTTCTTTGGGTCTGTTCCTATACTGATATGTAACTCCAGCGTACACTCTTGGAAATATGCATGTCTCCTGTGGGTGCTCACCATTACAGAATGGCTGTGGAGGACATTTTGCAAATGGTACACCACCAGAGGTCGCCTGAAGTGCCTGTACTTGCATATAGTGTATGTCATTGGACTTATTGCCGTTCATGGACTGACATGCCACCATTTGTGTTTGGCATGGCGTACCCCTGATAATACCCTGTGCTTTGAGAGTGAAGGAAGATATTGCAACATGACACAAGTTGCTAAGCATTATACATTTGAAGTATGGATAATATACAGACAGACCCACATACATTTGCACCGGACAAAATCATCAACACCGTTAAGTCCCACCATATACAGGACGGCAGGCTTTCTGACTGTTATCTTTCATTTCTGTACTTGTTGAGATGGCCAACGAACGCGGTTGGAGTTCCTATTATGTGCAATTGTAATGTGTGCATCGCTTCCATTACCTATAGGTGTGGACGCATACACCCTCGCAACAGTAACTGGCATAGCTGACTTTAGTTGTGGAGAGTCGTTGCTCACGGCTTGCACTCTAGGTATTTTCATTATGTGCGTGTCAAGCGTAGTGCACTCTGTCATGTGAGCACCTAGCTCTGGAAAGGAACAACATAAACAAAAGCAAAAGCAGACATGAGCACACAGAGCATACACTTCCAGAAAATTCCCATACTTTACAAACACTGTGAATTGTTGCAAGTGCTTTATTTTGCTACAGAGTTTTCACGAGAATGCGTAAGGAGGCTGCAATCACTGCTCTTATATTTTAGAAACAAAATCCAGTGTGCAATGCCGTCTGTGCACTTCTGTACTACTTTTGTCGTCTAGCAAAGTGGGAAAAGTATTAGTTTGTGGTCCTTGGTGGGCCGTGTGGGAGAAAACCTTTCTTTGAAAGGTAGCAGCTGTTGCTTCTGGGATGCCTTAGATCATGAACGTTTGCAGGTTGGTTTGTAGTGCCGGAACCGCAAATGGACATACAGGCTCATATTGGTCGGCCCAGATAACAACGACGGAAAACACATTGCTTATGGTAATCTTGCAATGCTTGGTCCAACAACCGTCTATTGGAATGTGGAAGGTATGGCACGTGCAGTAAGGTGCAAGGTATCTGAGAAGAAAGTGGAATAAGAATAGATGTAAGTAGCCATTATTAGTGGCAGTGTACAGGACAAGAGTTTGCTGGAAGGATGTCGTAATACATGGCTGCCTCTTAGACCATGTACTGTGTGTAATTGACTAGCATCATATGTTAACCCACTGCCTTGCTCTCTGTTTTGTAGGTGATACTGTCCTTGTATGGCTCAATACAAGAAAAATGTCTTTGAAACATTGCCACCAGACGCTCCTTTCATGTGTTTCCTTTTTACAAAAAATTACAGTGCTAGCAAGTGTTGTTAAACCCATTGCACAATGTATCTGTGTGTGTCCAAAGAAAAAAATTAAAAAACAACCCTCATGGGGTCCCCTCGGATTGCAGAAGAATGCAGGAGCTGGTTTGCTAAAAAATGCAACATTGAAATGTAAGCTGTTGATGTTTGTGTGCCCGTTGACCGCTGCATACACCTGTGGCTGTTATTATTTTGAAAACAATGAGGGTGGGTCAAACTGGTAATTGCTTGAAAGGGAATAATAAGGGTAAAACAGGGAATGCAGCACTGCACGAGTGAGCGTAAGGTGTGCTGTTTCACTACACAAATTGCATTCCCTTTTCATCTTGTCCTTTATGTCTGCATTAGAATGGCAACAAAATGAAGTACAATCATAGCTGCAATTTACGGGGAATGGTGGAGACATGCCAGTGTAACGGTGCATTATTGCTGCCATCACAAACCTCTGTACAATGCACACAGAGAAAGTATTCGGTAAAGTAAATTCATAATTATGAGTACAGAACTGCAGCTTAATACATTTTAATCGTAATACACATGTGATGTAAAGTTGTACTCACATAACTTTGTCACATTCCATGCTTGTATTGGGTGGGTGACAAATTGCAGTGTACGGTGTATGGCATCGTTGCAGACTCTTTTTGGGGCACATGGGCAGAGCAACCGCACTGTAAGTTCTGTATCCTTTTTTTTTACAATTCCATACAGTGTCTGCCCTTGGAGCTAATCATGCTTCCCATTCAATGTTTTACAATGAGCATTTGTCCTGTTGAAGGAGAGGTATGTTAGGTTTCGTTTTCCCGGAGATGATGTTGGAAAAAAAAGGATTCAGCCATCAAAGTTTTTCGATTGTAGCATGCATTTCCAAATGTTGGTGCTGTCATTACAATGAAGTTAGTACGACGTACAAGTAGAGATGATGGTGCGGTACACATGCTGCCCTGAATGCACAGATGGCAACATACATAAAATGTGCTTTTACAGTCCCTAAGGAACATTTATATGTGCAGTGTGTTACGAGGCAATGGTGGATGATGGCAGACTGTGTGTGCACTGCATCAGCATATGTGGGTGGCTGGGCCATCGTACGCAGTTTGTTGTCTTGCAGCATGAACATGTTTGGGGCTGTCGTTGATCAAAGAAAAGGAATTGCTGCGTACATCCTTTAAACATTGTAAGGGGGTTATGGTGTTCAAATGGTGTTTCCATTATACAATAAGAAAAGGAACCAGAAGTTTAAACATTTAAGGAGTAACTCAGTGTTTGAAATATGGCTGCCGAGCTATGTACCATGTGCTGAAGTGAAATCTGTGTTGTATACCTTCTTTTGAAACGGTGTACATAACAATGAAGATGACCTAATGGCCTAAACGGTGCCAGTGGAATGCGAGGAGCCAAATGTTGCAGCAGCTAGGACAGTTGCGTAATATGTATGGATGCATTGATCAATTTGCATTGTTGTGATTGTGCAGATTATCAGGTAGGTTACTGTAGTATAGTGCACTAAGTGTGTCCACTTATTATAGGCTTAGGTGAACAGTGTACGTAGGAAACAGGTTATCGATTGTGTCGAAGAAGTGGCAGGCAATGTCAACTGCAGTGGCTAAGGGGTAGGTGGCTGTGTTATGTGTGGGGTCTCTGGTACGTGGATAGATGTTTGTATGCATAGTTGTAGAGAGCAGCAGCAGTTGAGGGCAATGTCCATTGCACTGTGGACATTGTAGAGAAGTATGACAACAATAATTGCATACTTACTGTTTGGATTGGGGAGAGCCTCTGCTGTTTTTTTGTGTATGGAATGTGAAATGTTGTAGTAATCGTTGCTGCATTTTCTGTGGGAAAAGTGAACAGATCATGTTAGAGTAGGTATTTTGTTACTTTGCAGTCCATTACATTGCATATATTTATTTACTTTGTGGACCCTCATAACTAGTACTTTATAAGCACTATGCTTCAAATCAGTGTACTGTGCAATGTACGCAGTTCCTGTGTTTCTTTGCATAATCATTGGGTCTGTGGGGAACAAAAATCCATGCTCAATTAAAAAAAAACTCCAAATGTCTTTGCTGGTATGATGCACAAGGAATTACAGTAACGTTTTGAGTGTTTATAGAACTTTTTAAGGTGTACTCTTGAAGTAGGAGGAAATATAATGCTTTACCATTTCTGCCCTTTAAATTTTGGTAGGATGGGAGGCGTTGTATAGCAGGTGGTGTTTTGTAAATGTTTAACTGCTTCCTTTTTGTAGCACTGTTTCTTTATGCAATTGGTTGCTACTGATGTTTTGCAAGTATTGTGGCATTGTACTGTGCTACTGCAGGATTGTGACGGTAGTTACGTACATGTTGGCGTACTGTAACTGCTCATACTTTGGAAGTATTTGAGGATATGTTTGTAGCCCCATCGTTGTTGAGGTTGAGTTGCCTTGTTTTAATGCTGCAAATAACATTGTAGTATTCTGGTTGCAGTTAGATACCAAGTGGCATATTCTAACTGTTTACAGTGTCCCATTCCTAAAGGGTACATTTACAAGCTCCTGCATTCCTATTGCTACTTTCACATCTGTGTACATTCCGAAGTGGTATTCTACCATTATGGCTTTATGTAGTGATAGTTGCATCTTCCAGTTGTATGAGTATTCTTAGAAAGCTGGTGACTCATATGCGTACTTGGTGGTTTCAGAGGTTACTGAATATTGGTTTGAACCCTCATACTTAGTACATATCCTGTGGAAAATACTGCTACTGTGATTTGTGTACAGGTATTGTTTGTGTGACTGCACTAATTGGGTTCATTAGGGATAAAATTGTCCAACACATACTTTAATGCATTTCTTCAATGCTTGCTGTATGCTAAGTTGCATTTGGTCGACAGTGTGGAAGGACATTTTGTTTTTGGTGCAATTACGAAGGTAATGGTTGGTACTGAGGATCAAGGTATTGTAGGTTTGTACATCAATGACTACATTTTGGCTTCAAGAATATTAAGTAGGCATTTGCAAGACTTGCAGGTAATCTCTACTTTGGAATGATGGAAGTGTCATTGCGTTCCCACCATGACCATTGATTTTTAATGTATGCAGTATAGTGGCCTCCACTGGTTGTGTCGCCTGCGTGGTAGATTAAGGTTACTGTTGTGAAAGTTTTCTTGCCAAGTGATACCTGTCCGTGTATGAAGGCAGCAAGTTTGCAGTTGTTTTTGGTTCCATCTGCATTGTATCTTAAGGGCATTAATATTACATATTGACTATCTGAGTGTATATATAGCATTGAAAGATTTTCAGAGTTGCAGAACGTACACAATATGCTATGGTTTGCATTTTGCACCAGTTGATGAAATGGAATGGAGTCACAGTTAGGTATTGATACATACACAAAGCATTAATTAGGGACTTGTTCCTGAATGACATGGTTGCAGAGACTGCATATATGTTTCCACGTGTAGGAAATGTGAAAGATTTCATTTATGAGTATGTTTTTATTTTCCAGTGTTTGTAGTAAATACATTAGACATTCCTGTGGATCTTCTTGCCGGTTTAAAGTGAATTTCACCATTCCAGCACAGTAGTCCAATTCTTGCCTTATTCCTGAGACACTGTAAATGTTCTCAGGATTACTTACTGCATTTCTGTGAAGGACGCACATTTGCAAACACAACTGGTCTGCACCATTTAAATAAATGTTTTCAACAATTGCTGGCATTTGGAATAGAACATTCATTGTTACATTTGCATAGCAATTAACACCTGTTGTATTGGAAAATTTGAATGGACCAGGTACTTATGTGTCTGAGTACTTTGATGAAAGGGTATGTGGTTTCTTTGAAGAGGCACTTCTTTTGTCTGTGGAGTTGGGTATGTCTTGTTTTCTTTACTCCTTTTGTCTGTGCTTTTGGTAGTTCATGTAGTATGAGTTGATTTCAATTTCTTTGGTGGTACTGTTGCCAAATAATTTACAACTTCTGATTGAATGAGCCTTCTTTTCAAACCTTTGGGTTTCTGAGGAACAGGGTACATTTTCAGATGGTGTGTGTACAGTGCACATAGTCTATTGTACTCTATGATGCAAGGAATGTCTGAGCTGACTGCAGTTGCATCAAAATTCAATAGATACAGTCCTTCTAGTGTACGTAGCCGTGACAGTGCTATGTAACTCATGCCTTCTTTAAAGACTGTGCTGCCAAGATCAATCAATGCTTGAACTAAGGTTAGACCTTGCGATTTATGAATAGTTACTGCATAAACTAGTGACAGAGAAAACTGTTCTCTGCGTACATACATGTCTTTGAAAAGAAGGAATCGAGCCGTTGTGCGTCCTATCTTTTTAACTTCTGAAAGTTTGTCAAACTGGATGTTCACAAACTGATTGCTGTTGTCCCGTGCGTATGTCTAGAAGCCAACAAGTGTACCAAGTGCTCCATTAACTAAACCTTGCTCTACCTCAAGGTTACGCTTTAGCATTACTCTACAGTTGACACATAATGTTAACATTTTCTCCAAACCAGCTGTGTTGGAGATAGAGTTTTCTAAGGTATTTAGTCGTGCTATGCCTTGTTGACAGATAGGCATTGTCATACTGTGTAGGTCCAGTTTGTCGTGGCATGAATTTTCCACTAGTGGTTGCTTTTCTTTTTACATCATTGTTGCATTGAATTGTGCACAGCTTGCTAGAGTTGGCACTAAGGACATACAGGTGATGTGTTTGTGAGCTAATTGTTCCATGACATCAGTAGCACATGTGTTACATCCGTACAGCTCATGGATGCGTCTAGTATTGAAGTTAACTGTGCCTCCTTTGATAGTACACCAATCCCTATGTTTTTTTAAATGTTGGCGTAGGTGAGGTCTGCAGACGGACGCATGTTTTGAGCTAGTTCTCTATATTGGAAATGTTGCCAGAGATTTACATTCCCAATGCTTCCAAGACATTTACGGCACACTTTGTGTCCTAAGATTTGAAGATAGGTTCACCATTCACTGTTGTTAATTGAAGGAGATCTCCAAAAACAATGACATGTTTTCCTCTAAAGAGTTCTTCGTAGTCTGTTTTGAGGACCTTTTGCAATCTGTGGTGAATGAAAGCCAACATTAGGTTGGAGACCATGCTCACCTCATCTATTAGGAGCATTTTCATTTGTTTCAAAACTCTGCGTAGCTGTATAGCAGATTCTGCTGAAAGTTTATAGTACTCTAATTTTTTTTGGTGTTCTAGTGGAAGGAGCCAGCCAAACCTGTAGCAGCATTTACAACAGCTGAAAGGTTGTTGTTCGTTTATTGTTGGAGGTATTTACTGATCATTTTTATTAGGAATGTTTTCCCTGACCCTGCCACACCACATAAATACAGCAGTGCAGGTTTGTAGTTGTCACAGGTGCAAGTTTTACTTTCGTGCTGTATACCATGTTACATTTTTTCACTTACTTCTAGAAAAAAATGGTATGCTGCTCATTGTTTAGTTGGGATTTCAGTACAGCCAACTCTTCTGCAGATTGCTCATACTGAAACATGGTGGTGGTTACTTCAGACATGGCTAATTCTGTCTCATTTGTTATAAGTGGCTGTCCAAGTTGTTTTTGGCTTCCTGTTACAGAAGGTTCACTGCTCTCAGCAGTGTCTACATTTAGTTATGCTTCAAGTTCTTCTTCTTGTTGGCGTTCATTGTCCAATATGGTTTTGTACCGTGTAAAGTTTTCATCTGTAATTGTACTTTCACTTGCATTGAAAGCATCTTCATAAGAGGCGTGGGAGGCTAATACATCTTCTTCTTTTCTCCGTGGTTTGAAAAGTTGCAGTAGAGCCATGTAGTACAGTTATTTGTGTTGAGGAGTATTTAATGACAATTTCATATGATGATTAGGCTGCATTTGGTAAGTTTCACCAGGCTGCCTTCACAACTTTCCACTCTGTATCTACCTTTTTTCTCTTCTGGTTTAATGTTATTTTTGTATGCACAGTTTTGGGCTATCTGGTACAGGCACAAAGCTTCTAAAGTAATACTTGTAGAGAGCAGATAGGTGTGCCTTTGAGGCTTTACCAGTCAGTAACATAGTTCTAGTTGTAAATTGCTGCTTTTCTTCTTTTTCCTCCCCCATGTTAACGACGTTGTCGTGTTGTGTTTGCCCCAGAGAGATTGTGGAAGTCATATTTGATTGTGTATTGCTTTGACAAACATGTTGGGTTGTGAAGCACTGAATTTGGTGACAGTGCCTCAAGTTACATATTAATTATGTTGTTTTTCCTTTCGTGAAGAAAGGATTGATCTACCCAGATCTATTTAATAAAACAAAGGGTTACTCTGACGGACATAGGTCCTTTTGTTATATTTCTAACATCTGTTTACACTGTATTGATTGATATACACTTTATATGTAGCTATGCACTTTAGGCAATACTCTACCTCAGGTAGGCGATAGTCTACTGTTAGGTAACTTTTTAGTATTTTAGATTCTTCACTTAGGGTCATTGTGGTTTTAGAATGTATTGAATGTTTATGACTGTTTACACCTATGACATACACTGTATATGTTTTACGATAATGTATTTGTATGCTGTTTTAAAAAAATGTTGATGATAGAAATGTCTTTGTTTAATAAAATTGTATGTATTAACATCTTACATTGAAAAGAACCTTTTTTACTCAGTACTTATTTGGTACAATGGCTGAGTAGCCTTGCCAATAGGTGAGGGTTTAGAAGAGACACACTGGTTCTTGAGTTTCAGATTGTCCATTGCAGGTTGTGGGGCCGAACCCCTGTCTCTTTAAATTGCCCTCTGTCTCTTTTTGTATTGTCAGTTCCTCTGGCTTGATATTCTTTTCTCCAAAAGAAGTGTTCCACTTCTCTGAGAAGAGGAAGTGCTTTATTGCAAATGAAGTGCAGCATGGCAAGGAAGCAATGATGGAAGTTCCGTGAAACATTTACTGGATCAAGAGAGCAAAGTTCTCCTTGTGTTTTCATTTCTACACCCGTTTTGTTTATGTTTGCTATGCGTAGGAAAGTGTGCCGTATAAATTCGCCCATATTCATGTAGTGTATTCCAGGAGTGGAACACACTATCCCTTCATCAGTAAAAGAAATCATCATTTTATGTTTTGTCATTAAATCTCTTCCCAAAATGTAAAACCGGTGTCCGTTGCAAATACAATAATAGAACAGACATGTCACACTCTCCTATATAGACTGGTAATTCATCAGTAATAAGAACTCAACTCGTAGCTCCAGAGAACCCTTCAGCATTCATGGCAATTGCTGACATTGGATATTTTCCCTCTCGTACACATGAACGTGTAGCCCCAGTGTCTACTAAAAAAAGAAAAAGATTTGCCTCCTATCGTCACATCAACCCTTGGTTCCTCTTGGAGGTCTGGTATCACTGATAGAACTGAACACATCAAGACTCCCTGTGAGCTGTCCTTTTGTGGGTATATGCATACTCCTGTACCTGTAAAGGATTCCTTCCTACTACAGTGGCACCTCCTATTCTGTGTATCAGAAATTGTGCAGTGTTTGCATACTGTTAGGTCTGCATGGGGCGTTTTGCAACTGCTCTTTTGGTGGATTTATTTGCACTTGCAGTGATTGCTATGTCTGTTGCAATTGCGGCACTGTGTCTGATACACTGTCTGATCTTGGGCAAACCGTCCCCTAGTTTTTGTGCTATATGGTGGAGGATAAGCTGTCACCCCTCTTGAGAATTTGCCATTGGGTACATTCCCTTGGCTCCCACATACGCCTGCAATTGTCCTGTCATTCCACAAGTCCAACACAAAGGAGGAGCCCGTCTGACTAGCCCGCCTTGGATGAATCCTCTTGCACATTCTGATTCCCATTTTGTGCATATTGAAACCCACCTTGATTGTTTAGGACTCCACCCCTTCCTCTATAGCCCATGCCTCTGCCTCGTTGCATGGACTCTTTTCCTGCTTTGTCCATTGGGTGCTGATTATTCACCTGTGATGTACCCACTGCTTGCTGCCTTCAAAACCCTTCTCCACTTGTCAATACTTCCCCTTCAATGGCATACTTTGACAATTTCATCGGAACCAATTTAGCTTCCTCAATTTTCCTCGCCTCATCTTTCTTCTTGTTTTTTTCCTGCAATAGCCGACAGTGATGCACTATTGTCAACTGTATTTCATCCCATGGCTTCGCTTCCATCCCCACTTGTTTCTTCATTTGACTCTGTACTTGCTCGGGCAACCCCTGACATAAAATATGGTAAAATAATGCCACTGTTTTTTCCCACGGCTCCCTCGTTTCCACGCTCTTGAATGTCCTGAATGTAAGCAATAGGGTCTTCATCTTCCTTCAGTTTAAGTGTCATAATTGCACCCATATCTGATGTGTCAGGAGACTACACCCTGAGAGCTCTCCAAATATCTGCTCTGTTATTATTAAATTGTGCACTGTGTTCTGTGCTGTCACAATTGAATAGCCTGCTCTCCTCATATGTCATCAGCTCTTTCCCTAAGAATGGCTGCCAAGAGACCCTTAATGTCCCCTATGGCCAACATATGTCCTCCTGTCATTTTTTCCAATTCATAAATCCATTTGCCCACACCTGACCTCAAATTGGGAGTTTGCATCTTAAATTATACTTATCCATCTTTGGCCATGGAATATACTGCGGTCTAGCTCCCCCCTGTTCCAATAAGGGAAACTGCGTGAACCCTAACCTGCAATTGACTCCCATCATCTGCCTATCCATGCAATGGACAATGGTCCCTGACTGTCTCCTTGCTGTTAGCAACCTTAACCTGCTTATATATGGCAGTGATTCTCCTTTCTCACTATACGGTCGTCCTCTGGAACGCTCTGGGTACGCCTTGGGATCCGGCGTCCTTTCCTTAGGCTATTCTAGATCGGACCATCTTACTTCCTTATCCGTCTGTAGGATTCCCTTTGGGGCACATGCACCTCCTCCCTCTTCATCAAGGAAGGACTCTCTCCTCTCATCTGACATGTCTAGTCCCGAACTAGTGTGATTCTCGTCCCCTTCCCCCTTATCTAAGTTCAGTCTACTTAAGGATAAGGCCCTGTGTTCGAGGCTGAACATATTTTCTCCTTCGTCTCATAATTGAAATACTAGGGATTGATCTCCCTTCCCTTGGCTTTCCTTTAATTATTGATTGGCCTTATCGATCCTGCCTCTGATACTTCCTATATCAAAGATCCTGTCTCTGATACTTCCTATATCAAAGTTCTCTTCGTCCAGTGCTATTCTAGATGCCCTTGACATTTCTCCCTTTAACGGAAGGAACTCTTCCATTCTGTCCCATCGTATTGCTGGGCTTGGCCCCTTTTAGCTCCTTTTGAATGAGGTTAATTTCAAGCTTGCGCTGTCTCCTCTTACGTTCTAACTCTTCATTTAATTGTCTTTGCTTTCTCACCTCCCTTCTAATTCTCTCCTCCTCTTGCCTTCGTTCTTCTCTCTTTGCTTTTGCTCTCCTTTCTTCCTCTTATCTTCTTCTCTGTATTCTTCTGTCCTTTAATTTCTGAACTTCCTCCTCTTCTCTCTTCCTTTCTCATCTGTCCCTATCTTCCATGGCTCTCTGCCTATTGTCATATTTTCTTTGCTCTTCTGCCCCTCCTGCTACATCTGTTCTCGTTGCTCCTTGCTCTTTCTCTTATGCTTGTCTTCCTTCAATCTTTTTTCTTGTTCCCTGTCTTTTCTGTCCTGTTTGTCCTGATCTTCTCTTTGTCTTACTTCCTCGTGGCCTTTTCCATCTAGCTTGAGTAATATCTGTCCTCCATCCATTCCTTCTGTACAAGAGCTACAGCATCAGCTTTATCCTTCTCTCCTTTCCATCTCTTAATCTCTCGTTCTATTTCTGTTGATACATTTGATCGCAAATTTTTCTCTTCCTTGTTTTGTATGATCTTAAAGATCTTCTCTTTTCTCTTACTTTCCTCTGGCTATTGTCACTGTTATAAGGTGGTGCATATATCTATACCCCTTCGCTGCTTTCAGTTCCTTTAAAGGATGTAACATCTTCTGTACGAGTGTCTTTTAGTTCAAGTGAGGTAAGGGGAGCTGAGAGCTCAGCACCTTCCTCCTTACACTGGTTAAGCATACACTCTTTGCATGGCGGATCTTCCCTCTCTTCCTGGTACATTTTCCAAAGCTCTAAAATAGCTAGCCTTTTCTCCAATTTCTTCCCTGTGTACACAGCTTGCAAGTATGTGGTTGTGTGTTGCAGTGCTGATTTTGATAATGAGCCCCTTGTTGCCACAGCATGAACATCTTATCTGCTGTGCCTTTCACCCATTCTGCACTATACTGTTTGAGCTTGGGCACGTTATTTGGCAGTGTCTTACATAAATGCATCAGAGGAGTGTCTCCCATTGTGACGAGTCTCACTTGACTGTCAGTACTTACCAGACTTTATAAAAATACCTTCACCAAAAACAACAAATATGAGCGTGCTCCAACAATCGCCGCTCAAACCTCTATTTTTCAATATTCTCTGTCTACCTCTGGATTGGTACCAACCACTTCCATAGCTAGTTAGTATAACTTCTTGACTTTATCTCAAATTCCTTCATAACATATATCACTCTTTGACACCTTTCTTTCACACAAATACACAGAGAGACTAGTCGACTTTGCACATAAAAACCATGGTGATCACCCTTTTTTCTCTTCACCCGTAATCAATACTCTGATCACAGAGTTAAGCTCCTCTCCTTATATGGACCTGTTCATACGTAGCCTAGGGATCCCCGCTGGGGTGTGAGACATCCTCTTCTGGACCTACTTGGGTCTGGATTCTCAGGTGCTATCTCTCTCTTTATCTCTGCACAATATTTCCTGTTACTCTCGTTTCTTTTAAAATTACCACAACCCTGTTCCCTTCGTTTGCCATTCCCCTCAGTCTACTCACCATTCGTTCATTTTACTCAAGGCCCTATGTATCATCTTCTCCTCTGACCAACCACGTTTGCCTTCTGTCTGCAAAGCGCCTATGGAAACCAGTTAGGGATTTCGTCAAAGAGGGACCCTGCCCACCGTCTCAATTCATCTTGCAAGATTTCTATTCGGCCGCTCTCCACAGGAATCCCGGAGATTTTCCGGCTAGATGGTGGAGGATGTCTGATTGTCGAAATACTGGAGTTACTTAATCAATGGGTCTAACCATCGTACCACTGCTACCACGTGAGTTCATGGCCCTTAAATAAGTAGCATCTCATGCGGTAGGTGGGATGCAGAGTAACTCTTGCACCAAATAATTATACCAACTCAGGAAGAAGGCAAAGTTGTTTTACTGTTTTAATATCAATTGTCTAAAACAGGGAGTTACAACGGACATCAACGGACATTGCCCAGCATAATTTCACTCAAAGCATTTCATAAACAATTACACTTATCTAGTAAAAACATGTCATATGTGACATCATACTAAGTGGCAAATAAGAAAAACCTATGAGGGGTTGTGGTTGGCTTAAAGGGAACATCTAAGTATACTTTCTATAAGGGATCGGGTTGTGGTTGCGTCTCTACAGTCCGGTCGACAACGTATGCCCACCCCTACTGCAAATCATCTTCAACAGTTATTTGACACACAGATCATCATTGGCTATCAAACTATAAGGATCTTCGTTATATGGCCTTCTACAATTGGTTGACACGCTTGTTCCCTTCTGGAGTTTTTGGCTCACTATCAGCATGTAAGCTTGTACCCCAGATGTGTCTCCCCACCCAATTAGCCCAACATCTCTCATCACCCATGCCTTCTGCCATGCAGATTGCCTTTGAACTTGGCGTTGCAAAGTATCCTTGCTCCTGGGAATATATGGGAGTCTGAGCATGCGCTATCTTAAGTCTAGAGCTGCATGCCCAACTTCTATTTCCATTCATAGCCCATGTGACAGGAAACCACAATAATAATATTTTCCAGCATTTAATTGTACTAAATCAACAAACTTGGCACTCATGGTGTTCTTTCTTTGCACCTTAACAAGGAATGACTCAGCCTCTCACGTTCACTGTTCTTCAAGGATAGATAACCCATTCTTGGCTGCTCCAGCCTTTGACACCAGACCAGACAGCCTTTCTCTGTCGTTCATCGATTCCAGCTGCTTTCTTGCTGTGACACAGCTTTTCCAGCCATCTTCTCCACGGGCTTGAGCTTACTAAAGTTGTGACACTGATGTCCAGATTCTATATAATGGAGGCACCGCCTGCAGTCTATTTACTACGTATAGATAGATTCTATGATTACTTGCTTAAGTCTACTTGCGTTGCTGCATCTGTACAGTTATTAAACGGCTTGCATTTCCTGCACTGCTCTTCACGCATGCCATCTTCACTTCGCACATGAAAGTTTACTCAATTCCTCGCTTCGGCATCAGATTCCATAAGGTCTATACATCCTCTTCTTCAGCCACTCCTCTCAGTGTGTCACGCCCATCTCTTGTGACATCACCAATTTCTCTTTCTTTCATCTTCATATTCCTTCAAGGACCTCTTCCAAGAGATTGTCATCTCTACGGGGATACCTTTTCTCAAAGACTCTCTGCGGAATAGGCACAACCACTGGTGTCATGCATGGCACGATTTCTGGCTTCCAGCATATAGGTAGGAGGGGGTCGGGACTTCCTGCAGAGGCATTCGACTGCTCCTCTACAATGGAATAGATTTCTCAAGTGACCATCCTGGATCCCTCTCCAAAACCCTATTGGGGACAGGTAAACGGGAAGAATGAATTTGATGACCTACCTTTGGCAAGACCATAGAATGGTACTGTGCACCTTTATGGGCCAGTGGCAGGCCGCAGCTACGTTATGCCACCCCTGAAGTTGGAATAGAGGGGATTCACCAGTACACCCTCTCTCCACTCCCCACCTGTTACCCTCAGTCACATTATCACATGACATGCAGCACCCACTTCAAAGAAAAGTCTTTAATATGTTTTCCCAACAATTGTATCTCATTTAAATGTCTATCTGTGTACTATAAGTAAATGCTAGGATGGGTGTAGTGTCCCCAGTGCCATTGGAGGCATCTATGATATTCATGTGAATAGTTTGACTTTTTTGAATATTTTATTTTTGATGTAGGTTTGGTGACATTAAACCTTTCCACATAACTTGATTAAACATAGTTTTAAAAAAAAACATTTTGCTTTTCCAAAAAAACAAGCATATTCTGACAAATAATGGGTGAATATTGCCTTTCTAGTTATGTACGCAGAATTACTGAGTATCATCATATTCTGTTTGTGTGTTTTCTCCAATTGATCATCGTACAAAATGATGTTTGGGATTACCCCCAGTTTCTGATGAAGAATCTGAGGTGACCAAGCCAAATATATGCCTCATTGTGAAGTACAGGAAGGGGTGTAGCCAAATAAGGTATACTGTAAAATAATTAAGGCTTGCAGGAGAAGCCTAGAGCAAGGATCCTTCTGTCAGGAGCCAGATTATAAAGAGAAGAAGCAAGACCTGCTGGGGGCTCTATTCTGAGCTGCAAAGGTAATAGATCTAACAAAACAAGTTTGCACACTTGAGAACCTAAGTTACTCCTGTATGGGCTCAAGTCAAGAAGTGTGACACATGGATGGGTGTTATAATTATTGCAGCCCAATGAGGGATTACATTGGTAGTGGATCCTACCCAAGGAGACCCATAGGTCAAGAAGGGGAGACCTCCAGGGTCTTGTCCCGACATGAACACCAAGAGAACCCTTAGGCAAGAGGGGAAGTTACAAGGTTTTGCCCAGGTACGGGTAAAAAGACACACATAGGCCAGGAGCAGTAAGATGAACCGTCTTGCCCCTCTAGGAGTGCATCACATGGCTAAATAATCTCAAAAGACTGGTTATTGTTGCTATTGCTATGATCCTCAGGTGCCAAAGCCAAGTAAATAAGTGTTCTGGTGCAGTTAAACATTTCTGACTCTGTGAATCTATTCAAATAAGCTGTCTTGGGTGCAGATGCACCATAAATACATGGATTAGAATAAGGACTCCACATTGGACATTCAGTCCTCTTATCCTAGGCCCTTCACCTGATTTGATTTTCCCTTCACCCTAACGTTGCTACCTGAGAAGCTCCCTCTTTGAATTGGTTCCCAAAATTGATAGCTAGTCTTCTAACCCTTCCCCTGCAGAGAACGAAAACTGGCAACATATGGGGATTCTGCAAACTAGGATTTGATGTGGGTTTTTCGAACTACACGTGTACCGGTCTAGCCAAACTAGGAGTATATTGAATTGTAATACTTAAATATACAAATAGGTTTTACATTAGGGTTGCCAAAATGGATACTGTGTTGGGAGCCTCAGGAGGGGCTGAGAAACTCTGGGGGTGATGCGACCCCTGGAGGTGTTAGATAATGGGGACCCCCAGAGTCCACCTAACCTTCCAAACCCCAGAAGAGCAGAGAATCCCAAAACACGCACTTAAGTCAAGTCCTCAATTGATGGCCATTCATAAGTAAGCAGTACATGGGTGGCAACATAGTGTCCCTAACATTCGAGGCCACATTTATGCATTGTGACAATGGGCAATACACACATAGAAAAACTTGAGAATTGTGAGAAACCAAAGGGTGTTTTACTTACTAGTCCCGGGGATCTCTCTCTCAGGTGGCCAGGGCACAGCCATCGCATTAGGATCCAGACCATGGGGGTGGACCAGTGCAGCAGGATCACCTGGGTGGTGGGTCTTCGGGGAGTGGAAGTGAAGTGATGCAACCAATGGCAAGACATGGTATTCCCCACTTTTCCGTACCCCATCCTATTTTATAGGATTCTCCAATGTCCCAACTCCACCCCCCTTTCTGCACGAACACTTTGGCCTGTGGAAGTGGGCAACGGAGGGTAGTAAAACACTTGCATACCTTATTGCACATGTCCCGCTAATCAGGTCATGCAAAGTCAGGCACTTGACTTTAATCACATGCATCTGATACCCATTAGCTCTCCCCACACGGATAAAAGACAGAACATAGAGGCACACTCTGAGCAAGGTGGAACAGGAGAAGGAGCAGATCTTCAGAGGCGAAGGCGAACCCCCTGGAGCAGGATGATCGATCAAGGGACTAGAGCAAAGGGTAGAGCAATCCTGGAGTTTCCTGCATGAGGTTATTGCCTCCGGGAAGCCATGAAGGAGATGCGGCGAAAGACAAATCGTAGACAAGAACAAGCCTGCATACACCAGTGACCCTCCCGGGTGACCGACATAGTCGGGGAGGCGAGGCTAAGCCTGTGGTATCAACCTTGACTTGTGAATCAAAGCCGCAGAGACAAGAAAGGAATGCGCACAACCAGTGAGTTAGTGAAAGACATGAAAGGCCTGTTTGTGTCAAGGAAAGATTGGAGCCGTGTATCTCACAATTGAAGCTTGCGCACATGCTGATGAGATGCAAATGAAAACAAACCAGTGATGATTTCTTAAGTTGTCGATAACTGTGAAGCCAGTGATACAGAGTAGCGGAGTGATCCAGCGAAAGGAAGTAGCCCACTGGAAAGTCTCCGGGAAATGTTTAATGTCTTGTTATAAAGCGGCAAAGTGAACAAACTTTGAAAGGCGCAATGGTCAAGATTAACCCCGGCAAAAGGGTAAGTGAAATTAAGGTGAATGATTTAAGAGAAAGATTTCTTTGAACTTTTGTGCTTGTGGTATGGAACTACCAAGACCAAGAAACACTGGGGCAAATAACATAAAGGGAGAGCTGGAGTGAAAGTCAAAGTGGTCCTGCCAAAGTCTATAGTAAAAGCATTGCACATTCAAAAGTCTTCGACGTCAGTGAAAGGTCCGAGCCTGACTGAGGCAAACCTAGAATATGAAAAAAGTTAGGGTAGAGCAACCCCTAATGAATGTGAATAAAGCTTGGGAAGCGAACCCCTGCAAGTGTTGTGATTGCGAGGTCTGAGATCGGCTGAGGGAGATCTACGTTGAACCAGGTATGTTTTGGTTGAAGGGTCTGAGCCCGGCTGAGGGAGACCTATTTGAACTATTGATGCATTGAGAGGTCCGAGCCCGACTGCGGGAGACCTACGTGAACTTTTTCTGAACTGTGAAAGAATTTTTGAAAACCTGCAATGAGTGACGTTGATGTGGAAGGCCATGCGGGCCTCAACCCACGTTTTGAACTTGCTTGTTTTGATAACCTGAGCCAGAGTGTGTCATCCTGTTTACGGGGGCCGCCTTACTCCGTGCTGTCCAATGTGGGGAGGAGAGCTGACTCAGCCACCTTCCTCCTTTGTGCTGTAACACTGACTTTCCTTTGCATACACATTCCCCTTTTTCACACTTTGTGTATAAGAAATAGGGCAGGCATAAGGTTTTGTTAGTATAGGCCATTTTGATTTGACAAAGACTGTCTAGTACTGTGTTTTCTTTTTTGTTGTTGATGGTATCGACTACTCCCATCATAGTTCTAGGGCAGAGTAGGAGTTTTTCCAAACCCCAAGAATTTAATACATGTTTTGAAACATGTAACTTATACTTGTGACACCATGCCTTCCTTACACAATGCAGTGAGTGCAGCATATAGACTAGTTTTTCAGAGCACAGTTTGTGAGCAAACTCGCATAGTTGGAGCAATTGTAACAGTGCATACTGGGGAGTTTGAAGGATGATTGCAGCCAGGGAAACATGGAGCAATGTTTACCTGTGGACACGCCAGAGATAGCAGGCTACACATTATCTGGCATTGAATATTATAGGGGGAATACTTATGATGCACCTGGGCACCATGACACTTCAACTTCCACCTGATTCTAAAATGACAACTGGGACATGTAAGCCCTCAGCCAATTCAATCAGACCTTTAAGGAACATGGTAAGTGTCAAGATACACAACACATGAGTGAGAGGAAGCACATGGAGGGGAGACGGGTTCATGAATCCCTAACCAACCTCACATAGAACAATCCTCATTTTGAAGAACACATTGTAGTGACGTGGGCCACCAAAGGGCTGGTTCTTGGAACCCTGCCGCAATAAAGGAGATGAGACCAAGACTGATGAGTAAGACAAGTTTCTTATTAGACATAACATGAACAGCCTATACTGAATAACCAGCTGAGATTCAGGAAAACACAGGGTGGCAGGTATCAGTAGTTGTCAAACAGAGCTCTGAGGTGTTGGCCCCAGAGTATCTTATATAGGTATGTCATAAGCATATCACTAATATGTTCTGGTAATGTCATAATGGTAGGTGGTACTTTCATTCACATTGCATACATTTTGTAATAACTGAAAGAAGTTGTCTTGTGATAAAGCCTTATGGTTATATGAACTTGAGTACATTCTCTTTCAACACAGATATGCAACTTATACAGAAACAACTGTTATGGTCCATATATGGTGATGAGGCAAAACCTACAGAAAGCAGGGGAAGGAAGGGTGTGAAGTGTCCTGTTTCTGGGCCTCAGCCTAGTATGCCAAGGTGGTGGCAGGACCTGTCAGTAGGTATGGGAGCAAAGTAAGGCTCCACACTGAGCAAAGATGGAGTAGGCCGGGCCTAAGTGTGCAGGGGAATTTAGTATAGTATAAGAATCCTGCTAAATCAGTAGAGAAGGTCCACAGTTTGGCACATGTATCGCATTCCTGCTGCTCTAAAACAGAGATGGCATGGCATGATCTTCAATGATGAGTGAGGAAGGTTTAAAAGCTCAAGAGAGTGCCTGCTACAACCAGCAACCATGTCCTGCATTCAACAGCCATACTAATTTATGGACATGGGCAGTTTAGAAGGTCTTGGAGGTGTTGAAACCGATAGTAAGTTGTGCATGTTACACTACTCACAGTGGTTCACGTGTGTGTGGTATTGTAGTGTGTTTTTGTGGTGTGTTTTTCTAATGTGATTTAGTATAGTAACTTCCGTTCATTTACAGAAGCGGGGAAACCCACTGGTGCGAGCTTCACTAGCTCTCAACACAGTTTCTCCTTCACGCTGGCACCTCCGATGCTTGTTCTCAGATGCTGCCTAGGTCCTCAGGGTTCTGCACTCTCAAATAGATCCTGCTGCTTCTGCCGAGCTTTGAGGCTCCTAGGCTCGGGGAAATTACAAAGCCCATTCACCTTTAGTCTCACAAGTCCTCTGGGTGTCATGATCTCTGCTTCCAAAAGGTCAGGACTTACCCAACTCCCTTGGAAGCAGACCCATAACCCCGGTTCCGAGTGCCAGCCAGTCCCAATTGGGACCTTTTGGACCCTGTCCTGGCGCCAGTGGCACCAGGCTCATAAAGATGCCCAGTCCCAGCGCTGGAAGCGCCGGGCTCATAATGCTTGGGTGGACTTACCTGCAGCAGACCATGCTGCTTACTTACCTGCCAGTTGAACCCCTGATCCTCTTCTGTTTGGGACTACTTTTCCTGTTGGGTGGGGCAGGAGCCACTCCCTAGGTTCAGAACACTGGAACTCTTCTGGAAAGCAGGAACTCTTTTCTTATCTAGGCGTGGCTGTGGAAGGAGACACCTAAGCACTACAGGAGGCTATTTAAACCACACCCGATGGATGAATCTTGCTTTGCGTTATTCTGCATCCTCTGCAGCAGAACGCTCATCGTGTCTTCTGCATCTGATCCTGGGCCTAAGGGAAAAAGGCTTACCATCCTGAATCCAGTCTTCAGCAACACCTATAAAGACAAGAAAGAACAGGTTAGCATTACGGTCTTCAGTGACAGCGCTTCTCTTACCTGGTCCATCGGCTGTCACCAAAGCCTCGCGCTGCATTCCGGCATCTGAAAGACAAAGGCTTACCTACTCTTCACGTGCTCCGGGGGTCTTCGCACTGCATTCCGGCATCTGAAAGACAAAATCTCACCAACTCTTCGCACGCTCCGGAGGCCTTCGGCGCTGCATCCCGCATCTGAAAGACAAAAGAAGGTGCGTTTAAAGACATTGGGTAACTTTATTACTCACGTGCCAGTACTCCTTCCCACGCCGAACCCAGTGGGTATTCCGGCACCCTTCAGCAGCTCTGAACTTGTACCTGCAAGATAAAAGGACAGTTAGAGCGCATCGTGAAGCAGGCAACAAGCGCTTACTTACGTGCTTCCAGGCGCTTCTATTCCTCACACGGGTTCCATCCTCAACTCACTTCAGCCCGTCATCCGCCATCGCCGGAACCCTGCAAAACAAGAGACATCATTACAAAGACTTTTAAAGACATTTGAAATACTCGGAACTTACCGTTCGTGCAGTAAACGACAGACAGCAGTCCTCTGAGGTCAAGAGGCCTGCACCCTTATCCAGTGAAGAAACTGGTTACGGCACCCTGCCCCGAGGCAGATGGAGAGCTCGGCGTTCACTTACCTAAGGTGAGAGCGTTAACCTTTGGGTTCTACAGGAGAAGAGAAGGGGAAGAAGAGAGAGACACCCAATAACCCCAGTTCATTAATCCCATATTTTCTATCTGCAGACATCTTACTCTTCGAGTCAGACATACAGTGCACAGAGGTCCAGCCCAAAGAGCCAACCGTGTGTTACACATCACCTTCGAAGATACGGTATTCGCCCAGTCAAGACCGGCGCCTCTGCGGGAATCAGGTGAGCGTTACACTGGGCCTTTTGCTGGCCTCTTGGTTCTTCCTCCTAGATCACCACGACTGCCTCTTCACATGGGTCTCCTGCTGCTCCTCTGCTTGCAGGTCTCCCTGTTGCTCCTTCTCCTTCTCTTTATACACCTGCAGCCTCTTGACTGGCTGCACATGTGAAAACCTGATTGGCCTTGCCTGACCATAATTAGAGGGACATGCCTGACTCTCACAGCTCCTTACAGGCATCTTCTTCGTCCCAATACCAAAGTGGTGAAAATAGGTAATCTTCATCACTCTCAGATGCCTCTTCTTCATCTCAGAACTGTCAGGTGTTGTATGTGGAAAAATGGTGGAAACTGGTTTGTAATAATCCATAAAAGTCAGGGGGGTCTAGGTTGACTGTCACGAGGGAAAGAGAGATACTATGTCTCACCCCTTTTATATTTAACCCTTTTTGCTGCTTTCCTGATACCTCTGGATTGGGGTATTTCACATCTTTTCCTTGGCCAATGGGACATGGATAACAATATCCCACAACTGCCCTTGGAATAGAGGTTTCTTCCTGGAAGGGAAGTGTGGAGTACCGCATCTCACCTGATTATGTCTCTCTTCCAAATCCCAAGGACCCTCCCCCCAAGTGATCGTCTCTCGCTTCTCCAACCCCAGAGTCAGGATCCAAGAGCGATTGTCTTTCCCTCGCCACCTGAAAAGAGGACCCAAGGGAAGTAGAAGGGAGAATACCCTCAGGTTTCTTGCAGTGTGACACTACATTGTAAATGTGCAAAGCACTGCTAGAGAAACCAAGCTTACGAAATGAGACCCGGACAGCAGCAGAGTCGGAGATAGCTTTATTGACTTGCAAGACAATAAACAGAGAACATGTTCGCTCTACTAGAACAAACCTGCAACAACCTCACCTACCCACCAGACCTCCTCCTTTATAGGTCAGGCCCATTGTGGGATGTTTTTACCCATGCATCCAAGCCCTACAATAAAACTGTGCAGTACTGGCATGGAAAACATCATGATGGCCAGAACTCCCCAGAGAGTGCACAGGGAAAACATGAAGAATAGGCTGCCACCCATTTTTGCCTATGTTGTGAGCACAGGAGGGCACTGCCTAACCACCATTGGGCTACACACACAGTAGCCTGAAACCATTGGGAATGGCAATGCTGATTGCCAAAAGCAACCCAGAACTGTGGGGAATTCATTTTTTTAATCCCAAAAATGGTTGCATTACCAGTACTCACCATCAGAAAGCCGGCGTTTTAATACCACCAGACTTTTGTGTAAAACTGAACAAATGAAACAAAACCAGACCAAGGAAAGACTTGCTAAGAGGTGGATACAATGTAAAACTATATTCTGAAATGACTTGAAGGAAGTAATTATTTAATGTATAGGTAAAAATTGTCAGTTTGATTTGAATTTAGAAAACTGGGAACAAAAAGTGACATTTAGCTGAAACCTGGCTTAATGAAACTGAATTCTGCCTGACAACTACCCCCGGCAGGAGTTGAAACTGGATGCTCAGCCACTCTGCCCCTGGCCAAAAGGAGTTAACACCTCTCTGATTAGATTAGGGGTGGAGCAGCTGGGGACTACAGGGAGTTGAACAAAGGCCTGTCCTGGACTCAGGCAAATGTTATATTGGGGGCGTCGTAAAATAGCTTCCTCTTGGGAGAAACTGGGGGGCAGCTGTGCCTCTGTGAACAAGCTGGCTTGGGGGAAGTGGATAAACCAGTTATTCCACCCTGTGATGTGGAAAGCCACACCCCTTTTTGACCAGAGCATAATTTTAAAAAGATAGATAACTCATAGTGCGGAATTGTCAGAATTATATAAGTAATATCATTATTTTTGTGATTTTTCTGTGAACATTTTAAGAGGCGTTAGGACCCTGTGGTGTATTCTGGGGGGTTGCTAGCGGAAAATAGGGTCTCACTCCAAATGTATGCATGTTAAAAATCTGACACTTTATCATCTGTAACCCATATCCCTGGTGCACATTTGTGTAAAATCTGGAAAGGTTTAGAGGTCGTTATCTGGATGAAAAGGGGAGAATTCTGTCATCAGTGGACACGACATCGTACAAAGACAGGGATCGGATGGTTTGGTGCTACAGAAAATATGTTAACTGGACCTATAATATTAGAAAAATGGTACATAGATAAATATGTATTTGGGTCAGAAATAGATTTTTGTGCAATCTGACAAGGGGAGGTTCCTCTGACCATAAAACCTTCAGCATCACTCTGACTCACATTTCCTTCCCCCAATCAAGGGAGAGAGGAGGAATTGGCCAATGATAAGTGAGAGGGGAAGGTTTAGTTATGACCAACACACACACTCACTTTCCAAAACACATGAAAAGAGACTGCTGGGACAGGTAGAGACATTCAATTCCATTTGCTGCTTAGCATGCTGACCGACGACTTCACATCCAGAGATCCAGACTTCAAATCCATCAATCTCCAGAACCTGTAGCAGAAATTAACTCCAGAATTTGTAGCGGAGAGGCCTGAATCCACCAGCTGAATCCTCTTCAGCAGGCCTCAAAATCATTTGCAAACTATTCCACAGCCGGGCGAGCTGTCTGAATTCTTTTGCCAAGAACTCTTGCCAGTACCCAGAAAGCAGTGTTACATCCAGAATCCACTTGATCCGGACCGGAAAGCAGAGCAGTATCCAGAACCAGAGGCCGCTGAATCCAGAGAGGCTAGACCAGCAGAGCAGAGCTGACCCAGATCACTGTGAGCAGAACCGGTGCCTGATTGACCCGCCGAGCAGACAGAACCGCAGCCGGACGTGTTGACCAGATCCGTGACGAGGCCTAGTTCAAATTTATATTGTGAGTACCTAGCAGAACTGTGCAGAACCAATCTCTTAGTTAAAATAATCTAATCCAAACTATTTTAACCTAAGTAGAACAGCCTCCTAAAAATCGTGTCATCTGTCATTTGTAAAGCTGCACAACTGTCACCTGTCAATTCTGAAGCTGCAAGCTGTCACCTGTCATTTTGAGTTTACTTTAAATACGAAAAACTACCTTTATTTAATCGTCTGTATCTCTGGAACCGTTTGGGCTAGGAACGAAATTTAACTTTCATCTGAAAGCTTAGAATCCAGGCTTTCCAACCTAGAACCGACTTGCTACTCCTTATACTTTTGCCGTAATCATGATTCACGCACTCGCAAATTTACCGCAATTTGCGATTTTGGCTCAATTCCTCCACTTGTCAAAATAGCAGCTTCATTCTTTCCTTTGTTAAAATTCGTTTGCAGCTTGGTAATAACTCATAGAGCATTGCTAAAGTGAGCCTGAACTAATACCAACACCCATCTCCCACTCACCCTGAATCTCTAAAGGGAATTAAAATCAGTTGGCACATTTTCCCATCCATAGCCATCACATTTAAAAGCATTTTGGGCCTGTGTTTCAAACTCCTACCTGTTTCCTCTAAGCTTGCTGGGGGGGGAACTGAATTTTGCATTGTATTTGATTGCATTCCTGAGAACTGTGTGCTCCTCTTTCCATCTCCTTCCATTTCTTACATTGCATAGGGGAGGGGGGTGAATTGCCAGAGAAAAAGTGATTATCTTATCTTTTGCTAAAATCATATCAAGTATTTCTGCACTGCATTTTATTCCTCATTGCTTTTCCCTTGAAACCATAAAAGTATTTTTGCTACTTTATCCATCCTATACTAACTCCTCATTGATTGTAAAGAAGTGTGCTAGTGCCAGATTGCCCATTGTTGATCAACATCATATGTGTAAGTGTACTATCAGATATTAATTTATTATAAAAGTGTGACATATATATATATATATATTATTTAATTTTTCAAATAAACCTTTTAATTTGCAAAACAAACCTACTTCTTGGCTCAATGGGGTCAGGGGGATTCTAAGAGGGGGGTGTTATACAAGGGTTGTCATCCAGAGTACTGAACTGATTATAAAAATACATCAATAAGGGTTTTCCTCAGCATCCCAGACTAGGCATTGACTTAGCTGTAGTATTGATTGAATATCGCTTACACCATATGACATAGGCAAAACCACCAAGGAAACCTCTCAAAACAAGTCTCAACTATAACAGTATGCCTCCCTCCACCACCCAGTTTGCCAACAAGGGTAGACAATTCTGTTGTAGATGCATACATCACTTAAATAAATCACCTGACCAAGTCTTTCTAGAAAGCTTCTTCCGAATGATGACTGAAATTCACATCTTTTCTTCTGCACTTAGTTGTAACATTCCATGGTTTCATCCGGAAGTCCACAATCCATGCCACTTCACAGCAAATGACTCAATAGGAATCCCTTGCACAAATCTCTATTCAATGACTCATTCTACAGATGAACAGATGGCTAAAGGGAATTATGATCTATACAGCGAGATTACTCCACATAATGCTGTCCATGTATATTGGCTAACAGAAAAAGATACATGTGACATTTTCAAAAAGATATACACGTTGAAAGAAGTAGAACTGATAGAAAAAATACAAGAAAAAACATGTTGGACATACATGGTGCATTAACATATATGCTTTTCTGAACACAAACAACTGATTGTTTCATGAAAGAACACAATACAGAAATTTTAGTACGTTAATGTAAAACTAAAAATTGTATGGTAGGAGATGTGGTCTACTGGGTACATTGGAGACTGTGATACAGGGCACCTGGGCACAAATCTTAGCTTCTTTACATGACCAACATGTTGTCCTGGGCAAATCAATTTAGCTCCTAAAACCTAATTTTACTTAACATCTGAAGTTGAGATCACCTCAAAGAGTTTCAATTAAGTTTGCAAAAATGAATTTGCTGAATCATGTATCAACCATATTAGGCTTTACCTGTCATATGATAGGCTGGGAGGATAGCTCAGGGCAATGCATTTGTTTTGGAAGCAAGACACTGCAGAGTCATGCAGGTTTGAATCGAGGTCCTTCGCTTTTAGATAAAAGTTAATTCATTAATATGACTGCAGTACTTGGGCAATTGTGGGGATTGTAGGATGTTTTAATCTGACAATAACTAGTTCGGGGAAATGTTCCATCCATCCCAAATCAGGCGCCCATAATTCTTATTTATTGAATAAAGTTCTTTATATGAACCTCAAACCAGCAATTTCAAAATATGGTTTCCCTACAGCCTCCCTCTCCTTTCGGCCCAAGAAACACACAGCATTGAACAGAAGGTCTATTTATTCGTAAAATAGAAATAAGTTAATCATTTAAATATAAAAATATTATGCATCTATGAAATTCCAATGTCAATGGTGACTCCAACGAAGAAGGATCAATACATTAGTCACCTCAATCCTTAATGCTACATTTACAGGAATCAAGACTTAAGGAACACACACATCACCATATATATATATTTGACTTACCCTGAGCGGACATTCACCACGTGTTAAAATGAATGAGGATCCAAGATATAGCTTTCATTTGATAAAAACAAAATTTAATCTGAACATACCTGTCTATCTAAATCTCTCTACTTCTCATTTATTGACAAATACCTCCGCCCTTACTCAATGGACATGTCCGAATTTCATATGGCTTTCTGAAAAGTTCACTTGAAATACTGGCTAATAGACATTCTAAAGGCACACCCTAAATGCTCACGCCAGAAAAAATACAACCCACTAGGGAAAAAGGCCCAAGAAACTCTTGCAAGGATTACACGTTTTATTTCTACAAAAATGGGTGCATCAGCAAAGTACTCTGCTGCCATGGAACATTCTTGGCAAAAAAGGTGCCAGCAGAAGCTTGAAAGGGAGCACAGCATCATGGATTACATCATTTTTATACAGTGGAAACCTGCATGACTGATTGGTGCGACCCAATACATGGTCGGCCTACTCCATAGGAGATGCCAGGTCATTGGTCCAAGCCCAATCCGTCCGCCTTCCATCAGATGGGGTCTTCTGAGCTCATCGTCTCCAGGGAACCAAGGCCAAAGAAGCAATTAGTTACATTTGCAAACATTGCTACTTTATCATTATACAATGCACTTGGCATGCTCAAAGACTGGCACAGGGGAAATCTTGAGGTCACACTAACCCCCACATCCTTCACTCATCCTGATTGCATCTCTCGGCTTCCAAGCCTTCTAGCTTTGCTTTTGAACTATAAGCCATCCCTGCCCGTACCTTGCATTACACAGCATGTCATTAAGAAATAAAGGTGGGACAACCATGCTCTTAGATCTTTTATGGTGGATTGGTTTATGTTTGGTGGTCTGGGGTCAACTGGTATCTTCGAATTCAGGGGTCTTGAAACTAGGGCAGTTGTAGGGAATATAACTCGTGGTTGGCTGGGTGGGGGTCGGAGGCCTGCTTTGGGCACCCAGAGCTGTCTCGTGGCCTTCCAGGGCACATTCTTTCTGGAACACACATATTAGCAACAACTTTAGAACAAATTAGAGCTTCTGTGAAAGTTAGCAATGTGGGCCTCTCTCATCAGTGCTTGGGCCTATTCAGATCTCCCCTTTAGGCTCGCGGCCTGTTTCTAACGCACCAAATACTGCATGGCCATGCAGGCCCTATGCCTCGACTATGGCTACTTAATGTCTGCAAAATGGCGGCACATGCACTATGCCTATCCTGCATCTCCTTTGGAGCCCCAGCGTGCCTCGCGCACACAGCAGTAGGCTCCCCCATGGAAGGCCCGGCTACCGTCTACAATGATTTCACAAAAGCATCTTTTGAATTTCCCGCCGTTGTGATGCCGGTTCCCGCCCGGAGCCCGCAGCCTGATTTGGCTCCCCGCCCTGCTGGCGCCACCCCCCCACCATAAAGGGAGACAGGGCCCACCGCCAGGCGAAGCCGCGAGGAGAAGGCCAGAGGACAAGGCCTGCACTCCTCATTGCAGCTCTTCGCTGCTCGAAGTCTGTCGTCCGACGAGGAACTCTGCCTGCAGTACAAGGTAAGGAGTCCAACACTCCCGATCAGCATACCGCACTCACCTCTAGACTCCAGCGTCTTCGTGCCCGTACCCTCACATGTGCGCTACCCTCAAGACCAACACCAACAGACGTACGGAACGTGCGCCTGCAAAATAGAACCCTGAAAGTTTCCATTTGCCCAAAGACTAGCCCAAAGACTCCAGCCTTAACAAGGTACAATCCCCTTAGGCTGTACCACGCTATAGATCACAGCCCGCGCAGTAAGCACTACCATGACCATAATGCAACTGTAACAATGGCCATGACTCCTTATAATGTGCCTCCCACAGGCTTGAATTTGATCACCCCATGTTCAATTCTTCTACCACAGCCATGCCACCCACTGATGTAAATGCTACTTTATCAATGTCTAGGACCCTAGAAAATGTGCCCCCCACTACCGCTAATGTGATTACCGCAATGTGCCACCCACTGATGTAAATGCTACTTTATCAATGTCTAGGACCCTAGAAAATGTGCCCCCCACTACCGCTAATGTGATTACCGCAATGTGCAATTCTTCTACCACGGCCATGCCACCCACTGATGTAAATACTACTTTATCCATGTCTAGGACCCTAGAAAATGTGCCCCCCACTACCGCTAATGTGATTACCGCAATGTGCAATTCTTCTACCACAGCCATGCCACCCACTGATGTAAATGCTACTTTATCCATGTCTAGGACCCTAGAAAATGTGCCCCCCACTACCGCTAATGTGATCACCGCAATGTGCAATTCTTCTACCACAGCCATGCCACCCACTGATGTAAATGCTACTTTATCCATGTCTAGGACCCTAGAAAATGTGCCCCCCACTACCGCTAATGTGATCACCGCAATGTGCAATTCTTCTACCACAGCCATGCCACCCACTGATGTAAATGCTACTTTATCCATGTCTAGGACCCTAGAAAATGTAACCCCCACTACCGCTAATGTGATTACCGCAATGTGCAATTCTTCTACCACAGCCATGCCACCCACTGATGTAAATATCTCCCTCGAACCCCACCTCAAATGTGCCCTTATCAACGCCCGATCCATCAATGCTCACGCCCTAGACATCCACGACCTCATCACCACCCTGGATCTAGATCTTCTAATGGTCACTGAGACCTGGCTACACGAAGCCTCAGGCCCCGCTCTATCCCTCGCTCTCCCACCAGGCTATGCCATCACAAGACAAGATCGCCTGACCACAGGAGGCGGTGTCGCTCTCATAGCCAAAGATTCGATCACCATCAGAAAGGTTGACAAAACTATAAACAACAACAGCGACTACCTTCAATTGAAACTCACTATCTCGCATTACTGCCTCGCATTACTGCACCATTACCCTACACCTCATCTATCGACCACCAGGCCCCCTGGGAGACTTCCAGGCCTCACTCACTCACCTCCTGGCCGACAACCTAAAAAAATCATCCAAAGTCATTCTTCTTGGGGACATCAACCTAGGCCTGAATGACACCAAAGACCCTAGTGCCAAATCACTTGACACAGCTCTAGCCACCCTAGGATTCGCCAACACCATCACAGACCCTACTCACGCACTAGGCAGATCATTAGATTGGATAGCCCATCACAACTGCCCCCTCACAGTCACTGGCAATACCCCCACCCCATGGTCCGACCACCACACCATCACCTTCAACATCCCGACCTCCTCCCCATCTCCCCCCCAAAACCCTTACCACTAGCTCTCACAAGAAGTGCCCGCCAACTGACCAAAGAAAGACTCTTACCCTTCCTACAAGGACCTACCTTTAGACCCCCATTCTCCAACGACCCAGAAACCCTTGCCAAGAACTACGACTCTGCTATCACGGCAGCTATCAATACTATCGCCCCACTTAAGCCGCACAAAACCAAACCTACCAGCCACACCAATGCGTGGTTCACCCAAGACCTACTAAAACTGCGCACAGACAAACGAGCAGCACTAGCTCAATGGCAAACATCCCGTGATGACAAAGACAAACTTAATTTCAAATCCCTCGCAAATGAATATAAGAAAGCCATCATCAAAGCCAAAGCCAAATCATTTGAAGATAGAATCTCCGAGGCCAAATCAAACACCAAGGAAATGTTCGCCATATTCAGGGAACTCGAGACCCCTACACCCACCCCCCAAAACTTCACCAAAGATAAAGCATGGTGTGATGACATCCAAACAGCCATGCGCAACAAGATCAGCTCACTCCAAGCCAAAATCCTGAACACCAAACTAGCGCTCCCTTCCCTCTCCCCAACCCCCCCCCCCTCTCCTCTCCCACGGAGGCCGCCCCTACCTTCTCATTTAAAACCATTCAGGAGAAAGACATGATCAACATCATGAAAAACATCAAACCTTCCAATTGCAAAGGGGACCCCTGCCCCGCTTCCATCATCAAAGACTGCGCAGACACACTTGCTCCTTTCCTAACAGTCTTCGTCAATGCCTCCTTCACCACAGGGAGAGTCCCCTCATGCCTCAAGGAAGCATGGGTCCGACCTCTCATAAAAAAAAACACACTTGACCTCACCTCCCCTAACAACTACCACCCTATTACCACAGTCCCATTCCTCCTCAAGATTCTAGACAAGACAGCCTACATGCAGGTCCAACACTTCCTCGAAGAGCATAACCTTCTAGGACTGAGACAATCTGGCTTTCATCCTAGGCACGGGACAGAGACCGCCCTACTCAACCTCAAAAACCAAATGGATGACGCTAGAGACCAAGGCAAACCTGTCTTGCTCCTTCTCCTCGAACTCTCTGCAGCTTTCGATCTTGTAGATCACGACATCCTCTGCCACCACCACACCTCCACAGCCAACTTCTCCCAAGAAGCTACCACTTGGATCACCTCCTTCCTCCAAGGCAGAGCCATGCAGGTCTTCTCTGACCTAGCCACTGCGTCACCCACCATCATGCTATGTGGTGTGCCCCAAGGCTCCTGCCTCTCCCCGACCTTATATAACATCTTTACCCGCCCCCTCTTCCTTATCCTTGATGCCATAGGCATCTCCTACACCAACTACGCGGACGACACTCAGATCCTCCTCCCACTAACAGGTAACTATGACACTGACTGTGCAACTCTTAACAACATATACAACACTATCCAAATGTGGATGTCTATCAATGGCCTATGCCTTAACTCTGACAAAACTGAGCTCCTTCTCGTAGGATCCCCCGACACCCTCAAGAAACTTGACGCCCAGTTTAGCCACTTTACCATTGACTCAATCAGAATCCCTGTACTCGACACGGTAAAAACTCTAGGCGTCTATCTAGATTCCAACCTATCTATGACCAGACAAGTAAACGCAATCGCCTCCTCTGTGGCTTACCATGCAAAACTCCTCAGCGCAATCAGGCCCTTTCTATCAAAAGACACCTGCACCAACATAGCTAGAGCCATAACTGGTTCCCGGCTAGACTACTGTAATGTTCTCTTCCTAGGGACCTCCAACAAAAACCTCAAGAAGCTGCAAGTAATTCAGAATAGCGCCCTGCGCGCTGCACAAGGCATTGCCAAGAGGGAGCACATCACTGCTGCTAGAAAAGCATCCCATTGGCTCCCCATTAAGGAAAGGATTATATTCAAGGCACTAAGCATCACCCACAAATGTGTCCATCTCTCAGCCCCAGCGTACCCATCCCAGAGAATCCACCCAGTCGCGTCCACAAGACCCACCAGGACACCCTATGCCAATATGCTCTCCATGCCCAGGGTAAAAAGAGCTAGAGCTGGTGGCGCTAGCTTCCCCTACCTTGTCACACTACATTGGAACACCCTCCCCACCTCTTTGCGAGGTGAACCCTCAATGACTAATTTCCGCAAAGCCATGAAAACTACCCTGTTCACCTAACCAACCTCTCATGTCTAATCCTCAATGACTAACATGTATGATATACTATGCTGTATGATGTACCCTGTTTGTATGATTCTCCTATCGCTTGACACAGGATCCTGCCTACTGTAACCCAAGGCACAACCTATACCTGTACCTTTAACTAAGTTCCCTTACAAGTAACAGCGCCACTGTGCCCTTGGGCTGCCTGTGCGCTATATAAATGTAATAAATAAATAAATAAATAAATATGTCTAAACATCTAAACTGCGTACAATATTATGATCATGTGGGAACCTTTAGAATGTGCCCCTCCCTCCTGGTCTATTATAGATCTCCCAATGGGGCTCGCCTCACCCTAAAGCACCCAGAGGATCGGATGGGTTATCTCCCTTCCTAACATTTCCTTCATTAAATTGCTTGTAAAGCCATAAATGTCTGTTTAACATGTCTGTTCACAAGATTCCGTTCAAGGGTACTTTTATTGCATTACTGCGTAAACGTGTACATTTCTAATTTTCAATGGACAATTTAAAGGTGGAATAATAGGCGGCGGTTAATCAACCTTTCCCATTTGTCTTGAGTGGTTCAGTGCCAGTAACATAACACTGCTTAGTGGTGCAACCAAAACATTACTTCAATTACCTTATTAGCTCTGTACTGTACACTGTAAAATATCCCTTTTGCTCCCAAAATACTTTCTCTGTGCTTGGTCATGATACAGAGAAGGAGGCAGGGGATCTCCCAGTATTCACACCATACTACATATTATAAAAAATCTATAATTCTAGAAGTGCATACACTTAAATTTCTCAGGATGTACAGTCAATTTATATACCCCAGCCCCCTCAGTACTTTCACAAATAAGAAGGGATAGGAGTATTGCTCCCCTCAGAATTAATTCCCCTTAAACTATACTTCCATAGGAATTTCTTTTTGGCTATCTCAGATAGGTGGGCACCCCCTTAAGAACTCGTTAAATTCTTCCTCTCTGAGAACAGGTGGGCATCCGCCAGCAAGATGGGGGCCTGTCTGCTGTATTTTCCACTGACGAACTCATTGAGTTTAACTACAGGTTGACCTCCCGCGCAGTGTACTATTAGTAATCAAAATGGGTCCAAAAAGGGAAGCCATCTATTCCATTATCCTTACTTTTGTTGCCAATTCGTCTTTCTCTCCTTCTTTCAGTCTGTCAGTCAGTACATCCCAGTCAGTGAGTGGGCAAGTGAGACCCAAATTCTACACATTTGGACTTTTATAGATCAGAAACCTCTCCCTTTGGAGGTGTATATCATTTCTCTAATCTAATTAGTCAATGTATGTGCTTGGACAGTGAATTACCAAAAGTGACATCACACTAAACCACCCCCTGTGTACTCATTGAACATGGTAATGAAGAGGGTGGTGCAATGAAAGTAACGTCCACTTGATGTGTTGGCATCTCAGAGATTTTTGAATTAAACAATTGTAACTTTCTAAAACATCATATTCCACTCATGTGATGATGTTATTAATCAGATCATCAGATTGCTTTCACTCTGGTGAAACCAATCACGTGATTCTCATCTCAGCACATCATGTGATCTATCTGCTATAGATTTCAAAATATTCCTCTCTGATACATTCATACACACATTATTTGTCCATCTCAGGATGATAGGCACAGATTCTAAGATATATGAATCACTAACAAACATTGTTTCTGTGCAAAAATATCCACATTCATCGAATTTGCATAATTAAACAAACTTCAAAGACTGATCATTTTACATTCAACTGATGGAGATTTTCACCATGGACAATTTATTAAACCAAATTAAGTTGCTATGACTTTTCATTCAACAGTTATATACATACATTTGATTCCCTATCTTAACTTTATATAGTATTTATTTTCTTACATATAATGGGATAAATCATAATCTGAAGTTGCATACCATCCTATGCCTCAAAACAGAATATCTGGTGACATATAATCTTAGTTCCTTTGCATCTGAGAGCTGTGCCATTTATGACTCAGATAGGGCTGTTCCTCATGACACATAGGGCCTCATTACACGGTAGGCGGTGAGCCATGGCGCTATTAGCGCCATGGCTCATGCCGGTAAAATACTGGCACCGCCTTGGCGGAAAGGGGATTTACCACCCCATTCCAAGGTTGGAGGGGCGGTAAATCCCCTTTCCGCCATTGCCCTTCCCCATTCCCATTTCTGCCCCATAGGGCTCTATGGAAATGGGGAAGGCGCTAATTACGCCACTGCAGTTTTGCGGTGCCGTAATTAGCTCCGAGGTCCCTTAGCGGGTTGGATTTTAACGCCTGCAAGAAGCAGGCATTAAATCCTTCAACCCGCAAAGGGACCTCATAGTACGGCGGTAAGGGTTAACGGTCACCGTTGCCATTAACGGTGACCGTTAACCCTTACCGCCGTCCATGTAATGAGGCCCATAGTGTCTGGATGCTCTTTTAAATTAGGCTGCCTGAGCCCTTTGACGATACAGGTCACTGCCCCATGAGTAATTACTACCAGTTTGTATCACTTGAGCTAGACTCTGTAAGGAACTAGCTGATAGGAAGAACCAATTATTTCAAGAGCAGAACGTTGCTTTGAATCCATTACGTGTATTTATAAGGCAATTTAGAATTTTGCTGAATTCCAGAGGTGGGGTGTATGATTAGCTTCAAGGCTTGGCTGCATTTCCTTGGGAGAAAACATTCTCCACCTGTATCTATTGGGGGCATGGAATTTCATTTGGCTAGCCAGGCCATGTTGCTGGCTCTCATTCACAAATTTAGCTTTTACAATAATTTCTTTTTCCCCATTGCTTTTAAATTTCTACAAAACAGGGCAACATTATAACATTTCTTTGCAGTCAACCTCCTGTCAAGATCTCACCTTTTAGAGCATCTACAGGTTTTAGAATGCTGATTCTTAATCCTTTTAGGGCATAAACAGAAGAATGCAGGCTCAAATTAGTTTCCTATGAAATGCTGTACTTCTCATCACAGATTGAACAGTTCTCCAATTAACAAAAGACTGCTGGATTCTTCCATGTAACTGAAACACGTTCTCTTTGTGCTGTGCCAGTTATTTTCAACATATAATCTTGTTGTAGATGGACTGCTAACATCACACATTTCATTGCACGTGTCTTTTTCAGATGCTGTGCGGGGGATACAGCTCACAATGAACTTGGCAAATGATCACAGCACTTGACCTTGTGAGTCTTTAACTAGAAAATGATGACTATGCACGGCATAACCTAGCTTAATATGGAACTACTTGAGTATATGAAGCTGTGCTTAGCTTATTATAGCCATGCCTGGCATGTGAGGAAGTATTTAGCATATTTTGGCTATAACTGCCATGTGAGTCTTTAACAGTTATACAATGGAGTAAGAGTCCATATGAACCTTCATTGGCATACGAAAGCAGTGCTCTGGGTCTATGGTTGTACTTCTGGTTGTGCCCCCAGAGTATCATGACTGCACATTTTATCCTCCTTCTAATTCATCTTTGTATATGCAGATCCATAGAGACCTTGGACATGGCTTCAAGAGGTATGTTTTATATTTGTGTCTCAGTCGTTAGAGACACAATTTGAAATGTATATTTGTTTTTTTCTCACCCATTTTATTTCTGCATTACTCATTAGGTATATGTAGTGTGGCAGGTCACAGTCCGCTGGCTCATGCAAACATAACCATTTCAGTGTTATTTGTTATTTTATTAATCAGACACTTTTTGTAGTTTTTTTCCTGTTGTGATGTCACTTTCTTGGATGTCACCGGCATATAGGTCAGAGGGCCACTTCCTGTGATGTCACCATGAACAAATATCAGGTGGGGTCATTTCCTGTGATTTAACGTTGCATGCATTTTCACTTCCTCTATCTATGGCTTTCACAGGTCACAATTATTAAGCGATTCCTTATTTAGGCTATGAAGGCTGGCCACCGATTCTAGCTTAAAGTGTTACACTATAACTGTGAATACTGCAGGATTCAGTTCATTTTAGTAATCATTTACCAAATGCTGCACTGTTGGTGCTGGGAATTGTTCCCCGTTTTACACAGCACAGAAAAAGTTGTGTTCTTATTTAGATGCAATCTCTCAGCTTCAGTTTAGTCAAATCAGGATGTAACTACTATATCCTATTCCTATATTGTTTTCAGACCCTTTGCTCTGTGCTCAGAAAAATGCTATATTTTCTACAAGAAGTCAAATCTCACTATAGTGAGAAAGTACTGCTGTATTTCACACAACAATACTAAGATATTATATTTGGAATGAGCATCCGCTAATGGAAACCACCTCCCCAATCCCTCTCACCCCAGTGACTTAGCAGGGCAATGATTCTAGGGGACTAGTCTAATTGAATTTGGCAGAATCTTCATACTCACATTAAAGTATGCTTTAAGACACTGAATCAGAATGGTTCCTCATGAGTTTTCAAAGAACTCCCAATCAGCCTCTTCTCCCACTTGGAAAGCAAATCTACTCCAGGTAATATTCTCCTCATGGGTAGTGCCCAATTCTCCAGGTAATGTCCAGGTTCAACACTCATCCATTTGGAGCAGGTGGTTTACCTTCTGTGCAGCTTTTGATTCCACAGTAAAATCTGTATTCTCTGTGTGTTTCTTTTTTTTATAATTCGAATTATTCTCCTGCATTGTCATTGATTATGTCACACTTTTTGGTTGGTCAAATCTCCCATTGGCTTGCCCAAGTGGCAGCTACTCCCATAAAATGTACCACTTCTCCTGAACCTTCAAAGGTTGATAGAAATGCTAATACTTGTGAAAAGGAATAGGTGGGTAGGGGGAGCTAATCTGTACTTAACACTTTGAATGCAGAATCATATTTTATTCCATATTTCATCATAGCAATGTGCCACCTTGATGCCATGTGGATTTCTAGGATCCTACAGCCTATTAAGACATCTGGATAAATGTCATGAATATGTAGCACAACTTTTTATAAAGTTATTTGTTTTCATTATTTAAACAGATTATTCAAAAATCATAGACAATTTGATAGAAGAGAGCCTCATTGCCGTAGCCCATTTTTCTGTTTGTGTCTAAGTGATATGGCTGTTATATGGTGTATTTTTACCAATTCCTGATAAATGTTAATTGAATGGAGCACTACATTTCTGAGCATCTTTTTTTTCATTTCTTTGGATTGTGAATCCCTGATGCTAGCAGGCCTTTCATTTAATAATTAGCCTGGATCTGCTTACTGGGGATCTTTTGTTTGATTTATTTCTATTAGACTGGCCTTCTGGTTGCGTTTATTTCCTTAACCAATGTCAAAGGTGACATCTTAAGTGTATCTCAGTCTTTGAAATCAGCAATTACATTTGCAGTTACATTTTTAGTCCATTGTAAAAATTGCAAACACGAAAACTTTCTTCTGTGCTTATCAGTATTTCTCAAGTGCTTCTTTGTGCAACAAAATGTTCAACTTCTATTTTTTTCCTTACGATGCAGTAATGTTCTAGATGTATAGCAAAATCTGTGCCATTTATTGGGTGCTGTCTCTCAATGGAAGTAACTCCCTGCATCCCACAGGTATACCATGGTAGAAACATTTAAGAATGAAGCAATTCATTATTCCGGCACCTCTTTCCTTTGAATGGAGGCAGTCTCCATGTCCCTTAGTATTTTCCCTAGAACTCAATACAGCATACATGGAATTTAATTTCTGATGACCCTTAAAACAAAGGTGTCTTAGTCTCAATGACATCTTATAAGGTCTTGTTTGCTAACTTTTCTGGGAGTGTAATGGCCTGGCATGTGTGTATGTGTGTGAAGACAACTTTGTTCACTGTACTCAATGCAGCAATGAGCAACCAAGGGTTATTGTGCATAGAATAATCCTTACATTGATGTTCACTTCTTTTTCAATGTATGAACGGTTGTACATTTTCTTTTAATTAAAAAACAGATTTCATGTCTTCATTTAAAAGGCATTGTTATCTACTTGTCTATGCACTATGCAGCCATCAATTTCAGTGCAGTGAATTTCTAATTCTCCATTAGCATAAAACTCTGAGTACTTATTGGCCATGCCCAGTAAGTATTCTAGCATTGGGATGCATGCCCGGATAGCTATGCTGTGCATCATGCAGAAAAACTAAATTAGTGTGCGCACCTTCTCAAGCGCATTTATTTGCTCACCTGCAAGTAGTGAGAGCAACATTTTAAGAGTCCAAGAGTATGCTTAATGGTGTTACTTGCTTTTGTGCGAGCTTCATCATTCTTATCATCTGATCTGCTTTGTGTTTGTATAATGGGGGTTAGCAACTAAGGCATCCGGGTGGTAAGCATTGTCTATGAGTAACATCTATTGCCACCACTACATTAGGAAATCCACTATTTTGTAGAATCTCTGCTTTGCTCTAAGTATTTGCTCTGGCATTTCTAGAATGATGTTTGTGCCTTCAGTCACGTGAGGAAACCATTAACCAATTGCAAATCTGGCTAAAAGTGGTCTGGGATATACCAGACACCAGTCCAGATAATAGGAATGAGCCCCTTACACAAAAATATTTGACACACAACGTTACTACAGGAGGGACTGCATAAGAAAGTTTGTGAAGCCTTTCCAACTCATTAGAAATCATGGCAGGCAGATATATTATTATATCTGATCAGTACATCATCAGCACTTGCTCATTTATCATATCAAGGAAAGACACTCTTGACCTGTAAATGTGTTCATGACTACTCCATGTTCTCCTAAAACCCTCAATAGCATTTACAACATTTTGACCTAGATCAGGCTCTACATTTATTTAGAAAAGATCGCAGAAATATATCTCCTCCAAATCTTCAAATGGACTGAACAGCATTGCTGTCTGCCTCATCAGATAGTGTCTACCAAGAAGGCTTTCATTCTGTAATTGAAGGCATCAGTGTGTCAAATGCAAATGTTTGGAACTTTGAACCCAAATGCTCCATCACTGTTAGATGGCGCTGGTATAATATTTTTGGTTCAAACATTAAGAAATGCCCATCACCCAAACACTATATATTGCATACTAGATGACTAATTGAACCTACACTAAGCATGAGTGGATATTACACACATATTAAAACAGAGCCATCTAACAGTGCCCAAACATTTGGGTTCAACCTACCCTAAGATGCATACAATTTATGTTAATTATGTAATTTACCCATGTTATGAATAGGAAGAGTAATTTGTACATTGTTCATCTGAGCACATGTATTCCCAGAAGAAGTGCAGGAGGCATATAACATGCATTTGTAGGCAATTTGTAGAATTATATTGAGACCATCCTTCGCTTGGGGAGTTCCTTCCCATGCGAAATCAAGGAGCCCTGCAATATTTGCTTACGTTTTTTGCGCTGGCCTTGCTGAAGACTCATATAGAGCAACCTAAATATCCCTCCTGTACCCACAGTGAGCCAAGAACCAGGCCAGTGTATAGAAATAATATTTATTTATTTTAATTATAAACTCAATGAAAAATAACTTTGTTCAATCACAGCCACCACCTTCTTTGTGGCAGAAAACACAGCTTCAATTACAAAACACACTTTGTCTACATTTGCTTTTGTTTCACAAACATGGAACACAGGCTAATATTAAAACAAGACATAGAACACATGTTCAGTGTTGGATACATAAAGTCTCACTTTTGCAAAGCACTTCTCCCTGAGCTCCAAAAACCCAAGCATCAATGACATGCAGAACCCTTCTGTTCAAAGGCCAGGTCTAGAGAGTGGGAAAAGTTTAGGAATTTTGTTTTGCAGACACTGTCATGTTAAGGACTATGTTGGGGAAGTTGGACAGTAAAATGGGGATGATCATGATTTTTGGTTTTTCAGACCCCTCTCCACTTAGAGAACCATGTTGGGAAAGTTGAGCAGTTTAGAATTTCTCTTTACCAACCCATCCTCACTAAAAGGCCTGTGTTGGGGAATGCGTTTCAGTAGGAAATTTTCGTTTTAGAGACAAGGAGCTTTTGGTTTGGAAGGCAAGGGTTGTGGATGGCCAGTTGTCAATTTTGTTTTAGTGGCAAGTATATCTTTTGTTTAAAAACAAGTTTTGGCAGGGGTTCAATTGGGAATTTTCATTTTAGGAAGTGACACCCCTTCTCATTCGAGAAGTCAGGGGTCAACAGGAAAGTCAAGGCACCCTTATTACTTTAAATGACTATGTTGTATTTTCCCAATAGGAGAGAGGATGAAAGTTTCGAATTCTTCTAAGCTCCCCCCTGCGTCAATCTATTTGTGAGTTGATTAAATGAATATACCCTCAAATATGCTAAGGGTCTATACAATTTTCCCGCCACCAACTAAGGGAAGATAACCCACTATGAAAGAGAATTGGTGGATTAAAAAGATCCCCATGCTAACATTTTGTTGGACAATCTACTTTGCTTACTTACCACCCTTACAGATTACCAATAAAATCCAGATCCTTCAGAACAATGCCCTCAGAGCAGCGCTTAGCTTCCCTAAAAGAGAACACATCTCGGATATCAGAAGAACACACAACTGGCTCACTACTTTGGACAAAATCCTGCTTAAGGTAGCCTCCCTTACCCACCAATGCCTTAACAACGCAGCTCCCCGTTATCTAACAGACAGAATAACCAGATACACGCCCAACAGACACACTAGAAACAGCAATGCCAACCTGCTCGCTGTTCCCAGATTCAAGCAAGCGAAAATGGGCGGCAATAGCTTCCAGGTGAAAGCAGCCCAACACTGGAACACACTACCACCCTCCGTAAGAGCACCACAAACCTACCACCAATTTAGGAGTAACTATTTCCAATGGCTTAAGTACAAAGACCAATAACTACTACAAAAATCTCTTAACCTGAACTCTGTTGTAATTCTACTCTGTCTCTATGCACCCAATCATTGTGCCCTTGGATGACAATGTATATAATAATGTAATAATGTACTGAAATGTAACTAAGCTGAGAATTTACCTGTAATGCTTGCGCCCGCATACCTTCTGGTCCTAGTGCGCCATATAAATAAATAAACAAACAATCAAACAAACAACTTTGGAAATGTCTGGGTTGGCACTCATGGACTGAGCAGGGCTTCGCTCTTAGGGAAAAACAGGGTTCTGGCCAACAATTCAGTAAATGGTCCACAGCAATCCAAGGAAGTCTCACAGCATTTGCTTTCTAGTCTGCTCGGCAATATTTCCAGCCAGATGAAATTTCAGCAGATCTCCTTTGTTATGTCAGCAGTTCTCCCTCTTTTCCACGGTGCAAGACCTTTTTACCCTCTAATCCCCTCCCAACCTCAGGAGGTGATAACATATGATCTCGCAATCAGGATTGGACATTCACATTTCTCTCCAACCCCTAAGCCCGGCCCCTGTCTAAGGATTGGTTCAGGAGTCTAGAACAGAAATATAGCAACTCGCATTTGAAATTCTAATTATTTTTCTATGTCCATTTTAGCTACTTGACAAAACTTTGTAATTTACAAATAACTGCTATGATATTCCTCTCCTCATGGCGGATCAGTGAAACTTACTTTCATTATGGCACCTTATTGCAATAATGATTTGCCTGTTTCACAAATGCATAAAAGGTGTGAACATGTAATTTAATCTCCATATACCTAATTATATTACCCATCAGCCTGCCAATTCTTAAATTCAGGCTGTTTTTGGGGAAGCCAGAAACAGAATTCAGGTGAAACCTTATTTCCCAAAATCACATGTGGATCAAATTTAGATTAAAATACATAGCTCATTACTAGCTTTCTGATGACATATGAATGTGTCTCTGTATATCCTTCTGTTCGACAGTTATGGAGGAAAATTACATGTCCAATATAAATCAGTAGGCACTTTATTAATATATTTGATCTTTAGTTTCATTTCTTTAAAAACAGTCCAGCTCAGCCCTGCTGGTTTCTATTTCCTTGAAGCCATGTGACACAGATCTGTTAGGCAGCAATGTTGACACGTTCTGCAATAAATCCTCTGGCCCTTTGTACTTTGAATGCCAATGGGCTGCTGGTTGTAAATAGTTGGGCTGCATCGGCCAATTGGAGATAATGAGACAGGCTGGCACTGTGCTGTCATAAGGCCATGCTGACATCTGGAATTCTGTCCTGTTATCTGAGGTTGACCATTATTTTGATCTCAAAACCTTCAATTGTGTTGTATTTTTCCCCACCAACAGTTGACAGTCACTTTATTGCAGTTGTACATAGCTGGCATGCAGGGGCTTCAAAGGAATTCAGTTTCCAGATACAGAGGCAAACATGCCTGCAGGGGCGTGGGGGAAAGCCATTTGCAAATTTTGCCCAGAATCCCACACATTGTCCTTGGCTAAAATTAATTCACATGTATTTTCAAACATCAGACTTTATTCTTTGAAATACTGATCATGGTTAACTTTGCTTTTGCATTGGTGGATTTCTTATTTCTTTGCACACAGCATGGGTTTCTAAGTGTGACAGCTTGACGTACAGGGCTGTTCATTTTAGTCATTCATACAATATATTTTTAGTTATCTTCTGTCCGTTTTTGTCCTGAAAAGTTGGTCTTTGTTGTCGTAGTGCACCACCTTAAAATGGGTGGCAGTTTCACTGAAAAGTGCTGATTTTCATTTCTACATTTCCTTTTGTAATGAATGATAGGCCTTTGGATTTCCAATGTTTGGCCATTCAAATAGCACTTCTGTATGTTACTTACAGAAACCCACACACTGTGCCTTAATAGGTCCATTATCAGTGTGAAGGTTTTTGAAGGCTGGCAGGTAATTTTTTCAGTGGGTATTTGATTAAACCCCTCAACTGCATTTCATTGTGAATTTTTTTATTCATAGCAAGAGAGAATTTTTTTGTATGCATAAATACAAAATCCATTAAAAACTGTTGAAAGCTTAATTAGCTTGTGTGTTTTGATTAAACATTATGCTCTTAAATGGTTTTATAAATGGCACCTGTATTGTACAGACAAAGATCTTGAATAGTTCAGACCTAAAACGCAGAAGGAATTTTTAATAATCTTTGTATACATGAGACACTTTGCACAGTAATCTGTCTTTCGGGTTTAGTAGCTCATGTATCTACAATTACCAGGGTCCAGCACAGTAGATACAACGCCAGTCTGTTTTTTCCAACCTTTTTTGCTACTTCAAAACTGTGGGGGATTTTTGCTGTCGGTGGTTTTAAGATATAATGCTTTCATTCTGAGGGCCGTACCAGGAACAATGTTAGGTTCCTTATCACAAGCCGGTGACCTTTCATGTAGTACAGCTCATGGGTCATGAGACCATGGTGTATTCACAATGAAGGACCACCATATGCAATATCTGCAGTTCACCAAATTGAGGAAAAATAAGGAACACATCTGCAAGCATAATCAGGCTAATTATTTACTCCATGGAAAAAAAGGGCATTGAGAAAACTAAAGGTAGTGTCAAAGCTGTACTTCAGGTTGGGCAAGTAGTACCAGCTATGCCAAGTTCATCTGTTTCACTGTGTCTGTGTGAGGGGAAGTTGAGAGGGGGCAATCAGACAGTAGGAATGGGATGGGGGAGTTTACCACAAAAGGGTGAGCTTGCGGTCACAACTGCCGCCAAAGCACAGCCTACATACTTCGACCTTCAATAAAAACTGGTATGCTTGCCCCTTATAACAAACATCCTGTTGCTGCCAAAGTTATGTGTGATTTTTACACTGGGCACAGGACACAAACTCACAATTGAATACATATCCATTGCTTCCCCATTACATAGTTGGTAGAAATGGTGGTAATACTGCTCCTCGCATTTCTAGTGTACTTGTATTGATGCAGGGCATGGTCGTAACGCCTCTCCCAAAGTCGTGCAAAACACTACGCCTCATCTTGACCTGAATACCCGCAGAACATTCAAAGGTTATTATCAATTTTTCTAATATTTGCATGACAAAGACGGTATGCGCCTCATTTAGGTCCTAATCCTTTTCGGGGCATTTAAGGAAAAGAAGGACACAGGGCACCTCTTCCCTACACAAATCAAAGCAAGATTTTGTTTATGCAAAAATTGATGTAACCACAAATAGTGGTGCAATGGCATTCTCGGTGGCAGTGTCACTGATGACCCACAATCACCATCGTGTCAATGTTTACAAAAAATAACATTCGGAAGAGGCAGAATCTATCTAATGTTTTAATTGTGGCACAAACCAGCCGTGGTATTTTGTGGCAAAGTTGTCCCCTCTCCCCAACCTTGCTGAATCGGGAGAAACCGAGGTGGTTATCTGAGAGATTCTGAAAAACAGTGGGATGATGGGAACAGATTTTCAGGCCAGAGAGACTCTGAAAATAGGACCACACGATAAAAATAGAGACTGGTGTGGAAAATAGGTCAAAATAAAAATGTACTTGTCAAAAGCAATAAGGGCGACATTAAAAAAAAATCGAAGCATGTCAAAAATTGATAAACATATTTGCTCAAGTTGTTTTTGCACCAGTTGTTAGACATTGTCCTAATCCTTTAACCTCCAGCAAAAATCAATTGAAACACATGAGTTTTGCTAGAGCAGTTTTTCTCCTAGTGCCAATTTCACCTGCACTGGATACAAACTTTAAGTAATATTGTGTGTAATATTGTGTCTAATGTGGCAAAATGTATACCGGGACGAGCTAGATCTGTGATAAAATTGAAAAAGCACAGTCGGGGACTTTTAAAGCTGAAGAAAGTGGCCACCTGCTTTTGTAGCTCCTAAGGAAAATGTGTTTTGAGTGTTATGAGGGTTACACAGGGCCACTGTTTTCATTGCCATCCCGAATTGTATTCATGGAAAGAAACCGCATGCTTTTCTCCCAGTGAAGTGGTCTTGGAATTCAGCTATGTGCCTGTACTTGAAGGAATGTGAAAGGTATTTTGAACTGTCAACATCACCAAAGTCAGATCTTTTCAGCTGACAAGGAAGAGCCAGACGAAAAAAAATACACGTTTTTAACTAGGAGGAATGCTTTCCACAGGATAAACGTTATCTGCTGTTGTTCTGAGGAGAAAGGACGACTGCTTTGAACAGCATTATCTGGTTAATGGAATCGCTGATGTCATAATGTGAATTGTCTGGTTTTAGCTTACTCTAAGAGGCACTCGTCACCCGATAATGGTGATTTGACAGTTTTTGGGTGAATTCTTTGCGCTGCTGCAAAGGTGTTTGGAACTTTGCAACCCGAGCCTTCTTACTGTCTGTCGATTTACCTTATACCGGAATGAAGGTGGGGCTAAGTGATCTATCTGTCGAGGGGAACATCTGTTTTCTCAAGAGAATCACGCCCTTGTCTGAAATAGAGTTTCTACCGAAACCCTTCAATGCACTGCATCAGTAGTGATGGGTTTGTGGATGTCTTGTGTAGGGCAGGCATACTACTTTACAAGTGTCCTGCAACCTAAATAGAGAGGTAGGTGGCTGGTGAATGTTTTAAGTGGAGGGGTGTAAATATATTCCCCCTATTGGCTCGATTGAGTGAGTCCAGGTCATTTAGAGCGGTTCCGGATATTTTCCCAAATAATAGCTTTTATAGAATAGGTTGAAATAGTGCATTTATATCACACACAATAAAAAAGGGCAAACAAGCAATACATTGAACAATTGGTTCAGTAGGGGAACGCCCGAAACGCTCCAATACATGCCACATCACGAACAGTACATATAAGCTTATTGCAATATTATGTTGGCTCTGTCCAAAGAAAAACCATGAGGCCGGTTTCAACAACATATGCCATCACTTCCCAGAAGATACAGTTTTGCCACTGTAAAATGTGATTATGCTGCCTGTGCTGAACATAGGACTACAGCATTCCAATATAAAAAACATTCTCCTGCTGCCTGTGTCCATTTTTTATATTTGTATTGTTTTGTACTGTCATTTATTGGAATGCACCCAGTAATGCTCATCTCCACCTGGGAGGTAGAGGACCCCCCTCCCTAATAAAGTTTCAGGAATCAGGGCTCTCCTCCCCTCCAGGCAGCGATGACTTCTGTAACCCTTAAACCATAGGATTGATCCAGGACTGGGTCGACTGAACTACGGCGCCTGGAAAGGTAAGGGTGGGAAGCAAAATAGTCAGAAAATAGAAACCAAAAGAAGAAACTAATTACCTGAAGTCAAAACAAAGCATAGACAGGCTCTAGTATAATCCTCCAGGATCAGTTGTTGGACGCAGTGTCTACCGCGTCTTCGCTATTTGTAGTCGTGGTCTTATGCACCGTTGGTACATCACGCATTAGCATACATACTCTGCAGCATCTACGTTACTTTGGCCATCTTGGAATGGACTAGAGCGAGAACCATTGGCCTTCCATACGACCAGGAATTATCTTCTGGTCCATCTACGTTGGCAGATGCCACCTGGTAAGAGATGAGTTGGGGGACGATGCTTGAATTTCATAACGCCAATATATGCAGGTATTGCCAGTTTAAAGATATTTCATGCTGCATGCGATCAATATTTGCCAGCTTGGTACTGTAAAACACATTTTCATGCAGGTTGTGCCCCATATGTGTAATATTGCCAATGTCAGATCAACTTTCATGCTGATTGTGCTGAATATATGCCCGTATTGCCATTCTAAAACATTTCCATTCTGACTATCATGTTATGTTATGCTTTTATACTGTGCAAAACCAAAGCAAGAATAGTTTGAGTGACTAGGCTTGTCCATGGAGTGGTGCACTGTGGCAGTGCTAGAGGAGAAACAGTGAGCCAGGGGTAAATTAGAGGGTCTGAAAGCGGGAAATGTTGTGTAGGATGTTTTTTTTTGTTCGGGTGAAATTCAATATAGGATAATTTTCCATCCACTCCAAACTAGCCACGCACCATTTGTAGTCCTTTTTAAAAACCCTCCCATTTCATGATTGGAAATACACAGGGGTGCACAGAAGTACTATTTATTGATAAAATAAAAACACATTGAATCAATTTAATTATACACATTTGATCATCTATGAAATTCCTAAACAGCATTATTATGAAAGTTAATTTCTAAAACACACAAATCACTATGTGCACTTTTAAATTATGCTGAGCGCATATCCCTCATGCGTTGAACAGTGAATGAGGGCTTGGGATAAAATTATCATTCTTATAGAAAAACAAATTAAACCGAACATCGTTCCTATTTAAATCTATCTACTTCAATGGGCATGTCAGAATCGTAAAGAGCATTCTAGAAAACTCAAGTAGTAACTAAAAAAGCTACTTAACATTCCTGCATCTGGATCACTTACAAAATGAAAGTGTATGTTTGCTAAACTCCCCCAGTGGTGTTTTCTATTGCATTACCATGTGAATGTGTTAATTTTTCATCTTCAATGGGCAACTTAAAAGTGTGAAAGTAGTTGACAGTTAACCTTTACCTGTTTTTGAGGAATGGATCAGCACTCTGCTTGGTGATGTAACCAGGAAATGACTTGAAATACTGTAGTTTTCTAGGTGTACACACAATGAAATGTCCTTTGCTTTTCTGAGCTTGCACTTTGCACAGAAAATGAGTCAAGGGATCTCCCAGTATACACATCATTGGATATATTTCACTATGTCATAAAATCTATAATTCCAGAAACACATACGCTTCTGAAAGATGTACTTATTTCCCAGGATGTACAGTCCATTAATACACCTCTCCCCACAAAGAACATGGGCCGGGGGTTTGATCTATTTCCCTTTATAGTATTGCTCCCCTCAGGATTATTTCCTCTTGATATTATACTTGCATCTGAGTTTTGTTTGGCTGTCTCACAGACAGTTGGGCACTCTCTTAAGGACTGGTTCAATTCTCCCCCTCTAGTAAAAGGTGGACATTAGTCAGAAAAATAGGGTTAGCTTCCCTCTACAGCCTAGTGTTCCTCTTTCTGTATTGCACCCTGTCCACTGGCTTTTCCACTGAAGGAGGACTGGGTCTTTAGTTATTTCCATTATTATGAATTCTCCTTTCCCTCCTGCCTCTTCATCAGTTAGTGAGTATCTGTCCCCTAAAGCTATGGGTTTGAACTTGTATAGCATAGAAACTGCACCCTTTAAAGGTGTGCATCATTTCTCTAGTCCAATTTAGTCCAAAAGAGACATTACACCGAACTAATTTCTCCATGGTCATTGGGCATATTAAAGAAGGGGTAGTCTGATGAGAGTAACTTCTAAACCAAGTGCACCTGCCATTTGAAGTGATGTCACCTTGGAACATTTGATATTAAGCAATGGCAATTTTCTGAAACAGCATATTCCACACATGTAGTCATGCTACTAATCGGTTCATCAAATTGCTCTCACTCAGATGAATGAAATGATGCTGGTCTGATCTAGTCATGATATGGGATGCATGCGCTACAAATTTCTGTTGTTTTTGCTCTGATACATTTACACCCAAATTGTTTATCCATCTCAAAGTAAGAAGCTTGCCGGTATGGATGCTAGTGTGTATGAACTACTAACGTGCACTATTCCTGCGTGAAACTATCCACATTTGCCTAATTTACATAATTAACATACCACTAATACTTTTTTTTTTAAATACATGTAATGGAGCCTACCCAGACGAACATTCCTTTAATAAAAAGTAAGTCTCTACTGCCTTTTGTGCAAAAGTTATAAGCGATAAAGTGAATGCAGTGTGATTTCAATGATGCATTATTTTCTTATTTACAAATATTATTTGGCAGGTCCAGTTAATCCTCCCAGCAACAGAACATCTGGTGTCCCATCCTGTTAGTTCAGAGTTGAGGCCTTTTATGACTCCTGTGAATGCTTGGTCATGTTGAAAGTTCTTTGTAGTTAAGCTGGCAGGGCTTTCTTTATTGATTAGAGTCCCGCCTCCTGGGGTGATTCCAGGACCTGACATCCATTCCCTGAAAATGATTTCATTCCTTCCTTCAGAAAAGGCCTGGCTGATTGTGATATCTGATTTGATGAGGCGCGATCACTACTGACTGCTACTCAGAATGAATCCCATGTATATGTAAGGTATTTAGTCCAAGTCAAGAATCAGATGTAGGTTGTAAATGGGTGCCATTTGTTTTTATTGCAGGGCCTGGTTTCTTGAGAATCAACTCCAGGCAGTCATCACCTTTTATGGGCTGCTTAAAAGGCAATATTTACACTTTTTTCATAGTATGGCAACATATCACCCTTCCTGCATCTTGTTGGCGGGGGTTTGTGAGTTGAAATACCATTTGTCAGTTCAGGCCTAGGTTTATTCAATTTGGTTTCATTCACAATTGCAACTTTTAAAGTTACATTTTCTTTTCCCGCCGACTTTACAGGGGTGCCAGGTATTGGTCAACCAATGCCTGGCACTCCTGGCACATCGTATAGCTGCTCTCTGCCCCAACTTTCAGTGCTACTCGGAAGACACCCCACTCTTCTTCAGGCTACCCTCGGCCTCCTCTAGTTCCCTCATCTCTGACTGCCTCTCTGAAATCCAGGAGTGGTATGCCGCCAATGACCTCTGCCTTAATTCCAGTAAGATTGAGATTCTCCTCATCGGCACACCCGCTCCCTCCTTTCCTGTAGCTCTCTGGCCGGCCTCTCTAGGCCTCCTTCCAGTTCTCACCTACAAGGCTAAAAACCTCAGGGTCATCTTCGACTCCACACTCTCATTCTCTCCTCACATCTCTGACGACTCTAAGAAGTCACACTACGAGCTGTACCTCCTCAGAGGTATTCTTCCTTTCCTCTCCATCCCCCAGAAGCTCACTGTCTCCAGAGCTCTGGTTGGATTATTGCAACAGCCTCTTTCTAAATCTTCCTGCTTCTACTGTCCGCCCTCTGCAACTTATCCAGAACAGGACTGCAAGACTTGTCCTTGGCTTCAAGCCCAGGGATCGCATCTCTCCAGGACTGAAATCTCTGCACTCGCTCCCCGTGGCTGCGTGAAGTAAGTCCAAAACCCTCTGCATCGTCCACAAGGCCTTCTGGGGCCTGGGGCCTCAGTACATTCAACTCTTTCTTCCTAAATACCTTCCTTCGCTCATCTGCCTTCAACTCCCTCGGGGCCAGTCGCTTCTCCAAGCAACAAATTGGTGACAGATCTCTTTCCTCGGCTGGGGCCTCCCTCTGGAACAGCCTCCCTGCCTCTCTGAAACTTGAGGAGAATCATCTTCGCTTCCGGAAGCACCTCAAAACCTTTCTCTTTGCGTCTGCTTTTTCTCCTCCTCTCCCTTGCTGATTTCCTGGCTGACACTGAAACTGCACTGGTTACCTGGCTACCCTCTGATCTCATTCCCAGGTCCCTGCCCCCACCAGTCGCACTCCTGCACTGCCTTGCTGGCAACCCTCACACTTGGTGACTGTTTTCTGTACCCCTACGGTTCCACTACCAGCACTTGACACCTGTTGTCTGCACTTAGCCTTTGATTTGCCACCTGCTGGCCGTATTTTTCCTTATTATTTATTTATTGTCTTATCCCATGTACTGCACTGTCCTCTCCCCTTCCCCCCGCACTTCTCCACCTTCCCATGCACTTGCACGATCTGAATGACACCTGGCCTAGTAGGATCGTTGTCTGTCTTCCCTCTATTCCCCCGCTCTTGCCTCTTCATGCCTTGAAACACTTGTGTATAGGCACATTATGAATGCCATATCATATCATATCATTTCCACAAACACAGCAATGCAAACCTTTTTTTGCAATTCAACTCCTTTCTCAAGGACATATTTTCAGCATCTGTCGGTTTCAAAAGGCTGATTCTTACAATGCTAGACCCAAATTCCAGTTGGACTTTCCTGTTACATGCTGTGCTTTTTTATCTCAGTTTGGACTGTTTTCCAATGTAATTAACAGTTGCAGTACTTTCTAGTACTTGGAAATACTTATCTTCGGTCCTGTCAGTTACCTAGAACATACATTTTTATTGTAGATACGCTGCAAACATTGCACATTCCCTCACTCGTGTTGTTTTCAGATGCTCTTTTCAGGCCGCGGCTCACAGGTTTGTTTTTAAACTGGCACTTTTCATTATTTGGATACTTTTTTTGTATAGAGGGAGGGATGCAGCAGTGGAGGAATGCTTTGTGTATGCATGGGTACCTGTCAGACCTGTTTGGGTAGCCACAATTGTGCAAAAGGGAGCAGGAAGATATGTCCTAAAATGTTGCGATAGTTGGGCTGTGTTTCCAGGGAAGATTTGGAGAATTGAAAGTTAGTGCATAATGCAGTGCCGCTGATGTATATGGGGCTTGAAGGTGTGCTTGGGCAACCCTGGATGTTTAGTGACTTATTTACCCAGGCATCTCTATATGTTTATTTTATTGTGCATTTGTAAGGCGTTTATACATCAAGTAAATTATGTTTCAAAGCGCCCACAGGGCAATAGGGAGGGAACGTTGAAATGAAAATCAAATATAACAATGAAAAATAGAGGTAGACCTACTAGGCCTTGTGAGCATTCAGAAAGTGCATGTGCAGAGAGAGAGAAGGGATAAGGGAGTGGGGGGTGGTAAGTGCTAGGTGTACCATGAGGGAAGTGCTAGGGAGTGAGCAGCTGTATGTGCCTTGCTGAGTGGTCAGCTCTCTATAAATAAGTGTAGGCGTTTGCTGGCATATGCCAGTGGGTGCCAAGGCAAGTGCTGTGAGCGGGTGGGGGCTGAAGACGATTGGGTGTGGGAGGCCAGGGCCCAAGAGGCACATAAGGGCCCTGGTCACCAATCTCAGAAACTGTGGGTTTTAGCAGAGGAGGGAGGAAGCGAAGGAGGAGGTGAAAAGGAAAGTCCTGATGAACTTCTGGAATTTGAGGAGTACTGTCTCAAGACGAAGAGGAAGGGTGAGTCTGTTCCATAAGGTGGAGCCTTGTGAGGAAAGAGATCAGCCACCAACTTGCTGTTTAGCGAAGCGCTTGACACACATAGAGTTGGTGCTGGAGGAATGTAAAGATCTGGAGTGAGAGTATTTAGTGAGAGCAAGTTGTAGATAGCGTGGTCCCCAGTCCCAGACAGTGTTATGGATGATGCAGAGGGATTTCAAGTTGATCCTTGCAACAACCGGGACCCAGTGGAGAGTTCTTAGGCTGTAGAGATGCAGTCCCTCGGCTTGAGGCCTAGGATGAGTCTCGAAGCCCTATTCTGGATAAGATGGAGTGGTCATAGAGAAGAGGGTAGATTAAGGAAAAGGCTATTGCAGTAGTCTAGCCTAGAGAGAACCAGAGCTATCGAGACATTGAACTTCTGGGGGAAAGGGAGAATTCCTTTGAGGAGGTGGAGTTGAAAGTGGGCCTTCTTGGCAAGGTCCTGAATGTGAGGGAGGAAGGAAAGAGATGAGTCAAAAATGACTTCAAGGTTTCTGAAGATGAAGATGGCCACAGTGTGGGGAAGAAAGAGGGAGCGGGAATCCCAATAGGAATGATGTCAGTCTTGCTGGCATTGAGACAGAGATCATTGGAAGTGTACCAGGACTGGATTGCAGATAGGCAGTCAGGAATGACGGAGGAAGTAAGGAGAGGGTCAGAGGGAAGTTTGATGAAGAGCTGTGAGTCATTTGCAGAAAACTGGAAGTTAGGGAAGAATGTGGAAATGAGGTTTGCAAGAGGAGCAAGATAGGTGTTAAAGAGCCAGGGAGAGAGTTTGGAGCCCTGAGGGACACTGTAGGTGGAGCTAGAGAAGAGGGAGGAGAAAGAGACCAGAATATCCTGAAATGGATGGTCATTGAGGAAGGAGGTCAGCCAGTCCAGTGCCCGCTCCAAGATACCTAGGGTATCGTAGAGCCATTTTATGAGGATGGAATGGTTGACCATATCAAATACAGAGCAGAGATCAGGTAGAATGAGAACAGCTGGAGAGTGGGAATCTGGAGATGCAAGCATTTCCTCATGGGTGTTCAGAAGAGCAGTTTCTGTGCCTCTGGATGCTCGGTATCCAGATTGATGGTAGTGGAGTCAACCAACAAGTTCAGTGTGATGGGTAAGTTGGGGGAAGGCCAAATAATGGGGTGATAGATATGGGGCGGAAGAGGGGTCTGCAGAAGTTTTTTTAGGAGGGGGCGCCCAAGGCAGTGCTTGAGGGAGGAGGGGAAGATCCAGTAGCAAAAGAGTGGTTGCAGAAATCAGCAGGGGCAAGAGAGCCAATATTGTCCTTAATGGTTCTGGAGGGGCAGGGGAGGAGACCTTCATGGAGAGGACAGCGGTGGTGACCTCATCAGGAGTCATAGGGGAGAAGGTGGAGAGAAAGGCAGAGGGCGGATTAGAGGCCATAGGAGGCAGGGGGAGGGTGAGAGGGATGCAATGGTGCTCAGGATGTCCTGAGTTTTTGTAATGAAGTGTGTGGTCAATGGATTGCAGAGGGCATGGGAGGGAAGAGGTAAGGAGGAGACTGCGGAAGGGTTGGCTAGTTCCCTTCAGATTTTAAAGAGTTCAGCCATGTTGTTGGATGCCACAGAGATTCGAGTCTGGATGTGGGCCCTTTTATTGTGGCATGGATGGAGAGTCTGTATTGCCTTTGGCAGAGGCGACAGGCCAGTTTGTCAGAGGGTGAGCCTGAAGTCTGCCACTTCCGTTCTGCAGCTCTGCACTTGTTTTTCAAGGCTGCAACCAGGTGTTATGCTTGGAGGCATGTTTCAGGTGGATCCTCATGACTGGGGCAAGATTGTCAAGGGTATTAGTAATGGCAAGATGGAGGTTGCTGAGAGCTGAGTCAGAGGTAGAGTCTGCAGTGGGGAGAGATGGGGTGAAGGTAGATGTGAATTCAGCAGCTGACACTCATTTCATCAGACGGATGCTTGTGAATGAGTTTGGCAGGGCTGGGGGGTGTCAGAGGGCCGAGTTGACCAAGGTAGGAGGAGAAGAGAGAGTGGTCTGACCAGGGGAGAGGGGTCATCAGTGGGGAGGAGAGTGAAAGATCAGTGTGAATGAAGGTATTAAGAGTGTGTCCAGCCAAGTGGGTCTGACCAGAACGGAGATTGGAGAGGGAGAGTGAGGTGCAAAGGTCACGGAAAAGAGTGGATGCCATGATTGAGGAGTCAAGGTGGATGTTGAAATCACCCACGAGAAGGAGTTTAGAGGTGGTTGTGAGGAGAGGGGAGGAGAAATCGGCCCATTAAGAGAGGAACAAGGTGGTAGAGCCAGGTGGCCTGTAGATAGTGGCAATGGTCAGAGAGGAGGTGGGAGAGATGACCAGCTTGCAAACCAGGCTCTCGAAGGAGGAGTAAGAGAACGCTATTTCCCTCAGTGCTGACTGAGGACCGCAAGGCTGGAGTGGTGTCCGTGGAGTGAAGTGGCTTTCTGAAAAGGGGAGGAAAAGGAAACTGCAGGCAAACATACACAGTGAGAATGCCAGAAGCCTTCAGAGAGCTTCTGGGCGTTTGTGGGTACTACAAGGTAGCCTCCACCAAATTGAAGTACGGAGAGACACAGAGGATAGAAGTGGGAGTGTCGAGAGCCAGTGGAGCTGGAAAGCAGAAGCAGCGAGAGAAGGCAGAACACCGGAAGGCTGCCACCGGCTTGCAGCGGGAGAACCGATGTACGCCTGCCAAAGCCAGTTAGTCCACCCAAGGAAAGCAGGGACATATGGGCATATAGGCACGTATGCCAAACCAAACAGATGCAAGTAAAGTACATATGAAAGAACAAACAATTGAAATTCTCTAACAGGCAAAGTGAAATATACAGAAAAGACTATCAAGTTTGTGAGTGCATGCAATACACATATGAGAGTAACCCTGGCGGGTTAGTGTACCAGGGGGGTTCAAGACAGACCAATACAGTTACAAGAGACTATCAAGTCTGCAAGTGTGTGAAATGTTCACACGAGAAAACCATGGTAGGAAGAATAAAGGTGCAGGAATAGACATATATGAGAAATCCTTGGCAGGAGAGTATACCAGGCATTGTCAAGTTGAACAGTGTGTACTATACATTTTAGTTCAAAGCCCTGAGCAGGATATAATAGGACTGGTGAGAAGGCTGTGTAAGCACATTGAAAGGAAGAACACCAGCAATCCGAGTAAAATACGGACTAGCAGCCAAGTTATTTTGTGTGGTTGATAAAAGTGTCTTGAAGAATTGATATTCCTGAAATACACAGAAGAGTGAAGTGCAATCCAGGGAAAGGAAACCGACCTCTGGAACAAGGAACTCTGTCCTCCTGGACCATTTTTGTGTTGGAGTCATGCATTTTCTTTTTGAACATGTGTGCACTACTGAAGGCCAAATACATTTTCTCTTTTCACCTTAGTTATTTTTCCTAGATGTGTGGGGCAGAATAGCACTTTGGATACACAGGTTTGGTTTTAGATAGGGAAACACCTCTTAGAGTAGAGACAGAGATGCATTTCCCAACCCTTTTTATTTTTTACAAATGTCTTCGACCAAAACTATGAATCCAGTGTGCCCATGTCTCATTCCTGGCTCTTCGATTAAGCACAAATGGAAACACCCCAAATCCAGATGAATGGTGTTTGGACTAATCAGTTTGCAGACTAGGACTGCTAGAGTGTACAATGCATCCAGGGTTGTTGATGGCGCCAACCAGACGACCTCACTGCCACTCCTCCCACTACTTCTCTCATCCTCCTCCTCCTACAACTCTTCTTCCTACCACTACCACCAAAAGCCTTCCTACTACTACAACTCTTCCTGTAACTACTACCACCCTTCCCCTACTACACATCACCTTCTACTACCTCTCCCCTCCTTTTCCTACTACTATACTCCTCCTGCTACTGCTCCCCACCTCCCACTACACTACACCAATACCCTCCTTTCATCCAGTGGCATTCACTTCACATCCACTTCTTACACTAACCTCTTTTCATCTACCACACTAACATGCACACTCACTCTGCAGTACCCTTGCACTCACTAGACCAATGCCTCATCTTTCTTCAAAACACCTCCAAACTCCTTTTCTCTTTCCTTCCTCTGCTGGTCTCTTGGTCCACCACCACCCACCTGGATAACACACACTTCCTGTTTCAAGCCCCCTGTTTAAGTTGCCCTCCCTCTGCCCTGATTGCCCAGCTTGCCCCAATAAATCCTGATCTACCTTCCCCTGCTGGGAGGTATATTTGCCTGGGGATGTCTTACAAGGGCCCTAAGCCCCGTCCGGAAGGTGTTACATTTGGAAAAGGCATTACATATGGGGCTAAGACCCGCCTATTGTCTCTTCCCAGAGCCACCATAGGGTAAACAATGTTGGGTACTCCAGTTCAGTGTTGGGGTGACCATAGCGGTCGTTCTCCCCAGCAAGTATAATCTCTAGAGGGTGTCAGTCAGGCCCCTCTTTCATATCCCTGGTGGTCTAGGATTGGATGCAAGCGATACACTAATTGGTGCATGCTGACGCAGGTCCTGCAACGACGCGCCCTCTTTTCCAGCCTTTCCCCACTGCAGGACACTTGATTCACAGCTTCCTAGAGGGTGGCATTTGCTTATGGGTGCCCTGGTCCTGTCGCAGACCTGGGGCTTTATATGGGGTTCGGCATTCTGCTGCTCTTCTGATTCACAGTGTCTAAAAAGATGGAAAGAGACTCGCGAGCATCATGAGTAATGAGGTAGAGGCATACTGTCAGACAATTATGTTCTACGACCATATAAACTGGCACCAGGGGAAGAGGTAAAGTTTGCCCCTGCCTCCTTCCCCAACCGTCCGCCTGCGCCCCCTTGCCATCCCCTCAAATCCAGCACTGCCTCTGTGCTGCTTTCTGGTGAACCTCCCTCTTCCCCTCTTGACCAGGACAGGAGACTGGCCTTTTCAAAGACAGCAAATTCCTGACTGCATTCTCTTCGACTTTTGTAAAGTAATTAGAACAAACAAATGAAGTGCAATGTCCACAAAATATGCATTTCAGCTGCACTTGCCAGTATCTCGGAGCAATGTATCAGAAGTGTGTTTTCGATAGACCATTAATTTCACTTCGATGCAATTAGCACTACGACCCACTAATGTTACCCATGGTGCTGTTGTGATAAATGACAGTCACGCAGGTGTGTGATAACATCATCTGCCCTGGTGGCACAAACCGGAGCAAACACCCCTGCTGGTGCCACCCGCGCCGGATGTAGCAAAACGCGCACTAAAGGTATTTATGCAACCACGTGTCACCACACAAATGCAGCAGACACTCTGCCTACTATTGCCTTTCTCTACATATCCACAATTCTTTATATCAGTAACATCATGTATAAAGTGATTAAAACAGTTGGCACAGCAATGTAATGCAATGATTTGTATTAACATGTAAATATACACCACTGTTATTAAACAGGCATTTGGACAGTGATTAATATGCACCATTAAAAAAACATGACACCATTTGTATATCATCCTTTCCATTCTGCAATCACGTTGCTCTGTAAAAGCGTAGTTTAATTGAAAAAAAAGTATTTGGTGTGTTGGTCGCATTGTGTCCACATCTGATATGTCAGGGCAAACGGGCATTTAAGGATCCATGGTAGCATCGATACCATTTGGCCATCATGAAGTAATGTCACCTGAAGATTCCGGAAGAAACCTTCAGGCTACAGAGTAAATCTATGGCAGGTGCAACTTGTGGAACACTTGTGTACCAGCGCGATACAAATGAATTAGCAATACCAATATCAATAACTCTGCAGGAAGTATCTGTTGAAGGCAATAACATATCACCATTTCCCCTCAGGAACCGTCCTTTCCCCACCCACCTTAACAAAGCACATATGCCCCATGTCACTATTTACTTGCTGCATAAGTGTTCCTGTGTCAAGACATTCCAGTTTTCCCCATTGCATGTTGGGTCTTGTCCGCCAATACATGCAATGTTATAAATGAAACTACAAAAATAAAACTACATACCCTAGCATGCAATAGTAAAGACCAAGACAGATTTGCAGAATCATCCATTTTAAAGGGCTCCTTGGCTGCTAGCTATAGTGAACAGCATCATTTTTCTATTACTGATGTTTCTAACCATCATTATTTTAAAGAATGCCTCTGGCCACGGCAAAGATTGATACTTTTTTCAAAATGTTCTGTACTTACAAGATCATTATTGTGACTGAATGTCAACCCCAAATAATATATGTAAACAAGAAATAAATAATTACCCTAGGAGCGTTCCCCTTGTTAGCTTCTACTGAATGTCAACACCAGCCATTCACCAGCTCCAGATGTAAAGCACACATTGCACTTTCAATTTTTATTTTTATTTTGAAGCTGTTTAAAATTGAAGCTCGTACAGTTTCATGCTCTGTATTGGTAATGAATGACAGTTTATAGTACTATGCAATACAGTAACAGAGCTGTAGGACTTAAATAGAAATATGTCATTTCACTTAGTGAAACCGGTGTTATTAGTTGGTTGTATGGGAGAGCAGTGAACAAAAAAGAGTGTGTGTTATTATTTTCTGATAGGCCACCTATTTTACCATGTCAGTGCATGATTGTATAAATCATTTACCACACTTTCGGTCATTTGATGTTGCCCTTCTAATGTCTCTTTATTCATTATTCTCATTCCATCTGCTTGACATGGGTAATGGTGGTTCGAGACAGTTCTTACACAAGGCAACATATCAAGCTGTGGGTGGGAACTATGATGATGGGATGGCAGGCATGGATGGCAACTATTGAGTCTTGGGATCGCTTCATTTTTGAGTTCAGGAGACCCCAAAGTTGTATGAACTTGGGCACCAAAATATGCTACATTGCCCCGCCTTAAAAAGATCATATACAATCTCACAAGTAACAGTGGGCAGTGTGAAGAGTCAGAAATGTGAGATGGACACAAATGTAAAGTTTTCTCAAGGTTTGCCATTTATTCAAAATAAAAAGGGTTTAGATACACAGATAACTTTCCCCAACCTAATAGAGAGGTCCCTGCCTAGCAAACTAAAACTAAAGAAAAATGACTTAGTTCTCCAAAATATCGCTGGCTAACTTCAGTTCAACAAAGCAATCTGTAATTCAAACTTAAAAGTCCTTGAAAGCAATCCTTGTGACCAGAGTTGGATTCCCTTCCCATGGATCAATTCAGGACCACTTGGATTACAGTTCTGATTCAAGTGATAGAAACGTCTTTGTCAGCCACTGTGTCTTCTCTAGGACACACCAAATGTCTCTTCCAACGTGTTTGGTTGAAAATACAAAACAGCTCAAAGTTTCCACAATATCCCTCTTGAAAGGATGATTAACCTTCTTTCACAAACACAAGTTCAATGCCAATTCAATTGTTCTGTTTCCATGTAACACCTTCTTCAAAAGACAGCTTATTGTCAAAATAGCACTTCAATCTTTCTCATACTTCTTGAAATGTAAAACCTTTGTCAGGAGAGCAAAACTCAACTGTTTTTAGCGATGCCATTGCTTGTCAAACAATTTATAAAGTAACTGAATTCTTCTTGATTCAACAAAGATTCTTTCAAAGGTATTTTATCAAACCACCATCTTCTTTCCTGGTCGACTCGCATGCCAGAATTAACCACTATAAGCCCTTTCCTGGTGTACTCCACGTTCCAGGAAGAAAACTACAACAACTACTTTTCAAACCTGATGGCAATATTGATTCCCAGATTCTCCACACCAATCGGAAGGACGGTTGAGCAATAACTGCCTTTTATAGTGTATTGACTCTGGACAACTTCTTGTGTTCCAGTTTTCTCTACAATGAGAACACAATATAAAATAACCTTCTTTACATGAACTCTCAATATCTTCTAGCTATCCACTTGACTGATAGCAGTTTGGGTTACAAGCTTCCTCCAGTTGAAATCCCCAAATGGAAGAGTTGTGCACTTGTCACAGTGGTATGGTTTCACAGCTTCTTTGCTGTTGGCCATATGAGAAATGAGCACTATCCAAAGTCTTTTTTTGTAAGGGGATATTTGTCTGGGTTGCTTTATTGAGGTTTTCTCACAACTTCTTGGCTGATGGTAATGTTGTTTAGGAGCTATTGTCAGTGGCTGTCTTGGTATGGATTTCCCATAGCCTCTTGGCTGTGGATAGTACTGGTTAGTGACTTGCCCCACTGGTAATTCACCCAGTCTTTTGACAACCTCTTGGCTGTTTATAAGGCTGGTCATAAGCTTTCCCCTCTTTTAGTTCCTTCCTATGGAAATTTCGCCTTTACCGCTTTACTTTGTTTTCTTTAATTATACGATATTCAGAAAACAGTCTCTCATTTGATTAATCAATTGTTCGGTATTCAAAATGGTTGCACTGTGACAGCTTTCTTGTTTGGAGCACCCCAGGGTTGGCATTCACACGCAGCCTACTCACCAGTTTCCTGTGGCAGCTCGCTCTTGATGTCTGGCTTCGTGGCAGTCCTTCAACATTCAGTCTGATTACTTTCCCGCTTCTGCAAGACTCTGGTAAATTGTGCATTGGTCTTCGGGAGCCATGGCAGTTCCGTTGACCTTCAGTGACTTCATCGGCCTGCCACACACTGTGCTGGAAACATTTCTCCCCTTCAGCTGGGCTTCTTCTTAGTATGCTGCTTTCCTTATGCTCAAACTCTGCAATTCTGCTTCTGCTCAATTGCACCCTTTTGGTGACTTCAGCTGGCGGACTTCTTTCCGTGGCAACTCCTCCACCTCAGATGGCTTCAGCATCCTCAGCTACGCCTCCCGTATATCCTTCCAGTTCTCCTTGCACTTCTTCCTCTTCCGCACCTTCAATCCCCAGCTGTGTCTCTTCTTGGGCTTTAAGTATCCTGCTCGGGTGCTTTGAGTGGCAACAACTAGACTGCACCTTTGAATATTCACTATTCTGAATCCTTATTGCCGCTAAGCTCTTCTTCCTCGTCCCAGCACTGTTAGCATTATGGGAACTGAAGTCCATAGAATAATGCATGAAATTAGATTGTTCCCTGTTACTTTCAGTTATTCCATGCTGCTCTATGAACTGAGTCTTGTTAGAATAAGGGGAGGTGGTGGAAAGAGTATGCAATTCGACATTAGAGTGAGGATTTCTCATTAAGACAGAATTATGACAATTCAAGGTTCTCACCTTTTAATTCCTGACCTCTTGAGGCACCAACTTTGCTCTGTGTAAAGGAGTTTTTATGTCAAGTTCTTTGGGCATTGACTTTGGTGGGATTGATGCATTGATAGCACGCCATTAGGTATCTGTGAATGATTTCACTTTCATCCTCAGAAGAAGATGAATACGGTGTCTCTCCTAGCAGAGTTACCCATACCCCCAGATAGCCGTCTCCTCCCATGTGATCCTTACCCCAGATGCTACCCCCAGGGTTAGGATCAGGTAGCAGTTTCCTTTCCCTGGCCACCTGGGAGGACACTTTATGCCAGGGTTTGGTTTTGACTCCGCAGGATTCTTCTCAACAGACTAGCAGACAAATAAACCAGAGTCTTATTTGCACCATGTCTTTGTTTTTTGGCATGGGGGTAAGTACAATCCTTTTGCCTATTTTGTGGTGCAGTAGCCCAAACCACAATGCAACAAGCCCAACTTCTAGAACATGTAAACTCAATACCAACCTTTCCCCCTTCCACATATTCTCAAGTATATAGTAGACATTACTGAAATTACTTTAATTTTATTCAACATATATTTCACTTATGTTTGTGGTATCATTGAGACCTTGATGCCTGGGGACTTATACCAAACATAGTACAATGATTTCAAAAGGGTAATATAATTAGTAAAGCTTGGATTTGACCCTGGGTTATGTCATGTTCTAAAAGCTATGTCTCCTCTCATCACATCTGATCCCATCTTCAGTTTTAGACCGATGTAAAGAGGTAGCAAACCTAGAGAATTCATTGATAGAACTGAGTCCTAACTGCACCAGAGGGTCTGGCTTTGCTCTCAGGGCCAAACATGAGCTGGCATGGCAAATTACCTATACCTGACTCCCTCACTCTGCAGCCCACAACACAAAATGCATACCTGCCACCATGTCTACCCACCCAACCACTACACCAGAAGGATATTTTTTGTTGTTGTATTTGTTTGTATTTTTATTTGTTTATTGGTTCAATATCATATTCAACCTTAACAATACAAAATGAATAAAAGTACATTGCGCATGTATATATGCTTAAATTAAGAGTAATCTAAAACATTTGGAAACAATTTAAAAATGTTTTAAAATGTCCAGTCCATACAAATATGCAAAAGAAACACCACAGAACAGCTAGTTGTCTAACGTTAAGCAACTTATAAACCCCATCAGAGCTAGAGCCAAAGAGGTAGAGTGACTGTTGAGGCACTGGGACCAAACATTTCATTATTCGACAGAGCTAGCACCATTTAACTGTCTACTAAAATATTGCATCCTCAGTGCTCAAAGTTTTGGGCAATACAACAATAAATGCTTCAAAGTCTGAAGATTAGCTTGCACATTGCAAAAGCGATGAACGTATCAAAGTGCGTCCAGCCAGAACCTCTCTGGTTAAGTGGATAGTCCAGTGAAAAAATGCATAAAAAACCTACGACCCCGGGGATGAGGAAATGTCTTTAGATAAGGTTCTAAGACCCCCAGTCACATGTGTGCATATTTAAGATGCTTGAGAGAATCTGAACTAGGAATGTGTCCATTGTAACATAGGACGATAGATTGCAGTTTTAACCTTAGCAGGAGAATCAATAACACACAAGTTTAAATCAAGTATCAGGCTTTCACAAAACTCACTCAATGAGGTGATTACAGCCTCGCTCTATGAATTAATAATCAAATCCAAGTCTTTGTACAATGAACCTTCTGGTGGAACTAAAATGCGATGATATAACTGTGAGTAGTTCCAATTGGCCCTGGCCTTAAGAGACTTACGCCCTAGATCATACCGAAAAGTAATGGATGCAACTACGTTAAGGATACTCAGCACCCTATGACGTATTATACTTTCCAGTCGCGGCAGGATGCCAAAAACCCAAAAGTGCAAGGTCTCTATCTCAAGTCCACATCTATGGCCCAATATGATCGGCTTCTTGAAAGTTGCGGAAATGATAAAATGATCACTTACTAAAATAGGAAAGACTTTCAGAGACAGAGAAGAATCATTACATTCAAAGAATCATCTATCACCAAACGTGTTTGATAACAACCTCCCACTGCTTCTAGCACCAGTGTCCTGAGGAAAGTTCGGAAGATATTTCAAACTGTGCCAAACCGAGAAATAAACGTTCTCCATATGACCCCGAACGGGAAACACGCAATAATGTTGACGGATGAAATGTGTGGTCATTGACTACAGCACATAAAATCACCTTTTTTGTTACTAACTTTATTGTTACAAAGCCTATGTTTTTCTGTTGTGAATGACAATTGCAGTCATATGTTGTTGATATTTGTCTTACACTATAATATTTTAAATGTGGATATTTCATTTAGAATAAATTTTGTTTTAACAGTACTCTCATTTACTAATTTGATCACGAATGGCTGAGGAAAAGACACCTTAGCCCTCTGTAGGTTGCTAGCACTATCTGTGCTTTTAAGGGGGGGTAGCCTTGATTCACCTTTTTTTTTTGTTGAGCCGATTGTGGGTGGACGGAACATAGAACTGACACAATTCCCATGGTTCCATGTGTTGTTAACAAAAATTGTTATAATGAAAATTATTTTACAGACATTTAAATACTGAAAAAATACTGATTTATTTTTTTCTTATTTGGGGGGTGCTCCCCTTTCTAAGCACCCCATTTTACAATGATTATTACCCCCGCCCAAACCTGCTCCCCACCCTTTTTAATCCCTTACCCCATCCCCATCTATATATTTAATACAAATTCGGTAGTTTAGGTAAAAATGTTATTCGTTATTGTATTTTCGGTAATATCACTGGATACCAATTCACATTGCTAGAAAATGGGGGAGGATAGCCGCAACATTCAAACTTCAAGATTCAAACTTCAAACTGCTGGGGGCAGGGATTCAGCAGAATTGGCAAGATCCAAGAGGGGGGGCAACATATTCCCTACCATATAGCGCAGAACCCCCTGAGTATTATGCCCAAGATCACACACAGTGTCAAACACAAGCCCCACAAATGCAACCTGAACAACAGGGAAGGCCAATGTAAATACAACAAGCACCAATGCAAACACAGCAAGCCCCCATGCAGACACAACAAATACCAATGCAACCACAAACACCCGTACAACAGAATACAATGAGACCATGGAACGCAAACGCAGTACCCCAGATAGCTACACCCGGAATAGGGAGTTTGACTGTGGTGGGAGGGAACCCTTTCGCCAGGGCAGGGATTAACTTATATCCACAATAGGACAGACCACATAAAGACTGTGTTCCATCCTCTCGGTTTACCAAACCCACAAGAGGAACCGAGACTCGGGGTAACCATAGGTGACAAACCATTTTAATTCCTTATAGATGCGGTGGCAGGGGAGGGGAAGGGCCCAATGTCAAGCATTGGCATGAACTCGCAAAGCTTTTCTGTGGTGACAAGTACGGTTCCTTTTACTGACGACTTACCTATTACCATATTAGAGCATGTCCTGTTCATGCCGTTATTGTACTCCCGCAAGACACCAGTCACCATAATGGGGAGAGACTTGATGAGTAAACTGAATATGAAAATATAATTCACCTACCAGGGAATAATATGTTCCACTCCAGGAATCCACTATGCGAATGCACAAGAATTCATATCAGCATTTTATGGCCAGAAAGTATAAAGAGGCGTGCCATTAGACCCAGAAGTCTTTTTTGTAGAGTAAAGATATTTTTAGCATGGCTTCCAAGAAGAAGATTTGGCACAGGTACCAAGCATATTGTGGACCAATAGTCCATATGATGTCATCCCTATTAAAAGGAGTAGGGGCAGTTAAATTTAAATCAAAACCAGGCGCACTCTGTTGCGACTGCCCACAGAGTTTTTGCTCAGACCAGAAGTACCTATAGATGTTCTGTGAAAGGATATTTATACTGCACACTATCATCACCTAAATGGTCTCCTGGCACTCTGAGAGTGGGGTGTGGGTGGAAAGTTAGTGGAACTGAGCAGGGAGAAAGTGCAAGAGAGCAGCGATGTGTTGTTGGCAGCTTCAGTTTGGTTTACACAGTTCGCTGAGCGTCAGTGTGAATTTTCGGTCAGTAGTTGTCATGTGCTGTCGTCCGAGGATATATGTGGTTTGTTTTGTGTCATGTGCTGTTGTGCAAGGCTATATGTGGTTTGTTTTGGTGTAGTGAAGTGCATGCAGTTTGTTGTGCTGTAGAGGCAAGGTTGTGTTTAGTTTAGAGTCTGAGAGGTGTAAGCAGAGGGATGAGTTTTTTTAAGTGGGGTTGGTTAGTGGTGATACCTCAGCTTCCAACTCAGTTTCGGCCACCTGTGGCACATTTCCCTGCCAGTGTGCTGTACTGTAGTGTGCTAGGGCTCCCACTCCTATTTTCTTCACAGACTTGTGAGTTGTTAGCAGGGCTATTTAATGGTCATACCTCCTCCACTGGCCGTGTTCAGACTAATGGATGTCTACCTTGATTTGTTGCCTGACACATCCTGGTGTGCAGTCCCCTTTGCCTTCATGCACCCCTTGATGGTGGGGGGCTCCTCTTCCCTGTGCCCTTGTACTCCCTGGGCCCTGTTGTTTATCTGTCCTGTCCCCACTTTTTTCCCTTTAGTTCTAATGCCCTCTGTCTATGGTTCATTTTATGTCGGTCCTATTTTGCTCCTATTTTTTCGGTAAGGCCCTCTATGGGAACGGGAGCACCTGGGTCTCCCTGCCATTTGGAAGCCTCACTACTTCCCTGCAATATGTCGTGGTCTGGCCTAGTCCCCTGTCTTGTCATTTGTGAGTTCCTTCCATGGGGTGTGGGTGTTGCTCATTCGTTTTCTTCCAGTTCTGGGTTGAAGAGCCAGGTTTTTAGGAGTTTTCTGAATTTTAGGTTGTCTTTCATGGTACGTATTTCTCTCGGGGGGGCGTTCCAGAGTTTAGCAGCTAGACAAGAGAATGCTGATCCACCTAGGTTTTTCCTTGTCTATGGTTTAGGTTCCAGACAGATGTTGTCACTAGACGTGAGTGTTCTGGTCGGCTGGTAAATAGTGATTTTCTTTTGTATGATTTCTGCTCCTTGGACGTGGATTGCTCTGTGTGTTTTGCACATTCATTTGAATGTAATTTGTTTTTTGACTGGCAGCCAATGTAGCATCATTAGCAAGTGATGTGGTCCCTTTGTGAGAGTTTGGGGAGAAGTCTGGACGCTGCATTCTGTATACATTGCAGTTTCTTCAGTAGATAATCCGGCACTCTGAGGTATATGCTGTTGGCGTAGTCTATCCTGGACATGATGAGGGAGATGATGGCCGTTTTTTTGTGCATAATGGAGAAGACTGGTCAAAATGTTTTGATCCTGTGCAGGTGGAAGAAGCATTTCTTGATTATCGTGTTTACTTGTGATTCTAGGGTTAGCTTGTTGTCCATTAGGATTCCAATGTTTTTGACAATTTTAGAGGGTGTGGGCGGTAGTTCTGTGGGTCATGGTATGTATTGGTTGAGGAAGAAGGACACGTGATTACAATAGAGCTAGAAGCAGCAATTTTGAGAGAGGACAGGGTGATTCTTCATGGGATTGAAGATGAGGGAATAAACTGGAGGACAGTGATAGCTCTTGATGAGGGGCACAGACAAACTGATTTAACAGATGAAGATTTGTTTACAGACGATAACTCAGATGATGATGTAGTGTTTGACATAAGTCTTACCTATCAGCTAAAAATTGAGAACAGAGAAGAGCCTCAGAGAATGTCATTGATAAATAAATACACTGTCTTTTCTCCAGGAAGATTTGGCACAGGTACCAAGCATATTGTGGACCAATAGTCCATATGATGTTGTCCTATTGAAAGGGGTAGAGGCAGTTAAAGTTTAGTTGAAACCAGGAACTTTTATGCCACGGGTGAGGCAATACCAGAAGCAGATGAAGGTATGTATGATACCATTTAAGCTCTAGTGCAACAAGGGATACCAGTGCTATCAGAATCCCCATGAGACGCAGCACTATACCCAGTAAAAAAGGCGACGTGGGGATTGTGGAGAATTATTAGGGATCTACGCCCCCTAAAAAACACTGTTGAAGAAGAGTTTGCATTGGTCCCGAACCCAGCCACAACATCCCGTCCAGAGCTTAATATTTCACTGTGATCAATTTAAAGAATGCACTCTTTTCTATCCCCCTCCATGAAGAATCTCAAGACTTGACTTAATTTTCCTATTGCAGGACAAAGTGGAAACATACAAGCCTACCTAAGGGGTACTGTGAGTCCTGCTTGATCTTCAACTGAGTGCTCCAGATCGACTTAGGAAACCTGCACCTTGACGGTATTGTGATACAATATGTCAATTACATTTTGACGTGAAGTGAGACCGAGGAACTGTACAGGAAAGACTCAATACAGTTGATGCCAGTATCGGTAGAGAATGGGGTACACAGTAGACAAGGAGAAATTACAATATTGCCAGAAAGAAGTCCTGTACACAGGTCAGTCAATATCTCAAGAAGGTAGAAGAGCCCCCTGAGAGAGTAGAAGCGATTATGAAAACAGCCGTACCAAAAAACAGTGATGGAGATACAGCAATTTCTGGGCCTTTGCAATTACTGCACACATGTGTCTTTGACTACAGTACATAAATCAGACCCCTCTTAAAATGACTCAAGGAAGCACAGCAGGATAAGAGTGACATAGCCAGGACAGCTGAAACGATAGAAGCCTTTGACAAGTTAAAAATGGTAATAAGCACAGCACGAGAGAATCTTTCTTATTCTTCCATTCAAATGGAGAGGTAATGACAGTCCTTGCACAAAAAACTACTCTAGGACACAAACCACTAGCATATTACAGCGGGATCAAATATCCAGTAATGAGAGGTCATTATCCATGTTGAGCCAGCATTTCTTAACACACAAGAAGGGGATTTGGAGCGCACACCAATACAACATAGTTTGATATCAGAGTAAATCTCAAAAACGCTAACACTCTCCCTAGGTAGAAACACACCCTGTTCCTTTCAGGGGGTGCTATCCCTAGGTTGGCTGTGATGCGCTGCCTATCTGAAAGGAAAGAGAGAGAGGAATCTATCCCTATTTTCAAGGCACCAATATTTGTGAGTATAGAGTTAAAAAAAACATACAGTAATCCACATTAACAGAAGCAGACCATTACTATCCAATTTTTTTCACATTCTGAATATTCCAGAGGGGAATTTATACGTGACTCAAAAGGCATATTATTCACCCACAGAGCCATATGTTCAATGGGTGTGTAATGGGTAGTGTTAGTTGTTTAAAATTTCTTGTGAAACAAGAGTGTCTGTGATGCTCAATATGCCGGCCACTAGGCTTTAAAAAGCGTATCCCTCTTTCTTTGGGGATATCAACGCAGAAAGGGGTCGCCCGGTTTTGATGACTGTAGTTGTTAGGGTCATCATCTTCAGGACCAACAAGTTGTGCGTAGGTATCATTCCCTGTGATCCATATCTCAGGATCAGGCAGCCATCCCGTGACCTGAGGGCCAACATTTTGTGCCTAGTAAGCTGATAAGGACTGGTATAAGTGCTTCCCCAGAAGCGAGCTGCATGTACATCACTGGCTTGTCTCACACAGATGAGCGGGATCAGTCGCTCGACATGGATCTTGCGGTGTCCGGCTGGTGTGACGCAGTTTTGAACAGGGTTGGCAGCAGCAGCGTTTGCAATTGAAAAGTCTTCCAGTATTACAATGGGGTGTACAGTAACATTATATGCAGAGCAAGCCTTATTCGCACTCCTTGAAAAGCTTACACACACATTAACCACACAGAGAGTCTCTGGTTATGAAGGAATTATAACAAATCCAGTGATCAAAATGGTCAGGTGCAGAGTAGTGAACTCAGCAAGATTCATAGCAGAGCCAGTAGAAGAAGGAGACAACGTGAGTGATTGCACCAACTATACTGAATATAATGAAGGGGGGAAAGTCCTCTTCATTGACAGGTCATTGTCAACTGATCAAAGCACAGGTGAAAATCACACAGGGACGGCAGTGGTAAAAGTACAACAGAATGGCAACTTGGAGACAGTGGCGAGATTGCCTTTGCATTTCTCGGTGCAAGCAGTAGAATTGGTAGCGCTCATTTTGGCACTTGAAACACATGAAGAAGAGGCAGTGGCATTGTATTCTGACTCTGCCCATGTGATGTCAACAGTACATGCAGGACTATCATGTTGGAAGAGGAGTGGCTTCTGTGAGAAACCCAAAGGTGTCTCACCCGCTAGACCCTGCAGATCTCTCTCAGGTGGCCAGGGCATGGTTATTGCCTTTGGATCCACACCCTGGGGGTGGACCAGTGCAGAAGGATCACCTGGGTAAGGGGTCCTTGGGGAGTGGGAGGGTGAGAAGCGGTATCCCTCTCTTCCCTGTAGCACCTTTATCCCATCTTACCTGATGGGATATTTAGAAACTCAAACATCCTCCCACCCCCTTTTCCTTTATGAACACTTTCTCACGGACAGCCCGCTCTGGGAGAAAACACACCCGAGCCATGTACATGACCTGACCCTACACTATGGTCAGGCGAGGTCAGGCAATTATCGACTATCACTCACATCTGACTTCCATTACTCTTCCCCGCATGGATAAAAGGCAGAGCACAAGAGCACACTCCGAGCGCAGCAAAATACATGAAGGTACAGCAGTTTCAAGTTGGCAGTTGAACGAGGGGAGAAAGGCAGCCAGGCATGAGAGGTTTGTGAGAGGGGCAACACCCTTGACTACGTTGACAGGAAGCCGTTGCTCTCAAGAAACCATCAAGGCACAAGGCATAAGACCAGGAAACAAGGCTAAAAAATCCTGCATTGTGTGTCAGAGATATCGAGGGTCCTCCCCTGTAACTGACCAAGGTGGGGAGGAGCAGCAGGTGTCGTGGTATTGTCCTTGGCTCCAAGAACAAAGTAGCAACAGAGAACAACACAGCCAGTGAGTTGGGGAGACCACTCTGTGTTGAATTCAATGTTGTAAGTGGCAACATTGTAAAGTGAGCGCCGGAAGGAAAATTGTTAAACGTGTGATGAAAGAAGTGAGTATAGCTAAATTGCTGGTGAATATTTGAACATTAGAAGAAAAGATACGATTTTGCTGACAGAGTGGTCCGGCACTTTGAATGTGCTCAATCAAAGGTCTATGTACGGTATCTTCATGAAAGGAAATGAAAGCAGAAAAGCAATGTAGAGTGTAAATTGTGTGAAGTGAATCGAAGTGGTCCTGCGACGGTTGAAGCAAAACCCATCGCACATTTGAAAGTCTTTGATTCTGATATCGAAAGGGTATCTTAGCTCAGACAAAGGGGGTACATGGTCCGAGCCCGAACAAGGGAGACCAAGGTGTGAATCTTGCTGCAACGGGGATCTGAGCCTGGACGAGGGGGATCGATGGTCTGAGCCCGATGGAGGGAGACCAATTTGTGAACATTGTAGAATAGGGGTCTGGGCCTGTATGAGGGGGACCCACAGTCCGAGCCCGAAGGGGGGAGACCAATCTTAAACTTGTGAAAGTGAAACCTTGACAAACGAAAGGAACTTTTGTGTTTTGTTTGCTGCATTGGGCCCTCTGTATTGAGAGACTGCCATTTTGAGAGAGACTTTGGCAGAAGGCCCTGATGCCTATGTGTTGAACTGTTACCTAGTGGCAGAGAAGCTAGAGTGTGTGCGAAGCACTCACTTGCAGCCTTGTCCCGTGCTAAACACATGGGGAATGGAAGCTAACTGCTCAACTATCCTGACATATTATTTCTTGAACACTTTTGTTTTACATACATTGTTATCCCACACCATTTTGTATTTAGAAGTAAGGATTGGCAATAGGTTTATTAGTATATGCCCTTTTATTTTGACAGACTCCACTAGGACTGTGTTATTATTATTTGATGGTCGTAGCTTGCTACCAACCCTAGATTTAGGTTTAGATAGGCATTTTACCAACCCTTTGAGGTTCAATAAACACCCTTGAACTGTGATCACTTGTGTCTGTCTCCACTGTTTGATACCATGACTTCCTTACACTTCTTTCATGCAGAAAGCACACCAGCGCAACATGTGCCGCTATTGGACAGACTCATAAACACACTACAGCTTCCATAGGCCAATAAAATAAAATTCTTAGTTTCTGACTGTTACTGAAGAAAACCATGTGGCCTAGATATGTCAGCAAAAGAAAAAAATAGTGAGCCAGACATGTGATGTCATCAGTGATGTCATCAATGACATTTGTGATGTCATCTTTGATGTCCTGGGTGTTAGTCTTAGCAGTGCACGGTGGTGGCGCGAGTTATGGTTGCTTAGCTTACCATAACTGGCGAATTTCAAGGGTTTTTCGGTTTTACTTGGAACCATAACGTCCCTTTAACAACGTTTTTTCACTGAATTCCATAGGTTTTTAGTAGCGCAACTTAACCATAATGTCCCTTTAACAAAGATTTTTTCACTGAATTTCATAGGTTTTTAGTAGCGCAACTTAACCATAATGTCCCTTTAACAAAGTTTTTTCACTGAATTTCATAGTTTTTTAGTAGCACAACTTAACAATAATGACTTTGACTTTCTATACATGTCATATGGAACTGACTAGATCTCTTCTTATGAACTTGATGTCTGTGAACTTATTTAATGTTCGCGGACATGTTCGGAGAACAGTACCACTACCTAAAAACTGTGGGGGGGGCGGGTGGTGGGGTATGTTTGATTGTTATATCATAATATAGGAACATTTAACAAATTCAAAAAGCAGCACACAAACACATTATATATAGTAATACATAAGAAATGTAACCCATATATGTAACACACTAACCATTCATTTAAATACAATATGTTCTGAAATGGAATATACCACAAGAAGATAAATTGGCTTCCAACATAATTACCTCACAGACACAACAGAACTGAGAACAAGACCAGACCCACTGAATACATAGGACTTATCTTACCAGAAATAGTAACTGTACTTCATTTTACTCATATATTTATAAACTTTCTGTATTAGATTAAAAAATATATTATCTTTTTTTTTTTTCTCACAGAAATGTCTAGTACTCTGGAATGGCTAGATGACAATTTCCCACATGAAGAAATGTCACAAGATAGTGAAACTAATGGTAAACACTTTATAATATAAACCATTTTTTTTAATATATACATTTAACATATATATTATTTTTTTGTACAGAGCATACCAAAATAGAAAAAACTTCAGAAAACCCTGTTATGGATAACAGTCTTCACAATATAGAAGAAAAAATTGATGTATTGTTGACTAATTTTAATAATTTAAAAACTTTTGTAGAAAATCATTTCAAACCAAAAACCTCGTACCATTGCCCCACATGTACTTGTCCCTCCTCACCATATCCCAATCAATTATCCCCAAACCCTCTCCATAATCCAAAACGTTTTGATGAGACTTCCATCCCTTCTTCACCTAACACCAATCATGTTGAAACCCCAAATTCTCCTGTTTTTGTTTCTGTTTCTGCCTCACCTTCTCTGTCATAAATTATTAATATATGTTAAATAAAGTTTAATTTTTATATTGTATTGTGAATAGTTTCTGTTTTTTTTTTTTAAACAATAAAAGTGTCCGCGGACAGTGCGAGTGTTCTGAAATGTTCGTACATAAACGAAAATGGAGGTGTCCTGAAGAACACCACACCTGTTCGTACTGTTCGCTAGCAAGTTGAAACTGTTCTAAGAACACACGTGGTGTCCTGAAATGTTCGTAAAGAAACAAAAATTAAAGTGTTCTAAAGAACACTATATCTGTCCGTAATGTTCGCTATCAACTTAAAACTGTCCTAAGAACACAATTGGTGTCCTGAAATGTTCGTAAATAAATGAAAATGATGTGTCCTGAACAACAGTACAACTGTTCGTAGTGTTCGCTAGCAACATGAAATTGTACTAAGAACACACGCGGTGTCCTGAATTGTTCGTAAACAAACAAAAATTAAAGTGTCCTAAAGAACACTATACCTGTCCAGTACTGTTCGCTAGCAAGTTCAAACTGTTCTAAGAACGCTATTGGTGTCCTGAAATGTTCGTACGTAAACGAAAATGGAGGTGTCCTGAAGAACACTATACCTGTTCGTAGTGTTCGCTACCCAATTGAAACTGTTCTAAGAACACAATTGGTGTCCTGAAATGTTCGTACATAAACGAAATTACACGTGTCCTGAAGAACGCTATATCTGTCCTTACTGTTCGCTACAAAGTTTAAACTGTTCTAAGAACACACGCGGTGTCCTGAAATGTTCGTTTCACATGTGACGCACTTTTAATTACTTCAGAACCCAAACAGTGTCCGTAGGACATCAATGCGCATGCGCTAACCAATCTCTGTGCACTTGGTGTCCTGCGGACAGGCGCTTCCTTTGCGGACTAGTTCGCAAACGGATCATATGACCGCCCCACGCTCATCGTGTGTCCTGAAATGCGGACACGGTTCGTGTCCCCGAACAATTTAAAAGTACATTTTCAGTTAATCCATAATATTTTTAAATAAAATCTCACCATGGCACAAGTCCCACATAGCAATCTTGAGTTTCTATATACCTTTTGAAACTTTCCGATCCTTTTTTTGTGTTCGATCTGTCCGCGGACAGTGCGCATGTCCGCGAACCGCGCACAAGCACCCCTATAAAAGACCACACCCAAGAGCTTATTCCCATTGTGTTTCTGGCTATTCTTCAGAACACAGTGATTTTTGCTGCCACCTGCAGACTACACCATCATCGAGATGGCATCCTTGGCTGCTGAACTGCCACTTGGTGCTGCACCTGCTTCAGCACCACCCCCAACCCCTCCACCACCAAGGGTTCGAAGAGGGGAACAGGAGTGAGGATGCGGAGGAGGAAGAAGAGGATGATGAGAATGAGGTAGAGGAAAACCCTACTACCCGCACTAGGCTTGAGTCTTGGGTGTGGCGGTTATTTACCATTCATGGTAATGTTCCTAAGGCTCGTGCGAACCGTGTTACCTGCAATGAGTGCAAAATGATACTCAGTCGCGGGAAGCATGGTAAGTTCAGCTTTGGGACCACTACTATGAAGCGACACCTGAGGTCATTTCACTCTGGGGCTATTCGCAGGGTTGTACCTTGCGAAGAACGTAGCAGGTTGATTTCCTCTACTTCATCCTCTGTTTCTGATCCTGTCACCACAAGGACCACCTCTGTGGGACAGCGTCTTCCTCAAGCTGCCTCACAGGCCATACAGAATGCTGATGACCCTTACCTTTCGAGGGTCACAGTTGTATGTATGTACTGTGACACAGTACTCTGCAGGGGGGAGCGACTTCGGTGTGCTTTTGAGACTATCGTCTCAGAGCACGAGAAGACCTGCTCACTACCCAAATAAAACCCACTCTACATCTTCCTCTCTCAGCTCGCCCTTTCTTATCCCTGTGGCTGGTGTCCCCCCCTTTACCCTCCTTTACCCTCCTCTCCTAGTGTGTCGTGTCTGAAAAAACAAAAAAAATACAAAATTACAAAAATCAAATAAAAATAAGGCTCTTTTCAGAGCCACCTTTCCCAATTAAAAAATAGAAGTGAAAATAAATGAAGCAGGGCTCTTTGTATTTTTTAGAAGTCCGCGGACAGTTCACGAACATTAAAATAATTGGGTTGCTACTCCATCACAAACATTGTAATTTTCTCTGGAAAGAAGTGGTGGCTCTGAAAAAAGCCTTTGGATGGTGTTTGTAAGTCAAAAATTGTAAATGCTTAACATCTACTTCAAAATCGTTGTTGTAATTCCAAAAAATGGCGCAATGCATTTTGTACATTTCTCAGAAAAATCTGATTGCCAGCATAAGTAAGATGGACTCCATCTCTGCGAAAAATGTATGTACTACAAAACATAATATTTTCATTGTGAAAAGAAGACATGCCAAAATCTCTTAGAAAGGCACAAACAGTCTTATTAACATTGCGCCTTGCTTTTTCCATTTGTGGACCAAATGAAGAAGAACGAAGCCACATTTATCTCTGCGCAATCCGTGAAAATATCACTTGAGAATTAGGAAACATGTCCATAACCTTCCTAAATCCTTCTTTCATAGCAAATTGCAAAGAAATTCCAGTCGCATGTCCTAAACTGTTCCCTCCACAATGAATTACAATTATGTCTGGATGTTGCTCTGTCTCCAAAGTAGCACAGAGAGGTAGCAAGTCCAACCACTTCATTCCACGTACTCCATGCCAGTGTACTTCCACATGTGGGAATCCAAGATCTACAGCTACTCCACAGCTTTCTGCATGCACCTTCAACCAATGTATCCATGAACCTCCTAAAATCCAAACAATCTGTTTTCTGAAACACACAGCCATAGCTATCTTTTGTTCTCTCAGCAAAAAGAGTATCTGAGAAAATCTCTCCTGGCACAACACACCCACCAAACTTTCCTGACCAATCCCTTTCAGTGCTTATTCTCATTTGCATGACTTCTGAACCCAAAAATCCCCGGATGTAACTCCCGATGTCCGCGAACTACCGCCATGTCCGCGGACATATATCGTAACATGAACAGCCCTTCTACCATTTCCACTACACTCTCTCTGCCATTCCCTCATTGGATGTACCTCAAAAATCACATGACCATGCACCAATCACATTCAAGACCTCTACATCTAACTGCATCATCATAGATCAGCACTGCAAATGTACTCTGAATCTCTCTGAGTACAAGTGTCATATCATTGGCAAGCAGCATCTATGTCAGATCAACAGAGCACTTGATATGGAGCGACTTGCCTCGTCGTGTAGTTGACGAAGTCTTCCAAATAATGTACCTGTCTGGCTATTAGAATTAACAACCAGATTGGTCCATTACTGGAAAGACAGGAGACCGATGATCCAGGCGCCGTAGAAGGTAGACCTTGGTTGTGTAGACTTCGGTATTCCGGAGGACACACCACCAGCTGATAGACAATGGCAAGTATCAGACTTTGTATAACAATAAGGAAAATACAAAAGCATACACAAATGCCACTAACCTGCTGACCCAGGTAAGACGTTAACCGGCTGGTAAAGCGGACACCTGCAGTCGTGTTGGACTCCTGTCCTAGTGGTAACACAGGTCCGGATAAGGAAGGGACAGACCATAGAACCTCAGGTGCAAAGCTCAAGAGGAAACAGCCCACAACGTACACAATGGAAGTCTCTAGTCCGTGTACTTGCGAGTGACGAAGGCGAGGAAGTTCACAGAATCAAGAAAAAGGCCAAAGTCATTCAAGCTGCGGTAGCGGCGTGGAAACAATCCAAGGCAAGTCTAATAACAATCCGATGTCCTGCAGGGAGCGAGCAAAGCAGACCAAATCAGAATCCGAAAGCGGGTAGAGCAGACCAATTCAGTATCCAAGGCAAATCAGGGAAATCCGAGTTCAAAGAGGAGGAAGGCAGCCGATCAACAAGACAATTTCCAAAGAGTAACCAAAGCAGTCCGAGGTCAACACCAGAAGGATCAGGAAACAACTATGTTCAGGAAACAGGAGTCAAGTCCAGAACGCCACCGAAGAAAGTTCAGAAGCGCCGGTGTTTGTACAGGGAGGCGCTTATGAAGACTGCATCACGTGACTCGGCTTGCGTGATGCCGTCACAGCAGGGCGAGTGTTCCTGCAGTGTAGAGGACGCCAGCGTTGCCAGGCTACCTTCCAAGCCCTGCGCTGCATCCGCGGTAATGGAGGCAATTGACTGCTATGATAGTCTTTGGTCTTGTACTGCAGTCTTTGATCGCGGATGCGTCGGTGAGCAACTGGCGACGCCGTGCTTACTTTCCCAGCTAACAGATTAGAAGGGCATGGAGACTTAACAGTATCCTCCCCCAAAGAGGCCCTCACCCTTCGGGCAGACCAGAACTGAGACACTAGGGCCGGAGCATGTATATTACATGCTGGTTCCCATGTACGATCTTCCGGGCCATACCCTTTCCAATCCACCAGGTAAAACCGCCTACCCCTGCGTATCCGTGTGCCCAATATAGCGCTCACTTCATATTCATCTGACCCCTGTACCTTAATAGGAGGCGGGCGAGATGGAAGCCTGGTAGAAGGGTGGCAAGGTTTAAAAGGGAAACATGAAACACCGGGTGGATTTTCCAGGTAGACGGAAGCTTCAACCGGACAGCCACCGGATTAATGACTTCCGAAATGATGTAAGGCCCTATAAACTTAGGCATTAGAGCTTTGCGACCTGGTATTCGTAGGTTACGCGTGGACAACCACACCTTGGTACCTATTTTATATTCCGGGGCCGGAGATCTATGAGTGTCCGCTGTTTCTTTCATTTTTGCTTGAGCTTGGAGTAGATGTTGCCGAACCTTTCTGCGTGTTTCAGACAAATCCCTCACGCAAGCCAGAGCTGCAGGGTTATTCAACGGAAGCTCAAACTGAATAGGTAGGGCTCTAGGATTCATTCCGTACATAGCAAAGAATGGAGAAACACCTGTTGCAGTATGTATAGAGTCATTATAGGCGTATTCAGCAAAGGACAAAAGTGAGACCCAAGGACCTTGAAGCTGACTGATAAGACAGCGTAGGTATTGCTCCATGGTTGCATTTACCCGTTCCGTTTGCCCATCGGTTTGTGGGTGATATGCACTTGAGTATCTACCATCAATACCTAGGGTAGAGGTTAGCGCTTGCCAAAAGAGAGAAGTGAATTGAGAACCCCTATCAGTAATGATGATTGATGGAAGACCAAAACGCCTAAATACATGCTTCAGAAACAAGCTCGCCAATATAGGAGCTGTAGGGATTCCTTTGCAGGGAACGAACAAGGCCATCTTCGTGAGATAGTCAATGACAACCCATACCGTGTCATAGTCTTCCACCAGCGGTAATTCCACAACAAAGTCCATGGAAATCATGGTCCAGGGCAGTTCGGGTATGGGCATAGGCCGTAACAAGCCTACCGGTTTGCCATGAAGGGACTTGCACTGGGCGCAAACCGCACAGGTGGACAAATGGTCTGTAACATCATTTGCCATGCATGGCCACCAACACCAACGTTTTAGTAAATCCAGAGTCTTCCGGATACCCGGGTGGGCGGCAATAGACGAATCGTGGCACCATTGTATCGCCTGTTGTCTAGTAGAAACATCGGGTAGATAGACCTTCCCACCTTTATAAGGGAGGGATTGTACTATCTCCAGCCCCAGAGTGGTTATTTCTGTGGGAGATGTCTTCACCCAATCTCGAAGCTTGTCTATAAACAACGGTTGGAGGGTACAACTACATACCACCTGGTTCGGTAAAAGCGGAAACCCATCCATGTTACTAGGCTCAGGATTACCATGGTTACGAGAAAGTGCATCCGCTTTAGAATGGAGGGCTCCTGGGCGGTATGTTATAGTGAAGTTAAACATTGAGAAAAACTCGTGCCAGCGAGCATGCCGAGCTGTGGAGCACTTAACGGACTGGAGTGCAAGCAGATTTCTGTGGTCAGTAAAAACCTGGACAGGTTCTGAGGTACCCTGCAAATGGTGCCTCCATACCATGAAAGCGTCTCTTACTGCCAACAACTCTCGTTCTGTGATGGTGTAATTCCTTTCATATGAGGTGAGTTTCCTAGAGTGGTATGCAACCGGGTGAAGCCCATTTGTCTCAGGACATAATTGCGACAGTATCGCACCAAGAGCAATACCTGAGGCATCTGCTTCCACAACGTAAGGCTTTGCCGGATTGGGATGCTGGAGTACAGGTGCAGTAGTAAATGCGGTTTTAAGACTTTCAAACGCCTTTTGAGCTTCCCCATTCCAGCAAAAGGTCTTTTTGGAACTGGTCAAAACCGTGAGAGGGGCAGCAATGGATGAGAAGTCCTTAATGAAGCGCCTGTAGAAATTAGAGAACCCCAGAAATGACTGTAGCTCTTTCAGGGTAACAGGGGTCGGCCATTGCAACACTGCTGATACCTTGGAGGGACTCATTTGCACCCCATGGTTCGTAATGTTGTAACCTAGGAATTCCACCTCCTGTACATGAAATATGCATTTTTCCAATTTGGCGAATAAGTGGTTTTCTCTTAATCGCTGCAATACACTGGTTACATGTGAAATGTGTTTTTCTAGTGAGGGTGAATAGATCAAAATGTCATCTAAATAGACCACCAGATAGCGGTCCAGCATATCATGGAACACTTCATTAATGAAATATTGAAAGGTGGCCGGGGCATTGCACAGCCCAAACGGCATCACGCAATACTCAAAAAGCCCATATTTGGTTTTGAACGCGGTCTTCCATTCATCTCCCCTTCTAATTCTCACTAGATTATATGCCCCACGCAAGTCCAGTTTAGTGAACACCACTGAACTTCCGAGCTGGTCCAATAAGACAGAGATCAGCGGGAGTGGATATTGGTTTCTTATGGTAACCGCATTCAGCGCCCGATAATCAATACAAGGGCGTAGATCCCCCTCCCTTTTGGGGACAAAAAATAAAGGAGAGGCTGCTGGGGACTTTGATGACCGAATGAAACCAGTTTTTAAGGATTTCTCAATATATTCTTTTAGAATTATATCTTCTTTGGGTGTTAATGAGTATATTCGCCCAGATGGTATCTTTGCCCCAGGTACCAGCTCTATTGGACAATCATAAGTCCTATGGGGTGGCAGAATGTCTGCTGCCACTGAATCAAAAACGTCCTTGTATTCGTGATACTCTTTTGGTAAGGCCGTGTTGATAACAGCTCCCACAATAGAAGCGCTATCAAGCAAGGCCCGACTAGGTTTCGATGAATCGGGAGTACTTTCCAAGCAGTTGTTTTCACAATGATCCGAAAGGAACATCACCTCTCCCGATTGCCAGTCAAATACGGGATTATGTAACCGTAACCAAGACAGTCCCAATATGCACTTAAGCTGCGGGGCAGCAATGATATCGAAAGTTATATCTTCAGTATGTCCAGAGCTCGTAGTCATTATCAACGTGGCTGTACGCTCTGTTACGGGACCTGACACCAAGGAGGACCCATCAACAGCGCTCACGGTTTCAGGAAAAGGTTTACTCATAATAGACAATCCCAACTCTCTGGCATAATTTCCATCCATGTAACAGCCGGTAGCCCCTGAGTCTAGGACGGCCAAGACCTCTTTTGGACTACCTGTGCCAGATGAGAGAGCAACCGAAAGGTAATAAGGGATGGAAGAGTTAGAGTCCATAGAAGAAATTCCCGGCAGCTGGACCCCTACTACTGCCGAGCTTTGGCGTTTCCCTGCTTCTTAGCTGGTTTCTTAGGACAAACACGCAAAAGATGATCTGAGGCCCCACAATAGAAACACAATCCATTCTTCCGCCTGTGTTCTCTTGTCTCAGTGGAGAGAGGTCCCCGTAGTACTCCAATTTGCATAGGTTCCGAATGGCTAGGCGTAGGAACGGAGGGTGAAAAGGACGTGGGAGGAACAGTTCGTTTTTCCCCTTTCCTTTCCGCTCGTCTTGAATCGATTTGTAATACCAAATCAAGAAGTTCAGGGAAGGTATTTGGCACAACCGGAACAGTGGCCAGGGTATCTTTCAGGGGTTCTGAAAGTCCTCTGTAAAACAGTGAAGCCTTCTTATCCTCAGGCCATCCTGTCTCTGCCACTAGTTGATTAAACTTGGCCAAATAAGCAAGAAGAGGCATCTCCCCTTGCTTAAGGCCCAATAGCTCTAGATCTGTAGCTTGAGTAGCATATCGTGTATCAAACACCCGACTCATTGCCTCTATCAAGGCATCACAATTGTACAGCAAATGACTGCCCTCCTCTAACAATGGGTTAGCCCAGGCGGCCGCTGTACCACCCAAGTGAGAAAGTAAAAAGGCGGCCTTAGTCGTAGAGTCAGGAAAGGAATTAGGTCTACAGAGGAAATGCAACCTGCATTGATTCAAAAAGGTCCTGTAAGACTTAGGATCCCCATTGAATCTTTCTGGAGGCGCCAATGGAAACTGTGCCGTCATGTACACAGACCCAGCCCCTGGTGTCGGTAGCCCAACACCTGACCCAGATGCCAAGTCAGGTGGTGGTTGTTGTACACCTGGGGATTGTATACCTGCTTGTAGTTCATCGATCCGTCGTTGGGTGACGGAATGGGCAGCAGTCATATCATTACGGAGGTCGGCCACTAATTGTAAAATAGCGGTCAAGGTCTCGTTCGCATCCATTTATTAAGGCTTCTGAATCTGTCAGATCAACAGAGCACTTGATATGGAGCGACTTGCCTCGTCGTGTAGTTGACGAAGTCTTCCAAATAATGTACCTGTCTGGCTATTAGAATTAACAACCAGATTGGTCCATTACTGGAAAGACAGGAGACCGATGATCCAGGCGCCGTAGAAGGTAGACCTTGGTTGTGAAGACTTCGGTATTCCGGAGGACACACCACCAGCTGATAGACAATGGCAAGTATCAGACTTTGTATAACAATAAGGAAAATACAAAAGCATACACAAATGCCACTAACCTGCTGACCCAGGTAAGACGTTAACCGGCTGGTAAAGCGGACACCTGCAGTCGTGTTGGACTCCTGTCCTAGTGGTAACACAGGTCCGGATAAGGAAGGGACAGACCATAGAACCTCAGGTGCAAAGCTCAAGAGGAAACAGCCCACAACGTACACAATGGAAGTCTCTAGTCCGTGTACTTGCGAGTGACGAAGGCGAGGAAGTTCACAGAATCAAGAAAAAGGCCAAAGTCATTCAAGCTGCGGTAGCGGCGTGGAAACAATCCAAGGCAAGTCTAATAACAATCCGATGTCCTGCAGGGAGCGAGCAAAGCAGGCCAAATCAGAATCCGAAAGCAATATCCAATGTCAGGCCGAGGTCGAGCAGGGAGCGGGTAGAGCAGACCAATTCAGTATCCAAGGCAAATCAGGGAAATCCGAGTTCAAAGAGGAGGAAGGCAGCTGATCAACAAGACAATTTCCAAAGAGTAACCAAAGCAGTCCGAGGTCAACACCAGAAGGATCAGGAAACAACTATGTTCAGGAAACAGGAGTCAAGTCCAGAACGCCACCGAAGAAAGTTCAGAAGCGCCGGTGTTTGTACAGGGAGGCGCTTATGAAGACTGCATCACGTGACTCGGCTTGCGTGATGCCGTCACAGCAGGGCGAGTGTTCCTGCAGTGTAGAGGACGCCAGCGTTGCCAGGCTACCTTCCAAGCCCTGCGCTGCATCCGCGGTAATGGAGGCAATTGACTGCTATGATAGTCTTTGGTCTTGTACTGCAGTCTTTGATCGCGGATGCGTCGGTGAGCAACTGGCGACGCCGTGCTTACTTTCCCAGCTAACAGATTAGAAGGGCATGGAGACTTAACAATCTACCAGAAGTACTGTACAAGTCTTCAAGATTTCTACTTGCAGCTCCATGCATATCCATATGCATGAACACAAACTTCAGGTATGCATATTTTCTGTATAGTAGATGAACACATTTTCAAACAGACTTTTACCTTGTAAAATCTGTAAAATGAATTTACTGTACTTTTTTCAATTTCCTAAAATCAACTATCACTTATAAACCTTTATACTATTTACTTTCTTTATACACACACACTCAAATCATGTTAAACTAACATTTTTTAAATGAAATATATAGACTACATATATTCAAACAAAATTGCATGCAAACACAATCTATGTTTAAACCTTTATAAAAATACTTATACAATTTCATATTTTTTGTTTTTATTTATTTATTTACTTAATTACTTTAAATTAGACATGACATTGAGGCGCTATTACCTAGAACAGTTTACTTACAGAAATAGTGGTATTCACTAATATATTATAAATTTCACAAGACATAGTAAAGATATTTTTTTTTGCTACAGTTAGTCATTCAATACAATTTGTTCATTAAGAACATATCATATGTACTGAACTGATGCAATGTATCTTATGTAAATAAATTAGTTTAATTGTTTTACAGAAGGCACTGAGGATTTCAATTAAAAAAATCAATATCTAAATTAAAAACAGTGCTATGTACAAACAAAGTTACTAATTTGAAGCTTTTACAATTGCAGTGAAGACCAGTTTCCTGAAAAGAAGCAGCCGAATTCGAAGAAGAAAGAAAAACTAAGAAGTTACCTGTTAATTTAACAAAAAAGTAAGTAAAATATCACCATAATATTTGTATTATTAATCAAATATACTATAACGTTAATACAAGCTATTTTGGTTTCTAAAAATAGAGATTTTGTACCATTTTGTCCAAAAATGTCCATATCTTAAACAGCGATTTACAGCCAGAATGGCCCACAAATTTCTATTTTTGGACACACAAATTACCCAACTGAACCACTACAATTTTCATATTATAGAACAAACAACTGTTTTAATTGTATACATTAGATTTACTATTTGTACTTTTTCACACCACTAGCTTACTTTTTTTTGTCATCTGAGCTCTGTCTTTTCTGCTTTAGTTAAGTATGCTGTGACATATCATGCAACTGCAGTAGAATTGTCTGCAATGTACTGCACATCTATGTTTGCATTCCATAAGTGGGCAATGATTGCATTATAATCATTGATATATTTTTCTTCTTCTTTTCTTTTTATGTAATATGTATTTTTAGGTGACTTACCTTTAACACTATGTCTAACTGAAGACATGAGGTTGTTTACTTGACCTGTATTTGTAACTGGTCTAGGGAAACCAAATCGGCATTTGGTGTAGTATTTGCCCTTGTTTTTGTATTTGCGACGACAATATTTTCCACATTTGTGTCTTTGAAATTGTAAAATTTGTGCATGAAGATCACTATTTGTGGCTTCTGATGGAATTTCACAAGTGACATATTTTTCAATAAAATGTAAAACAGTGGCATCACTGTCTTGACCAAATTTAGGAGCATCTTTAATCCATAAAAGCATGTGGATAGGTGGTGCTCCTCTGGCTTGGTATTCTTTTCTCCAAAAGAAGTGTTGCACTTCTCCAAGGGGAGGAACAGTTTTATTACAAATAAAATGTAGCATAGCAATGAAGCGATGGTGAAAATATCTTGAAACATTAACAGGATCCAAAGAACAAAGTTCTCCAGGTGTCAGAATATCTATATTTGTTTTGTTTTTACTTGATATGCGTAGGAAATCATGCAAATCTTCCCATGCATATTCTGCACAACTTAATGTAACAAACCAAGTGGGTGAGCCAAGGTTTCTGATCATACAACATACATCTCCATGACGTCGAAACCAGTACTCTTTAGTACCACGCATATTTGCTAATAGATTTGTAATATTTGATTGTAAAACCTCATCCTTTTGTTGCACTTTCTCTAATAATTGTGTAGCTGTCATATTTTGAAAGTGTGATCCTGATTTTAATATGTGTGCAACTCCGTAACATAAAGTTGCTAGTTCACTTTCAAAGAGTAGGTGGAATATGTATTCCACATTTTGTCCATGAAGAAGAACTCCAAGCCCAACTAGATAAGGATACTCCTGACAGTAGTCAACCTTCTGTAACAGGAAGCCAAGAACCACTGGGAGAACCACTAATAACAAATGAGGCAGAATTAGCTATGATAGAAGTAGAAAACACCATGTGTCAGTATGAAGATAAGGAAGACTTAACTATACTACAATCAAAACTAAACAATGAGCAAAGTAGCATTTTTCAAGAAGTAACAAAACAAATTGCACATTGTGTAAAACATGAAAATAAAGAATGTTCCTGCCATAATTATAAACCTATACTACTGTACGTCAGTGGTGAAGCTGGTTCTGGCAAAACAATCGTAATCAAAATCATTAGTAAGTTCCTTCAACAATTGACAAACAACAAACTGTCAGCTGTTGTCACTGCCCCCACAGGTTTAGCTGCCTACAACATAGGTGGTGTTACATTACACCGATTACTACTATTACCAGTAGAACACCACAACAAATTAGACTATTAGAAACTTTCTGCAGAAGCTGCAATGGAATTACGTAGAGTATTGAAACAAATGAAAATGCTACTAATAGATGAACTGGGCATGGTCTCCAACCTGATGTCAGCTTTGATTCACCTCAGATTACAAGAAGTACTCAAAACAGACTATGAAGAGCTCTTTGCAGGAAAACACATTATTGTTTTTGGAGATCTGCTTTAATTAACACCAGTAAAAGGTGAACCTATTTTTAAAACATTAAGGCACAAATTCTTCCGTAAAACTGTTGGCAGCATTGGAAATGTCAACCTTTGGCAACATTTCCAATACAGAGAATTAACAGAAAACATGCGCCAATCTGCAGATCTAACTTATGCCAACATTTTAAAAAGTTTGAGAGTTGGTATACTTTCTAAAGAAGCAGAAGCAACATCGAAAACCCGGCACATTAATGCACTTTATGGCGATAATGCATGTGCTACAGATGTTATGGAACAATTAGCCCACAAAAATGTCAATTGTATGGCCTTAATGCCAACTCTTGCAAGCTGTCTCAAATTCAATGAAATAATGTTAAGTAAAGAAATGCAACCAATAATGGAAATTAGCGCCACAGACAAACTAGATGTACATGGTATGACACTACCCATGTGTGACCAAGCCACAACAAGACTAAATAATTTAGAAAAATCAATCTCAAACACAGCAGGCTTAGAAAAGATGTAAAAATTATCCTTAAATTGTAGAGTAATGCTTAAACGTAACCTTGACGTGGACCAAGGACTAGTTAATGGAGCACTGGGTACAGTTGTTGGCTTTCATACATACCCACGTGACAACAAAATTCAGTTTGTCAATATATTCTTTGACAAACTTTCAGAAGTAAAACGGATAGGACGTTGAACAGCTAGATTCCTTCTCTTCAAAGATATGTATGTACGCAGAGAACAATTTTCTCTAACTCTTGCATACGCAGTCACGATTCATAAATCACAAGGTCTTACCCTAGACAAAGCAATGATAGATATTGGTAACACAGTCTTTAAAGAAGGCATGAGCTACGTAGCACTATCACGCTTACGTACACTTGATGGTCTATTTATAATCAACTTTGATGCAAGTAAAGTAAACGCTGATATTCCTTGCATTTTAGAATATAATAGACTTCGCTCACTATACACTCCCCATCTAAACACATATTCTGTTCCACAAAAACTAAAACGTTGTAAAAGAAAACTAAATCAAACAGAAATGCAACAGGACGTCACTGCATATCCTCCAAAGAGAGTAAAAGAAACTAATACTTCATCAAGTACCACAAACAAAAAAGAATCAATTAGAGAAAGTAAACCAGGCACTTCTTTAAAGAAGGAAGACAAACTCCAAAAAAAGCAGTTAGATACAGAACTACCTGGACCATTTAAATTCTCAAATATAGTTGGTGTAAGTTGCTATGCAAATGTAGCAATGAATATTCTATTTCAATTACCACCAATTGTTGACAACATTTACTTACACAGTACAGACCCTTTGTGTTTGCAAATGTTAGTACTTCACAGAAATGCAGCAAACAATCCTGACAACACATATAGTGTTTTTGGAATAGGACGACAATTGGACTACTGTGCTGGAATGGTGAAATTCACTATAAACTCACAGGAAGATCCACAAGAATGTCTAATGTACTTACTATTAGTACTGGAAATCAAAAACATACCTATAAATGAAATCTTCCAGATTTCATACATGTGGAAACATACATGCACTCTGTGCAACAATGTGACACAAGAAGAAATTCCCAATGAATGCTTCATATATATATCAATACCAAATTGTGAATCCATTCCATTTCAGCAACTTGTACAAAATGCAAACCATGGTAGATTATGCTCTACCTGCAATTCAGATAATCGCTCCACGTTAGTAATACAAACACACTGTCATGATCTCTGCTTCCAAAAGGTCAGGGTTTTCCCAACTCCCTTGGAAGCAGATCCATAACCCAGGTTCCGAGTGCCAACCAGTCCCAATTGGGACCTTTTGGACCCAGTCCTGGCGCCAGTGGCACCAGGCTCATAAATATGCCCAGTCCCAGCGCTGGAAGCGCCGGGCTCATAATGCTTGGGTGGACTTACCTGCAGCAGACCATGCTGCTTACTTGCCTGCCAGTTGAGCCTCTGATCCTCTTCTGTTTGGAACTACTTTTCCTGTTGGGTGGGGCAGGAGCCACTCCCTAGATTCAGAACACTGGAACTCTTCTGGAAAGCAGGAACTCTTTTCTTACCTAGGCGTGGCTGTGGAAGGTGACACCTAAGCACTACAGGAGACTATTTAAACCCCACCCGATGGATAAATCTTGCTTTGCGTTATTTTGCATCCTCTGCAGCAGAACGCTCATCGTGTCTTCTGCATCTGATCCTGGGCCTAAGGAAAAAGGCTTACCATCCTGAATCCAGTCTTCAGCAACACCTATAAAGACAAGAAAGAACAGGTTAGCATTACAGGCTTCATTGACAGCTCTTCACTTACCTGGTCCATCGGCTGTCACCAACGCCTCGCGCTGCATTCCGGCATCTGAAAGACAAAGGCTTACCTACTCTTCGTGCGCTCCGGAGGTCTTCACACTGCATTCCAGCATCTGAAAGACAAAAGCTTACCAACTCTTCGCACGCTCCGAAGGCCTTCGGCGCTGCAACCCGCATCTGAAAGACAAAACAAGGTGCGTTTAAAGACATTGGGGAACTTTAATACTCACGTGCCATTACTCCTTTCCACATCTAACCCAGTGGGTATTCCGGCACCCTGCAGCCGCTCCGAACTTGTACCTGCAAAATAAAAAGACAGTTAGAGCGCATTGTGAAGCAGGCAACAAGCGCTTACTTACGTGCTTCCAGGCGCTTCTATTCATCACACGGGCTCCATCTTCAACTCACTTCAACCTGTCATCCGCCATCGCCGGAACCCTGCAAAACAAGAAACATCATTACTAAAGACTTTAAAGACATTAGAATTACTCGAAACTTACCGTTCGTGCAGTAAACGACGGACAGCAGTCCTCTGAAGTCAAGAGGCCTGCTCCCCTTATCCAGTGAAGAAACTGGTTACGGCACCCTGCCCCGAGGCAGATGGAGAGCACAGCGTTCACTTACCTAAGGTGAGAGCGTTAACCTTTGGGGTTTTACAGGAGAAGAGAAAGGGAAGAAGAGAGAGACATTCAATAACCCAGTTCCTTAATCCCATATTTTCTATCTGCAGACATCTTACCCTTCAAGTCAGACATACAGTGCACAGAGGTCCAGCCCAAAGAGCCAGCCGTGTGTTACACATCACCTTTGAAGATACGGTATACGCCCAGTCAAGACCGGCGCCTCTACGGGAATAAGGTGAGCGTTACAGAACGCAAAGCCTACCACAAAACTCCCGTCCAGGCGCTATGGAAACCTCGGATACCGACCAGCTAGCCCAGTTACTTGGGGAACTAAGGGCAGAAGTACATGCAGCCCGTCAGGAAACGAACGCTCTAAGAAGGGAACTGATTATTTCCAAGGAGCGAACAGATGATCTCGCTAGACAGTTGCTACAGTCACAAGCCGGACAGACCCCGTTACCCGCATCTGGGGGAAATCTTCCTTCTACATCCTCTATGAATCCAGTGCAGATCAACCTACCTGGGAATGTACCTCTGGCTCCACCCGAACGATTTTCTGGTGACCCAAATAGGTTTGCAGTATTTATCAATTAGTGCCGGTTTCATTTCTTATGCCGGCCAGCAGCCTTTCCAACTGATCAAGCTAAAGTAGCTTTTGTGCTTTCGTACCTTAGTGGCAATGCGGCAGACTGGTCGATCCCTCTAGTAAATCAAGATGATCCGGTCCTCCATGATTTTCAAGCTTTTCAGCTAATTTTGGAAAAACTGTTCGCAAGACATTCACAGGGGCAGGCCTTGGACAATGAGCTTCTTTCGTTGCGACAAGTAATCAAGACCTTTTGGCTTATATTGCGTCTTTCAACAGACTGATAGTGGAAACTCAATGGCCTGAGAACAAAAGGATTACGCTGTTTTATAGAGGTCTACGTGGAGAGCTCAAAGATGTGTTAGCCCAAGTAGTGAATCCCCCACAAGATTGTTCGGACTATATAGACTTAGTCGTTCAAATAGATCACAGACTGCAGAACAGGAAGGCCGATCGTTCCAAGTTTGATGCTCGAGTATTTTCCAAACCGCCAACTCCTTCCAAAGGAGTAGACTCCGGGGAACCCATGCAAATAGGGGGTCTGAAAGGTCCTCTAACACAAAAGGAGCGGGAAAGGAGAAAACAGTTGCAATTATGCCTCTATTGCGAAAACTCAGGGCACTTTCTTCGAGACTGTCCGGTGAAACCTGCCAAGAAGGCAGTAGGAGCTGCAGTTACCAAAGTTACAAACTCTGAGCAGGGAAACGACCTCGCCTGACAAGAATAGAGGTCCTCTTGCCGAGCGTGAAAACCAGTTCCGTGACCTCGCATTTCGTGATAACTATGGTCCTCATTAGCCCTGATAATCCGGATCGATTACATGCAATTGAAGCTTACGTCGACAGCGGTGCCATCGGCAATTATGAGGATCATGAAATGGTTTTGAGGATGAATCTAACTCTTTGTCCCAAGGCTGTAAAGGACGTCATTACTACGGTGGATGGTACGGAGATAGCCTCCGGGCCAGTAACGCATACCACTCAAGAGGTGACGCTAGTAAGTCAAGATGGACACCATGAGAAGATCGTGTTCGATGTGATCAAGGCCCCTCAGTTTCAGATTATTCTAGGAATACCTTGGTTAGAGAAACACAATCCTCTGATCGATTGGCGAGCAAGAACGGTCCAGTTTCCAGAATGTGTCTCTACTTGTCACCCTCCACCTGGTGTTGCACTGGCGGCAATTTCTTCAGAGACTCCCCAGTTACCCCCCGAATGCCTAGAATACCAAGATGTTTTCCGGAAGGATCAGGCTAACTCTCTACCTCCTCATAGGTCTTATGACTGCCAGATAGACCTGATACCTGGATCTACTCCTCCTTGTAGTAGAATTTATGCCCTCACCGAGCCTGAGAACCTTCACCTTCGACAATACCTGGATCAATACCTGGCAAATGGGTTTATTCGTCCTTCCAAGTCCCCTGCTTCTTCAGCTTTGTTCTTCGTTCCAAAAAAGAAAGGAGACCTTAGAACTTGTATAGATTATCGCTCCCTGAACCAGATCACCGTTAAGAATAGATATCCGTTACCTTTGATCCCATAACTCCTGGACCAAGTCAGAAAAGCATGCATATATACAAAGCTAGATCTTAGAGGAGCTTACCACTTGGTACGAGTAAAAGAGGGCGATGAATGGAAGACGGCCTTCCGCACCAAGTATGGGCTATTTGAATATCAGGTCATGCCCTTCGGACTTTGCAATGCCCCGGCCGCCTTTCAATATTTTATGAACGATGTCCTCAGAGAGCTCATAGATGTGTGTGCTGTCGTTTACATTGACGACATCCTCGTTTATTCTTCATCGGAATCTGAACATCGGAAACACGTGAAAATGGTCCTCGAAAGATTGCGTCAACACAAACTTTTCGCTAAGTTGGAAAAATGTGTTTTCAACGTGACTGAAGTTGAATTCTTGGGATTCATATTATCACCTGGCGGAGTGCGTATGGATTCAAAGAAGGTCGATGCAGTTCTCAAATGGCCATCACCATCCTCCGTAAAAGGTGTCCAAAGCATGTTAGGCTTCGCTAACTTTTACTGCAGGTTTATCCCCGAATTCTCTCGAATAGTCCAGCCCATCACTGCCTTGTTAAAGAAAAACAAACGTTTTGAATGGTCTACCGAGGCGGAACAAGCTTTCCAGGATTTGAAGACTAAATTTATCTCTGCACCAATCTTAAAACACCCTCGCCCCGAACTCCCCTACATCGTGGAAACTGATGCTTCAAGCCTTGCCATGGGGGCAGTTCTATCACAAAAGGACCCGGTAACCAATCAGTTGCATCCTGTGGCATTTTGGTCCCGAAAATTCTCGCCTCCTGAAATCAATTACACGATTATTGACAAGGAACTTCTGGCTATCAAGTCTGCCTTTAAGGCTTGGCGGCATTATCTGCTGGGGGCCCGACACACCGTTACTGTGATTACGGATTACCGAAACCTGCAATATTTGAAAACCGCAAAAGCCCAATCCTCTAGACAACTCCGTTGGGCATTATTCTTTGCCGAGTTTGACTTCATAATTACCTATCGACCTGGTACAAAGAACGGTAAAGCTGATGTCCTTTCTCAGATGGAAGTGGAAGAACACTTGATCAACCCTAAACCTGTACCAATCATTCCAGAACAAAGAATTCTGGGTGTAATCGCCACAGAATCCATAGAGGAAGTTAAGGATAAAGCCAGGCAACTTGTAACTCCAGCAGACATACAGAATTGGCATCTGCAGGGAAAGGACTTTGCAGTAAAGGACAACTTATTGTATTTCCAAGAACGATTATACCTACCCAGCACAGATTTACAGAAAAAAGTAATCTCTTGTTATCACGATTCTTTAATGGAAGGACATCCCGGTATGGCCAAGACCTCAGAAAAGATCAAGCGCTACTTCTGGTGGCCGTCTTGGAAAAAAGATATCAGAGACTTTATAATGTCCTGTGGAGTATGCGCCCAAAACAAGAGTCAAAAGGAAAGACCAGCAGGCCTCTTACGCCCTATTGACATCCCACCTCGCCCTTGGCATACGCTTTTTATGGACTTCATCACCGATCTACCTCCATGCTCCGGATACAATACGATTCTAGTAATCGTGGACTTATTCTCCAAGATGGCGCATTTCATTCCGCTCAAAGGCTTGCCAACAGCAGCAACTCTGGCCCGAGAATTTTTCGAAAACATCGTCCGACTGCCTGGTTTTCCTTCGGTTCTAATTTCGGATCGAGGTAGTCAATTTATTTCTCATTTTTGGCGAAGTTGCTGTCGGTCGGCTCAAATTGATGTGAGACTATCGACCAGTCACCACCCTCAGACCGACGGACAAACCGAGAGGACCAATCAAACTCTGGAACAGTATTTACGCTGCATGCTGCAACAAACTGAAAAAAACTTGGAAAGACATCCTTTGGATAGCCGAATATGCCTACAATAACTCTGTCCATTCGGGAACTGGGAAAACCCCGTTTTTTGTTTTGTACGGCAGTCACCCTCGAACCTCGGAGTTGGATCCCCTCCAAGATCTTGAAACACCAGCAGTAGACTACCTGCATTCTAAAATCACCCAAGCCTTTAAGGAAGCTGTTTCTCACTTTCAAAGGGCTAAAGAACAATACAAGAAAGGAGCAGATCAACATCGGAAGGAAGCCCCTCAATATCAAGTAGGGGATCAAGTCTGGTTATCCACCAAATATCTACCACTAAAAGGGCCACGCACATTCAACCCAAGATACCTTGGTCCCTATTCCATCACTACCATAGTAAACCCAGTAGCGGTCAAGTTGGACTTGCCCCCGCACATGAAGATACATCCGGTCTTCCACGTCTCTCTATTAAAACCCGTGCAACCTCAAACCCGACTAACTAAATCTCCAAAACCTATCCTAGTTGATGGAGAACTCGAGTTTGAAGTCAAAAGCATTCTGGACTCCAAGATCTCCAAATCTAAACTATTTTACCTAATTGACTGGAAAGGCTACGGCCCCCAAGAGAGATCCTGGGAACCTGCTGAATATGTCCACGCTCCTCGCCTAATCAAAAGATTTCACCGAACATTTCCTCACAAGCCAAAACCCCCGGAGAAGCCCGGTTTGGGAGGGGCCTTGAGGGGGGGTACTGTCATGATCTCTGCTTCCAAAAGGTCAGGGTTTTCCCAACTCCCTTGGAAGCAGATCCATAACCCAGGTTCCGAGTGCCAACCAGTCCCAATTGGGACCTTTTGGACCCAGTCCTGGCGCCAGTGGCACCAGGCTCATAAATATGCCCAGTCCCAGCGCTGGAAGCGCCGGGCTCATAATGCTTGGGTGGACTTACCTGCAGCAGACCATGCTGCTTACTTGCCTGCCAGTTGAGCCTCTGATCCTCTTCTGTTTGGAACTACTTTTCCTGTTGGGTGGGGCAGGAGCCACTCCCTAGATTCAGAACACTGGAACTCTTCTGGAAAGCAGGAACTCTTTTCTTACCTAGGCGTGGCTGTGGAAGGAGACACCTAAGCAAAACAGGAGACTATTTAAACCCCACCCGATGGATGAATCTTGCTTTGCGTTATTCTGCATCCTCTGCAGCAGAACGCTCATCGTGTCTTCTGCATCTGATCCTGGGCCTAAGGAAAAAGGCTTACCATCCTGAATCCAGTCTTCAGCAACACCTATAAAGACAAGAAAGAACAGGTTAGCATTATGGGCTTCAGTGACAGCTCTTCACTTACCTGGTCCATCGGCTGTCACCAACGCCTCGCGCTGCATTCCGGCATCTGAAAGACAAAGGCTTACCTACTCTTCGTGCGCTCCGGAGGTCTTCACACTGCATTCCGGCATCTGAAAGACAAAAGCTTACCAACTCTTCGCACGCTCCGGAGGCCTTCGGCGCTGCATCCCGCATCTGAAAGACAAAACAAGGTGCGTTTAAAGACATTGGGGAACTTTAATACTCACATGCCATTACTCCTTTCCACATCTAACCCAGTGGGTATTCCGGCACCCTGCAGCCGCTCCGAACTTGTACCTGCAAAATAAAAAGACAGTTAGAGCGCATCGTGAAGCAGGCAACAAGCGCTTACTTACGTGCTTCCAGGTGCTTCTATTCATCACACGGGCTCCATCTTCAACTCACTTCAACCCGTCATCCGCCATCGCCGGAACCCTGCAAAACAAGAAACATCATTACTAAAGACTTTAAAGACATTAGAATTACTCGAAACTTACCGTTCGTGCAGTAAACGACGGACAGCAGTCCTCTGAAGTCAAGAGGCCTGCTCCCCTTATCCAGTGAAGAAACTGGTTACGGCACCCTGCCCCGAGGCAGATGGAGAGCGCAGCGTTCACTTACCTAAGGTGAGAGCGTTAACCTTTGGGGTTTTACAGGAGAAGAGAAAGGGAAGAAGAGAGAGACATTCAATAACTCAGTTGCTTAATCCCATATTTTCTATCTGCAGACATCTTACCCTTCAAGTCAGACATACAGTGCACAGAGGTCCAGCCCAAAGAGCCAGCCGTGTGTTACACATCACCTTTGAAGATACGGTATATGCCCAGTCAAGACCGGCGCCTCTACGGGAATCAGGTGAGCGTTACACACATAGTAAATACGTAATACTAATGCTTCTACGTTACAATGCAGATGGTACCAAAAAGAACTGCAAGCTGACTGGATTCACACATAGTCAAATATCACTTGGTAAGAAAACCTTCACAACAATAGGTATAATCTACCACGCAGGAGCCACAACCAATTCAGGGCACTACACGGCATATATAAAAAAGAAATGTGTATGGTTTGAATGTAATGATAATACCATTACTCTAAAGCACAGATTACCAGCAAATCTTACAAATGCTTATTTGATGTTCTTAAAACCAAAATTTGATAAATAAACTGTATTTAAACCTTTAAGTAAATTTGTGTTAAAAAAATATAAACTGTTAGAATACTCCAAAAGCTATCTAACTGCTCAAAGATTCTACAACAACTAATCAGATAAATGAATACCACTAAATTAGGCCAAATAATACACAGTTAGAATACGCCAATTGGTATCTAACTGTCCCAAAATTATAAATATGTGTTAAAATAATATAAACTGTTAGAATACTCCAAAAGCTATCTAACAGCTCAAAGATTCTACAACAACTAATCAGATAAATGAATACCACTAAATTAGGCCAAAAAATACACAGTTAGAATACGCCAATTGGTATCTAACTGTCCCAAAATTTAACAATATCCAAATAGATAAATCAAAACCACTAAAATATATTAAAAAAATAGACAGTTAGAATACGCCAATTGGTATCTAACTGCTCCAAAATTTTAGAATATCAAAACAAATGTAGAATCTGTTACTGCTCCAAAAAAAATACAACAAAGCAAAGTATAAAGCATTAGCCAGAAACAACAAGTGAACACTGAAAACAAACAAACAAATAAACTGTAGCATAACAGAAAAATGTTTTTTTTTTTAATCCAACATGGATTTCTTTTTCTCCCACAGACCCAATGATTTTAGCAACAAATACAGAAACTGAGCAAATTGCACAGTACTCTGATTTGTATTCTACTAAATATGAGGGTCGAAAAAAAATAAAAGTATATTGCTTATACAATGTAATAAGTCATTACAAAATACTAATACTAACATGCTATTTTCTTTTATCACAGAAATGAAGAAGAAAAACATGGACTCCCATTACTAGACCAAACAGTAAGTATACAATAATAAGGACAACCATAGCAGCATATCACATCCATAGTATCTAATACCTTTGTTCCTTATACATTTGTTTTTCACCCAAAGTTATAAGCAAATATGAATGTGATATGCTGCGGTGGTTGTTGCCAGGGCACAGAGTCTTGGGTGCATGGCCAAATGGCCATGCACCCAAGACTCTGTGCCCTGGCAACAACCACCGCAGCATATCACATCCATAGAGTCAAACATTTCAACTATGAGCTATGGTAAACTTTAAATGTCCGCGAACCATGTGAGTGTTCTTAGAACACTTTGAACTTGCCAGCGAACAATACGGACACCGTTTTCAGGACACCCCCTACGAACATTTCAGAACAACGCAATAGTTCTTAGAACACTTTCAACTTAACAATGAACAATACGGACAGCGTCCTAAGGACACCCCCTACGAACATTCCAGGACACCGGGAGTGTTCTCAAAAACGTCTTCAGAACACCCCCATTTTGTTTATTTGCGAACATTTCAGGACACCGCGGGTGTTCTTAGAACACATTCAACTTGACAGAGAACAATACGGACAGCGTCCTCAGGACACCCCCTACGAACACTCCCCGGACACCGCGAGTGTTTTTAGAAGCGTCTTCAGAACACCACCATCTTGTTTATTTGCGAACATTTCAGGACACCGCGAGTGTTCTTAGGACACATTCAACTTGACAGAGAACAATACGGACAGTGTCCTCAGGACACCCCCTACGAACATTCCATGACACCGGGAGTGTTCTTAGAAGCTTCTTCAGAACACCACCAGCTTGTTTATTTGCGAACATTTCAGGACACCGCAAGTGTTCTTAGGACACATTCAACTTGACAGAGAACAATATGGACAGCGTCCTCAGGACACCCCCTACGAACACTACCCGGACACCGCGAGTGTTCTTAGAAGCGTCTTCAGAACACCCCCATTTTGTTTATTTGCGAACATTTCAGGACACCGCGAGTGTTCTTAGGACACATTCAACTTGACAGAGAACAATACGGACAGCGTCCTCAGGACACCCCCTATGAACACTCCCCGGACACCGCAAGTGTTCTTAGAAGCGTCTTCAGAACACCCCCATTTTGTTTATTTGCGAACATTTCAGGACACCGCGGGTGTTCTTAGAACACATTCAACTTGACAGAGAACAATACGGACAGTGTCCTCAGGACACACCCTACGAACATTCCCGGACACCGGGAGTCTTCTCAAAAACATCTTCAGAACACCCCCATTTTGTTTATTTGCGAACATTTCAGGACACCACAGGTCTTCTTAGAACACATTCAACTTGACAGAGAACAATACGGACAGCGTCCTCAGGACACCCCCTACGAACACTCCCAGGACACCACGAGTGTTCTTAGAACAGTTTCACTTTGCTTGCGAACAATACGGACACATGTTGAGTCCTTAGAACACCCCAGTCAGTTTATTTAGAACATTTCAGAACACCCGTGATGTCCACAAACAAATCGAACACAAAAAGAACGTCTAACACATAAAAAACACAACTTTCATCCTATCTCATACACTCTCACCCTCCCCAAACACTCCTACACACCAACACACTCTACAAAATACACATTTTGAACAAAGTTTCACCGCGCTGTCTGCGGACGTCCGCAAATCCAAGATGGCGCTGCCGAAAAATCTGACGCGCTTCACGCTCCACGCCGTCCAATCAGCGAACACGTTGCATGTCCGCGAACATCACGCAAGACGATTGGCCAATCAGGACACTATCCGTGGAGCGAACATGGAAGTGTGTCCACGAACCGAACACAGATATCACTAATTTTGTTTTACCTACTTTTCGGTCATTTTAAAAAAAACTACTGGACGGATTTTCACCAAATCTGTAAAAGCACACTTTCGGGACCAAGCCGCTGCTCCTGGTCCAAATTTGGTGGAAATCCGTCCAGCGGTTTGGGCTGTAGGTGCGAGCAAATTTTTTTCCCATTCAGTCTATGAGAAAAAGAAATGTTTTGGGACCCCCCTATAACTTTGCCCCCCCTGGATGAATCCTCACCAAACTTTGCAAATAAATTCAGAGTGACCCAAATACTTTTTTTGCAAAGTTTGGTGAGGATCCGTCCAGGGAGAGCAAAGTTATAAGCCGCCCAAAAAGTGCTCTTCCTATGGAAACACCAACTTAACCATAACTACATGGCCACTACCGTGGCCATGTTATATATATAAATCCTCACCAAACTTTGCAAAAAAAAGTATATGGCCCACTCTGAATTTATTTGCAAAGTTTGGTGAGGCTTCATCCAGGGGGGGGAAAGTTATAGGGGTACCCAAAACACACCTACAGCCCAAACCGCTGGACGGATTTACGCCAAATTTGCGGCAGGAGTGGACATCTGACGTGCTCTCTCATTGGATGAGGTGAAAGCGTGCAGTGTGTCTGGCTTCAGAGACGCTCGCCATCTTTGTTCCTCGCATGAGAGGCTTTGTCAGCATGACCGGTATCTGCCGCCTGCACAGTAAGTCCGCCCGTGTCTGTCTCCTGTTCCTCCCACCCCCGCTCATGCCTCGTGTGTCCTTCTTGCCCCCCCCACCCCCACTCATGCTCCGTGTCTCTCCTGTTCCTCCAGCCCCCCGCTCACGCCATCGGCACATGGTGGCCAGCGGAGGGCGAGGAGCGGGATCTGCCACCTGCACACGAATGCCGTGTGTCTCTCTCCCTCCCCCCACCTCCCGCTCATGCCCCGTGTGTCTCTCTCCCTCCCTCTCACCCCTGCTCATGCCCCGTGTGTCTCTCCCCCTCCCGCCCACCCCCCGCTCATGCCCCATGTGTCTCTCCCCCTCCTGCCCACCACCCGCTCATGCCCCGTATGTCTCTCTCCCTCCCCCCATCCTCGCTCATGCCCCGGGTGTCTCTCCCCCTCCCGCCCACCCCCGCTCATGCCCCGTGTGTCTCTCCCACTCCCGCCCACCCCCCGCTCATGCCCCGTGTGTCTCTCCCCCTCTTGCCCACCCCCCGCTCATGCCCTGTGTGTCTCTCCCCCTCCTGCCCACCCCCTGCTCATGCCCCGTGTGTCTCTCCCCCTCCCCCACCCCCTCTCATGCCCCGTGTGTCTACCCCCTCCCACCCACCCCCTGCTCATGCCCCGTGTGTCTCTCTCCCTCCCGCTCATGCCCCGTGTCTCTATCCCTCCTGCCGCCCACCCCCCTGCTCATGCCCCGTGTGTCTGTCCCTCCCGCCGTCCACCCCCTGCTCATGCCCCGTGTGTCTGTCCCTCCCGCCGCCCACCCCCCGCTCATGCCCCGTGTCTCTATCCCTCCCCCGCTCATGCCGCGTGTCTCTATCCCTCCCGCCGCCCACCCCCGCTCATGCCCCCTGTCTCTATCCCTCCCGCCGCCCACCCCCGCTCATGCCCCATGTGTCTCTCCCCCTCACCCCACCCCCGCTCATGCCCTGTGTGTCTACCCCCCTCCCATCCATCCCCTGCTCATGCCCGTGTGTCTCTCCCCCTCCCGCTCATGCCCCGTGTCTCTATCCCTCCCGCTGCCCACCCCCCCCGCTCATGCTCTGTGTCTCTATCCCTCCCCCCGCTCATGCCGCATGTCTCTATCCCTCCCGCCGCCCACCCCCGCTCATGCCCCGTGTCTCTATCCCTCCCCCCGCTCATGCCGCATGTCTCTATCCCTCCCGCCGCCCACCCCCGCTCATGCCCCGTGTCTCTATCCCTCCCGCCGCCCACCCCCCGCTCATGCCCCGTGTCTATATCCCTCCTGCCACCCACCCCCCGCTCATGCCCCGTGTCTCTATCCCTCCCCCCGCTCATGCCGCGTGTCTCTATCCCTCCCGCCGGCCACCCCCGCTCATGCCCCGTGTCTCTATCCCTCCCGCCGCCCACCCCCCGCTCATGCCCGTGTGTCTATCCCTCCAGCCGCCCACCCCACTCATGCCCCGTGTGTCAATCCCTCCCGCCGCCCACCCCCCGCTCATGTCCCATGTGTCTATCCCTCCTGCCGCTCAAGCCCAGTGTTCCTATCCCTCCCGCCGCCTACCCCCCGCTCATGCCTCGTGTCTCTATCCCTCCCGCTGCCCACCCCCCGCTCATGCCACGTGTGTCTGTGTCTCTACCCTCACCCTCCCTCACGCTCATGCCCCTGTGTCTCTCCCCTCCCCCCACCCCCGCTCATGCCCCGTGTGTCTCTCACCTCCCCCCCACCCCCGCTCATGCCCCGTGTGTCTCTCCCCTCTCCCCCACCCCCGCTCATGCCCCTTGTGTCTCTCCCCTCCCCAAAACCCCCACTCATGCCCCGTGTGTCTCTCCCCTAAATATCACCCCCCAACCCCCCGCTCATGCCCCATGTGTCTATCCATCATGCCGCCCACCCCTCGCTCATGCCCCGTGTGTCTATCCCTTCCGCCGCCCACCCCTCGCTCATGCCCCGTGTGTCTATCCCTCCCGCTGCCCACACCCCGCTCATGCCCCGTGTGTCTATCCCTCCCGCCGCCCCCCTGCTCATGCCCCGTGTGTCTATCTCTCCCGCCGCCCACCCCCGCTCATGCCCCGTGTCTCTATCCCTCCCCCTGCTCATGCCCCGTGTCTCTATCCCTCCCCCTGCTCATGCCCCGTGTCTCTATCCCTCCCGCCGCCCACGCCCCATGTCTCTATCCCTACCGCCGCCCACCCCCCGATCATGCCCCGTGTCACTATCCCTCCCGCCGCCCACCCCCCGCTCATGCCCCGTGTGTCTATCCCTCCCGCCACCCATCCCCCACTCATGCCCCGTGTGTCTATCTCTCCCGCCGCCCATCCCCCGGTCATGCGCCGTGTCTCTATCCCTCCCCCCGCTCATGCCCCGTGTCTCTATCCCTCCCGCCGCCCACGCCCCATGTCTCTATCCCTCCCGCCACCCACCTCCCCGCTCATGTCCCGTGTCTCTATCCCTCCCGCCACCCACCCCCCGCTCATGCGCCGTGTGTCTCTCCCCTCCCCCCACCCCTGCTCATGCCATCGGCACATGGCGGCCAGCGGAGGGCGAGGAGCGGGATCTGCCACCTGCACACGAATGCCGTGTGTCTCTCTCCCTCCCCCCACCTCCCGCTCATGCCCCGTGTGTCTCTCTCCCTCCCTCTCACCCCTGCTCATGCCCCGTGTGTCTCTCCCCCTCCCGCCCACCCCCCGCTCATGCCCCATGTGTCTCTCCCCCTCCTGCCCACCATCCGCTCATGCCCCGTATGTCTCTCTCCCTCCCCCCCATCCTCGCTCATGCCCCGGGTGTCTCTCCATCTCCCGCCCACCCCCGCTCATGCCCCGTGTGTCTCTCCCACTCCCGCCCACCCCCCGCTCATGCCCCGTGTGTCTCTCCCCCTCTCGCCCACCCCCCGCTCATGCCCTGTGTGTCTCTCCCCCTCCTGCCCACCCCCTGCTCATGCCCCGTGTGTCTCTCCCCCTCCCCCACCCCCTCTCATGCCCCGTGTGTCTACCCCCTCCCACCCACCCCCTGCTCATGCCCCGTGTGTCTCTCTCCCTCCCGCTCATGCCCCGTGTCTCTATCCCTCCTGCCGCCCACCCCCCCTGCTCATGCCCCGTGTGTCTGTCCCTCCCGCCGTCCACCCCCTGCTCATGCCCCGTGTGTCTGTCCCTCCCGCCGCCCACCCCCCGCTCATGCCCCGTGTCTCTATCCCTCCCCCCGCTCATGCCGCGTGTCTCTAACCCTCCCGCCGCCCACCCCCGCTCATGCCCCGTGTCTCTATCCCTCCCGCCGCCCACCCCCGCTCATGCCCCGTGTGGCTCTCCCCCTCACCCCACCCCCGCTCATGCCCTGTGTGTCTACCCCCCTCCCATCCATCCCCTGCTCATGCCCCGTGTGTCTCTCCCCCTCCCGCTCATGCCCCGTGTCTCTATCCCTCCCGCTGCCCACCCCCCCGCTCATGCTCTGTGTCTCTATCCCTCCCCCCGCTCATGCCGCATGTCTCTATCCCTCCCGCCGCCCACCCCCGCTCATGCCCCGTGTCTCTATCCCTCCCCCCGCTCATGCCGCATGTCTCTATCCCTCCCGCCGCCCACCCCCGCTCATGCCCCGTGTCTCTATCCCGACCGCCGCCCACCCCCCGCTCATACCCCGTGTCTATATCCCTCCTGCCACCCACCCCCCGCTCATGCCCCGTGTCTCTATCCCTCCCCCCGCTCATGCCGCGTGTCTCTATCCCTCCCGCCGGCCACCCCCGCTCATGCCCCGTGTCTCTATCCCTCCCGCCGCCCACCCCCCGCTCATGCCCGTGTGTCTATCCCTCCAGCCGCCCACCCCACTCATGCCCCGTGTGTCAATCCCTCCCGCCGCCCACCCCCGCTCATGTCCCATGTGTCTATCCCTCCTGCCGCTCAAGCCCAGTGTTCCTATCCCTCCCGCCGCCTACCCCCCGCTCATGCCTCGTGTCTCTATCCCTCCCGCTGCCCACCCCCCGCTCATGCCACGTGTGTCTATCCCTCCCACCGCCCACCCCCCGCTCATGCCCCGTGTGTCTCTCCCCCTCCTGCCCACCCCCGCTCATGCCCCCTGTGTCTCTACCCTCACCCTCCCTCACGCTCATGCCCCTGTGTCTCTCCCCTCCCCCCACCCCCGCTCATGCCCCGTGTGTCTCTCACCTCCCCCCACCCCCGCTCATGCCCCATGTGTCTCTCCCCTCTCCCCCACCCCCGCTCATGCCCCATGTGTCTCTCCCCTCCCCAAAACCCCCACTCATGCCCCGTGTGTCTCTCCCCTAAATATCACCCCCCAACCCCCACTCATGCCCCATGTGTCTATCCATCATGCCGCCCACCCCTCGCTCATGCCCCGTGTGTCTATCCCTTCCGCCGCCCACCCCTCGCTCATGCCCCGTGTGTCTATCCCTCCCGCTGCCCACACCCCGCTCATGCCCCGTGTGTCTATCCCTCCCGCCGCCCCCCTGCTCATGCCCCGTGTGTCTATCTCTCCCGCCGCCCACCCCCGCTCATGCCCCGTGTCTCTATCCCTCCCCCTGCTCATGCCCCGTGTCTCTATCCCTCCCGCCGCCCACGCCCCATGTCTCTATCCCTACCGCCGCCCACCCCCCGATCATGCCCCGTGTCTCTATCCCTCCCGCCGCCCACCCCCCGCTCATGCCCCGTGTGTCTATCCCTCCCGCCACCCATCCCCCACTCATGCCCCGTGTGTCTATCTCTCCCGTCGCCCATCCCCCGGTCATGCGCCGTGTCTCTATCCCTCCCCCCGCTCATGCCCCGTGTCTCTATCCCTCCCGCCGCCCACGCCCCATGTCTCTATCCCTCCCGCCACCCACCCCCCCGCTCATGTCCCGTGTCTCTATCCCTCCCGCCACCCACCCCCCGCTCATGCGCCGTGTGTCTCTCCCCTCCCCCCACCCCTGCTCATGCCCCATGTGTCTGTCCACTCCCCCCCACCCCCAACCCTCCGCTCATGCCCCGTGTGGTATCCCTCCCGCCGCCCACCCCAGCTCATGCCCGTGTGTCTGTAGCTCCCGCCCATCCCCCACTCATGCCCCGAGTGTCTATCCCTCCCGCCCACCCCCCACTCATGCCCCATGTGTCTAAAACCCCCTCATGCCCCGTGTGTCTCTCCCCCTCCTGCCCACCCCCCGCTCATGCCCCGTGTGTCTCTCCGCCTCCCCCCACCCCTGCTCATGCCCCGTGTGTCTACCCCCCTCCCACCCAACCCCTGCCCCTGCTCATGCCCCGTGTGTCTCTCTCCCTCCGCTCATGCCCCGTGTCTCTATCCCTCCCGCCGCCCACCCCCCTGCTCATGTCCCGTGTGTCTGTCCCTCCCGCCGTCCACCCCCCCGCTCATGCCCCTTGTGTATATCCCTCCCACCGCCCACCCCCCGCTCATGCCCTGTGTCTCTATCCCTCCCCCCGCTCATGCCGCGTGTTTCTATCCCTCCCGCTGCCCACCCCCGCTCATGCCCCGTGTCTCTATCCCTCACGCCGCCCACCCCCCGCTCATGCCCTGTGTCTCTATCCCTCCTGCCGCCCACCCCCCACTCATGCCCCGTGTGTCTATTCCTCCCGCCGCCCACCCCCTGCGTCTCTATCCCTCCCGCCGCCCACCCCACTCATGCCCCGTGTGTCTATCCCTCCCGCCACCCACCCCCCGCTCATGTCCCATGTGTCTATCCCTCCCGCCGCTCATGCCCAGTGTGTCTATCCCTCCCGCCGCCTACCCCCCGCTCATGCGCCGTGTCTCTATCCCTCCCGCCGCCCACCCCCGCTCATGCCACGTGTGTCTATCCCTCCCGCCGCCCACCCCCCTGCTCATGCCCCGTGTGTCTCTCCCCCTGCTCATGCCCCGTGTGTCTCTCCCCTCCTCCTCACCCCCGCTCATGCCCCTGTGTCTCTCCCCTCTCCCCCACCCCCGCTCATGCCCCGTGTGTCTCTCACCTCCCCCCCACCCCCGCTCATGCCCCGTGTGTCTCTCCCCTCTCCCCCACCCCCGCTCATGCCCCATGTGTCTCTCCCCTCCCCAAAACCCCTGCTCATGCCCCGTGTGTCTCTCCCCTAAATCCCACCCCCTGATCCCCTGCTCATGCCCCGTGTGTCTATCCATCATGGCGCCCACCCCCCGGTCATGCCCCGTGTGTCTATCCCTCCAGCCGCCCACCCCCCGCTCATGCCCCGTGTGTCTATCCCTCCCGCTGCCCACACCCCGCTCATGCCCCGTGTCTCTATCCCTCCCCCCGCTCATGCCCCGTGTCTCTATCCCTCCCGCCGCCCACGCCCCATGTCTCTATCCCTCCCGCCGCCCACCCCCCGCTCATGCCCCTTGTCTCTATCCCTCCCGCCACCCACCCCCCGCTCATGCCCCGTGTGTCTATCCCTCCCGCCACCCATCCCCCGCTCATGCCCCGTGTGTCTATCTCCCGCCGCCCACCCCCCGCTCATGCCCCGTGTCTCTATCCCTCCCCCCGCTCATGCCCCGTTCATGCCCCGTGTGTCTCTCCCCTCCCCCCACTCCCACTCATGCCCCATGTGTCTCTCCCCTCCCCCCACCCCCAACCCCCCGCTCATGCCCCGTGTGTCTATCCCTCCCACCGCCCACCCCCCACTCATGCCCTGTGTGTCTATCCCTCCTGCCCACACCCCACTCATGCCCCCTGTGTCTATCCCTCCAGCCGCCCACCCCCCGCTCATGCCCCTGGTCTCTATCCCTCCGCCGCCCACCCCCCGCTCATGCCCCGTGTGTCTATCCCTCCCGCCGCCCACCCCCCACTCATGCCCCGTGTGTCTATCCCTCCCGCCACCGACCCCCTGCTCATGCCCTGTGTGTCTATCCCTCCCGCCGCCCACCCCCCGCTCATGCCCCGTTTGTCTATCCCTCCCGCCGCCCACCCCCCGCTCATGCCCCGTGTGTTTATCCCTCCCACTGCCCACCCCCCGGCTCATGCCCCGTGTGTCTATCCCTCTCACCGCCCACCCCCCAGCTCATGCCCCGTGTGTCTATCCCTCCCGCCGCCCACCCCCCTGCTCATGCCCCTTGTGTCTATCCCTCCCACCACCCACCCCCCGCTCATGCCCGTGTCTCTATCCCTCCCCCCGCTCATGCCACAAGTCTCTATCCCTCCCACCGCCCACGCCCTGTGTCTCTATTCCTCCCGCCGCCCACCCCCCGCTCATGCCCCGTGTCTCTATCCCTCCCGCCGCCCAAAACCCCGCTCATGCCCTGTGTCTCTATCCCTCCCGCCGCCCACCCCCGGTCATGCCCGTGTCTCTATCCCCCTCCTGCCGCCCCCCCGCTCATGCCCTGTGTCTCTATCCCTCCCACTGCCCACCCCCGCTCATGCCCCGTGTCTCTATCCCTCCCGCCGCCCATGCGCGCTCATGCCCCGTGTCTCTATCCCTCCCGCCACCCACCCCCGCTCATGCCCCGTGTCTCTATCCCTCCCGCTCCCACCCCCGCTCATGCCCCGTGTCTCTATCCCTCCTGCCGCCCACCCCCGCTCATGCCCCGTGTCTCTATCCCTCCCGCCGCCCACCCCCCGCTCATGCCCCGTGTCTCTATCCCTCCCTCCCGCCCACCCCCTGCTCATGCCCCGTGTCTGTCTCCTGTTTCCCCCACCCGCTCATGACCCGTGTCTGTCTCCTGTTTCCCCCCACCCGCTCATGCCCCGTGTCTGTCTCCTGTTCCCCCCACCCGCTCATGCCCCGTTGGTACTCCCCGTTTCGGCGTCGCCGGTTCAGCGACGGGATGTTTTGGCGCGCTGCACACCAGTGCACATCGCCTGCTGTTTAGGGAAATGTTGTGCCGTGCACTGAAAATGCAAGTTTCAACTTCACCCCACACTATTTTAAAATTAAACTGTTCTAGAGCGGTTTCATTTTAAAATAGTGTGGGATGAAGTTGAAACTCGCACTTTCAGTGCACTGCACTGAACATTTCCCTAAACAGCAGTCGATGTGCACTGGGGTGCGGCGCACAGAGCAGAATTGATCTGCTGGGCTCACGAGGGTGGGGGCTGTGCTGCTCGGAGCAGACTGCTCCAAGCAGCCCAGCCCCCACCTTCGCGGGCCCGGCTGTGTACTCTGCGTGGCGCCTGCATGAAGAACTCGCAGGACATTTATGTGCGGCCAGTTCGGCGTGGGCTGCCGCGCTGTGCCGAACCGGCTCCTGCGCCGAACCGGCCGTGCCAAATCGTCCCGCGCCAAACCGGCCGCCCCAAAATGTCCTGTTCCGTGCCCCGTGTCTCTCTCCTGTTGCCCCCCCCCTGCTCATGCCCCATGTCTGCCTCTTGTACCCCCCCACCCCTGCTCATGCCCCATGTCTGTCTCCTGTTCCTCCCGACCCCCCGCTCATGCCCCGTGTCTGTCTCCTGTACCCCACCCACCACCTGCTCATGCTCCGTGTCTCTCTCCTGTTGCCCCCACCCCTCGCTCATGCCCGGTGTCTGTCTCCTGTTCCCCCCACCCTCCGCTCATGCCCCGGGTCTGTCTCCTGTTCGCCCCCCCGCTCATGCCCCGTGTCTGTCTCCTGTTCTCCCCATCCCCCGCTCATGCCCTCCACCCCCTGGGCATGCCCTGTGTCTGTCTCCTGTACCCCCACCCCCCGCTCATGACCTGTGTCTTCGTCCTGTTCCCTCCCGCCCCCTGCTCATGCCCCATGTCTTCCTCTTGTCACCCCCTCCTATGATGCCCCTTGTTGACCTCTTGTTCCCCCCACCCCCGCTCATGCCCTGTGTCTCCCTTCTTCCCCCCTCCCCCCGCTCATGCCCTGTCTTCCTCCCCCCCACTCCCCGCTCATGCCCTGTGTCTCCCTTCTTATCTCCCCCCACCCCCTGCTCATGCCCCGTGTCTGCACTGTTGGAACAGGGCAGACACGGGGCATGAGCGGGGGTGGGGGCCCCACCTTGCCCTACCCCCGCTCATGCCCCGTGTCTCTCCTGTTCACCCCCGCTCATGCTCCGTGTCTGTCTCCCTCCTTTTCCTCCCGCTCATGGCCCATGTCTCCCCTGTTCACCCCCACCCCCCGCTCATGCCCCGTGTCTCCCTTCTTTCCTGCTCATGCCCCATGTCTCCCTTCTTTCCACCCCATGCTCATGCCCCGTGTCTCCCTTGTGTTACCCCCCACTCATGCCCCGTGTCTCTCTCCTGGTCTTCCCGACCCCCTGCAGATGCCCTGTTGTGTTCTCTTTATACACCCTGCCTTCCCTTTCCCTGGTGTCCATCTTGGTAAAAGACTTTCCTTCCTACACCGGGACGCCTGCCTGCAGAGTCCTGGTTTGGGAAGAAAAATCTTTTTTTTACCACCCCGGGTTCCCACTTTGAGAACCTGGGATGCTAGTGGTCTTCCTCCATTGAAAAGGACGTTATGGTTACGTTGCACTAATAAAAAACTATGAAATTCAGTGAAAATAAATGTGTTAAAGTGACTTTATGGTTAAGTTGCACTAATAAAAACCTATGAAATTCAGTAAAAAAACTGTGTTAAAGGGACGTTATGGTTAAGTTGCGCTACTAAAAACCTATGAAATTCAGTAAAAAAACTTTGTTAAAGGGACGTTATGGTTAAATTGCGCTACTAAAAACCTATGAAATTCAGTGAAAAAACTTTGTTAAAGGGACGTTATGGTTCAAAGTAAAACCGAAAAACCCCTGAAATTCGGCAGTTATGGTAAGATAAGCAACCATAACTCATGCCACCGTGCACTGTTAACACTAACATCCAGGACATCAAAGATGACATCACAAATGTCATTGATGACATCACTGATGACATCACATGTGCATTTACCTTTCATGAAAACTCTGTACAAGGAATTCTTATAATACTGACCAAAAACTGTCAAGGATCATTGGGGATAAATATCATGAGCTAATTGGTGCATTAAGCAATGCATTGATATAAATAGCATTCTATTATGAAGTTCTATCCAGTATACTAAGGTACTCATGCAGAAACATAGGCAGTGTGTGCAGAATACATGATGAAGGTGCAATATTCATAATCTTGCCATGTTGAATAGTGAAATAACTGCTTTCTTATAAGAGTTTTGCGTACTGTGAAACATGTAATAAGTAGATAATAAAACCCACTTAATACATAATTATCACAGACAAAACACAAAGAGACAACAACACATACAAATATGAGTATATACAGGGACAGTGAAGTAAACAAAAAATCAGAAGTAGTAGCAGAAAGAGTTCATAACCTAACTGATTGTCTTTATGCAGAGAAATGATTGCTCTGTTTCAAAGCTGCTACTTACCATATGTATGTGTATCACATGATGTGACTGCACCCTAAGGAAAGGAGAGTGAGTACAATGTATACAAATATGAGCATATACAGGGAAGGTAGAGTAATACAAATAAAACTATGAGAAAGTGATGATAACCCTAAAGATTATCTTCATGCACAGAAAGGATTGCTCTCTCTCAAGCCTGTGTCTTCCGCTATGTATATGTTTCATATGATGTGACTTGACCCTAAGTCTACAAATATAGTACCTTTTCAATTTTTACTTCCTGACTGTTACTGAAGAAAACTATGTGGCCTAGATATGTCAGTAAACAGAAAAAAGGGAGAGCCAGACATGTGATGTCATCAGTGATGTCATCAATGACATTTGTGATGTCATCTTTGATGTCCTGGGTGTTAGTGTTAACAGTGCCCGGTGGCGCGAGTTATGGTTGCTTATCTTACCGTAACTGCCGAATTTCAGGGGGTTTTCGGTTTTACTTTGAACCATAACGTCCCTTTAACAAAGTTTTTTCACTGAATTTCATAGGTTTTTAGTAGCGCAACTTAACCATAACGTCCCTTTAACAAAGTGTTTTTACTGAATATATATATATATATATATATATATATATATATATATATATATATATATATTCAGTAGAAAAACTGTGTTTAAGGGACGTTATGGTTAAGTTGCGCTACTAAAAACCTATGAAATTCAGTAAAAAAACTTTGTTAAAGGGACGTTGTGGTTAAGTTGCGCTACTAAAAACCTATGCAATTCAGTGAAAAAACTTTGTTAAAGGGACGTTATGGTTCAAAGTAAAACCAAAAAAACCCTGAAATTCGGCAGTTATGGTAAGATAAGCAACCATAACTCGCGCCACCGTGCACTGTTAACACTAACACCCAGGACATCAAAGATGACATCACAAACGCTCTTTTTCCCCACTTAGCAAGCCCCATCCACCTGGTGCCTTCCTGGTTGCCGCTCTTTTTTTCCCTACTTAAGGAGCCCTCCAACTTCTTTTCCTTGGCAGATGGGGAGCAGGTGCAACTGGATCTTGGTCACCTGGCCTAAGCCTGCCCACCTCGTGCCTTCCTGGTTGCCACTCTTTTTCCCTACTTAAGGAGCCACCCAGCCTCTTTTCCTTGGCAGATGGGGAAAAGGTGCAAGTGGATCTAGGTCACCTGACCTAAGTACCACCCACCTTCTTAGCCCTGCCTCTTCCTTCCTGCTCTTAACTCTTAAATCAAGGGCGTCTCTTGTCCGAAGCGAAGGGCAGACAAATAAAAGGGCAATTGCTGTTTGGACCTGTTCAGACCAGGAGGATCCAGTTCCCGAACCCCTGCTCAGACAGCCGGTAAGCATGCACCAACTTGTGTTTACTCCCTCTGTCCCCACAGGCCATCCCCACCCCTCTCGTCCCCCCTTGTTGTTCACTTGTGCCCACCTTCACACACACACGTGTTGCCTGTTTTGCTTGATTCTTCTACCCTGCTCCCCCTAACTCCCCTCCAGCCTACTTCTGCAGGAGTCTGTCCTGATACATTCTGGTTTCACCATCACCGTCTTGTGGCTAATGCTGGATTTGACTTTTATGGACTTCATTGATTCATGGTGCGTCACCTTTTCTCATGGTGGCCCTGAATCATGCTGTTCCCATCTTCATCTTGTATCCAGGCTTGCAACATTTTGTGTTACTACTGACTTCTGCAATTGTATTTGGTCTCCCCTCTTGCTTCTCCACTCTTTTTGACTGCTTATTCCCTGTTCTCTCCACCTCTCCACCTCTCCCTTTCTCCCTTTTCCTATCTCCTCCCCTCCTCCCCTTACTTTCTTCTATGCACTGACTCTATCAGAATTGTCCCTGGACCTAGTATGATAGCAACCTCGTCTGTCTCCTCACCCCTCCCATTACTTGTGTCTCCCCCACCACCCCTCCAGCACCATCTGAAATGTTGTCAGGCCTTGTACGATAGTCGCTTGTTTTCTTGCTCCCCTCCCTTTCTGCACCCCTCTCCATCACCTTTTGTTTTCTCCGGCTCTACCAGAAATGTCATCAGGCCTAATACGGTAGTTGCCTGTCTGTTTCCATTTCCTTTGCACTCTCCCCCTCCCTTCCTTCTATCTCTTAGCTCTTGCAATATCTGAAATGTTGTCAGGCCGAGTACAATATTTAATTTCACAGCCTTACATTTCATGGCCTGTAAGAATGTCATTGTATTTTCCCTTGTTCCCTCCCTTGCCTTGAAGCGTTTTGAAACACATTGTGTATAGGTGCTATATAAATAAACTATCATATCATATCATATCATATCACATCCTGATGCCACATGTGATGTGAAGTTCCTCGTACGTGAGGTCTTCTCGAGGTGGAGAGTGAGCAAAGTGCTCTGGTCTGACAATGGACCACATTTTCTAAATTAATTTCTGAGCACATCACGCTCCTGTTGGGTATTAAGCACACATTCTCTTCTGCTTACCACCAGCAAGCCATCGGTTTTTGTGAGCACCTCAATGGCCTCCTCAAACAACGCATTATCAAGCTAAAAGTGTCCCTGCAAAAAGGATGGATTCATTGCCTACCCTTAGCCCTATTTGCATTACATAATCAGCCTGGCTCAGACCATCACCTGACCCCTCAAGAGCTGGATGCGTGTACCTCTTGCTCCTCCCACTTGAGCGCAAACTGATGCCCATCATTTTTCAAATGTACTTGGAAATGAAATGCATAATTATTTGGCTGCTATGATGGCGAGTGTTGCTTTTATGTTTCAACTGCTTTGTGCACGGCAGGGGAGGTCAAAGAAGATTGATGAAGACAAAGAACAAATTGATCCTGTAGCAGTTTAAAACCCCCTATTGTTGAATATGTGGGTGCAGAGGAGCAGCTGAATGCCTCTTCAAGAAATCCCACCCCCATTCTTCCTATATACTGGAAGCCAGAAGTCGCGCGATGCAGAACTCCAGTGATCATGCCAATTACATGAAAAGTCTTCGAGAAAAGGTATCCATTGAGAAAACCCTATCTGATGTATCTCGGTAGAGATGACAATTTCTTGGAAGAGATTCCCGAAGGAATAGGAAGATGAGAGAAGGAGAAATTGGTGATGTCACAAGAAGCAAGCGTGATGTACTGAGAAGATTGGCTGAAGAAGAGAATGTATAGACCTTATAGAATCTGATGACAAAGTAAAAGAATCAAATAACTTTCATGTGCGAAGTGAAGATTACACGTGTAAAAAGCACTGCAGAAAATGCAGGCCGTTTTATAAACTGTACAGATGCAGCAACACAAGTAGACTAAGTTATCATAAAGGTTGGCTATATGTAGTGAATAAACTGCAGGCAGTGCCGCCATTATATAGAATCTGGACATTCAATGTCACAATTTTAATAAGCTGAGACCCACAGAGAAAGAAGTATAGAAAGCTGTGTCACCGCAAGAAAGCTTCGAAGATCGAGGAAAGACCGAGAAGGCTGTCAGGCTTGATGCCAAAGGTTGGAGCAGCCAAGAACTGGTGATCTAACCTTGAAGAACAGTGAACATTAGAAGCTGCACCGTCCCTTGTTAAGGTGCGAGCAAGAAACACCATGAGTGCTAACTTTTATTCATTTAATACAATTAAATGCGAGGAAAGTAGCCAAATTGCGGTCTCCTGACACATGGGGTATGGTTGGAAATAGAAACTGGGTATGCAGCGCTAGACTTGAGATACGCGCATGCTCACACTCCCATGTATTCTCAGGAGCAAGGATACTTTGCAAGGCCAAGTTCAAAGACAATCCCCATGTCAGAAGGCATGAGTGATGATGGATGTTGGGCTAAATGGGTGGGGAGACACGGTCAGGTCCACCCACTGGCACCTGGGGGGCTAGCTTATGTGCTGCTAGTGAGTCAAATATTCCAGAAGGGCACCAGCGTGCCAACCAATTATAGAAGGCCATATAACGAACAGCCTTATAATTTGAAGAGCCAATGGTGTACCGTGTATCTAATAACTGCACCCGGGGTGGGCACCAGTTGTCCACCTGACTGTAAAGACCCAATCACAACCCGATCCCTTATAGAAGGTATACTTAGATGTTCCCCTTGATCCTATCACAACCCCTCATAGGTTTTTCTTGTTTGCCATGTAGTATGACATCACGTATGACAAACTTTTAGTATAAAGTCTATGTTTTTTATGAAATACATTGAGTGAACGAGTTGATGAGAGAACTTGAATGAACGTCTATTGATGTCCGTTGTAACTCCCTGTTTTATATAATTGATAATAAAACAAAGAGTTATTCTGCATCCCATCCTGAGCATGACATGTTACTGATTAAGGATTAAGGACCCTTGGGTTCAGGGGATAAAGGCCTTGTTAAAAAATGTTGTGCAGCGCTGGCACACCCTGAGTTTTTAGGGCACGTTTGTCATGCAGGAGGTGTTGCCAGCAGCCCTGAAGCTACAAGGAAGGCATGCCTGGATACATCTCGGTGATGCCAAACTCTACAAAGGAGATACTCCCCTGCTGCAACTTCTTGAAGCCAAAGGTGAAGAAGAGATGACACACATTCAAACGAGGTCCACCACGAGAGCTAAGCAACAGCCAGAAGAATGAGAAAAACAGCATGCGTTTTGTTCATAAACACTAAATAACTTAGTGAAAATGTTTCTAATTATACCTATATAAGGCAAAGAGCACTTTCATGAGATGAACAATATATACACTAAATGTTTCCTCTGCAAATCCTACTGTTCATGATCTCTTCTTATTTAGTGAAAACGTTCCTGCTTTTGGAGTTAGAAATACAAATCTCACTGCTATTCTAGTGAATTTTTCTTGCTGTATTAACACAATTTTTCCTTTAAACACTGATATTTTGAAGAAACTAAAAGAGACTTTCTGAGAAAGGAAAATGGGACTTTTCAATTTAGTTACATACTCTCTTTTATCTTTTAAAAGAAACAATACTCAGATTTTCACAAAGGGTAGCCATGTTGGCTATCATGATTACTTCAATATTTCTTACATTTTGTGGTCTTATTTTGTTATGTTTCTGGTTATGAGAGAAGTGATACAATCTAATGTAACCAAAATAGGATATAAAAATGTGACCATAGTCACAATGGAAGGTGATGCAATGACAGAAAACATTTGTATAATGAATGCTCAGATAAAAAGAGTGAAGTGAAATATATTGGGAGACTCTAGAGATGTGAATAATTATATGCCCTATGCTGATCACATCACTAACAATTTGTGGTACAAACACATGAGCCGAGTAGGGAGAGGAACATCTGACAAAAGCTGTTATGTGTGTTTCCTCATCCCCTACTCCATGAGTGCTTAAAGAACATTTGTTGCCACAGAAATATCTGCATATCACATTACCTGACACATCTTGCAACATGTATGACAAGAGGACAGTGTCAGGGCAAAAGGCCCCTATGCGCTGGGTAACAAAGGAAGATATTCCACAGGTATATAATTTCATAAACGCAATTTGCACAATGAGTGATGTTAACAAAGAATACAAAGTGATACAGTATATATTATCAGGTCCGAAAAAAAGGGGAAATAATAACTGAGGATCACCCATTTTTAAACTTCAATGACAAGCAGGGAAACGATAATTGCCATACAAATAGCTAACTTTCCCAAAATTGATGCACATTTGAGGAAAGGGAGGTCCTCACTCTTACAAGCAATAATAAAGAAAAATATTTCTCAGCAAAGTCAGAACAGGACCTCACGGACATACCAGATGAACATCGATTGTTCAGCAAAAAAACATCGATTCTCTCTGCTATTTTTCTCCCCGTGTTGCAGACTACTACAAATGTGAACTGGCTGCAAATCACAAGATGGAAGTTGTTGCAAATAATCAACAAAACATTGAAGGGCTTTAATGCCATAAAAGAGGAGCTAAGGGCAATAAGACTTCTGACCCTCCAGAATAGTTATGCCCTTTATCTGATAACATCCAGTGAGGGTGACGAGTGTGTGCAAAAATGGCCCTATCTTGCTGTACGTACCTACCTGCCCATGATGAGGAAAATGGGACCCTTACAGAGGCCATAACTCTGTTGACAGATCTGCACACAAAATTAAAGAGAAGGTGGTAGACATTCTAAATGATGACTGAGTTCCTTATCTATTCTCCCGGATCCCCTCCTTGCTGGCTAACACATTCAAAATACCAGTGGCTATACTGGCACTGGTACTATTAGGATTCTGCACCTTGAGAATACCCATTAACCAACAAGAAGACTGACAAATATGCGGTAGGAATGAAAATAGTAATAAATGTGGATGCTCAAGTACAAGTATATTAACAAACCGATAACCTACCTCATATCCGTGCAAGAGAAAGCTCTTTCATCCCCCCAGGTTCAGAATGTTCTTATCCCCAGGACCTTCACAATTATATTGGACAATGGGTATTTTGCCAACCAAATGGGGAGTGCTGCCATATGTTCTGGAGTGTGGACAAGCACTTAAGACGCGCAGGTGACTGAAGGAGGTGACTCAAATATGAATACACAAGATACCCTGTAAGAAGGGAAGCAATAATGAGGGTGTGGTTAAAGATTTGACTAGAGGGGGAATGTCGAGAGACAGATGGATATGTCATTTATGGCAACTGCCCCTCCCCCAGCCCAATATTGTAAAGGTGAGAAAGCTATTCACTGAGACAGCCGTATCACCAATACCCCAAGGATGTGCAGCAACTAACGAAACCAATGTGAGCTAAAGATACAAGAATGACCAGACTTACAATAGAAACATACATGGATCCATTAGCAATGAAAAACATGTGTACAATACACGACAAAAAACGCACTAGGTCAATTATGCATTTATACACAAAGAATATTGCTTGCAACCATGTTGACACGAAAACATAACATAAGCAATGCATACACTGAAATATGACATGAACACAACATAGCTGACTAACATAGAAACACATATTAACAAGGGGGGTCCTGGGAGTCCCTATGCCAGACATTAGTCCTGGTTACGAGAGCCTTACCCAGATTCTTTAGCTCACTATCTTTCACAGAGGAGAAATATCCAAAACATATCAGTTTTTGTCCTGCCCTGGGGCAGTCCAGTATCGAAATGCTAGACAATTCTCCTCTGAACAAGAGTACCAACAGCAACCCCAGTCACGTGTTTCGGGCTCGTTGGACCTCATCAATAGGGTGGAGCTGTGCATCTCTAAGAATAGTGAGCAAGTGATCCGCATCTGGATTCCCCTAGTAACATAGGGTGAGACCCAAGGTCCCAGTGGGTCCATTAGACACAATGGGAAATTTTCAGTGCAATTACTGCACGGTAATACCTCTGGCGGTGATTGCACTAAAATGGGCATTTTCCTGGCGTTTTTACCCCTAGCTCAGAGCTGGGGGTAAACACGCCAGACTCGAGATTGGGTGGATTGGTAAGTGCGGCAGTAACAATGTTACCCCTGCATTTACGGGCTACCGCGCAACTCGTGATGAGGCGCTAAGTGAGCATTGCAATTACAATAAACCCGCCTGATTCCAGACTTTGATGCAGGGTGCGGTGTCTCATTCAGCATGTGGCATGTTGTAAGTCGAGACCTGAGTTGAGGGCAGGTGGGGGAGTGAATTAGATAAGGAAGTGCTGGCAAAGGCAGGAGTTTTGTGGGAGTGGTCAGGGAAGTTATGTCAGAGGCAGGAGTTATATGGAGGCAGAATGTGCCATTCTCTCTCAAGCTAAGGACAGCAGCCTCATTAATTTCACTGGAGTACTCCATCAAGTCTCTACCCTCCTACTCCCTCTAAACATTTACTTCTGTGGGGACCCTGGGTCAACCATCAGCCATTTAGTTGCACCCACATTGGTGCTCAATCGACAGACCATGTTGGACTTCTGACTCTTTTCCTAACCTTGGTTCTTTACGCATTATCATCCTGTCCTGTATCTTTGTTTCTCTTTGACTATATGTTCATTCCCTACATCTTCCTTCTGGTGGCAAGATATGTCTTATGATTTAAACCGGTGGACTTTAAAACAAAAAGTCAATCAATATGTGAACTGTACGTTCCTAGCCATGCAATTAGCCTTCCGCCTGAAGTCACTGGCAGAGTTAAGCTCAGCTAAGCTACCAAGCATCAGAAGTGTTTTTAGAAAGCTGTTAGCTCACCACTGTTTGTGAAAACCGGAGCTACACGGCACGGGACTGGATTGCGCCTCTTTTTTCATTTTAACCCATGCTGAGACACTGACTTCTTCCCACTAGCATAATAAGGGTCTGCAAACTGTGGCTCTCCAGATTTGTTGAACTACCATTCAAGACCCCGACCCCATTGGCTATGCTCGCTAGGGCGAATTGTAATCAAAGACATTTTGAGAGTCAAAGGGTGCAGACGCATGGACACATTTACCCAGATCACCACTAGATCACCACTGAATTCTCAAAAGGCCTACATTCATCACACAGCCTGCCTGGGCATGTGCCAGACCTGTGCAAATTCGTTAAATGCCTATATCCTCACGAGCAGGTGGATCTGCAAGGATGCTAAAGCTGTACGTTTTTTATGCAGAGTTCGCACGTTTGTGGAATTGCAGTTAACAGGCTCTGTTGCAACACTCCTCATGCCTTATCTACGCGAGACTTTATGTTCTATTTGTTTAGTGATTGCTCTGTCTAGATGTAATCAGTGTTGTATTCGTTAATCAATCTACTTTACCTTGAAAACTAAACTGCCAATGTTATATGTAAATACTGAGTGGGGACGTGTACACAGCTGCATGTCAATGTTGCAAAAATTGGTTCTTGCAACTGGGACCTCATCAAGTTGAAACAATTTCTTTATTTTTGTAGGGTTATTAATATTGAAATCACTTCCCTTTTAGGAGAATGCATCTTTTTTTCCTTACCATATGTTGATGCCATAAAAGATGGAGAGATACCACGGCAACATTTTACTTAGCTCTTTTGCTGTTATATTGGATCTAAAACCTGTACTTCCTTTCCCACCTCTGAAGTCACTTCCTCTTAAAAGGCGTGCAAGTAGCTCACGCAATGGACGACAACTGTCGCAAGACAAATGCATACATTAATGTTGAAAATAATATAGTTGAGAAGGTTTTTTTTGCTAGAAACTAAACAGAAGATAATACATTGAAAGAAAGGAATACCATATTTCATTTTGTAAACACTTATGTCCACTGTGCACTTCCCCCATGACTTATAAAGTGCTTTGTTGCTTTGCAAACCTATGTCTGCGCTAAATAAATACCCTAATTTTAATAATAATAATAATATTAATAATAATAATACATAGACAAGGTGTGTCAACTGGTCTGGAAATCTATTTTTGTCTTTCTGTTACCACAATGGTTCTCAATCTAAGTGTATCTAGAAACTTGACCTCCAGGCTCCAGAATGCAGTGGTTTTATGTCCAATCACTTTATCAATGGCTTTTGGGGACCACCAGCTCCACCGAAGTAGAGGTGACCAAAAATGGGTAGAAATTCTACTCGTTCTAATTCCGTTCTAAATCCGCTGGAGGAATTAGCTCTGGAACAATTACCAACAATAACCCATGGTAATTCCTCCCAGGGGCTGAATCCACTGGTGGAATCAACACTGGCAAATCAAATGATAATTCCACCACATTACGAGGTGTCATACCAGAGAAATACCACAAAACCAGGCAGTAAATCTGCCAAAAACACAGCATAGTTTAATCTCCACTGAGAAGGTGTAGGTAAATGTATCCGAGGGATGGAAACGTACTCACAGGTACACCCAACAGGTCATACAAGGGTATGAAAGGGCACGACCTCCCACAAACACACGTCCAAACACCATGCAGCCACTATAAGTAGCAGACTCTGAGCTCCAGAACCTCCTGCTGTTCTTCTTCTTCTTCTTCTTCTTAATTATCGGAGGCGTGGGCGGACCCACGCAGGCGCTTCCCCATCCTATAGGATGATGTGCACCGTCCTGCTGTTCACTGAGTAAAAGAGGTGTCCATAGCAGCAGAGCCTCACTATAGAACCTGCACAAATGCTGAGGCAAGGTGTTGTAAGACGAGTGACCCATTACCCATGTCAGGTCATCACCATTGACACACACTGATGGGCAGCTCACCACACTCTACCGCCTGAACAGGGGGGCCATAGCTTAGCTACTCACCCGGATACAGAGAGCAGGATCAACATAAGAAAAGTCACTACACTTCTGTAGAAACGTGTGTCAGTGTTGCACTTTTTGCCACAGGCACCTTCCAGCACACTGTGGGCATGCTGCCCGGCATGTCACAGCCCACGTTTTCCATAGTGCTTGATCAGGTGCTAATTGCACTTATACAGCATTCATCACAGCACACCTCCCTGTCCACCACTCCTGTAGAGGTAAATGTGAAAAAGGCAAGACTCTATGCATCTGGCTCCTTTGCAAATGTAACTGCAGCTGTGAACTGTGCGCATGTCACATGGTGTAGCTGTACAGGAAACAACAGCAATTTCTAAATGCACAGATGAATTGTGATGCTGACCTGAACATGAGCCATTGTTGTGCCTGTTTCATGGGTTCCACCCATGATGCCATTGCCCTTCCGAGCAGTACACTCCCTGCATACATGTGGACCTGCAGAGGACAACAGGCCTGGATCCTGGACAAGTAGAAACACCATCTAACAAATCATACAGTGGTCACAAGTGAAAAGGGTAGGAATGAGTGCAAGGGGCATTCAATTATGTCAAGCAAATGCAATGCAGGCTCTGCCACAGTCCAGTGCATGATGAACCTGCCCTGCAAAATATATAAGAAATCCTACACTAACTGACATGCCCATACATGACCACATAAGACCATGAATTAAATGCATAACCCCACATGTAGAAAGGTTAGACTACAGGCACCACAATGCATGAGAAAACTATACAGCCGGTCCGATAGCACAGCGAGTAGAGCGCTCGCTTTGATGTCTGTGCATAGAGGTTCGAATCCCGGCAGGGCCAAACTCAGCCTTTCATCCTTCTGAGGTCGATGAATGAGCACCACACACCGTGGGTACTAATAATTACGGTTTGTAGCGCTATATAAATCAAGGCAGGTCATGGTACATCTATCCTGTAAAAGATTACAGTCCAACACTCAAAGGTAGCAATGTTATGTTATGATAGTGGGATGTATACTAAGCATTGCTGCCATGTGCATGGTCACAATGTTCTCTGGTGGATCTGACAATAAAAGAATGGTGGTTTGGTTTGTTAGTGAGTGGAGAAGGAGAGTGCATTAGTGGTGTTGGTAGTTTCAGTTCAGAAAGACCATGCACTGTGTGTTTTTTCTAGGTGATATGGGTTGGTGGGCATACAGGTGCTTGATTAAGTTCATATGGTAGGCCTTGTATGCCCATGGCAAGAGGATGCATTGGCCGTGTTGAGATTTTATACGTTCTTGGAACATGTGTAGAGTTTTTCTGCGATTTTAGTGTGGCGGGAGCAGTGTTATTGATGTCTTGTGCGTGGCTTTGTTTGAGTCTGATATGTGTGGAGGATTATGGAGTTTTAGTGTGCATTAGTGGGGGAAAAGAGGGCGATACTCATGGTATATGGGTAGTACAGATGTACAGCTTGTTGAGTAACTGGATTCCATTGTGCCATTGTCTGCTATAATTGGACTCTATTTTACGATGGCTTACTGTTTGGCGAGTTGAAAAGCCATGTTATCAATGCTTTTCTGAGGGTAAATTGTTCCTCTAGTGTGAATATTCCGTCGAGTTTCAGAGTGCCAGTGAGATATAAAAAAAGCAGATCCACCAAATTTCATTTTCAAATATAGTTTGGGTTCAAGGCGAATGTCATTGCTAGACCTCATGGTTCCATGTAGCTCCTTGACCATGCATTGCTCTATGAACAATGCTGAATGTTTTTAAGTAGATTGTTTCCTTGACTGGTAGCCAGTCTAGAGATCTGGTGTGATGGGTTCGCTTTTGCTGAGTCTTAGAAGGAGTCTTGCTAAGGGTATTCTTGATCCATTGTAGTTTTTTGGTGAGGTAGTCAGGCATACGAGACAATTGCCCTGCATCCCCTGTTGTTAGATCTCCACTCCCTTGTTTATCTGCTCCCTAAGCTTGTTCTTCCCCCTATGATTGTAAAGCGCTGCGTTGCTCCCCAAAGCTAGATTCACACTCAATAAATACCTTAATATTAATTATAATAATTGGTGGGGTTTTCTGTTCTCCCTGTGGGATACTTTAGAAGGGGGTTAATGTATTCAGATTTGAATTTCTTGGGAACTGTTCATGTTTGTGGCGAGAGGTGCATGAGCTTGCCGCAGTATTTCTTCTGGTGTTCCTTTTTTTTAGTATGTGCTTGTAGATGTCTTATGGACAGTGGTCTGATGCAGAGCTGGCTTTGATGATTTCCTTCAGTAGTTTAGTAAAGTCGGCCGTCTAGATTGCCATGAGTTTCCTTTATGCTGTGAAGGCATGATCATTAGCATGAAGGGCATAAGAATATCAGAAAGCATAACAGATCACTTATTTCATGAGTCACAAGATAGTTGAGACACACAGACCACAATGGTGGAAATTGCAATGTTACCATATGTACATTGCTCATTATTAAACCATCACTACTGATTACTTGCACCCATTGTGCCGCATCCATCCCCATTATTTTTGCAGGAAACTCCAGCCATCCCAAGCTCATGTGGCTGATAACACCTGTCTGGATCCCTCAGCCAGCACAGGAAGTGGGATTTAATGAGACACACATCATGATGAAACACTTGTGTATAGGCGCATTATAAATGCCATATCATATCATATCATATCATGATGAGCCTTTGTGTCGAGCCTTTGGCCTGCTGAGGGGCAGGTTACTGTTCCTTCATCAGAGTGGAGGCGCCTTTATTTACAGGCCAGACAAAGTTTGGAAACTATTTTGATTGTTTGTCATAATGCACAACATGTGTGTCAGAAAACAATTCCCCATACCCTCCCCAAGAAGATGATGACAATATACACGCTGGCAACAACTTGCCACCATGAAGTGCCTTTGTGGAAATCAAGGATGAATGTCTCATGTGTCAAGAACTGATAGAACACATTTCAGAGGACTTTGGATTACACCAATTCTCTGTATATGGGCACATAGTAAATATTTCACAAGCACTCAAAAATGACTGTGTTAACCTTTTTTAATTTTCAGATGTGACTTTTATTTTCAAACAATGCAATGTCCTTGCACTCTCTCCGCTTTCATCTCCACCACCCTCCCCCCTAACATGAATAACTCTGGAATAGGAGTCCTATTAACGTGATTGTGAAGAATTCGACCATCCACAAAGTGGGTGTGCGCTCGCCTGGGCTTTTTTGAAATTTTATATGGAACTTAGTGATGGCAGATCAACCTCTGGAAAATGAGTGGGGCTTATCTGCACACATTTTCCTTTGCTCACCACAGAACATACCCATAGACCCATGTATTCTAGGTGGACACAGCCTACAGGTGTAGTCCTCACTGTCATATTTAGTTGGGATCTGACAGGCAGAGTACACGATGCATCTCAGAAGGGGGATGGCCAAAACCTTCCTCCTGCCATGGCCATCTAATTAAATATCAAAGGCTACATCGATCCACCCTCTCCATTTGTTTACCCTCTGCAGATGGTGGCAGCAATTAACATAAGTCACATACTAATAGAAAATACTTAAAACAGTCCCAAATGGGGCCTGGCTGCAGAGTTTTAACAAAGGAGACAGGAAACCCCAACAACCTTTGATATGCACTGTGTCAACCTGAAGCCAGCTCTTGCCTCTCAGTATCAAGATAAGTGAGCTGTAATGTCTGGAACAGCTGTTTACAGTAGTCATCCCTGCAGGGGGAATCCATTCAGAAGGTACGAGTATGTGTAACAAGAAGAACTCATTTGGACACTGGCTGAAGGTACATCTCCCAGGGAAGAGAGGGAGATACTGAATCCAGAGGACCATCCAGCAGCTCCAGAACCATTACCCAGCCAGCACGCAGAGTGCCCTGCTAGGCTCTTCAAACAAGCTTCCTAGGTGGGAAGTGCCAGAGAGCCTCTGAACCAAACCAGTGCCTGCAACACTCTCCTCAGCTTTGGGCCCTCTGCCTTAAAGGGCGACACAAGTCCAGTGAAGAAGCTAGGAGGAGTGCATTGACAAGCATCAAACAGCGTCCACCTTAAAGGACATTTCTGAGCCAGTCGTGCCCATCAAGCTGCAACCGACTGCGCTGCTGACTCTTGTCACGCCGCAGTCGCTAACGTCATTCAAGATGCCTCGACAAGTGTTTTAGACGCGCCAACCAGCACTGAGACAATGATTCCTGACCCTGAGCCGCTGTGTAGGCCAGCCTGAAGCCATCCATGCAGCATTGCTCACCGAACTGCTGCCGCCTGAGACCCACAGCTGTCTCCCATCTTGAATTCTGTCGGAGGAGCTGCAAAGCGCCCTGAAACCGACCCGACCCTGTCGAGAACCAAGACCTTCTACAACATTAGGTTCTCTCCCCCTGGTCCTTCTCTGAAGGCCCCTTGTGACAATCTATGACCTTTGCTGGCTCCATTTGTGTTGAAACCAAGTATTTTTGAACTATTGCGATTAATTACTTTACCAACTACCCTCCTGTCATTATCCAGAGTACATCCCTTTTCCTTCTTTGAAACTGTCTGTCCTCTGCATTCCTTTATAGGGTGGGTTGTATTTTGTAGTGTGCTATGTCTGTTGTGATAATAACAAAGAAGATATTTGTATACAACCTTGCCTGGACACGTCACCAAAATTGTACAAGGAAGTTTATAATTTGCTTGTGTTCCCAGTCTGTTTGTATCCCTTCTGGTGTACTAGAGGTGTGGGGCTGATTGATAGTTCAAAAACCGATATTCATCCCTGGACCACTGGTGCCCCAGAAGTTGATTCGTCACAGTGATGGTTTTCCTGAGCAGATTGCTCAGCTTGTGAGTCTGTGGCTGAGCATTGGGACTAATGGTGGGGCTTCCTGACAGTAAGTCTTCTGTGGTGGGGTGACAGATGTGGAACCTCTACCTCCTGCCTCTGGATACGCTGCAATGGCAGAAGCAGTGTCACCTGTCCGGTCTCAGCGCCTGACGATATTGCCTCCGTCAGCTCTCTGACCCTCTGGCCAATCACTGTATTGGATGCTATTTCTACTGTTGAGTGGCGGCACTGCAATCCATGACCTTTCCATGGCCTTAGCCATCTTTTGGTAGGAGCCCTATTTGGCATTCCTAATGGTCGGCATTTGTTGCAGCTGCTACACTGCTATATTTCCAAAGCACTTCTGTCGCAGCTCGATGTTATTCAGCCTGCTCCAGATTCCTTCAAGGGTGTAGTGGGGAACACTGTCAGTGCAGTTTAAAGGGCTAAAAGAACATTGCACAGGTATCTGATCCCCCACCAACTAGCATCCACAGATGCATGGCATCATCATCAGTTACTGTGTCAGTGTTGTATTGCTGGTGCTACTGCATAGGTGGGACAGGCAAGGAGGGTGCAGCAGGGGCCTTGCCACATCTTAAGGCAGTCCAGTGGTTTGCTGTGGAACCCACTGAGTGTTGTGAGACGGTGTGTCCGATAATTGACTGGCCTCTGCAAGGGCCTGCTGGCTGGTGGTGTCGGTGGTGGCAAGTAGAGTAGTTGGAGCAATAGCAATGTCGGCAGTGGTGGTGGCAGTCTTGCTGGTGGGTGCAGCTGCTTTTCAAGTACCGGCAGCATGTGTTTTCTTGCCAGAGGTCTTCTGGATGGGTTACATGGCTATGGGGAGCAGGAATGGTGGCTACAGTACTGGTTGTGTATGTGAGTATATGTGTGGTGGCAGCAGCCGCAGGCTTTGCTGACCCAGTCATGCTAGGCCCTGCTTTCCCTGCATGGGTAGCATGTGAACCTGTTGGGGGATGATTGAAATGCTGTCAGGCATCATGGTGACTGGTGTGTTGCTGAGCATGACTCATGCATTCTGGAGGTTGCTGAACAAGGGCAACTAGAAATGGGTGGGTTGAAGTGAAGTGGGAACAGTATTCAAACATTGGTATGTCTGCCCTTGGACATGCACACCCCTTGGTAAGTGTCACAAGGACATGTGGCATCACCAAGTATTTGTTGACATTTGTACCTTGTGGTAAAGTCTCCGGTGTCAGCATACTACTGTACCATCTGGGACAGGGTATGTTTTCATGAGCCATACACAGCAATGGCATGTTTGTAGTAGAGCATGGGGAGTGCTGCAAATGTTTGATGCCTACTGGTTTCATGCACCATTATGGGTGTTGGTGGGCTACATAGACATGAGCATCCCTGAAAAATGCATCCCCAAATTTCATGAGGTCATAATTGTATTGGAGCTATGGTACATTTCTATCATCACAGATATTTTGACGCAGGGTCCCTCCATGTGTATTACGTGCATTCAGTTGCCCTCGGATTACTCCAATGGCCATTTGACTGTAGGCTTGTCTTGGGCATTGTGACCCTTTGGCTCTACAGTCTGACACATGCATTTTGGTAGGGAGGAAGACTATGCATTCACATCATAAAGCTGACATTTCTCCCATGCTGTACTAAACAGGCTTAGGTTGATTGCCTGCTCCAACCTCTGCTCCTCAGATGCCCCATTAGCCAACCTTGTTGATGATACTGCTTGCTTTATACTCCCAGATTATGAGGGTGAGTGGCTCAAAGGGTCCACTTCCTGTGGCTTCCTTCTCCCTCCGGTGGATGGATATCAAATGCCCTACCCTGATCTTGAGGTCATTCCACCTTTTGTGGCAGTCTTCCTTGTCCCAGGCACACTACGCACAGCTGCCATCTTTGCTTATTTCTGTCCAGATGTTGTTCTTCCATGGGCAAGGTGTTTTCCTGCGGTACTTTCCAAACAGTTCCTCTCTTGGCTCAACACCTCAACAGCAAGGATCTGGAGCCCTGAAGTAGAGGCCTACTGCCTTTCACAGTGATGTTTTTGTGGAAAGAAAAGGGTGAGCTCAAGAGAAACCAGGGACGTCATTTAGGGGTCGCCAGAGGTCACAACTGTGACCTCTGAGGTCTCCCTTGCGACCTCTGTGGTCTCGCTTGTGACATATAAAAAAAACAAATTCGATTTTTTTTTTTTTTAATGCAAGCTATTGGGCTGTGGCCAGCACCATGTGGCTCTTTACTTCTGGAGTGGCTGGCTTTCTTGTTCAGGCCTCTTAAAAAAAGAAGAAAATAAGAACAGAAGTGCCACAAGTCTAACACTTTCAGCACTGACCCTAAATAAGAAAGAATAGGAATACCAAATAATGTGTCTTTCTGGAATTCTATACAATAACTGCTACACTAATTAAAGGTTTATTTCAGGTACACTTCAGGGGGTGAGTCACTGATTTAGTCTGTTCTTAAACGCCTCAACTCAGCCTTTCATCCTTCTGAGGTCGATAAATGAGTACCAACACAGGTTGGGTGATATTGGGGCTATATTTTTTCTATATAAAGCGCTTAAGCGTAAGCGCTATATAATAACACATCATTATCATTTAGTCATGGACGTCTGCTTGGCATTCACAGTAATTTGGTCATATGGGCCTATACACACTGACCTTAACGATACATATGGCGATCCATTCAGGTATGAAATGTACATCACATTATAGTGATATCGTAACCATATTTTTCATATTGTACAATGCTATGTGAAGCCACTTCCTGTTTTGTCAACGGGTGAAAGGTTGTGTTCCACGGCTTCCTGCGATATCACTTCGGGGTGGGGTCAAATTACATCACTTTCTGTGATGTCATTAGGGGTCAAGGGTCATATGGGCCTATACACACTGATCTTAACGATACATATGGCGATCCATTCAGGTATGAAATGTACATCACATTATAGTGATATCGTAACCATATTTTTCATATTGTACAATGCTATGTGAAGCCACTTCCTGTTTTGTCAACGGGTGAAAGGTCGTGTTCCACGGCTTCCTGCGATATCACTTCGGGGTGGGGTCAAATTACATCACTTTCTGTGATGTCATTAGGGGTCAAGGGTCGTGTGATATCACTTCCGCTACCGCTGGCATTTTGGCGAAATGACGTCCCTGAGAGAAACATGGAGAGATGGGAGTATGAAATATAATGGCTTAGGAAACACAGAAAAAAGTTTGGTCAGCCCAAATCATGTGAAGAACTGGAGAGGGTGGGGAGATGCCAATATGTATATACTGAACCGGATCAAGTGTATGGCCTCTTGTGTGAGTAGACTAAGTGGTGTGTTCCTTCCAGATGAACATTGAAATCACCTACATTTAAAAGATAATCCATAATGATGGAAAAGGAGGTATGGGCAGCTTCAAATTGTTGTAACTGAAAGGCTTCAGTAGAAGAGGAATATAGCTAATGAGAGTAATGCCGAAGGAAGAAGGTCAGGCTTTAGTGACAAGGAGATCAGAGCTTCTGCAATATCTGTAATATGGAGGTAAAATACTGAGTGAAACTTCATTGAAAGATAAACCATCCCTTTGCGCCTTCCCTCTGTCCTGTTTTTCAACAGTATGGAATAGTTGTGGGGAACCAGGATGTTAAAATATGATGTGAGTCATCAGTCAGCTGCTTATCATTGAGTATTAAAAAAGTAGGTTAACATTCAATGGTGTCATGGATGTGAGTGGTATTTTGAGGAGTACTTTAATTGGTCAACTGAGGTGATGTGAGGTTTTAAGCCCAAATGGTAGATACGTTGAACTAAGGAGAAGGAAGTGTCGAGAGCCAAGTGTGGTTTGCCAGAGGACTGCTTTCGTTGTGAAACCGGCTGGAAGCTGTCAGCATTCAAAAGCAGGAGCAGAGTGTGATGTGGAAATGTAAAGTGAAAGTGTGGTTTGCTGTAGGACTGCTTTTGTTGCGACCCTTGCTGGAAGCAGCCAGCATTCTAAAACAGGACTGCCGCACGGAGTGCATTGTAGAAGTTTGGAAAGCATTTGTGGTTTGCAAGAATACCACTTTTACAGCGACCACTGCTGGAAGCTGTCAGCATTTTAAAACCGGACTACCGCATTGAGCATGGGGCAGAAGTGTGGAGAGCAACTGTGGTATGCTGGAGGACTGCCTTCATTGTGATCCCTGCTGGAAGCTCTCGGCTACTAAAACAGGACTACCGTGTGGGAATGTGTAGAGCAAGTGTGGTTTTCTGTGGTTCGCCCTGGGTATGTCAAACCAACCGAGATGAGAATTCACATTTGAGCAATCCGGCCGGCAGGGATTCAACCCGGTAAGACTACATTTCACACTTTTCACATTTTATCATTACACTCTCCCCTGTCCTCTGGTGCACAGTCAATCATGGCCTTCCCCCTGCTTCTAAATATAACTTGAGGAGCAACACTAACAGCATTCAAGAATCCAACTGTCAGTCTTCTGATACCTTTTGGGTTTGTAAAAGTATGATTTTGTCGACTTTGTCAAACCAGAAGAATAAAGAGAATAGCGTTCAAGTTCCCGATCCCAGGTATTAAAATGGGGGCAACAGCACTTACTATGAACTCGCTGCTTCTGCTCACTCATGGAAATGAGACTGATGCCTTCTAAAAGCCATCTAGTGAGGAATATATCCTGGATACAGTTGACTCTTCTACATTGAGTAGATGCGCCTTAGTTCCTATTCCTGTTAAGCAAACTTCAGGCTCTTTTGTGTAGGTCATCAGGATGTATGAGGTCTTAATTAATGACGCCAACTTGATGACAAGTAAATTGGTGTCCTGTGTAGCTGTGCATACTGTACCTCAACTGCTTGTGGCCTTCAAACCCATGGAGGCTGGTTTAAACAGGGGCAATCCATTTAGCCATGTGGATAGTGGTGACTTCGGTCAACTTTCTTGTTCTGTTAATGAATTTCAATTTCCTTCGAGATCACAGGAGAGGCTGATCTTGAACCCAGATATCTTCAAATCCTCTGAGCCTACAAACGCCATCCCAGTGGTGGAAGATTTGGGCCAATTTGTTCAGGCTAATCATTCTTTGTCTAAACAAAATCAACCCCCAAGGAAACAAAAAGAAATGAAGAAAAAAAACAAAGAAATTATCTAAATCCAATCAGAATAAAACTAATTTCCTCAGGAAGTTTATATGTGCTCTAATTTGGAAGATGTTATTGATTTGAACACTCAATCTCAATCCCTACTTGCAACTTCACTTAAAGGCCAAAATACAAATCCAGCCAAAGTCACAAAGAAAGCCAAAAAAGGAACCAAGTAATTTGCAAAAGAAGATAACCAAACGTTTTCTTCCGGGTAATGCAATCAAAATCTCTGAAGATTCTACACTTGCAGTGCCCGCTTCAACTTCAATGAAATCGATGAGTCTTGGACCTCATCACCCAGCGCACTGCTTTTTGCTATACATTCTCTTGAAGCAGAGGGTGTTTCTCACTCGAAGCGCACTAACATGGGTGATTTCCACATGACCTTTTTCAGCAATCTAGGGAAATCATTGGGAAGTTACAACTCACTTTCCAATGGCCTCCAATTGTCGGGTGGTCGGTTTCAAGAATATAAGACAGCGTAATGACCGTATGTTTCTTAACAGTTCTAGAAATCTCCAAACGTTCTCCCTAATTCCCTCTTTACATCTGGTTCATACAGGAGGCATTGACTGGGTGGCTATATATGACGAGAGTTGTGAAAGGATAGTGGTCCCTTTCTTGTACCTAATTGTGGCCAAGCTTGTTTGGGATTGAATGGACCATTTTAGATTGATGGTTTTAGGTTTGCATAACTCACTAATCCAAGGCATTTTACTTAATTTAGTGCTCTCAATGAAAACAGTGAAAATGACTTTAAAATAACCTTTCCGTCTTTAACCATCAAACAGTACTCTAACACCAATGGTTCAAGATTCGTTTGGGCACCATGGAAGAGGGTAAACACCTTGTAGGAAATCATGAAGATTGAACTTGGCTATCATCAGCGCTCTATAGAGACAGAGACAGTAGGAAGTCTATCGATACGTCTCATCTTTAGCTGGGACCATTTTAAAAGTGTTCTCTTGGTACCATTGTGGGTTCAATAATATCGTACATTTTGTGAACTCTTCCTCCTTTTCAGCCTTGGGGGACTCAGATAGTATTTTACTACAAGAAATAATGCTTTTGAATCCTTTGTTCATTGAAGCTTATAAAGTCTTCTCAAAAAAGGCCCTAGAGGCGTCATAGTGGTGGCCTTTTAGTTGCTATTGACCTGAAACTAGGGACCACTCATTCCATCATTGACCCCAAAACAACCTCCTTGCTATAGAAATGCAGCTAGGAATGGATGGAAGTATGAATTAATTGGTAATTATCAATATATATTGGAACACAGTTTGATCAAGTCTTGAACCTATGATGAATGAGTTATGTGTGAATTTAGAGGATTGGTATGGTAATGACCATCAAGATAATATTGTTATACCAGTGGATTTAAATTCTCGATTTGCTTTTAATTATGTTTTAGATAAAGAGGTTACTTTTGTTCCCCAAGATCAAATCAGAGATTCTAACAAAAGAAGATGGGAACAATGGATTGATGTTATGACCACATGGGGTTTGGAGCTCCTCTTGCAGAACCTTTCCTCTGCATAGTGAAAAATTCTAAGTTGGCAAAGAGGCAAGCCTGCATCTTCAATTGACCCTTTTTCTTCCTACAGCACTTTATAAGAGTAGCTCTCCAGCATGTATACATTTTAATGAATTTAGTGGCCATGCTTTTATCACTTTTATACACGGTTCCTTGGCTCTTGTGGGAATGTTTCTTGTAGGCTATAGTTCCCTGTAGAAAACAAGTTACGTCTTCTCTTGAGGATTTTATTGCATCAGTCACTTTAGATTCCCGCAAGACTATGTTTAACGTTTAGAACTTAAATATGTTTGTGTATTCTTGTCTATCGAAAATTCTTGGTAAAGCAGCTTGCTCGGTTTCGAAACCACAAGTTCATGCTCATAATGCTGCGATAGCTGAGAATAAAAGGGGAAAAAGGGCAATGCTCAGAAGCCTAAAATGGGAAGCTATCATTGATAATGAAATGTATGATATTGCTAAGAAAAGAATATGTCAGTCCAATAGAAACTAATAAAAAGGGCCATGGTATGCACATAACACGAAAGACAGGCAAACGATTTTCTTTTGTCTACATGGAAAATAATCCCTTAATTCTGGGAGATTATTAATGACATCATAAATGTAAATTAAATGATACAAATTCCAAATAGGGTTTCATCTGAGACTCAGTACCTCACTAAACGGCAGTTTATTAATGCATTTACATGCATCAACTCAAGTCAATGCAGCAAAAAGTACACATATAGCTAGCAAGGACATGTCGAATGCTAATTGACAGAGTAAACAGGGAGTGTCTTTGGCGGAAATTGAAAAATGGGGGAATTCTAGAAGCCTTAATAAGGCCAGGTATGCACCTAACACTTTTTTTTGGTATGATTAAATAAAGAAGGGACTCTGTCTCGAGTAAAAACCTCATACAATGGCCTAAGGCAAGGTTGTATTGTGGCCCAAAGCTTTTCAATTTATACATTGCAGATATAAACATATTGTGGGTCGAGGTAAATTGTCCTCCAGCAAAACTAAGGTCTATGTCCTATCACTGGCTAGCATTCGCAGATGATTTGCTTTTTTTTTTACCGCACTCTGTTTGTATTACAAAGAAAATTGAATGCATTTGCACCTTACACAGAACACAACTTGTGGGTAAATGGAAGTACATCAAAGATAGTAATCTTCTCTTAGAAGCGGGCTCCAAAAACTTGTATTGGTCTGTCAGGACAGCTAAATAGGAGCAAGTTGAAATAATGACCTATTTAGAATTTAAGATTTCTAATTGCCTTTCCCGCAAGTTGCCGATACAAATTCTGTGAGCCAAGATTAAACCTGTGTTGGTGCAATTAAACACATTTTTTTGAGACTTTTTAAGTATTCCTTACTGCCATCAATAACATTTTATGGCACAAAAATGGGCACAATTTTAACCAGTGGTCTTGATATTATTCTCTTGGATTTAGGCCCTTTTCTTAATTCTCTTGAAGGCATAGTCTGAAAGCAAGTCTTATGCTTTGCATCATCTATGCTGAACCGTCTCCTCAGACACAAATTGGGCTTCATTTCCATACAGACGTTGGTTCAATGGAAAAAGTTACTTAGTCCTCCAGCCAACTCTCTCTTCTGTGACCGCAACCAGAGTACTTAACGATAAAACCATCCCATCATTAACAAGTAATGCATATGCCTTGGAAAACCTATTACTGGAAATTGGGTCTGACTCCTTGCAACTAACCCACAATCCAGCACAGACTAAGAGAACGCTTTATCAATTTGACTGGGTGCTTTCCATAGAGCAATTACAATTGTACTCCTTGTATTCCAAGTACGCTCTCTTTTTTTAGAAAGCAGGAAGCTATTCCAAGATTCATAAAACTTTTTCCTTGTAAGGTAGCAAGAAGGACTTATATGAGGTTTAAGTTAAACCAAGCTCTGACCTTAGAATACCTGGGTCCTAGAAAGGGACTAATAAAGGAAGAGAGAATTTTCAGACTTTGTCGACTTGTGTGGTGAAATAGCCTTAAAATGCCATAACTACAGGCCTGCACATGTGTACGTGCAAAATGAGGCCTTTGCCCAAACACGAGGAGCCAATTTAGCCATGTAAGCCTAGTAAGGCCTGAAAATGTTCCCTGCCATACATGAGGGGAAGACCTCATGATCCTTTTGAGAAAGATCCGGAAAGGCTGAGACCATCTTGGCAAAAACGGCCGCTACCAGCGTGTACATTTGTGTGCAGACTTGCACTGCAGAATGGAGTTTTTTCACCGTTACCACACTCATTGCCTTCAAAAGTCATTTTTCCTTTTCAGTTAAAGATATGCTCCTGAAAATGGGGGAAAATGTATAATCAAGGAACTGTGCATTTGTTCATCGTGAGCCCACATAATTTGCAGAATCCACGTGGGGTAATGTGAACTGCAACAGAAATGAAGGGTCACAGCTGGAACTTTCTGCAGAAAAATTGTAATTGTGTTGTTAAACACCAACACTTGAAGTGTCCACATGTTCTGTCAAAGTCATGTAAAATACATTATGTTGCCTTTCTATAATCAGGATTGCAGGCAACCACTGTGTGAAGGTTTTTAGATATTGTAATTGTGCCATTCTAATAGTTGATTTAAGAAATGTTTGCAGTGGGTGAAATGCCGGAGTTTCACTTTCATTTCTGCTGTGGGCTCCTTAGGTATGATACTGGCTGTGTCCAAGCCCCATTGCCAAGGAGCTGGGCTGAGGAATTCTCAGTGTTCCACAGTTTTACGACCAAAAACACTTAAGGACATCATAAAATCTGCTGTGGCTGGCCATCAGCCCTTTGAAGCAGGAACAGCAACCCCTGTGACATCCCAGCCCCACATGACAGTGGGTGGGGGCAGTTTTATAGAGGGAGTTGGTGTCCCATTGCACACAATGGGGAGATATGCTTTTCTTCGTGTAATATTCCCAATATTTATCTCAGAATATTCATGTGTGGATATCTGGAAAGCTGTCTGCAAGCTGCATCTGATCAACCTAAAATGATTTTGGTGACCCCAACTTAACAAAGGTTAGAAGGGAAAAAATTATTATGATCTCTGAGTAAATATGACGATCATACAAATTTGAGAAAATGTGTAACAGGTGCTAGGTGTTCTGCCCATCGAATGCCTGAATTTTCAGTAATATGCTTTGGGAGGAAATGAGGAAAAACTGTGTCTTTGCACCAGTAAGCCCCACGGTCATCAAACAAAGTATAGGCGACTGCCTGAAAAATATAATATCTAGAAATGCTGCCATAGGTGACATAACATGATGAGATAAGTTATTTATTAAAATGTGAGGTTTCCCGGTGCAAAAGCCAGATCCAACCCCCTGCCTTTGTCATATGATTGATCGGGTATCCTCCCCTGACTGCTCAAATCACGCCTACTTTCTCTGAGCCTACTGGCTGACAAAGGAGGAGGGAACCCTTAACCACTGCCCAATCAGTTGTGCAATGCGGATGACACAACCGTGATGTCATTTGGCTTATAAATAGGTTACTTCTCCTCAACTGAAGATCCTATCTACACAATTCAAGGTGTGCAGCTGACTTAAATTCTGGAGCTATACTTGCAGGAATGTGGGCCTAGTCTTGAAGGGAAGCAGGGAGCTGGTAGTAGCCAATTGGGAGGACAGTGTGAGGCCTTGGTTGACCCATTTCATGGTACCTGCAGTGGAGCCCTGGCACCATTGATGACAATAGATTCCATTTCTTCTGTAAGTATACATCTCCACAGCCATAGATTAAACAAGTCCTATCTATTTAAGCACTACCTTAGAGTGTCACCATAAGGAAAAATCCTCTATGATATCTGTTTGTGTAATTTTTGTATTGAAAAGTATTTTATTTATCTGTGCAATTTGGTAACTTTCCCCTTGACAAATACTGTGTTCCTCCATGCATTTAAGTCATGTTTCCTATGGAACAAAATCATCCCTTGTGTATCTGTTGAATATAGTTCTCTTTCCCCTAAAAAGTCCTTTGTTTGTTTGCACAGTTAAATAAGTTATTCCCCTAGTATTTGGCTTAGTAAATCAAATAATTCCCCATTGAAATTCACGGATCAAGGTTGTTCCCATTTGAAATGGACAAACTTGGGCCCAGTGTTGATATTTAATTGTTATAGTCATTAAAGTGTCGCCCCAAAAGAATTGTTCCCATTATGAGCTAAAACCGAATTTGTCCATGTGTTACATTGTGTGTTTAAAAGCAAATCCCCATTTAAATCTGTACTATTAAACCCAAACTGTTGTTCCCACTGTGAGAATCTCTTTGCCCAAAACATACCTGTGAGTTGCCCCTGTCCTTTTCACTGAAAACAGTGGTTCCTATATGCCTTTCTGATTGTTGAAAATGTGTGTTTCCTCCTTAGCCCCAGCCAAATTAGTAGGATTTGCAATTTCGTTTTTCCAAATATTTATTTTCATCCTTTAAATAGTGACTTTCCTAGAATATTCCCCTTCCTCTATCATGTTCTGAGCTCGGATTTGGTATTGTTTTTCCTTCATTTTTCATGATTTTGAGCTGCCTAGCATTTCCAGCTAAATTTAGTGAGATTTGCAATTTCGTTTTTCTAAATCTTTCTTTTCACCTTTTCCTACTCTATCTTTCTTCCTTTACCATACCCTGATCACGGATTCGAATTATATTCCCCTTTATTTTTTTATTTTTCTTTCTCATGTGCTGCCTGTGTTAAAATCGGATTTCCTATGTGTGCTAGCTAGTCTGCTTGAAAGCTCTATTCTTTCTCTAGTGTAAGCAGCCCAAAGTATCCTTTTGTGCTGTCCCATGGTAGTAGTATTGAATCATTGAAAACTCAGTTTTTCATTGTCACAGGGGGAGCGGTTGACCTTCCTGCAATCAGTTGAGGGAAATTATTTGGAAGTGCCTTTCACAACACAAAATTGGTGTGGCATTGAAGTCTCTTGCAATCTTGTTATGTTCTAGAAGCCTGTGCATTGTGTTGCCACAACATCAGTGGTTGCTTTCATATTTTGGTTCTGATTGAATATTAAAATAATAAATTAATACATTATTAATTTACAACACACCGGTCTGGTTCCTGGTCTATTGGAAAAAGAGGTGCTGGTGGAGGTTGGGTGCGAGACGGGTTGGAGGCCTCTTCAATAGAATTCTGTGGAATAATAAAAAGCGTTTTATTGTGCGACACCTTCAGTGCAGGGGAAATAGGTCCCTGGCTTGCTTGTGCTGCATAATATCTCGTGACAGACTACTGATAAGCAGGAAACCTTGAAACACCATGTTATATATTGCCCAGGTACTCCCAATCTTAGACTAATTTGTTTTAAAGGGTTTTTAGATTCCACATTTGTGCAGGCTGGGCAACGTTTATGGGAAAGATTCATGGTGGGAGAAAATATTTAGTTGCTACGTGCACAACCTCGATTTTTAAAATTTGTATACGAAACACTTGAGTCTGGAAAGTACTAAAATAACTTGATAATGTGATAATTGATATTAATGATCTCATGCTAATGATGAAATATGTTGCATGTCACCCACTTTAATGTATGTTTGTCTTAAAGAGTGCAATAATGGATTTAATGAGATTAGGGTAATGTGTTTTAAGAATTTTAAAGGTGTATAATATATGTGTCACACCGTGTTGGTTTTTGAATTTTTTTGAATTAAATGTATATTTTCCCGAGGTTTGTGTAAGGTTTTAATGTAAAACCATATCACAATAAAGAAAAAAAAAAGAAGCAAAGAAGTGTCTCCTATATGTGTGCTGGAAAGACAGCATTGTCTTAATATTGCCACATTGAGTATGGCGCCTAACCATAAGACAATTGAAACAATGGCAACATTTGTCGCTACCTGATGCAACACATGCACTGACAGGTATGTCCATTTATTCAACACATTCCATGGAAGGTAGTCTAAGGATCCCTGATTCCCTGATTTGGTGGGAATTGAGAGCCTCTTCGGAAAGATGGGACTTGTAGTTCTTCGGGGAGTGGTGGTCATTACTAGCATAGGGAAGTGGTGATGACGAGCAGAAGGCACCAGGATCCCAGTTTTTCATCGGGTACCCCAACGGGAGGGTAAGGGGGAGCAGGTTGGAAAGGTCATTAGCTGGGTTCAGTTTGCATTAGTGCAGGTTGTAAAACGCTTCAATGCTCATAACTTCCTTGTCCTTAGAGGGTCTGTTAGAGGATCAGGGAGCAGTCGCCTACCTACTAGCACCACAAAAGCCTGTGAAACCATTACCCTAAAATATTCTGCAGCACCTCGAAAGACTGAGTGTTGGCGCCATCAAAGCAATTGGGAAGCAATGGGAATCATACCCAAAAGCTATGGGCCCTAGTCAAAGTAACAACAAGCCTACCCCAGGTATTGCACACTCTAATCCATCATGAGCTGCTACCACTAGTGGAATTACAATGTAGGGGAATTGTGAGTCTCAAGTAGTAGTCGCTGCAATCAAGCTGTGCTAGAATCTCACCCACCAATTAAAATGCCTGGGCAAATCTACATCCCAAACAATTTTGTCACAATCTGTGACCACGTATATAGTGAGAATTAATGTATCTATAATTCTAGCACCGAACATAAATGACATGCGAGAGAACAATTATACCCACTCCCCGGTCTAATATACAGAAACAAATTACCCAATCAATAACATGAGACAAAATATATGGTAAAAACAGCGCATAGAGCATGAAGTAACAATAAAAAGCCATTCAATGGCCCAAGTGTTTCAACCAAACTAAACTAAACTGAAGTTCAGAGGAATACTGACCGTAAAATGATGAGACACTGTAGGCAGACATAGCATTCTCATTGCTGACTTTCCCAAATACATAAGGTGTGAAACTTGGGAGGTCTTTGCAAAAAACAAGTGCATAGCTCAAAGCAAAGGCTGTACCTTTCCACGCCTGGTCCACAACCTAAAGAAACCTAATGAGAATTCATATTTTTGAATGGGAGCAGTTTAGTGATTGTGTAATGTAAAGGGAGATTTGCCAGAAATATTCTGGAAGATTGAAGAGCTGTGAGCGTACAGAACAAACCTAACACTCACATAGGGTCCCCCTTGCAAGTGATTTTTGAACTTGAGACCCATGTGTCCTAAAATGAGACGGTGAGTTCACAAGTCAAGAACATCTTCTCTTTAGACTCTCTCCCTGCAGATATGCAAATAATATGCCAAAAAAAACAATCTCCCTCAAACTGAGGGAGAAATTGAATACCATATTTTGTGTGCCTATGAACTGCTTGTTAAGGGAAATATGAATGAAGCAGCCTGACCACCACCAGACACCTGCCTTCTTTGCACTTCACAACCCATCCCCCGGACCCTTACAAAAATGAAACAACCCAATGCCATTTTAAAGATGCTCTCCCAATGCACATCGTCCCACCTTCCCATTCCTTCGGCTCCCTTTCCACCTCTATGGTCCTCCTATGGAACGGGATTGTTAACACCCTCTGTGTTTCTGCATTGTTGAACAATTTTCTTTATTTACCCCCCCCCCACTGTATATTTGTAACAACTTATATATCCCAAATGCTCCCTCCTCTTTTTAAGCTTTGTCTCAAAGATGGTGACATCAACTGTGGCCAAAATATTCCTCTGTAGTTTGGTCTTTGGGTTTTAGATGAAGAAACAGCTGTAGTCTGCTTTGCTATTTTCTTCCCATAGAAATGCATCCAATCAAGTCTTTGCCTGACCCCTACAACCTGCTTTGATGAGTGCTCCTGCCTCTCATCTTCAAACATGCAGCCCCACCTGCTTCTCCTTACATGGAGGAAGAAGTTTTTATGTTCTTTATTTTTATTTTTATTTGATACGGTTTATTCAAACATTTAAAATCTTTTACAAACACATTAACAAAACAACAGGAATCATGTGTCAATTTACATCTTATCGCAAATTCCTCCCAACTTCCTCCTCCCTCCACCATCCGATTCACCCTGCTCTCCTTCTGGCTGTTTCTTGTTTGTTAAGCGGCTTTTAACAGGGTCGCCAGATAGGGAAATGTCTCCTAACACATGGGCTGAAGAGAATCCTGTTGGGATGGAAAAAACAGACATGTGTGGATTGTCAGTTTCGTTGAGCTACTTTGGGCATCTTTTCACCTGGTGCTCAATGATTGGGAACTGTCCCTGCATGCTGCTCTTGGCGAGTTAGGGAAAGAGGAAATGCATGCAGTGAAGGTGTAGAGTAGGGGCAGTTCAGTGTAAAGGGGTAGAGTAGTCGGATTCAGAGACGTTTTTTATGGGAGGGCAAAAGGGGCACTTACCCAAGGCCCCACCTTGGAGGGGCCCCCCACAAGGCTGCCTGATCTAAAGTAAGATTCCATTGTTCACCAGACTTAAATAGCACATGCAAGGAGATTTTATGACATGCTGCTGAGGCGCTAAACCTATTGCTTGTCTGTTTTGACAAGTACATTCTGTCTTGATAAATTAATCATGTAACGCTTTCTGTGTTCACTGTGGAATACATAGTTTGTGCATTCCGTAAGGCACAACTTCTGTAGCATTCTTTCCTTCCTGTGGGAATTATGTTGATCATGTTCAATAGCCAAAGTTGAAATCCATATTGATAAATTGAGTGTCACAATGGTTCAGAAGTTAGCTCAGTGTGTTAAGCACACATTGCAGAGATATGTGTTCATATGAAAGATTAGAAGAGCACATTGCAGCAAGGCTGGCTGAACCTTTCCTATGTCGGATGTTTATAAGCATACCTGCATATGTACTTGGTTGTGCAGCATAAGAGGTGCTATTATCAGCAATGTTCCTGCACCAGATAGGGGTTGCTATAAAAACGAACATGTCATTCCTATGGTGATGGTCTAGAAATGTGTTTGTTCAGATGGGGCGTTGTAAAACCTAGGCAATCCTCTCCAAAGATGAGCATAAAATATTAATCCAAGAGGTGAATAAGTATCCAAATTCAAGATATGTTCATGCTTGTATCCGGGCTTTGCCAGCAGACGATACAGTGATCCTGGTCAAATCATATAATATCTCTTGCATTACTCTGCTGTCTTCTGTGAGGTTTGCCTTCTTGCATGCTTGTGGAATCGTGGCATTGTTTAGCTCATTACTTGATATTTCTTCTTATGTAGGCCATTTGAGTGGAAGGGTGGTAGACAGGAGAGAGCGGACCACATTTTGTAGGCCTTGGGCAAGCATATCTTAAGGTCTGTTCGTTTGACACAAAAAACGTGTTGCTTTTCGTATAAAAGTCAAAGGTTTTTCTGCACGTTTATGAATGACAATTTCACAAGCCATTGTTTTGGAAGTATTTAAAGCTTAAAAGTACAAAAGAGATACTTAGATGAAATCTGTTAAATCACATCGATTGATATGCTGGTACTTATATGCTTCCCTTGATGTTGGAGAGAATGAAGCTAGAATCATTCATATTTTGCGTAACACACTCTGTAATATTTTGGTTTTAAAAATGGTCAGGTTTGGCAATTGATTTGTGTACTTAGCAAGTCAGTTTTATAAAAGAAGATTTTTTAGTACATGGTAAGAGCTGGAAAAGAAAGTGTTCAAATGCAGAAATTGCATAGTTGGCACAAAACTCAACTTCACCCCTTAAGCAATGTGTGATGCTGGGCATCTCATTTAATCCTTTATCGCCTAACCTCTCAGAATTGCCAGTCCCTAAACCTTTCAAAATTGTCAGCCCTTCAGAGTGATTTCATTCTCAGGGTATGATCTTCATAAAAGCCTCACTCATGGTTTCACTGGCTATAGGGTTGCTTCCACGATAATATTGAGGATTGATATACTGTACACCACAGGCACTTGTTCCCTTGATCACTAATGGCAACACTCTATTTGAAAATCATGTCCCACTTCTAACATCAGTCTGTCTGGATAGAGACACCTTCCTGGTAGCTTCTAATCTGCATTCACTATCCATGCTATGCTATGTGTAGCTTTCTCCTTCCTTACAATTGGTCTACTCTAATCACGCTTGAGCACTTTTGCATTCTCTGAGGCAGCTAATGTGAGTTCTCTGCCTATTCTGGGTTACATGTAACTTTTACATAAATTCCTGCATTAATACTACAGACTGCATACCTTCCCGGATGCTATTGATAAAAGGTATCCTGCTTCTATACTAGAAGAGAATAAACTCTTTGTAGATTGCTAATGTTGGCCTTCTAATGTGACATCATTCTGATTAGAGCAAGAATGAAGAGGGCAAGTGGGCTTAAAGGGATTAAACATGCTTATTTTGAATGCTGCAAGGCTGCATATCAACCTATAGATTATGATCATGGTGGGGGGTGGGGGGCGCCACCAGATATTCTTGATCACTTAATTCCTTTGGTTTGGTGGAGGGGGGCCCCAAAGATGTCCATGCCCAGGGCCCCAAAATGCTTAAGATGGCCCTGATCGGATTGGCAATTACACAGGGCAGGCTACCCCGCAGCATCAAAGCCTCCAGTTCTGGTCTCCTGCAGGTTTAAGGCTGCCTTGCTGCATGGATGATTGCACTCCTCTCTTTCAGATCAAGCCAATGGTGGCCTCAATGGAGACTTAAGTATATCACTGAGTATACTTTGCCTAACTAAAGTGCACATGACACTTTCTGCAGCATCTGCGTCTTACAACGCCCATTAAAAGCAGGTGCTTATTGTGGATATCTGTGTTCTCGCTGCTCGTCACATGTTAATCTCTTAGAAGGGCAACCTTGATTATTCATCCTTCGGGGGTTGAGAAATTATGTACCATGAAAATGGCTAATAACACCTTTGCTGGTAAGCAGGGTATCAAACACTATGTAAAAACATATAATATTAACAGTTTTGTTATTATTATCTTGGCTTGTGCACAACTATTTCCTCCTGACAGAGCCATTTTTGCAAATGTGTGGAAGTTTCATTTTTCTGGGGCAGTTCTTCTGGGTGGAGAGGCTTTCAAAATAGTGTGTGTGGAGTTAAATGTATAAATACATAGAAACGTGTATTGATAAAGCTGGAATGTGCTAATTTTCAAAAGGTGAGAATGAGGGGGACAACCTACATTAATTTGCTGTATGAATCCATCACCTCCCTGCAGCCTCTGCACCCCTTAAGGTCAATGGGATGGGGCGCCCAGCTTCATGGGGCACTTTGAGAATCTACACTCCATCTTGTATCCTGCCAGCTACTCATCTAATTGGACTGTCCCTGAAGAATCCCCGGCAGGGTTCAACATAATTCTGAAACTGAAGTTACAGGCGTGCCTCAAAGCAGGTGAGTGGGCCGGGCGGGTGGGTGCAGGGATTCCTTTTTGGCCTTTGACTGCGTGTATTGTGCCAGACTGGTTTGAGACCTTTTGGAGACACTGGGATAGACTTTGGGAAGAACCAACCAGGGATTCTGGACCCTGCTCTGATTGCTTGACAAGGTCCATGCATGCCCTGATGGGTGTTGTCTCTTAAGCAGAATTCTCAGTAGGCCCCAGTGAGTGCAGCAGCTGATCTAATTAGCATGAGGATTCAGATACCACTCAGCCTGCCAACAAAAAAATAGGGAAGGTTAATTGAGGGCCTAGGTTTTCCCTATCTCAGGCAGCCCGGTCTCTGAGCCTAATGTGTTTGCCTCCAAGCCCATGACCCTTATCTCTCTGATTATGGTAATTAGTGGAGCCACCAGACTACCTCCACCCCTCATCTGCCAATTCCCAGATAATTGTTATGTACAGTTCAGAATGTATCTGAGAGACTGAGAGAGAGACTGAGGGTGAAATATAGAGAGAGTATGAGAGTAAGAGATAGAGAAAGAGCGAGATTGACACTGGCAAGATGAGAAAGCAAAATAGTAGTTGTCTTCAGATGCTTGTAGTAGGAGTAGATTGCTTTACCATGTTAGGCCATTTCATACTTTGTTATGACTTGTAATGCATTTGTATGCTTTCTAATATATTTATTGTGCATTGCTATGCCATGTTATGGTATGATATAGGCATCTTGCTGACCTGCTCAACACTCTACTCTCTACCTTACACAGTATGATGTAAGTCGGTTCACTGGTATTTGCTCCCATCTGTCTTTCTGTGATTTGGCTGTAATTATGCTCCTGTGTGTACCAATGTAATGTTCCCCCTCCGAGGTTTTCCTCTCTACAACAACTCTGCAATTAACTTTCACATCACATCCCCGGCCAATGCATCCTAATACCAAAGACATGCAAGACTCCCCTCTAGGCACAAATACCTATGTGCTCTCCAGTATGCGTGCATCAAAACAACAGCAAAGCTATCTTGCATTTTAGCTATCTTGCTACTAACCTAACCCACTCCCTTATCTTTCAGATCTGCCATAGTGCCTGGAGACCATGCAAACTGCACGGTGCATGGTATAAATCAACATAACATAACTAAACACAACATAACCAAACATGACTAAACATGAACATAACATAAACCTTATTTGAGCTTTAATTGCTTACTTTAAGACGGTTTTGTGCATGTCCAGAGTCCTTTGTCAAATAAATTGACTCTTTCAGTTTTGCTTTTTACTTTGCATTCTGGGACTTGTAGTGCTTTATTTATAATTCTCCCACGATGCAATTCGAGAAGCAGGAATGAGTGGGTTTAGGAGCTGTGCACATGTCATTTCTACATGAATGATTTAGGAGCACACTAAAGCTACCCTTTTTGTTTAAAATAATTGTGCTGCATATCCACTTTGGCATGTTTCATGCATTAAATGGGTTGTTTAAATGTGTATACAACACAAAATTGAATCCTTGCTACAAGGTTGTGACACCCCAGGTCCTTTAGCCTTCTAAACACCACACATGCCAATACTCCAGATTTAGTCAGGAGCCTCACGATTTTTCTATTAAAAATGTTGCTATTTTTAATGTTTTACTTTCTACTTTCTAAAACAATCCTAACCCCAATGCAATTCAATAGAACAATGGTATTCGGACGCTTTCGCAGGTGCTTTCAGGTGAACCAAAAGGTTGGCATGTAACTTGTAAGAACAGGATAACTAAATATATACTCTGTTTCACTTAATTGCTAAAACACACTGTCCAATTTAAATGTAATTCTTTCTAGCCAACATCACATCAAAGAGTGCAACACTTTTACCTAGAATTAACTTTAAGAATTATATTCCCAAAGGAAGTGTTACGAAACATGAAAGAATGTCTGTTCACGAACACTGCTATTGGAGTAATTTAATACAAATATCCAAAAGTTAATGTTTTATTTTAGGCGCTAAATACCTAGTCCAAGGGCTGTACTGGAGTTATGGGCCCTGAAGGTCGTGTTAAAGGCCAGAGTGCAGCGAGGGCATTTAACAAGGTCTGCGTGCCCATAACTTCAGATGTGGTCAGAGGGCGTGATCTATTATTTTTTGTTTATTGTTTGTATGGCGCACCAAACCCTGAGGTGACTGGGGGCTTGAGAACTTAGTGGCTACATACAGATAAGACAGGCCGACTACAATCCAGTATGGAGACAGCAAGGCTGACCCTGGTTACAGGTGGGTCATAAGAGATACTGTACAGTAGTATGACTAAAAAAGTTGAACAGAAACATAAATAGGCAATAGTCAGATAGCATGGTGGAGGCTTCTAGTGCGGATTCTTGTTGCTCAGTCACATTTTTATACTGGATTTAAATGTGAGGAAGGAAGGTTCGTGTCTGAGTGGGATGGGAATAGAGTTCCCTCGTTTGGCAGCTTGGACTGGGAAGCTGGCTCCTCCGGCTGTTTTTAGATTGAATCTTGGTACCACCAGGTTGTGGGAGTTAGATGATCTGGTATTGCATGTGGGTTGGTACTTACAGATTTTGTCCGCCAGGTATTTCGGGGCTGTGTTTGTGAGACATTTGTGCGTGATGGCTAGGGTGCGTAGTGTGATTGTGTCACGGATGGGTAGCCAATTGGCATTCTGTCTCTGAGAGGAAATATGGCAGGATTTAGGAAGGCAAAGTGCTGCTCTTGGTTGTTCTGGAGTACCTGGAGTTTATCTAGATTATGTTCAGATGAACCTAGGAATAGTGTATTGCAGTAGCCAACGATAGGCAGCTGCTTGTAGATAGGTAGGCTTTACAGCTGTAGATCAATTTATTAGTTTAGGCAGTGGAAGACGCCACACTATTTACCTGTTTTTTGAGAGAGAGAGTTCAATGGAGGTAGACCCCCAGTGTTTTTATCTCTTTAGAGACATTGATTATGTTACCGTCAATGACGAAGGATGAGTATCTGGTGTCTAGTTTACTCAGGCGTGCCTGAGTACCCATGATCATCAACTCAGTCTAGGGAGATAAATACTAACTTATAGCTTCAGTGACTGAAGCTCAAATATTATTTGGACGGTGATGAGTGGGAGGGTGAGTTCAGCGAATACATCAGTACCTGTAGTGTCGGACGTTATGGGTACTTGCCTTAGCAGATGGACCAGGCAGCATGCGGCGCTCACTGGCAAACACGGCCTTTTTCCCTGGCCTTTTCCTTATGGCCGGCTTCCTTCTGCCTGTCGGTGGATGTGTGTGGAGAAGATCTGGAGGGTTGCTTAGAAACCAATACGAGCCTCGGTTTGAGGCCCCGTTGCACCGGCCATTATGGGTCCTGGCGTGACTTCGAAATTGAAAAAAACATCTGATCCAGAGGCAGCGGCGTTGGCTGCTGTAATGGATCACGAAATGAGCACAAAGTGGGTGCTCACCGTGAGGGGCAGGTGCTGGACAGCTAGACGAGTGATCCAAGCCCCGATTCAGGCATGAATGTTGCTTGAAATGTAGAAGGGCACGCAAGTGCAAAATGATGGGTAGGCTGTAGCTGCAGAGGGAGACGGGCTCCTGCCCTCTCGGATTCCTGCAGGATGTCGAATGGGGGGACACCACAGTATACAAGGCCTTTTGACCCTTTTGGGTGAAGGGGGGGTTACAAAAAAAATAATCTGCCTGGAGTGGTCACTGCGACTGGGTAGTTCCCAGCAACCACGTACAATGTGATGAGGATGGAGGGTCAAGGCTTAGATTGCAGTTGGGCAACGTCTGCTGGGCATGGCCAGGCAAGGTGAGTGGCGTTCATGTGACGATACTGGAGAAGCTGACCAGCGTCGGCCAGGGGTGGCACTTTGAAGAGCTGGAAAGGTGGCAAAGCCATCTGCGTCCCCCATCTTCATTAGGTATGGAGGAGGCGGTGGTTCCAGGGGAGTCACTGTGCAGGTGCCGCATCTTTTGGGTGCGGCCAGGGTGAGACTTAATGATGCAAGCGTCTTTCTCAGCGCATCTCTCGCATGATCAGAGAGAGCACTGTGCTGAGTGCCCTGCCAGTGGCAGTGACTGGCGAGTTATGCAGCACCCCCTCTCACTGGACACATTCCAGGTCTTTTATTGTATTTGAGAGCTATACCCACTCATATGGCCTAGAAATGGGTCAATGGAGTAGTGCACATCACTCCCCCTAGTTATACTATATAACTATTTTATTTAAAACATTTCTGTGGTTAGTAACACATTGTGTTGTTAAATTTAAAATACGCATCACAAATCAAGTAGCATTGGTATATGCAATTTTATATTTTCAGAATACAGGGTTGTATCATACTTTTTATTTTCAGAGACATTTGTATATGAAAGTATGGAAGGATGAAACTATGATTTGAGAGTACAAAAACGAGATTATAATTGTTGCTATTTTGAAAGAAACTTTGAACAAAACCAATTACTTTTCATATGGCGCTCTGTGCTCCCTTCATAGAACACACAATAGGTAAATGTGAATTGGCCCACATTAGTATGCACAAGTGACTGTGATGCAAGAATCAAAGAAAGAGGGACCATTCTACTTAAGACGTTATTGGTATGAGACATTTGTTTACCTAATGAGTAGTCTAGCTGGCACAAAAGAGTCAGCTAGATAAGTGTATGAAACGCCCAAGATGGCACTGACAGCAGCATAACGGTATGCCATTGGTTGGATCTCCTGAGCACCCACTCATAAGCTTTCTTGTACATATTTTGAAAACAAAATCAATGTTCTATGGTGATGGCACCAAGCGGTTGTGAACGCCAAAGAAACCTTTACTTTGGGGGAGTGCCTTCTGAGTCACAACCTTGATTTTGGGTTTTGGTGAATTTTTGTGGTGTTTGCGCCCCGAAATTGAAGAGAGAGGGAATGGGGGTTCTGAACTGAAAACATCTGTTTGGCATACCAATGGGCAAAGCCATGGCATGAAACTTCCCAAATCACTAAAAACTCCTCCGCTGTTCTACCCAATGATATGTTCCCTAACAACATTTGCTCCAATCAGAAGCTTTGTGAGAAGCAAGTCGGGTGCTGGGCTTTCCAATTTCCAGCTATGCATTGTTATCATATTGGGCTAGTTTGAGTATTTTTTTTCCGTGGTCATTTGGGCTATTCTGACAGCAGATCTATTTTTTTATCCTCCTGAGGCTCTTTTCACCCACCACACGCCAACTACCTCTGTACCTCACCCCCACTCTCTCTAAACTGCACCCACCCCCTCCCACTACCCATAAGTCATTACATGTGCTGGTTGGGTTTTGCTTGGCTGATTCTGGGCAACTTTCGACAAGCCCTCCCGAGGCTGCTTTGTTCTCCATGTTTTTTGCCCCAACCAACTACCATCACCCACCAACCCTACCACCACTCTCACTAGCCCCACACACCCCTACCCACCCTACCCCCACCCTCTCAACGTACCCCTCCCTCTCTACCGCATCCACCAAATCCTCACCCTCTCTAACCTCACACACCAAATCCCCAGTCTCTCTAACACTGCCCACCCACTGTAACCCCACCCTGTCTACCATAACCAACTCACCAGCCCCAACCCTCTCTAGCCCAAATAATGCACCCTACCCTGGCTTTCTCTACCCATTCTCTCTACCTCAACCCCCACTCTCTCTATGCCACCCATCCACCCTACCCTATCTATACACTATCTCTCCCCACCCACCCAATCCCCACCCTCACCTACCCAAACCCTACTCTCTCTATGACCAACTCCTCCTATCTCTATCCCAACCCACCCTACCCCCTGCTCGCGCTACCCCCACCTATCTTAGCCCCACCCTCTATAACACCACCCACTCTACCCCAACTCTCTCTACACCCACTCACCCTAATTCCACTAACTCTACACTAATCCACCCTTCCCTACCCCCACTCACTCACCCTACCATACTCCCACTCTTTCTACCCCAGCCACCCACCCTACCCCCGCTCATTCAACCCCACACACCCTACCCCCACCCTCTCTATCCTCATCCACCCAACCTTCACGCTCTCTACTCCCACCCACCCACTCTACATTAACTCTCTCTACGCTTACTCTCTCCCCACCCACTCACCCAATTCACTCTCTACCCCCAAACCACCCATCCTTCCAGCCACGCTTTCTAACCCCACCCACCATACCCCACCGTCTCTACCCCACCCAACCTACTCATACTCTCTCTACTCCCACCCTACGCCAGTCTCTCTCTATCCCATCCACCCACCCAACCTCCACTCTCTCTACTCCCATTCACCTACCTCCCTTTCTCTACTCCACTCACCCTACCCTACCTCCACTCAGTCTACCCTCACCCATCCACCCTATCTTCACTCTCCCTACCCCCACCCAGCCCACCCTACCCCAACTCTCTCTAACCCTAGCCCTATTCCCACCCACCCACCATACCTTCACACTCTCCGCTCCCAACCAACCACCCACCCTACTTCACACTCTCTATTCCCACCCACTCAACATTCACGCTCTCTACTCCCACCCACTCTACATTAACTCTCTCTACTCCTATTCTCTCCCCACCCACTCACCCTATCTCCACTCTCTCTACCCTCAAACCACCCACCCTTACAGCCACTCTTTCTAACCCTTTCCACCATACCCACTCTTTCTACCCCACCTAACCTACTCATACTCTCTCTACTCCCACCCTACACCAGTCCCTCTTTATCCCATCCACCCACCCTACCTCCACTTACTCTACTCCCACCCACCTCACTTTCTCTACTCCACTCACCCTACCCTACCTCCACTCAATCTACCCTCACCCACACACAATACCCCCACTCACCCTACCCCCACTCACCCCCCACTCTCACTACCCCCACCCACCCTACCTCCACTCTCCCTACCCCCAACCACTCTACCTCTACTCTCTCTACTACACCCACCCTGCCTCCACTCTCTCTACCTCCACTCTCTTTACCCCACCGACCTTACCTCTACTATCTACCCCCACCCTCCTACCATTCCTCCACTCTCTCTACCTCAATCACTCTACCTACACTCTCTACCCCACCCATCCACCCTACCTCCACTCTCTCTACCCCTACCCATTCACCCTATCTACACTCTCCCTACCCACAACCTCCCACCCTGCCTCCACTCTCTCTGCCCCCCCACTCTACCTCCATTCTCTATACATCCAACAACCCACCCTACCTCCACTCTCTGTACCCCCACCTACCCTACCTCCACTCTTTCTACCCATACCCACCCTAACTCCACTCTCTCTACCCCAAACATCCACCTTACCTCCCACCAACCCCACCTCCACTCTCTCACCCACCACCCACTCTAACGCCACTCTACCCACACCCTACCATGCTCTCTGTAGCTCCAGACACCCACCCTACACTGTCACCCACCACCCACACACCATACCTCTACTCTCTCAGCCCCCACCCACCCTAACTCCACTCTCTCTACCCCCCACTCTACCCTGATCCACCCAGCCACCCACCCTTCCCTCACTCTCTCTACGCCACCCACTCATCCTACCCCACTCTCTACCCAATCCACTGTACCCCACTCTCACTATCCCCACCTACCCTCTCTACCCCCACTCTCTCTACCCCCACTCACCTTACCCCTGCTCTCTCTAACCCCAGCCACCCTACCTCACTCTCTCTACCCTCACCTACCCACCCTACCTCCATTCGCTACCCCCACACACCCACCCTATTTACACTCTCTCTATCCCCACCCACTCTACCGCCTCTCTCTTGTAGAGGAGCAGGTGGATGCATTTTCCCTAGCTCTCGCCCCTTCACAGCCATCATATTGGAACAGCAGGTGAAGAGCTATATGTGGGACCCCATGTGTTGTCCCTATACCTCATAGAGTGTATGAGAGACAATGGGCCTGATTCATGGAAGTGTTTTATAATGACGCAATCCCATAGGAAAACGTTCCATGAATCAGGCCCAATATGTGCTCAGGCAACCGTATGCACTCATACTGAAAGAGTGGAAGGATCTCAGCATGTAGCGTTGGACATCATGGAGCGCTGAGTAAAATCTGACAAGGGCAGAGTGATGTCATGAAGAAGATATATGAGGACATACTGAAACAATATGAAAATACTTAAGAGTAGCGATGTAACTAAAGTGACAAGAGAAACATGTATGAAATGATAAAGTAATCATATAGACAACGAAGATAAAGTAACTTGCTGACCAATAAATGCAGTAACGCAACATAGATGGGACATATAGAAGCTTGTTGTTATAGAAGAAAATACAAGGTTGCTAAGGTGGCCATAATAGGAAGATGGCTGTTGGGTCATGTCAAGAATCAATCCAGCTACCTCAGAGACAGACCAGGGATGCAGATCCAGGAGATGTGTTTGTGTGCAAAATAGAAAAAGAGTCTGTAAGGAATAATTGCAAGGCAGAAGGGGGGTGCAGACGGATAAGCTATGTACATAAGAAATATTTCTCTCAGATTAAAGAAAAAGAAATCTTTTGCAAGAGCCAAGCATTGGACAACTAACAGTGGATAAGGTCTATACAAGATGGAGTGAGCAAGTCTCTAGAGACCAAGAAGAGCAAGAACACCCAATATAAGTAAATAAAATAGCAGTAAATAGGAGGTTGAAATGGACACATTTGCGGTCACCACACACATGATTCAGAAGTCGAAAACAAGGGCTATTCATTAAGCTTCAGATGAAGATAGTAATGTGCTTACACTACCTCAAATGTCTCAGAACAGAGAAAAGACTACAAGGTCAACTACAGATGGGAAACCTTGACTTGTGTCTGGACTGATGAGAGATGATGGATTCATTGGGAAAGTGGTAAGTAATCTGATGTGACTCAAGCACCTGGGTTTCATTTTGCTTATGCGCTGCTAACAAGCCGAAAGTCCAAGGTTGGGCAAGAATGCCAACCAATCAGACGGTCTATGGGGCAACTTGCTATACAATGTTGCATAGACCAAACTGCTGCCATTTTCGCTGTTAGTATCAATGTTATTCATATTTAGAGGTAGTTCAAGGTGTGTCTTACAGATAAGGGGCAGCCAATGAAGAATTAACTCATATGAATACAAGAGGTACATATGTTGCCTTAACAAATCCTTCCCATCAATAGGTTTTGCATTTTGATACGTAGGATGACATCATAGATGATGCATATTGAGGTATACAAACTCTGTATAAGTTTGTGTGTGAGTGTTGTGAAAAACCAGAGGGTGTTTCACAATGTAGTCCCTGGGGATCCCGTACTCAGGGGGCCATCACTTTTGGATCCTGACCCTGGGTGTGGACAAGAAAGGGAGGATCACCTGTGTAGCATGGGGAGTGGGGGAAAAGCACCCAATGGTGAGACATGGTATCCCCCCTTTTCCACAACCCATCTAACCCCTCTCCCCACTTATTCTATGGGAAACTACAACTCCCATAATTCCTCCCCACTTTACTTTGACAAAAGTACTGCACCAAGGAAGATGAGTAATGAGGTTAGAAGGATTACCTCCCCTGACTTGCATTGGCCCTGTCCCTGTAATGAGGCCAGGCAGAGTCAGGCACACAACTCTAACAATGTACATCTACCACTTAGTAGCACTCGCTGTGAAGATAAAAGGTGGCATGCACAGACACACTTTGAGCGAGGTTCGGTACAAGAAGGAACATCTCTTCCGAGGGTCATGCTAACCAGGCTTTTGAAGGTGGAAGAAAGAGCACGGGAGGGAAAGCCCAAAATAGGAACAGGACTGTGGGCTGATCAAGGCTATAAACAAGAAAAGGGGTCCTGCCTATGTGCTTTCCAATCTACTGCACATTATTCTAATGCAGTTATTATTTCTTATAGGGCTGTCTGCGAGCATATCATTAGTTGCCAAGCAATGCCTTGCTGTGTACAGAAAATACAGTGGAAAACTCAAAAGAGAATGGTGCTCAGTTAATTACTCATGCCTGACCCATTTTTTCGTGTTTTAAAATATATGCACTTTGTAACATATGTGAAAAGCGCACAACTTGAAAATCACAGAATACAGTGCATATATATATATTTTACAAATGATAAGGCTAAAGAACAACAGACATTTATTTCATGCTAATCTTCATAATAAAACTCAACATAGGCATTGCATCATGCTTTTGCAACTTGTCACATAATTTGAAAAACATACAGATGTCAAATGCAGTCATAATAGTGTTTGTGGTTTTCACAGGTGAACATGGAGTTCCTATATAACACCAAATGCATTACTTTGAGTGGCTTTGACATGCGAAAGTTCCAAGTACAGAAATGTTCTAGTGTCTTTTATAGATGAAAATATATTCACTGTATTTCATCTAGGTGATATAACCTTCACGAGGTTTACTTTACACCAAAAGTCAATTTTCAGCCAGGCTAGAGGGTGACCTTAAAAAGTCTGGAAGGTGGAAGGCCAATGGGCTGATCGACAATTGAGAGGATCAAGAGAAAGCCAGGCAAGATTGTTATACTTTCTGGATGCTGTGAGCAATCGAAAAGCAAAACCGAGTGAGCGGAGGAAAGAAACCTTCAAGCTGACAAAAAGCGGCCGTGAACCTCCAGGGTGAACGGCAGAGATGGGGAGGAGCAGAAGAGGTGTTGGTAATGGCCTTCAGCTTCAGGAACGAGATTAAAGAAATCCAATTAACATATCCAGTGAGTTATTGAGGGAAACAAAAGTCTGGTGGAAGTTAAAGGGAAAGTGACTGCTATTTGAAAGTTGAAGGTTGCGCGTGTGCCGATGAATCACAAACAACTGCTGTAAAACAAGGATACAAAGTAGCACAGTGGTCCTGCGAGATGAAGTCACACATTCGAAGGCCTCTGTGAAATGTTTTTGTATTTTGAAAGATATTTTAAGCGGAGGTCAAAGGAAGCCGCGATAAGGAAAGAAAGTTGAATAAGAGGAAAGTGATATTTGTGAACAGTGAAATATGCAAAGAGGGCAAAAGTAAAATATAGAAGCTTTGAAACATTTTCTGAACATTGAAATATGCCAGTAGGGCAAAAGTAAAAGATAATTAAAAGATAAGAACTGTGGAAAAAGGCCAAGAAGGCAAGTGAAAGAGAATAAAAAGTACATTGTTTTAACAGAGGTCGAAGTGGTCATGCAGAGGTCTATGTAAATTCCTTGCAGTCTCAAAAGTCTTCAATAGGGAAAAGATATATGAGACACAACGTGGACAAGGGAACCCCGACAAAGGAGACACAGGCTCAAACCTGGCAGAGGGAAGCCCCTGCCGAACTGTAAGAAATTAAGAATATGTGAACTGAGTATTGATGGCAAGGCGGGCAATACCGAAAGGAAGTGATTGAACTACCAGAAGTTGAAAGCCTAAGATTGAACTTTTGATTCGTACCAGTAAGCCAAAGTATGCAAGACTGAAAGAACTGGGCCATCCACACATCCTTTGTTGTTTGAGAGACTCTCTAGACCCTTGTTGAACCTGGGCAAGGGAGTTGGTGATGAAGCTAATCTGATATTTTCTTTTGAGACACTATTTTCTTTTGGTATTCCCTTAACACATTTGTTATTCTAAGAAGGAGGAAAAGGTTCGTTTTTTTAGTATATGCCTTTTTATTTTTGACCAGACTAACTTGGACATATTTTTTATTGTTCAATGGTCGAGATTACTCCCATTTTAGAGTTAGGGCTATTTTAGAGTTATTCTACCAATGCAATCAAAAGTGTAAATAAAGGATTTCGAAACTTGTATCCATTGTGTCTCTGTCTACTATTGATAGCATGCCTTCCTCACAGTGTGCAAGCATCAGTCCGATGTCTGCCAGTTTGCCGAGCGTTATTAAATTGAGAATAAAGTAGTGTTTTGCCATATTTGCTGAGTCTGTCTGGTTATTTGGTCTGAGATCTTTACTGGTAATTCCATCTAGCACAAGAGATGCTTAAAGGCGCTAGATCACACTCTCTCTACCCCCAAACCCCCCACCCCCAGTCTCTCCCTACCCCACCCATCCACACTACTATATACTCTCTCTCTGCCCCCACACACCCTACTTCCACTATCTCTGCCCCCACTGACCCACCCTACCTCTGCTCTCTCTTACCCCACCCACCCTACCTCCACTCTCTAACCTCACCCGCCCTACCTTAACACTCTCTTCCTCCAACATAGCCCTCTCAACCCCCACCCACCCTACCCCAATCTTTCTAACCCCACCCACCCAAGCCCACTTGCTTTACCCCCACTCACTCTACCTCCACTCGCTCTATCCCCACCCACCCTACAGCTACACTCTCTGCCCAACCCACCCAACTCTCTCTACATTCTAACCACCCCACCCCAAACCCTCTTTATTTCTTACCCTCTCACTATCAATCTTTCTCGCTCATATTTCCGCTTGCTTATCAATCATAGCACCCTCTTTCAATGATTTCCTTTCTTTCTCTATTCTCCTTCCTTCTCATTCTCTTGCACACCTGCACCCCTTATGGATTTCTCCTTTGAACTGTTGAACTTTCCCCCTTGCATCCTGGTGCCTATAAATGCAAAATACAAAGGACAGCAGTAAACCAGCTTAAGCAACACCTTCTCCATTCTGCCCGCCAGTATTTTAGACAATAGTTTATAATCATAATTGATTAGACTGATTGGTCTATAATTGCCAGGATTCAGAGGAAGCCTCCCTGGTTTCAGGAGTAATGATATTGTGGTGTGCCTAAGTGTGGGTGGTAGTCTGTTTTTGACCTTCCAATGAGAGAAAGTATCCCTGAGTAATTTTATAACCTCTTTTGTCATAACGCTGTACAATTCTGCAGGTAAGCCATCTGGTCCTGGACACTTTCCTATATTTAAGTCACCTATTGCTTTACTAATCTCATCCATTGTTATTTCATTTTCCAAACACATTTTTTCCCTATCTGTAAGACATTCTAAGGATTGATTTGCCAAGAAATTGTCTATCTGAGCTGGGTCAACTGTCTGGGACTCACTGTATAGACTCTCATAAAAGCCTCTACATTCTTCATTCATTTCTTGAGGGTCATAAGTCACTCCACCTTTTGCCCTTTTTATCACACAGATCGCTCTGCTCTCAGCTCTCACTCGCAGACGATGAGCTAACAGACGACTACATTTCTCTCCTCCCTCATGATAGTTACATCTTGACTTAAAAAGCGTGTGTTCTGCTTAGGTTTTTATTCCAATCATATTTCATTTTCAAGAGCTTCAATGTTTCCCCTCATCAGATGAACCCATCACCTCTTTGTACAACTTTTTTACAGATGCACCAAATCAGGCAGGATTTAAAAAAGGGAGATTTTCAGCAACAAATATGCGGAAACCTTTGCTAATTTGTACAGAAACAAACACATTGAAAGTGAAATTGGGTGCATTATCACTAGACCCAGAGAAGGCCTTTGATCGGGTTCAATGGGAATTTTTATTCAGAACAATGGAGAAAATTAATTTTGGTCCTGAATTCTTGAGCTGGGTAAAATTGCTTTAAAAAAACCCTATGGCGGAGGTGACTACTAATGGAAAAATTTCATCTAAATTTGAAAAGCATTGCGGGACTCGTCCGGGTTGTCCACCATCACCTATACTTTTTGTACTTTCAATAGAACCATTGGCAGCGGCAATCAGATCTGAATTTCCGTAATTATTTTTTACAGAGTTACACAGAAACTTTGGCTGTATGCAGATGAACTTCTTCTCGTTGTACAGGATTTAACAACATCTATCCCTGCATTGATGGATCTGATTGAAACATTCGGCTCAATTTCAAATAATAAAATCTACTGGTCTAAATATGAGGCTTTGTCATGCAAACATTTGAGTAACGGTTTGATGTTAAAAAATCAAGGCTTCAAGTGATACCCTCAAAAGATGAAGTATCTAGAAATATGGCTGACAAGAAACATTAGTGAAATGATGGAAGTAAACTTGAAATTGAAAATAGATGAGATATCAGCAGAATTTGAGCGATGGGAATCTCTTAAACTATCATCAGGAGGCAAAGTAAATGCCATCAAGATGACAACAACTCCAAAAATAACTTATGTTATGAGCATGATTCCACTTCCTGCCAAGAAATCTCTACTGAAACAACTAAATAGTGTAATCCAATAATGTCTATGGGAGAATAAAATACAACTCCAAAATGAAAGCGGTGGATTAAATATCCCAGATTTTGAAAGATATCATCAGACTTTCACGACAACACACTTTTTACCATTGATATCTGAGAAATTGTATGAGTGGGCCATTGCTGAAGCAAGGATGGTGGGCCCACGAAATGCTTTGGCAATCTTGTCAACCACAAACATAGATTGCGGTCAGAGGTCTGCATTGACTGAGTTTCTGAGACCGAACTGGAGAACCCTGGCCACAACCTTAAACATGGTACCGGGCCTAATGAACTCTTCCTCAATATGGGTGAATCCCGCAATCAGAAGTAAGAATTAAAAAAAATGTTTGTCCCGATTGGTTTCTGGCAGCGGTAAGGAGGATTGATTACCTATTTGAAGGAGGAAGGTGGTGATCATTTCATGTTCTGAAAAGAAAGTTTGAGCTAAATGAATGCACTTATGGGGAGTATCGGAAATTAAGAAGTGCAGTGAATTTGTCAGCACTTGAATGGTCAGATTTAATGGTTATGGTCAAGATTATAGGAGGCCAAAACCATATGGCATCCAAGATGTATAATCTACTACTTTCCCTAGTATTCCTATATGTTTCTGTTATGCCACTGATATAGGACGTACTGGAATGAGGACTAGTGTGGACTCCTCAAGGGGCATTTACACCTTAAGTACTGAGACGAGGGAGCGACCAATTGACTCACTGGAAGACCTAAAGATCAGGACGAAGAAGCATGAAAACCTGGGTGAACAGTCTAGTTGCTCCCAAAAGCTAATTGGGCCAGGCCCATTTAAAGTTGAAGCAGGAAACCAGGAAGCAGAGAGAGGAATGCTTGGCTCACCATAGGACTCGAGGGAAATATACAAAAATGTCACCTTCATTTGTGCGCCCTCACAGTCACTGCAACTTTGGCGGCACACAAAATACTGACTCCCATTACTGTAGCCTAAGCAGAGGAGAATTTACAGGGGTATCCACCGCTCTCACTGGGGTAGTAACGGGAGTCGGTGGCTGCGGGAGTGTCCCCTGGTTGACAACAAAGTAAATAAAATAAATAAATAAGAAGCAACCTGCAGCATCAGCTCTGACCCACGCAGGTGGGAGGAATCGATGCTGCAGGGATAGCGGGAAGTGAGCGGCGCACACAGAAGTGTGCTGCTGTAAAGGTAAGTTGAGTGGGGGTGTTGGGTAGAGGTATGCAAGGTGGGGGATGTGGGTAAAGTGATCTATTTGATCACTGCACTGCGCTGTAATTGCCGTTGACATTTTCGTTGGTGCAGTTACGGGGCTGAGCAGTGATCACATAGATTTGACTCGAGCAGTTGGGGAAGAGCTTACCTGGCAGGTGAAGAGGCTCTTACGCAGTCCGACATGGAAGGACCATACCGCAAAGCAGGGCAGTGGACGTCTTGGCCAGCCAAGCAGAAGGACCATGCAATTGCAGGAAGGTGCACCTGCTGAGAATCTGAGAGTGCCATGGAGAAGTTGCAACACACTGGAAGAGTGGAGAACCCCAGAGAGGGGTACCCCAAGAGTGACCAGGGTGAGACGGTAGAGACCCTAAAGATACAAGGGCTACTGGGGCAGTCGGAAGGGGTACCAGAAGGCATTGGCAGATGCTGGAGCTATGGCATGGGGGCTTATGGAAGCCCCTGGGGTACAAACTAAGACCCCATGTGAAAAGGAACTGCAAAACCAAGGTGAAAGAATCCCCTGGGTCTGGGACCAGCAAAGTAATCTTCATAGTCTAGGATAGTGAGCGTGGTATGCAGCACCAAAAGGGAAGAATCCCTCGGGTCTGGGACCCACATCCTCTTATGAAGATCAACCGCAGTCATCTTCATAGTCATAGTACCTAGCAGGATAGTGAACCAGGAATGCCGGACCCAGTCACGAGGAACACATGGGTCTTGGAACCGCATTATAAGATTGGGACCTCATGTGAAATAAGAACTTTTGAAGTGCAAAGCAAGTCAGGGGAAAGGATGCATCCCTCCCTGAAGATGTTGCATGAATTGTGAATTGTGAAAGTCTGAGAAGGGCTTGGGGGAAGGGAAGCATTCCGCCCAGTCCTTGTGAACTGGAAAGAGAGGAGACCTTAGGAGGAGACAATATCACCTGTTGTCCTTCCAGAATATTGGGTCTTGGGACACTAGTCAAAAGAAGGCCTGCTGAAGGGAGTAATTCCCCGGGCTCTGCAAGGACATTGAGAACCATTTAACTGGAGAAGGGAGTCATTCTCCAGAAAAGGCAGTGAAACCCGTCTCAGTGTAAGGGAGAGTTAGGTTTCCTCTTTATTTTTACCTGAATAAAAGTCTTTGCCAATCACCATGCCACTAATGTGTCATACTCGCACTTCTGCTCCCTTGAAATACATACAAATTCTATCATTTTACCTTAAACCTGCATTAATTTATCTTCAAAATATTTAATTTGTCCCTCCAGCACATACCCTTACTCATTCATCAATATTCATAATCAAGTCACGTCAAGTAAACATTTATTTGTGCAGCGTAACAAGCTTTGACAAATGCAGAAACATAACATTAATTCAAAATTACAAATTAAAGAGTTTCCTCAATAATAGTCCTTGGGCTCTCAAGTACATTGATCTGCTTCTGAGCACCCCCATACACTCTCCATACATAATGCACGACTGCAAGATCTACCACCCCACTGGCAGAAAATTGAGTCTATGTGAAACTTAGTGTATGGAGATCACATTTCTTTATCATTGTGAATTTCTAATCAAAGTATTTGGAGAATTGCAATTCCCAACATCTTACCTTTAAGACCCATATATGTTCCAGCATGTCCCATATATAACCCATATCCAGCACGGCCAGGCCCTATGTAATAACCATAAACCAGTAATGGTCCTTATAGGCTGGATGGACATGAAGATCCAACAGGTAGTCCTTGTATACCGGATGGCCAGGAGAGGCTCATATCCTGACGCCAAGGGTCAATTGCTTTAGGTCAAGCTCATCAAAGAGGGGTTTGACACCCAGCTTTTTGCGATCGTAGGAGTTGCTAGTGGGATCTTAAATAAAGATTTTAGGAAGGTATTCTCATCCCTCTGAAGTGATTTACTGTTAGGCTCACCTGGTATCCACGGGGACGCCACCCAGCCAGCTGGTCGTTGGTGCCCTTCCCAATGATTCCCTGGTGTGGTCTCGGTGTGATGGGATTCCGCCTGGAAATGAAGACTATATTAGGACTGGGTGACCAAGGTAAGTTTTCCCCCCACCTCCCTTGTGTTTCCAGCCCCTCCAGGTTCTCTCCTCACCTGGTTGTCGGAATCGGTGGGCTCTCCGTCGTGCTCTCTGGGCAGGGGCGCGTTCTCTTTTGTGGGCGCGGGCAGTCCAGTTACTTCTCTGACTGCTGCCCTTGTAGTGTCTTTCAGGTAGGTCTTATTGCGATTGATGGCGTCGTAATTCTTGCATGCCTTTTCTCTGTTCTAAATGTCTCTTTTTTTATCTCCCTAGGAGCGCGGAGTGTCTGCTTGGAGAACTGGATATGCTGATTCTTACCGGGAGATGATGGCGTGCTATAGCGCTATGATGCAGTAAGGAGGCGATTTGCGTAGCACAGCGATGTCTTGTCCTCACTGACCTGTACTTTTCTCTTTTCGTAGGTCGCAGTGAGTTCCCAGCGCAGATGGAGTTCCGGAGCTATGCCGGCTGAAAAGCAACCAACCAGGTAAGTCTTTAAGTGCTTTTGGTTGTAATGTCTCCACTACCTCCTTCAATGATGTCTTTCTCCTTTTCTCAGGTCCTTCGATCCGGGCGGGGAATTCCACCAACAGAGCTGCCCAGGAGCTGCGAGCAGTGAAGGATGATGAATGCAGGTACGATTCTGCTGCTAACAATGTTCTTGGTTTTTCTGCAGGTCTGGAATTCACCAGGCTCATGAGAAAGCTGGACACGGTGAGCATCACGTTGCTAGAAGCAAAGTAAGGCGAAGCGTGTTGTCTTGTTCGGGTGTGGTTTAAATAGCCACTGTAAAGTAGTCCAGGGAAAGTAGTCCCTAGGCCACCACACCCAAAACACTAGACCGCATAGCTTGGTTCTAGGAATCAAGCTATGTGGATGCCTCCATGTTGGCTGAAAGCCTAAATAAAGTAGTTCCTCAAGCAGATGTCTTTCCTAAATGATGAGCATGGCGCCAAAGGCGCCAGGACTGGCCCCAAGAGGGCCTGAGAAGTGGATGCCAGGCCTTATTAGTGATCCGAGCCCTGATTCCACCTGGCCAATGGGCTTGCCAGTGGGGATCAGGGCTGAGGGTCGTGACAGCACTCGCCCCCAAGGCCCCTCCCAAGGTGTGTCTCCTGCCTGCTCCAGGTTTATTTGGGAAGTTCTGATGAAACTTCTTGATCAGACGTGGTGCATGGATGTTCTCACTGGGCTTTCGAAGTCATTTTTCAGTTCACTTCTTCTGTGCTGGCACACGGTAGCACAAGTTAGTGGGCTGCACCCCAAGCAGCATTATTTTTGGATAAACCCACGCGCAACAAAGAATAACAAGCAGTGCCCGCTCGCATCCCCAGCTTTCTCCATAATTCACACTTCCGTGTAACTTGGAGCGGTGGCACGCAATAATGTCATATGAAGATATTGAGAAGTTAACAGATTTACGAGCCACCACTTTAGGCTTTTCAGCCGATGAAGCCAACATCATTCTTGGCCTAATCAAGGACACACACTCAGCTACAACAAACACAGATCCAAACAAAAAGATCAAACAACTTGAATATCTCATTCATAGAGAAATTAATCGTAAATTACATGCAGTGACACTTGGACGCTATTACAAAGCTCAACGCACCCCTCGGGGACTAAGACTTGGTCTTAAGCCAACACTATGCAAGGAAAATAAAGAATTCATCAAGAAGTGGGAACAGATCCTAAATAAGTGCTCACTGGATCTGATTCTCTTGACCATCAAGGAGCTATCTGCTAATTTGTCCACTTTGGAAATAGAAATACAAGATTTAGCTAAAGAGATTACCAAACTCACTAATGAAGAATTTTTGCAGATATGTTAGCAGATATAAACGCAGGGCTTGAGAGCTACAAATCAGATTTAGAAGTAAGAAGGATATGCAAATTTCGACGTGACATGTTTGACTATTTGCGAGACGAGGTTTGCACTTGGGCGGAGAAGTATCAGAACCAACCACTACAGTTCAAGAAACCACAGACTGAACAAAGCAGTTCAGACACTGATTCAAGCAGGGAGGAGAATCCTCAAAACCAACCTCAGGCATCAGGTAGCAGCGACAGAACAGAAGAATCCATCCCTAGAGCAAGAAGAGACAGCCAAGCTTTTTTAGACAGCAACAGAAGAGGAAGAGAACGAGGCGGGGGAAGAGGAAGAGGACCCGGGGTTCAGACAAGACATCAAACTCGGACAACTTAGTAGTGAACATCTCAAATAGAACTCTTAGCAATCAAGAAAATAGAATATTACAGAAAGGCTTGAAATTTGTACCAACTCATGGGACCAATTTGTTTAACACAAAGATTGAATTGCATAAACTGACACGCAAGCTTAAATTGAAAGTATTTTTTACAGAAATGCAAAGTGACCACCATATAGACAAAGATCTGGCAGAATTAGTTGAATTCAGACCAAAAAGCACCTTTGTAGCTTCCATCACGGTCTCTGCAGTGGATATTTTTGAGAGAATGGTCCTTGCAGACCTCAAGAAGATACATTTTGTCACACCGAAACATAAAAATTTAAGTAGAGGCAAGATGTCTATCATCAGAGAATTGTATACAGATGAGAAAATTACCATAAGACCGGCAGACAAAGGAGGGGCTCTGGTGATTCAAAATACAGAGGACTACAAAAGAGAATGCCTACGTCAATTTAAAGATCAGTCGATTTACGCGAAATTAGATCAGGATCCAATTAACAGAATATAAAAAGACCTAGAGTGAATTCTCACAAAGGCAGAAGACCTAGGGATGATCACTGACAAAATTAAACCGTTTTTACAGAATCTTCAACCTAAAACACCACACTTTTACCTACTTCCAAAGATACATAAAGATCTGACCAATCCGCCCGGAAGACCAATAGTGGCGGCAACAGGAGGGGTACTACAACCTTTGGGTATCTACATTGATTATTTTCTGCAACCGATTATCCAGAAAACAACCACATATGTTAAAGACAGTAATCATTTTCTGAACATTCTAGAACAGATCCAACTAGAAGAGGATGACATTCTATTCACAATAGATGTAAACAGCGTTTACACCAGCATACCACATGACTTGGGACAAACAGCAGTGGAATGGCTTCTACTACGAGAAGCAAATATCGGAGCTAACAAAGAATTCATCCTAACTCTACTCACCTTTATTTTCATGAATTCCTACTTCACTTACGAGAATGAATTCTATCTTCAGAAGTCAGGAACAGCCATGGGTGCCACTATGGCACCCGCCTATTCCAATGCCTTCATGCATCTATTTGAGACAGAGCGCATCCTAGACAAAGATGAATGGAAGAACCAACTGAAGATTTGGCTGAGATATATAGATGACATTTTCGCAATATGGAAAGGTACCAGTGAATCATTAAAAGAATTCTTCAGATATATCAACCAAATTGACCCACGCATACAATTCACTGCAGAAATAGGGAATCCTAATATTCATTATCTGGATGTGGAGGTCAAAGTTAACCAACAGCAGATTACAACTTCATTGTACACTAAACCCACAGACAGGAACAACCTATTACATCGCATGAGTTTTCATCCACAGAATACATTGCGGAACTTACCATATGGACAAATGCTGCGCCTCAAAAGAATCATAAGTGAACAGGATGAACTCAATCAAGAATTGCATAAACTACAGGGCAAATTACGAGCACGAGGTTATGGTCAAGATGAATTAGACACTGCATTATCTAAAGTGTCAGCTAAAACAAGAGCTAGCAAATTACAGCAAAGCACCAAGAAAGATACACCACAAATGGTGTATGTATCAATATTCTCTACCTAAAGTGCACAAATTAAGAGGTGCATTAATAAACATTGGCTAATAATCACCAGCGATGAACGCACAACATCTATATTCCAAAGCAAGCCAGTGTTTGCGTTTCAGCGATCAAGTAATTTACGTGACCTTCTGGTCAATACCAAAGGTCACAATGTCAGTCAACAGAAGCCCAAACAACAGGGTACTTATCCATGCCTGAACTGCAACAACTGTAACAGTGTTATTAAAGGTAGCACAATATCACATCCACATACAGGCGAAAAGATCCAACTCACATGTTATGGGACATGCAATACTGAGAACTGCATCTACAGTATACGTTGCCCATGTGGGCTTTGTTATTTAGGGGAAACCGGAAGGAAGTTGAAGATCCAGATGAATGAGAATAAATCGTGCATACGTACCAAGAATCTTAACTCAGCAGTAGCCAGACATTTTGATGAGAAGCACCATACTCTAGCTCAACTGAGATTTCAGATATTAGAAGTGTTAGACAATCGGCAAGACATTGACCCAAGAAGAAGACGCCAGCAAAGAGAAACATTTTGGATAGACCGATTGGACACTCTGTCACCTAGAGGAATGAACGAGGAATTTGATCTGAACTGTTTCTTATGAATTGTGTTGATTCACTGAAATACTCTTGACAGACAATTTTCCAACATCGACCACCTGATGTGGCATATATAAGGACAAGCTTTATTGGATTCAACGAATGACAATTTAATTGTTTGATCTTTCGATATCTTTTTCTCCTCCTTCAATTCATTTCACTTTGTTTTGATCTCAATTTCTTTAGCTCAATATTTCAATTAGATTTTGTGATTATGATTTAACCAGGACCAACAGCACTAGTATAAAGGATTTGTTTGATTTGTTTATTTTCTTCTTTGTTTGTCAATAGTTTTTTTACTTGTTCGACCTTCTTGGTCATGTTCGGTAGACATTCTGCATGCATTACCTAGTTCTTTATAGATAAGGATCACATATATCGTGTAACCTGAACAGTTACAAGAGACGTCCTAATCTTGTCTGCGTGACACACATCTTAACTAATTTGAAAGGCACGGCTTACACCTATTTTTTTAGCTGATCGAACTATACACGCATCAGCCCTTACCAACATGGCGGCGCGCACATGGATTAATCCACCATGTTGCGCGTGGCGGTTACCGTAGTAACCGCTAGCCTCACTTTCAATGCAATACTCAGCATTTTTTCAGTCAAGCGACAGACGGCAGCTCAATATGAGTCAGCGCCAGACAGCTTCTTGATACAGCGTTCTGTTACACAGAGGTATATTACACAAGTACGGGTCCGCAATGGCCACGGCAGTGCACATTGCACCGGCAGCAGGTTTACTGTATTAAATAGTGTTAATGGCGTTTTCGCAGAATTATGGTTGTACTGAATACTGAAAGGACATTTTTGTTATGTTTAATTAGGTAAATGGGCGTACTTGAACGAACGCTACAAGGACACACATTTCAATATATACAGAGCGCATTTGGTAAGGTCAGAAGCATGTATATTAGCAAATTTCGCATGACCGGGACGTTGGTACCCACAATTCAGGGACAACAATACAGTTGTCAGACTAACACTCTGGCGACATGCACGGTCACACTGAAGGTGTACAGTTACATTAGTAGACACATGCACCATAACAGTATTGGGTGAACATATGTAAACACATGTAAACATGATGACTATTGGCATGGTCAATGAAGAATATTTATGTATCGCTCCTTTTTTCCCTCCCTCTCTTTCTTTTTGTGTACATGTATGTTCGTTGTACGTGGGTACCCTGTTGATTTTATTGTCATTTTCTTTGTACATGTTTAATTTGCTTGAATATGGTACTTTTTAACTTGGTTATATTTCTGAACTGGAACAAGATATACTCCTTGTAATTCCACACTACTGTACTTTGTTGTTTACTTTGTGGCTATCCACTTTGATTAGGAAAGGCCCTGATGAAGGACTACATAGTCTGAAATGCATTGGCCATTTGATGATGTTGACTTATAAACAACGTCAGCACACTACACTTTGAGAATAAAATACACTATTGAAGATTTCTGTTCTCACTGGGCTCCCAGGATCTATCTTGAGGCCCAAACCCCTTCCAGTCGACGAGATAGCACAACTTGGCTCTAGAGTACTTAGAGTCCAGGATGCCCTTGACTTTGAATTCTGGTTCTCCATCTATTAGTATAGGTTGAGGTGGTGTATTGATTTGTGTACCGGGTTGCATTGGTTTTAAGAGGGACACATGGAATACCGGATGGATTTTTAGATTAGGTGGTAAGTCCAATTTGACGGCTGCTGGGTTAATAATTGCCTTGATGGTATAGGGTCCCAAACATCGAGGATGGAAGCTCCGGGTCCCTTTGATGGGTACGTATTTGGCGGCTAACCAAACCTGGTCTCCTACTTGATAGTCTGGGGCCTTTTTCCGATGCTGGTCGGCGAAGTGCTTTTGTTTTCCTTTAGCATGAATAAGATGTTTCTTAGCCTTTCTGAACGCCTGAGTGATGATTGTATGAAGAGTCTTTACTGCAGGCATTTCCAAGCTGGCAGGAAGGTCAAGTTCTGATGTACGTGGATGTCTGCCATACAAGGTGTAAAAAGGTGTTTGGCCCGTGCTAGAATGTACGGAGTTGTTATATGCGTACTCGGCTTTCCACAGTTTATCCTTCCAATCTCTCAATTCATGGTGCAGCATGCACCGTAAATACTGCTTGAGGGTATTGTTGGTCCTCTCGGTTTGGCCGTCTGTCTGGGGGTGGTGACTGGTGGATAGCTGGACGTCAATCTGTGCCATTGCGCAACATTTTCTCCAAAAATTGGATACAAATTGGCTGCCTCGATCGGAGACCAGAACTGATGGAAAGCCATGCAGCTTGACAATGTTTTCCAGAAATACTTCTGCTAGGGTGAATGCGTCCGGTAGGCCCCTGAGAGGAATAAAATGTGCCATCTTTGAGAACAAATCCACGATTACAAGAATGCTGTTAAAGCCATGACTCAGTGGCAGATCAGTGATAAAGTCGAGGGAAAGAGTGTGCCATGGTGCGGGAGGGATGTCCAATGGTTGTAGGAGACCTGATGGTTTCTGTTTCTGTGATTTATTTTGTGCACAGACGCCGCAGGACTGAACATACTGGGTAGGCCACCAAAACTTACGTTTTTTTTTACCTTGGCTAAAGTTTTAGCGATTCCAGGGTGTCCTTCGATCAGAGAGTCATGATAACCTGAAATGATATGCTGTTGTAACTCCTTCTCGTGTACATATAGCCAGTACCTAAAATAAGGTAACTGATCCTTGATGCAATATTGTTCGCCATGAGTTTGCCATGCGAGGAAAGCATCTGGGTTCATTGACTGTTGAATTTTGTTTCGTAATTCGGCTTGTGATAACGCTGTTGTGATACCCAAGAGTTTGTCTTCAGGTATGATGGGTACCGGGTCTGGAGTTGTATACACCGTTTCATCGATGCCCATTTGAGATAAGGCGTCAGCTTTCCCATTCTTGACCCCTGGTCGAAAGGTGATCACGTAGTCATATTCGGCAAAGAAGAGGGACCACCGTAACTGGCGTGAAGACTGGGCTTTGGCTGTTTTGAGATATTTCAGGTTCTGGTGGTCTGTGATCACTGTAATGGTGTGTCTAGCTCCCAGAAGATAGTGTTGCCACGCCTTGAAAGCAGACTTGATGGCTAGGAGTTCTTTGTCCGCGATAGCATAATTAATTTCCGGGGGTGAGAATATTTTTGACCAGAAGACCACAGGATGCATCTGGCCAGTTTCTGGGTCCCTCTGTGAAAGGACCGCTCCCATTGCCATACTGGAAGCATCCGTTTCTACGACATAAGAGAGGTCTGGACGCGGGTGCCGCAGGATTGGAGCGGAGGTGAACCTTTGTTTCAGTTCCTGAAAGGCTTTTTCTGCTTCCTCAGTCCAAGCGAACTTTGTATTGCTTTTTCGTAGCAGTACTGTGATCGGGTGAACAACCTGAGAGAAGTCTGGGATAAACCGGCGGTAAAAGTTCACAAAGCCTAGCAGGCTCTGTATCCCCTTCAGAGATGTTGGTGATGGCCATTTTGGCATAGCGTCAACCTTATGTACGTCCATTCTGATGCCTTTCGGCGAAAGGATGAAACCAAGGAATTCTACTTCGGTGATGTGAAAAAAACATTTCTCCAGCTTTGCATTCAAACGATGTTGGCGGAGCTTGGTGAGGACTGAATGAACATGCCTGATATGATCTTGTTTTGAGGCTGAGTAGACCAAGATGTCATCAATGTACAACAAGGCGCAAATGTCAATCAGTTCTCTGAAGACATCATTCATGAAATATTGAAACGCTGCGGGAGTGTTACATAAGATAAAAGGCATGACTTGATATTCAAACAAGCCATATTTGGTACAGAAAGCGGTTTTCCACTCATCTCCGCTTTTGACCCAGACCAGGTGGTATGCTCCCCGAAGGTCTAATTTGGTATAGATATTGGCATCTTTGACTTGGTCTATCATTTCCGTGATAAGAGGCAAGGGGTAGCGGTTCTTCACGGTTAACTGGTTTATTGCGTGGTAATCAATACAGGTCCTCAAGTAAAGTAGTTCCTCAAGCAGATGTGTTTCCTTAATGATGAGCCTGGCGTCCAAGGCGCCAGGACTGGCCCCAAGAGGGCCTGAGAAGTGGATGCCAGGCCTTATAAGTGATATGAGCCCTGATTCCACCTGGCCAATGGGCTTGCCAATGGGGATCAGGGCTGAGGGTCATGACAATTACTTGGCTCCAGAGTTCACCAGCACGCAGAGCTCCAGCTATTGCCTTGGCTCTGTAAGCATCTAGAGAAGCAGAAACCAAATTTCCCCTATAATATCGATCTTTCATTCACACATCCTACCTTGTGCTCTTACATTCATGAAGTCTCACAATCGGGGTCATTCATCCACCACTCCTGCAACCTTTCTCCATTCTATCTGCTTTCCCTGTGACATACGTTATGTTACGCTATTTGATATTTGTATAATGCTTACTGCCATTCTAATGGCTTTGAAGCGCTGCGGGGTGGAAAGCCCTTTGGAAGACCGCAGTCTGTGCAAACATGGAAACAAAGAGCATTACATTGCATGCGAATAGCAATTAGAATTAGGTTACTATTCAATTACTAGCAAAGATGACTAGTCTAAAACATTATAAAAATCATGCAGAGCATTGTGTTCCGGCGCAGAGAGATGCCTGGTACGCCAGTGACCATGCAACAGCTGTTCTGAATTTTTTGTTGGACTCAACTGTGTTCTATGGGTTGCAGTGCAAGAGGGAGGGATGGGCATTATGAACAGTCGATCAACCCTGTGGCAACTTTCTACAGTTGAGGGCTCTGCTATGCTTAACATGCAGAACACGTGCACACTGAATGACCTGTACTTTAGGCAAACAACCTATAACAGTCTATCTCTGTCTCTGTCTTTATCTCTCTCTCTCTCTCTCTCTCCCTCCCTCTCTCTCTCTCTCTCTCTCTCTCTCTCTCTCTCTCTCTCTCTCTCTCTCTCTCTCTCTCTCTCTCTCACACATCTATACATTGTATCCCATGTGCAGCAATGCAAGCATTTGTGAGTTGACAGAGGAGGAGGAATGGTTAGGTAGTCTGTAAACTTCAATCAATTACCATAAGAAGCAGCTATGGTTTAGGGCAGGCAAGAACCTTTGGCTCAGAGAAAGCACTACTTGAAATGTGGGGCTGCTTTCACCCATTTTGCCTAGCTTAGCATGCTGGTTAGAAGGTTGAGAGATGCCTCAAAGCTCACTCTAACCTGCTCAGGCACTGTGCTCATTGGCTTACTGGGAATTCTGTCATATCCTCCATCTCCCTAAATGTGTCTGTGTGCTTTAATTAATTACATGATTTCACCCTACAACAATCAAAACCTATGGCTTGTTCATATCTTCTTAAACTCAATTTTTAACAATTTACATGCTCCAATGTTCCATTCTCTGTACACACTTTTTTGCAGGTTTTATTTCATGACTGTCCCTGAAGCACTGAAGTTCACTGGCCAGAGTTTGTGTAAATGAATGTTAATGACTCGAGTAGAATTCCTTACATATGTATTATAGTTTTTGAAAAGCAGCAAATAACTATGTGCATATTTGTACATACATATATACATGTGCTGCAGCCCCATGCATATAGGAGGGCACGGCCGAGCCGAAAGGCGAAGCCGGCCCTAACTAAAGGCCTCTACGTAAGGCCAGGATCGCCTGTCTTGCCCTGTACTGCAGCCCCATGCTCTGGAGAGCACCACATCACATAGAGCCATGAACCCATAGCTATAATCCAAAGGCACACGGAAGGAAAGTGCCGGCAGCTAAATATGGCCGCCACAATTTCTACACAACATCAACGGGGCCTGCCAGCCCTGAAAGCACCCTCCAGCCTGCAGCCCCCCGATTGGCTACAAGCCACAGCATATAGGAGGACACGGCCAAGCCGGAAGCCGAAGCCAGCCCTAACTGAAGTCCTTTAATCAGAGGCATTGCTGGGGGGGCTAAAGGGGCTATAGCCCCTGGTCTTTTGGTTGTAGCCCTGGATAGAATCTCAGGAGCTACAACCAAAAGGCTAGCTAGCCCTGGGTCCCGACGGTTCCGACATTAGCGTTGCCCCGGGTCTTTTCTAGACCTACCAACACCCCTGCCTTTACTTAAGGCCAGGATCGCCTGTCTTGCATTGTCTGGGCATGGATGGGCATTGTGCCCTCACCATGGACCGGTGGTACAACTGATCCCAATTGACTGAGTCACGGCTGCTGTCGATGTTCCTCGCGGCAGATAAGAAATCCAACTGCCATCTGTTTCCTAACTCCTGTCCCTCCAACTGTACCATGTTCCACTCTCCATCTTCCACCTTACATCACCTTGCCCTCTTTCTGTTGCGTGTGATGAGAGTGCATGCAATATCTCATTCTCCAGAACCCTCTCTGAACGCTCGATGCCCAACTGTGTATGGTCACGGCCCAGAAGCAGACTTGTACTGACCTCACGGGCGTCCACAAACATAAAAAAGTGATCACTACTAACTTTTCCAACAGCATGCAGAGCTGCAGTAGCCCCCATTTTCTCGGAACGTGGCTTTGCAAGATTGTGCTCCTATGCTACACCATATGTCATCGTTTTGTCATCACAGGGCTCCCTAGTGCACCTAACTTGACTTTCTAGTCTAACGCTACACCTGCGTCATAAATGGAAACATACTGATCTTAACTTTATCATATATTGCTGTTCATGTATGATGCCTGTAGTTCACCTTATTTGTCTGCCAGACCAGGCTAAACCTGAAACTTTTATATAACATACCTGCTCTATCTCTCTGCCCTGACATCCATCTTTACTCACTAACCTGAAGTTACCCCCTGTACCATGAGACAAGGCTTGCAAAAATGTGAGCTCATACTTATTTTGTCACTTGTGTTTGCTTTGCTGAAGTTGCCCCCTATACCATGAGGCGAGGCTTGCCAGAATGTGAACCCATACTTATTTTGTCACTTATGTTTGCTTTCCTGATGTTGCCCCCTGTACCATGAGATGAGGCTTGCCAGAATGGGCGCTCATACTTATTTTCTCACTCATGTTTTGCTTTCCTGAAGTTGTCCCCTTTACCTTGAGGCGAGGCTTACCAGATTGTGCACTATTACTTATTGTGTCACTCATGTTTTCTCACTACCTGAAGTAGCCCTCTGCACCTCGTTGCGAGGAGAGGCTTTACCGGAGTGTGTTCTTCAAGATATTCCCTCTTGCTTGTAACCCTCTGCATGGTCTTGCCCCTTGTGGACTTTGCTATTGCACTTGCTGTAATGTACCATGTAGCTAGTGCCCAGATGCCTGAGGGCTTGGTGCGCTGCTATAAATGCAAACATAAATAAATAAATATGTATATATATTTGAATTTGGACGTCTAGTTTTATGAATGTTTTGTACCCTTTTTATATGAATGTTTCTGTAAAGTGCCTTGTTACCTTTTTGGTTAAAGTATGCTATATTAATGTATTAAATGGAACTAAAAAAAACTATCGTGTGGTGGTCCAGGATTTTATAAGCTGTATAGCCTATTTTCAAAGGCAACACACTAATCTCGTGGTACGTTTAAGTTTATGAAACTTTAAGAACAATTGTCAGGCCACAGAATACTTTGTACAACTTTATAATACTGTGCCATCCTTATGTTAGGCCTTACTGCATCACTGAAACAAATCTGCTGTGCATGAACACACCCTGGTGGTGGCACTTAAATTGTTGGGTCGTATGCATCCTTGTTCCTGAAAACGAGGAAAGGGGTGCTCCTTGTAGTGTAACACACGGAGGATTGCCTCTGTGAAATCATGATAACTTTTTTTGTGTATATTTCTTTTAAGTCTTATTTTTTATTACTGGGGCAGACACAAGTGTGAAATGGATTGGACTAATGGCCCCTTTCCTGATAAGTCACAGCTCACTGGGAAGGGTCCATTAGCATTCCAACCCCACCCGCCCCCATTCTCAGTGTGCTCCTCAGTAAATGCATGCACCACATAAGCCTGATTTTTTTCTAGCTAGTCTGTAATGTGTCTAAGTCAGTGGTTGAAGTGTATGAAAAGAAGTAGTGGAAATATGTTCCCTGCTGTCGTGTCCCCGCTCACCACAAACCCCTTCGCCGTGTCCCCTCCAACATGACATACAAACCCCTAAACAAATGGGCCTGCTGTTTAAGGGAACGTTGAGTGCAGTGGGCTGAAGTGCAAGTTTCAACTCCTTCCTTGACTTTTATTTGAAAACGAAACCATTCAGGAATGATTTCTTTTTAAAATAAAAGTATAGGAAAGTGGAGGAGCAACTCTCGGAACCGCTCCCTCCCACTTCGACCACTGGTCTAAATTGACATGAAAACAGCGAGTAATAAAGCATACACACTTGTGCTTCTGTGAAACGATTCTGTGTTGGAAGACACGTGGGGCAACACACAGAGATGTCTGGCCGTCTATTGCAGATTAGAACATTTCAAGAATCAGGGTGCTGAAAGGGAGTGTTTTAAAACATTGGAGACGAGCATGGGTTCAACTTTAGACTGAGGGGAACAAACATACAGACCAATAACTGTAAAATGGCAATGCAAAACTAAGGTCCTCCTGGATTCATGATTCTCCCCGAGTGATGGTCTCTTTGTACAAAAAAGAAATGAGATGCTTTAATCTGCCCACGGTATACTATTTACATGGCATTTTAATGAGTAGTTGAAACCTTCAGATTAGAACTGCGTAAAATAGCCTTGCAGGAAATGAGAAACACGCGGCCAGTACTGCAGTCTCTAAACCCAGTGTGCTCTGTCATCACGGAAATTGCTTCCAGTTGAGAGTTAAACATCCTGGCGTTGTACGTAATTCAATGCGGCATGAAACCGTTCAGAAAACCTTTTAACAGTGTTTTGATCAGCCCAATCAGGCTGCAGGCACAGTTGGCGTGATTTGTTTCAGTTGTGAACGCAAATTGTGTATTGCGATGCACAGCATGCATTGTACATGTTGAAACAATAAGGGGTAATTAATGCCACAATAAGCCCTGACCTCCCTACAGGGGTGTTGCTAGGTCTGGAAAAGATCCGGTGGTATGCTAATTTTGGGACTGTCGGGACTGGGGGCTAGCTAATCCTTTTGGTTGCAACCCCTGAGATTCTATCTGGGGCTATAACCAAAAGACACGGGGCTATAGCCCCCTCAGCCCCCCCAGCAAAGCCTCTGCCTCCCTAAATCACATGAAGAACACATGCTTACCTTACCTTAACTTGCCAACATGTACATTGCATGTGCTTACTGTGCCTGATTCTGTCCACTCTGACTGTAAAGTTCACCCTCCTGACTTTATATATTCGCCTGTCCATCCCATTCTTTATCCACAAACTCTTCATGGTCCACGCTCTCACGCTGTAACTCTTTTCACAGTCTTATCTCTCAATTTGCTTGGTTTGACTTAAGAGGTGACCAGAATAATGCTGAGGTTTGACGTTGGTGCGTTTGTGAAGGATTTGGCCTGTTGTAAACATTCGGTGCTACATTCATCTCATCACTAATTAATTGACCTTGTAGCCTTAGCCTAACCACTTCCAGTGTCAAGGCTACAACAACATTCCTCATTGTCGAATTTAGCCTAGAGTCAGGAGAAACGAGCTGCATGTCTGTGGAACTCATCCTGAATGTCTGACCCTGGGCAGCCTCATTTTATGTCCTTAACCAGGATGAAGGAGCTTCAGTGTCTGGTTGTGGTATTTTTCCTAATCCCTCTGGAAGGCGAACACCCTCTGGTTTCTGCTCAGGTAGTAGTATATAAGGACCTTTCAACGGAGGCAAAGAAGGAAGGTTGGCGGACCTTCATGTCTGGGAACACCATGGGTTGTACCCTGGATCACAGCCCCAATCTCAGGTACTGAGGCTATTCCTGTAGGGTCTCCCATATGTTCTCAAACTCACTAGGAAATTAGTTAATTTGTGATTTCCGTTGGTCATTGTTGCTTTGTAACTCTATAATAGGGCATGTCCTGGGAACGACAGCAGTTAAATGTGTGTTTTGTTTATTTAGGTTGCCATTGTTGGTTTTGGTTGAGAGGTGACAACATATTATGGAGGGGAGTCTGCCTTTGTGTAAGCATTTGTTGCTTCCCCTTGGTGTGGCTTTTTTGTCCTGCATTTGTGGACCTTCTGGATTGCCGCCGTCCTTTCAGCCCATAATGAATGAGGTGGTGCATGGCAAGTAAGCCTGATGCAAACTAGGGCATGGCTCTGGAGGACTGGATGACTGCAAAGAGTGTCCTGGAGAGGATATGCTCTAGTAGCTAGTGTTTATTGAGCGGTGTTAGCAGCTTTCAGACTCAGAGGCTCCTTCCCCCTGCCATAGAGTGCCCCTCCCATCCCCCACACTAAACATTGTGAGGCCCCCATGTGTGTGACTTGAGGAAGTGGTGTTTCACGTTGCATGGTCTGGGACACGCTACCCAGGCCAGGAGCAAATGCTAGTCTATGCACACCAACACAGCAGCAAAGGATCAGCATCAACTTGGTGCTGTAAGACAGTAAAATGTGCTACCATTTTGCTCTTATTTTTTATCATACAGAGTTTAACGTGAACGTGAACCTGGCCATTTATGAGCAGAACATACCTTTGCATGTCACTGTTGGAGCAGTGGATATAAGCTAACCACACTTTTAAAGACACTGGGCCTAACTTTGCTGGTATCCTGGCCGTAGAGGTGCCAGGATACCAGCAAATGTAGATACAATTTCCAGCACTCGGTCTGATGGCATTGGAGCCGAATTCCAAGTACTGGGGTGACGGTGTAAATCCCCATTCATGGAGTCCTATAGGACTGTTAGCTGGAGGTAACCTTGGTGCCCCACCGGCAAACCCGTGGTCAGCCAGTCCAGTAAAGCACCGGTATCCATGAATACCGGCACTTTTTTACCAGATTGGCTGACCTAGAATGAGGCCCACTGTTTTCCAGTTTGCAAGGAAATTACAGCACTACTACATTGTTCACAATATTCTGTTTATCAAAGTATGACTCTTTCATACAGCTTTCGATTGTTTAAAAAAATAATTCCTGTATTTGTATTTTGTGATTGTGTTTTGGTTTTGTTAAACTGAACCTAGCTAGTGAACGGTACTGCTGCATATGATTAGCATAATGCCTGGCAGGGGAATCTTTTCATCATAACCATTGTATGTAAAGTAGTCTTCACCATTAACAATGTATATGTAGAGCATTATTCAAACCTAATGAAATGTAGAATGTAGGAGATGTATGTTCCATTGGCATTCATGTCAAGGGGGAAAGAAGCCAATAGAAAAGGGGACCGGGTCTGGGCATGTTGCAACAGCTTTGGCTCATCGACAGTTTGTGCTTGACCTCACTCCTTAAAAGTGTTACTTCAACTAATTCAATACTAAATAAATGGAAGGCGAGATGTGCACATTGGATTGAAGCATTAGAAATCTCAGTGCATATCCTAAGACAAAATCCTATGGCAATAAAAAGGAAAATCCAAAACGAAGATTGGATACAGACTCAGAACCATAAGTCAAACTACCGAATGTCCATTAACTGTACAGTTGAAGCTCAAAAATTTAACCACTTGCTTCCATATCTTCAACTCTTTCTGTCCCCAAAGTTATGCGACCTCTTTGTATGACTTAGATTGAACCTAATGCCTACACGTGAACTGCTTGGCCAAACGAAACAATTAGGAGAGCTACGGAATACTTTTTGGTTTTGCCACTAATCCCAAAAAGTAGAAAATTTACATCATATACTGATGAAATGCAAAGCTCTAGCCCAAATAAGAAGCAAATATACCAAAAGATTTTTGCAAGCCATCACCGCGCTTACACCTGAAGACCGATGGAACTAGATACTATTTGGCAAAGAAAAGACAGTGATTTTTTCAGTCCATCAATTCTGGTTAGAACTGCTGAATTCGACATCCAAGTAGTGGCAAAATAAGAAAAGACTCATATTGTTAATGGCTGGCCATTTGATGATTTAGAAATCTACTTTTATCTGTAATATGAGTTAAATTTCTATTCATTTCTTTTATTTTTTATTTCTATATCCTTTTTTCTTTCCTTTTTCACATATCCCTGATAATCATGATGTTGATAATGAAAAAGGTTTGTAATAAACTATCTTCTATAAACAAAAAATAATAATTTTAAAAAACTGTTAAAAAAAAATTACCGATCCTGGAAAATTACTTCAGTGTAACACTAACTACTAAATCTTAGCGTTTCATTAAACGTCCTCTTTATAATCAAGGATGCAACATACGTTTGAATAACATTTTAAAGGAAACGGTTTTAAAAACAATATTTAAAATTCTACAAGTCGTTTTGTACACTAGTGATTCTGTGGGAACAGGGCCACCTTGTTTATTAATCAGGAAAGGAGAGACAATTGGGCGAGTTTCACAATTTTGAGGGAGAACTTCACAATATTCAGCCTACACTTTTCAACCAAATACCAAGCACCCATCTTGGAAAGATAATCATTTGTATGCAATTCATGGCAATGGATTTAATATAGCCTTACAGACTGAGGGAGGGGCCATCATTGTGGGATAATGGACCACCACTAAGTTATGGCCTGAGGTGAAAGCGAGGACCCCAATTGGGGTAAGCGTCATTTTCTCATGTAATAATGACCCCCCCTCCTGAGCTCTGCAAGGCTATTAGCACATAATGTTGGTAACAATAAATATTATGAAGTTTTGGTGTGAAGGAATAAAATGTTGCATTATTAGTGAGTAAAGTAAAAAGACACAGTTAGTACATTAACTGTGTGTTGTTATTTTGTACTATTTAAACAGCATATAATTTAAGCAACATTTGCAAACTGGATAAAACTGGAGTGTGCTTATGTTTAGATGGATTTCTGAACTCTGACCTGGTGGGCAGATGTTCAGAAGGCCAGCCCAGTTTCTTGGAACAGGATAACCTTCTGGACAAGCCAGACCAATCAAGGTAGCTTTGGAGGAGGTCAAGACTAGGTCTCAGGAGGGATGAGGGTGACTGAAAGACCTCAGTGAGCACACAGAGTAAAGCACCCTACAAATCACTCCCAGTCAGGTGTATATTACAGTGTGTAAGTTGCTGTTTCCATAGGAAGAGCACTTTTTCAGCGGCTTATAACTTCAATCTCTCTGGACGAATCCTCACCAAACTTTGCAAGAAAAGTATATGGGCCACTCTGTATTTTGGTGAGGATTCGTCCAGGGGGGGAAAAGTTATAGGGGGGTCCCAAAACGTCTTTTTATTCACATAGACTGAATGGGGGAAAAACTTTGTGCACGGCTACAGGCCAAACCGCTGGATGGATTTTCACCAAATTTGTGGCAGGGGATTGGTCCCGAAAGCGTGCTTTTGTAAATTTGGTGACAATCCGTGCAGTACTTTTCTTTAAAATGACCAAAAAGGAGGTCTCGAAAAATGTGTGATATCTATGTCCGCTCCGCGGTCACACTTTCCTGTTCGCTCCACGGACAAGATACCGATTGGCTAATGTGCTGGCGTCATGACCGCGGACACGCAACGTCTCTGTCGATTGGCTGTAGTGAGACGTGTTCTGTGTCAGATTGTTTGGATGCACCCGACATCTTGGATTAGCCGACAGCGCAGCAGCGACCAGGAGCAATATGCTATTGCTAGAACTATTTTGCTGTGTCATACTACTTGGGGAGGTTCAGCCAGTAAGAGATGGGTGAAAAACTGTATTTGTTTAGGCGGTAGGTGTTAATGATGTATTCTCTATGCCCACCTTGTTCGGGATGTTTGTAAGTGCAGAAAATGAGGGTCTCATAAGGGTAGTATTTCAGTCCATGCTGTGAGCAGGCACCTTGAAACTGTTCCAAGGACACGCGCAGTATTAGCGAACATTGAAATTGACTACATGCCGTAATTACATAATTTTTTTCTATGGGTGTGCTATTGATTAGTACGCCGCCATTGGTTATAAGCACTGGAAGTATAAGCCACTGCACACCCATACATTGCAATATCTATGGACATACAGCTAGGAGTCTAGCCTCTGGCCAGAACCACTGAAGCATACCACACCTATAGATACACCCGTACTACCGCACATCACTCAGGTGGTTGTGGGGAAAGCCATGCACCCAAGAACAGCTCTAAAGATATAAGCCAACATGGGTTTTATATAGTGCAGTGGCTGTGGGCAGGACGTAGACTTTTGGGTGCATGGCTGTAGGCTGTAGGCCATACACCAAATAGTCTAGACCCTGCCCCCAAGCACAGCAGCATATCACATTCATACGTCACACCCATACATTCGATTATGTATCTGGTAGGTGTGGGCAGGGGCTAGAGTCCTGGGTACAAATTGAGTACATGCTACAGTTACAATGTTTCATTCTATGGGTGTGCTAATGATGTATAAGCGACCATGGGTGTAGTATGCTGCGGTCTGCGGTGGTTGTGGCCAGGGCCTAGAGTCTTGGAAGTATGGCCTACGGCCGAGAGACAAGGGGTGTAGTATGCTGCGGTGGTTGTGGCCAGGGCCTAGAGTCTTGGGTGCATGGCCGTAGGCCATACTTCCAAGACTCTAGGCCCTGGCCACAACCACTGCAGCATGTCACAGCAATGGATACACCTGTAGTATTCATTATCGATCAGACAGTTGTGGGGAGTGTGTAGAGTCTTGACTACATGACCAAAGGCCATGCACCCAGGAACAAAGTTATAAGCACTGGAGTTATAAGCCACTTCACACCCATACATTGAAATATGTATGGACATACCACTGCAGCATATCACAGCGATAGATACACCCATAGTATTGAACATCACTCAGGTGGCTGTGGGGATGTCCTGCAGTCATGGGTGGCCAAAGGCCATGCACCCAACAGCACATTTATACGTAGTGTAGTTACAAGCCACAATGGGTGTGATATGGTGTGGTAGCTGTGGCCAGGACGTAGAGTCTATAGATTTTATATACTGCATACCCATACATTGAAAAATCTATGGCCTTACACCAAAGTCTGTAGCCTGTGACCAGAACTACTGTGTTATTTGACAGGTATAGGTACACTCGTACTATCAAACCTCATTCAGGTGGTTGTGGGGAGGGTGTAGCGTTTTGGGTGCATGGCCGAAGGCCATGCTCCCAAAACCAACTTTATACGTAGTGAAATTAGAAGCCACAATGGGTGCGATATGCTGTGGTGGTTCTGGCCAGGATACAGAGTCTTGGGTGCATGGCCAAAGGCCATGCACCCGAGACTAATGTCAGAAGCAGTGAGGTTATAAGTGAACATGGGTGTGCTGTGGTACGGTGGTTGTGTGCACAACCTAGTGTCTTGGGTGCATGGCTGCAGACCATGCACCCAAGTGTAAACTTATAAGTAGTGAAATTACAAGCACCATGGTTTTCATGTGCTGCGATAGTTGTGGGTAGGACCCATAGTCTTGGTTGCTTGGCCTTAGGGTGTAGGTGCTAGGTTATACATCGAAGACGCTAGGCCCAGCCTACAGCCACTGCACCATATTACTGACATAGATTAGACGTGTAGATTTGAATATGACATGACTGTAATTATACTTACTGTTTACTTTGTTCAGAATCCATATATGTCTTACATGACTTTAGTACTTGGCGGAAATATCCTTTTTTAATTTCTGTGATAAAAAAAAGCATGTTAGTTTTTGCATTTTATGAAGACTTATTACGTTGAGTTGAGGTTTTTTTGGACCCTCATATTCAGTTTACAAACCAGTGTACTGTGCATTCTGCTTGGTTTCTGTGTTTGTTTTTCAAATCCTTGGGTCTGGGGAAAAAAAAACCTTGTTGGATTAAAAAAAACCTTTATTTGCTATGCTACAAACTATTTTTTTGTTTCCTTTGAGTGTTTTTTCTGATCAATGTGATGTCTGTTGCCTTGTTGCAGATTTTTAACAACAGTTCTAAAATGCAAGGAATATCAGCGTTCAGTTTACTTGCATCAAAGTTGATTACAAATAGACCGTCAAGTGTACATAAGCGTGATAGTGCTACGTAGCTCATGCCTTCTTTAAAGACTGTGTTTCCTATATCTATCAATGCTTTGTCTAGGGTAAGACCTTGGGATTTATGAATGGTGACTGCATATGCAAGAGTTAGAGAAAATAGTTCTCTACGTACATACATGTCTTTGAAGAGAAGGAATCGAGCAGTTGAGTGCCCTATCCTTTTCACTTCTGTAAGTTTGTCAAAGCGAATATTGACAAACTGAATGTTGTTGTCACGTGGGTATGTTTGAAAGCCAACAACTGTACCCAGTGCCCCATTAACTAGCCCTTGCTCCACGTCAAGGTTACGTTTAAGCATTACTCTACAATTTAAGGATAATTTTAATATTTTTTCCAACCCAGCTGTGTTGGAGATTGAAGTTATTTAGTCTTGTTGTGGCTTGCTCACACATGGGTAGTGTCATGCCACATATGAGTAGTTTGTCTGTGGCGCAAATTTCCATTATTGGTTGCATTTCGTTATTTAACATTGTTTCATTGAATTTGAAACAGCTTGCAAGAGTTGGCATTAAGGCCATACAATTGACATTTGTATACGCTAATTGTTCCATAAAATCAGTAGCACATGCATTATCGCCAGATTGCAGCATGTTTTCTGTTAATTCTCTTTATTGGAAATGTTGCCAAAGGTTGACATTTCCTATGCTGCCAACAGTTTTACGACAGAGTTTGTGTCCTAAGGTTTTAAAAATAGGTTCACCTTTCACTGGTGTCAATTGTAGAAGATCTCTGAAAACGATAATGTGTTTCCCTGCAAAGAGTTCTTCGTAGTTTGTTTTAAGTACTTCTTGCAATCTGAGGTGAATCAAAGCCAACATTATGTTGGAGACCATGCTCACTTCATCTATTAGTCGTAATACTCTGCATAGTTCCATTGCAGCTTCTGCAGAAAGTTTGTAATAGTCTAATTTGTTTTGGTGTTCTACTGGAAGGAGTAGTAATCGATGTTAAGTGATACCGCCTATGTTGTAGGCAGCTAAACCTGTGGGGGTAGTTATAACAGCTGACAGTTTGTTGTTTGTCAATTGTTGAAGGAACTTGCTAATGATTTTGATTAAAAATGTTTTTCCTGACCCAGCTTCACCACTGACGTACAGCAGTGTAGGTTTGTAATTTTGGCAGGTACATTCTTTATTTTCGTGTTGTACACCATGTGCAATTTGTTTTGTTACGTCTTCAAAAATGGTGCGCTGATCTTTGATAAGTTTTGCTTGTTGCACAGTTAAGTCTTCTATATCTTCTTGATAGTGACACATGGTGTTTTCCATTTCTGTCATAGCTAATTCTGCCTCATTTGCTATTAGTGGCTGTCCTAGTGGTTCTTGGCTTCCTGTTACAGAAGATTGACTACTGTCGGAAGAGTCCTTATCTAGTTGGGCCTGAAGTTGTTCTTCGTGTTGCTGTTCATTGTGCAACATTTTTTTGTACTGCGTGAAGTTCACATCGGTGATAGCGCTTTCATTTGCTTTGAAAGCATCTTCATAGCAGTCATAGTTATGTAGTATCTCTTCCTCTTTTCTCCATGGTTTAAAAAGTTGTAGCAGAGACATGTAATATAGTTCTTTCTGTTGAGGAGTTTTTAATGATATTTTGACATGATTAATTAAGCTTCGTTTGGTAAGTTTCACTAAGCTGCCTTCACAATCTGTCATTCTATATCTACCTTTGCTTTCATCAGGTTTTATATTATTTTTGTATGCAAAGTTTTGAGCTATGTTTTGACACATGCTTTCCAAAGTGCTACTCCTGTTCGGATAGTATGTGTCCAGTACAGTGTTTTTTAAAATGTCTTGGCTGTTGGGATCATTTCTGGCAATTGTTTCTATGTCCTCATATGATTTCAGAACTCTTTTTCTAGATTTAGCAGGACCAAGACTTAGCCATACTATGTTGTCTGATTTTCCATACAAAGCAGTACCGGTTAAACAATCTGCCGCTTCATAGGTGTCACATTCTCTATGAGAGAGCAAGTTTATGCCGAAGCTGTACAATTTCTGAGATAGTGTTTTGTCTGATGATAGGTCATCCCAGAGGTCTTGAAGCTCTGTTTTTTCTGCTTTTGTTAAGTAGGCTGTAACATATCGTGCAACAGCAGTGGAATTGTCTGCAATATACTGCACATCTACGTTTGCATTCCATAAGAGGGCAATAACTGCATTGTAATCATTGATATATTTTGATTCTTCTGTTCCTTTTATGTAATATGTGTCCTTAGGTGATTTACCTTTAACACTATGTCGAACTGAAGAAATGAAGTTGTTCACTTCACCTGTTTCTGTAACTGGTCTAGGGAAACCAAAGCGGCATTTGGTGTAGTATTTCCCTTTGTTTTTGTATTTGCAACAACAATATTTGCCACATTTATGTCTTTGAAATTGTCAAATCTGCCCATGCAGGTCACTTTGTGTGCGTTGTAAAGGGATTTCACAAGTGACATATTTTTGGATGAACTGCAAAACAGTGGCATCAGTGTCGTGACCAAATTTAGGTGCACCTTTGATCCATAAAAGCATGTGAATATGTGGTACTTCTCTCGCTTGGTATTCTTTTCTCCAAAAGAAGTGTTGCACTTCTCCGAGGGGAGTTTTATTGCAAATGAGGTGTAGCATAGCAATGAAACGATGATGGAAATAACTTGACACGTTAACTGGATCTATAGAGCAAAGTTCTCCAGGTGTTAATATATCTATGTTGGTTTTGTTGTTGTTTGCTATGCGTAGGAACTCATGTAAATCTTCTGATGCATATTCTGCACAACTTAGTGTAACAAACCAAGTCGGTGGTCCAAGATTTCTGATCATACAACGTACGTCTCTGTGCCGTCAGAACCAGTATTCTTTTGTACCACGCATGTTTGCAAATAAATGTGTTATACATGATTGTAAAACCACATCTTTTTCTTGCACTTTTTGTATTAATTGCGTAGCTGACATATTTTGAAAGTGGGTTCCAGATTTCAAAATGTGTGCAACTCCGTAACAGAGGGTTGCTAGTTCACTTTCAAAGAGTAGGTGGAATATGTATTCCACATTTTGTCTAAATCTGGGATTCTGCGAATACATTCGTAATGAGAGGTATTCTGATGCCGTAATCTGAGTGGGTCTATCATCGTATCTTCCACCTTTGCCAGTAGGAAATAGCAGTAGAAAAGCATGTGCTTCTATACTTTTTTCCCATATGCTCAGTGGTTTGTCGCATTTGGTAAGTATCTAGTGCATCATCTATGCTTTCATTGGAATGCAATGGATGAATTGTGTAATGGTCCAAAAGAGCGGATACTGCAGCAGGATTCAGAAGTTCAAATTGTCCAGTTTCTGATGACTCTTGAATTATTTCAGTTGTTTCCCTTAAGCTTTCTTCAATATTTATTTCCTTGTAGTATTCGTTATTGTCATTTAGATATTGCAAGGCTTGTCTAACTTTATGTAAGTCCACCAGTTGTTGCCAACATTTTTTGTCTTTTGTTGGTACACCATTTACCAATACAATTAAAGAATGCTCTATTGAACATTGCACTCCTAGAGTGTGTACATTTTCTGTTAGATATAATGGCAAATAAACTACTTTGCCACGAATGCCTTTCACCAATTCAGAGGGAGGTAATTTTGCTGTTTTTGGGTGAAGGCGTATAATTGCTTGAAATGGGCGAACTGTTTGAATTATGATGTTCTCATACAAATTGAGTTGTTGCAGGGTTTTTGGCAGTGGGAACAATTCCAAAGTATTTGTGATTGCATGTGAAGGAGGTTGGTTGTTGTCCAGTTTTGGCGTGCAATAACTGCAACATATTAGGGGTTCACTTATTTGATATTTGTTTTCTGCTAAAAGGTAGAGAGCTAATTCAAACCATTTGGAATCTTCACTGTCTTCTATTTTGTATACTATGTCTATATTTTTTGTGTTCCTTTTATAAAACGTTCTGCGGCAACACACACACACATGGTTTGGTATTTCAGCCGATGCACTTTTAAATTTTAGTATTTCTTTTTTGTATGTGTGTAATAGAAGGTTGCTATGTGCAGAATTGTTGCTAGCCTGTTCTAAAACTATTGCATTTTGTAAGTGGCTTTCACTTCCAAATTATTTTCTCTGGATACGGTCAATTTCTTTTTGTAGGTATTTGGGTGTACCATGTAGAAGAGTGTTATTTAAATTGGCTAATTCTGAAGCTGGACTTTTAGCATAGTATATTTTATACACTAGATTTCTTACATTTGAATGATGTATTGATATCCTTTTGATATCATGCAAGGTGCTTTTGCAAATAGGTCCTGAAATGTAGGCTAATGAATGTCTTTGTAGTCCTGTGTATTTGCGCACTGGACAGATATCCATATTTTGCAGCACTTTCATTTTAATTTTGTCTTCACCCTTCACATACTGATTGAGGAACTGACGTTAAGATTTGTTAGAATTGGCACACATTGACGTGCACGGCCATTTGTATACTGGGCGGTCTGGTTCAGTCAAATCGAGAGGTAATTCTGAGTTTTCAGGGGATACTTTCTTTTCTAAGCAGTGTTTCTTGTTCCATGATGGTATTATTGATTTTTTCATACCCTCGTCCACTGCTATGGATGGTAATTGTGTTTGTTTGATTTTTTTTGTATGCTTCTTCATTAAAATATGGTTCTGTGGTTGTTGTGTGACTCCATCCACCTCCACAAATATGTAAGAAGTTATTTTTGCTCAGATTCCGTTTATGGATAAGTTTCTTTTGTAGTTTGGTACTTAGTTTTGTTAGTGGTTTTATCCTATTTAACACTAATATAAATAACTTCCTTTTGAGAAGGATTGCACTGTCCACGAGAGCTTGTAGGATTAATTTTCTACGGTAGGTTTTAAGGGTTGAGGATGATTTCGGTCCTCTTCTTATTAGATTCTGAAGGACCCTGTGGCGAAACATTTTTGCTAAAGTATTTTTTTTACTATGGGTTCTTGTTACTATATCAGGATTAATAGGAGCGTTGCTAGCAATACTGGTAGGTGATTTTTTGTGAAGAGTTTTGTGTTTCGTGCCACTTTTTGATGAAGGAGGTAAAGTTTCGGTAGTTGAGGCTTCCTTTGTTTCGTTAAACAACTCTATTAGCTGTTTTGTTCCAACGTTCTCTAAAAACTCTGCAACAGATGGATGCTTAGGTTGGACACTTTTATTTTTATTTGCTCTATTTCTGCGTTCCTTTCTACGGACTTGCTTTTTGGTAGGCATTCTTTGGGGTCTGTTGAAAAAAAGAAGGCATGGTTTGGTGTGTTGTACAATGTATGTGTGCTGTGTGCATGCGTCCATGAGTTTGATGGGGAAGCTCTTTGTGGTGGTGTGTGAATGTGCATTGGCCTCTTACAATGATTTGGGAAGGCTATTTTTCTGTTTCTATACTACTACAGTGTGCTTCAGATGAGAGTACAAAGTGGCCTAGTGGTGAGGAGAAGCATTAACAGTAAACGTAATGGTATAAAATTGAAACAGCAATTTGTTTTCTACTACTAACATTCTAAGGCTTCTGTATGTTATTTGCTTTCCATTAACACAGGGATTTGTGAGCCATTCTGCCTGTTATTTTTTATTTAATAAATGGGGATTTGTGGGTAGAATGGTTCAGAAATCAATGTTTGCTTTGGTGCGCAAATTAAATAAATAACCCACACAGTCTCTTTGAGAAATAGTTAGAATATAAACAACTGTACTTACTTTTTTTTGCGGAATGTCCAGGTTTCTTCGGATATGTCGTTTGCAGTGTAGATGCTGTTGCTTTTCAGGAGAGTAGTCTTCACTGCGATTGTAAAAAGAAGAAGTTAGTAACTTTGTGTGTTTAAAGCAGTGATGTTACTGTACACGTTAATTTTGCATCTTTCGTCGCAGTATTCTCCTTTGATATTTCAACACAGTCCATGTGTCCATTTCACTTCACTATGTGCTGCCTTTGCATGTTATTTGCAGTATGTTAGTTGCACGTGATTCAGAAATGAGTACAATTTTTAGGTTATGAAAATGCCTTGTTTTTTTAAGTTGTGTTATCTATAGCAGAGAGGTTTTTAAGCAATAGGTCATTACAGTAGATGGGGAAAATGTCACTACTTTCATATTATAAGTACGAATCTGAAAAATAGGGAGACCCTCCGAGGGAGATGTCACCACAGCAATCGGGAACGTTTACTTTTCTCATACTATCGCATTGGAAGTAGCATTAATGTAGGCGGTAAACAGTGACATTTTCTAATGGCAAATCGAGTGTCGAGCTAAATAGGGAGGGTTGTAACGTACGTATAGGTTATGCGGCAGACAGTAAGAAGTAGTGCGGTTTGTCACTAAAAAATCGGACATCTTGCACTTAAAGGGAGAGCGTTGGTATGTATTGGCTATGCAGATTAAAGGGCATTAATTTGTTTAAATGAAATCATAAGGGTTGCACATGTTCTCTGATTAAAATATGCATACCTGTACTTTATACTCATGCATGTGCGCATGCATGGAGCTGTACGTAGAAATCCGCGACACTTGCACAGTAGCTTTTGAAGTAGGTGCTTTGCAATGATATGTGACTTGCATTCAGAGTGATGAATAGTACATTTGAAGTGCGAAATTTTGATGACAGAGTTAGATGTAGAGATGTTGAATGTGATTGGTGAATGGTTGTGTCACTGCTTAGCTGTGTCCAATGAAGGAATGGATTTGCGAGTGATGTGGAAAGGGTAGAAGGACTGGCTAAGAGTTTCGTGCCGCACATAGACAACGCTTGTGCGTGGGTAGGGCGTGTCATATATGGGGTTCTACAGCAAATCCAGCATGGAAAGGGGACTGTAGGCATCAGCCAATCAGCTGTTCACATTGCTCTTTTGTGTCGAAAGACGGTGCGTACACTGAAGATGGCAGAGTTGGAGAGGGTCAGGGTTATGGTGCTTGGAGATATTTTTGGCCATGGTTTACAGCACTATGCTGAAAGTAGGCATGCGGCACACAATTTCGATGTGAGAGGAGTGGAGGTGGTCTGGAGCACTGAGTCTGATCGCAATGTTGTGGCAATTCTCCAAGTTTGCAGAGACATGCACACGATGACCACTCCTCATGTGGTACTTTTGCACTACGGTGCTTGCCATTTGGGCTACGTGAGTTCACGTTACTTTGTTGGAAGATTTGGAACAGTTGGTTCAAGCAATCATGAACATTTTTCCAACAGCGAAAGTCATTTTTTGTGGGTTACTCGCTAGAGGAAAATGGGACAACAGTTCTGTTTTCTGTCCTGATCAAAGTATTGGAAGGTGTAAAATCAATCGCGGCATGCGTGCTTTCATGTTAGTAGCTAGTATGTTTTTCTGCAGCCATGAGAACATTATTCCAAGTAATGCAGCTTATTTTGAAGCAGATGGTGTAGCGTTATCTTCTTTGATAAATGCCATGTTCTTTTGGAATGTAAGGCTTGCTTTGGAGAAGATTCTGTAATGGTTATAGGAGTAAAGTAAGAAGAAAAAATATTTTTAAAAAACAGGTGTCTGTAAGGCATCTGCCCAAAAAATAACTGCTCTTTTCAGAGCCCACCTTAAAGGGGAAAAGGGGAATAATATTTAAATGTACAGTCGTCACGCTGTGATCCTGTATGTGTCCGCGAACATGGCGGTAGTTTGCAAGCAGCGCGCCTTAACAACGGGGATTCTGGGGTGGAGATGCATGCAAATTAGAATGTGGAAAGGTAGGGATTGGTCAGTAAAGTTCAGTGGGTGTGTTCTGAATGGAGAAATTAAGTGAGAAGGTCTTTTCCCTGACAGGAGACCAGACAGCCATGGCTCTGTGTGCTCAAAAACAGATTATCTGGATTTTGGGAGACTCATGGATACATTGGTTGAAGGTGCATGCAGAAAGTTGCGGTCTATGTGCAGATCTTGGATTTCCTCATGTGGAAGTGCACTGGCATTCATGGAATGAGGTGGCTGAACTTGGTCCCTCTCTGTGCTACTTTACAGGCAAAGCATCATCCTGATATAATAATCATTCATTGCGAAGGAAACAGTTCAGGCCATGTCTCTGGAATTTCTTTGCAATTTGCTATGAAGGAAGGACTTGCAAAGGTCATGGACATATTTCCAAATTGCCAAATAATTTTTTCCCGTATTGCACAAAGACAAATATGGCTGCGTTCTTCTGCATTTGGTCCACAAATGGAGAAAGCGAGGTGCAATGTTAATAAGGCTGTTTGTGCCTTTCTCAGAGATGTTGGCATGTCCTCATTCCACAATGAAATTTGTTTCACAGCACATTCAATTTTCGCAGAGATGGAGTCCATCTCACATATGCCCGGCAATCAGATTTTTCTTCGCAATGTACAAAATGCATTGCAACCTTTTTTGGATTCATAGTCACCTATTTGGCAATCCGTTTTTCCCAATCTACAGTTTTTGAAACACACAAAACACCACGAAAGGCTCTTTTCAGAGTCACCACTTACTCCCAGAGAAAAGTCCATTGGTTTTGCTACGCTTGCACCCTCCATTTTTGTGAGTCAGATGACTGTTTGCGGACTTTTTGAAAAATGCGCGGGGGCCTACAACGGTCACTTGATAGTTCTATTGTTAAACTGAGAAAGGCGGCTCTGAAAAGAGCCTTTTTTGTAATTTTTGTTCTTTTCCAGTTTACTGCTTTTGAGCACACGACACACTAGGAGAGGAGGGCAAAGGAGGGTAAGGAAGGGACGCCAACCACGGGGATAAGAAAGGGCAGGTGGAGAGAGAGAGATGTAGGGTGGCCTTTACTTAGGTCAGGAGCAGTTCTTCTGGTGCTCCGTGACAGTAGCCTCAAAAGCACTTCGAAGACTCTCCCCCCTGCAGAGTACTGCATCGCAGTACACACACAATATTGTGACCCTCGAAAGGTAAGGGTCATCAGCATCGCGAATGGCTTGTGAGGCAGCTGGAGGGATGCGCTCGCCCACAGGAGTGTCTCTTGTGGTGAGAGGATCAGACACGGAGGATGCTGTGGAGGAACTCAATCTACTACGTTCTTCACATGGCACCACCTTGCGAATGTCCGCACCATGAAACAAAGTTAGGTGTCGCTTCATGGTTGTTGTACCAAAGCTGTACGCACCAGGTCTCCCGCAACTCAGCACCAACTGGCACTGGTTACACCTGACCAGGTTCGCACATGATTTTGGTACGTTCCCACAAATGGAAAACAACCGCCACACCCACGACTCCCGGCAAGTGCTTGTAGTGCGGAGTTCCTCCACCTCATTCTCTTCTTCCTCTTCCTCCTCGATCTCTACATCCTCACCCGTAAATCCCTCTGCAGGCCCTTGGGGAGGTGGTGGCAGTGGAGGGATTGGGGCTGGTGCTGAGGCTAATGAAGCAACGGTAGCCATGGATGCCATAATGATTAGTTGCCTAATGGTCGCTACAGCAGTAAAGGCAGCACAACTCAATCTGCTATAGCCAGAAGTACAATGAAGATGAGCTTGGGGGTGTGACTATTTATAGGGGTGGGGGCGTGCGGCCTGTGACCATATTGATCACTCCAAAGCATTGCAAAACTTCTAAACTGTACGTTCACAGGTAGAGCTATTGCGTGGGACATGTGAAATGGTGATTTTATACTGTAAAATAATTTCCCATGTTTATATAAGTTATTTTGCAATGTTGTGGAAGCAGACAAACTGCGCAAATTAGTCCACACGCTCAACGTGGGTGCAGTCACATGATGACGTCCTGAACACATCCGCGAGGGAAATGGGTGCCCTCTGGACAGCAAATGCAGACTAACAAACGTGCGCATGTCCGCAAGTGTCCTACGGACAGTGTTCGGGTCCTGAAACTAATTAAAAGTGCGACACAAGTGAGACGGACAGTTAGGGAAAGGCGCGATGTTCGCAGTACTTATGGGTGTACTGCGCATGTGCGTACATGATCTGCTGACTGTACGGCCAGGTACAGTGTCCTTAGGACACCTCCATTTTGTTTGACTACGGACATGCCGCCACCACGCCGGTTCTACGGACGGTTCCATCTTGAATGCGGACGGTACTAATAGGTATAGTGTCCTTAGGACACTCTCATTTTGCTCATTTACAGACATCCCGGACACCTGGTGTGTTCTAAGAACATGTGTTATCGCGTTTGTGGGCGGTATGGAGAGATATAATGTCCTTAGGATGCCCCATTCTGTTCATTTACGCACAACTTGAACAGATGGTGTGTTCTAAGATCAGTTCCATCTTGGTTGCCATTGGTACGGGTACGTGTATTGCTGTTAGAACATCCATATTCTATTGCTTTCGGCTAGCTCGAACAGGCACGCTGTCCGTGGACATTTTAACTCTTTTTTTTAAAATAAATGTTCCTCAAACCTTTCAGCTACAACTAATATAAAAAAACTTTCAATACACACACACAACAATCAACAGAAATACAGGGGGAAGCAGATACTGAAACGAATATAGGGGAATTAGGGTTCAACATGGGCTGGTTGTGAGGGGATGATTTGTGAGGGGATGGAGGGATGGATGTTTCATCAAAACGTTTATTTTCTTGAAGGTTTGGGGATGGTTTGCTCAGAACTGGAGAAGGGGGCAGGTACAGGTGGGACAGTGATAACGTATTTTCCCTCTCACAAATTTCTACACAAATTGTCTTAAACTGTTAAAATTGTCATTCATTGTGGCCATTTTCAGTTCTATACTTTTCAGCCTGTCTTCCTCTGTGTTGTTTGTTGGCCGTTCTTCTTTTTTTTCCTGGTCTGTTAATAATAAATATATATATATATGTTAAATGCCCATAAAATACTGACCATTATTTTGCTTATGCAGAGTAGTGTGTACCATTATTATCGCTATCTTTGGACATTTCCCCAATCGGAAAATTCTCCTCCGGCCACTCCAATGTACTGCACATTTCTGTGTCAAAAGAACAGAAAGAAATTATTTTTTCTGCCCCTCAAACAAAAAAAGTACACACACATATAAGAAAAATGAAGTTCACTTATTATTTTGTTGTAATTTGTCTTCTTTGTACTGCATGCGTCTACTGTCGCTCCTGGCTGCACAGTTTCTGTGAGGTAATTACGTTGGAGGCATACCTTTTTATGTTATGGTATAATCCATTTCATTCTACATGGTCATTAAATGCATGGTTATTGTTTCCAACATTTAGGTTTACCTATTTACTTATTAGTACTTATAATGTCTTTATGTGTCCTTTTTCAAAGTTGTGCATTTTTCATATAACACAATAGCACAATTTCAGATACCCCCTGACTGTTTGGGTACTGTTGACCTCGTCCGCGCCCGTCCGCAGACAGGCACTCAGTCCGTGCCTTTCAAATATCATTAGCGAGGGGGTTTAGTATGCTCTATGTTACATGTATATAAAGTAAGGACATTATATTACATATCTCCCAAAATCACATGATGAAGTGTATATTCAGCAAAAAACTTTATTAACGAGATCTTATGATTAAGATCCCCTTCAAAAAACCTGTGAAATTCAGTTAAAAAAAAACTTTGTTAAAGGGACGTTATGGTTAAGTTGCCCTACTAAAAACATGTGCAATTCACTAAAAAAACTTTACAAACGTGACATTATGGTTCAAAGTAAAACCGAAAAACCCCTGAAATTCGCCAGTTATGGTAGGCTAAGCCACCACACCTGCCCGCACCACTGTGCACTGCTAACACTAACACCCAGGACATGAAAGATGGCATCACAAATGTCATTGATGACATCACTGATGATATCACATGTGTAGCCCCTTTGTTTTTGTTCACTGCCATATATATATAATTCAGTAAAAAAACTTTGTTAAAGGGACGTTATGGTTTAAAGTAAAACCGAAAAACCCTTGACATTTGCTAGTTATGGTAAGCTAAGCAACCATAACTCGCACCACCTACGTGCATTGCTAAAACTAACACCCAGGACATGAAAGATGACATCACAACTTTCATTGATGACATCACTGATGACAACACATGTCTGGCTCTATCCTTTTTCCTTTAGTGAAATATCTTAGCCAGTATTACTCTCTTTAGGGTGCAGTCACCACAAGTGATAGTTATTCATAGGGAAGTAGTAGGTTTGAAGCAGAACACTCATTTCTGTGCATAAAGATAATCAGGTAGGTTATGAGCAATTTCTGGTTCTACTGCTGCTTTTTTGCGTACTTCACTTCCCCTGTATATATTCATAGTTGTATGTGTTGTTATGTTTGGGTGTTTTGTATGTAATAATGATATAAGAAGTGGGCTTTATTACCTACTTATAACATGCTGCACAGTACACAAAACTCTAATAAGAAACCATTTACCATTTCACTATTTAACATGGGAAGATTATGAAAATTGCACCTCCATCTTGTATGCTGCACACAATGCTTATGTTTATACATGAGCACATTATTATACTGTAAAAAACTTCATAATAGAATGCTATTTATGTCAATGCATTGCGTAGTGCACCACATAGCTCATGTAATCTATTTCAATGAGCCTTCACAGTTTTTTTTATCAACATTATAATAAGACTCCCTTGTGCAGACTTTTCTCCTTTCTGCTCTTTCACTCAGAGGATTCTTAGACTATTGCACCTTTCCCTGTTTTCTAGATCGTCCAGTTTCAGGAGGGTTTCTTCCTCTCTCATTTTGAGGTCTGCCACCCGTGCCTCGTACTTCATATCTAGAACATCCATTTGCAGATGGTTATTCTCTATGCCCTCAATTTTGTCTTCCGATTTGTCGACCCGGCCTTTGAAATCATAGATGGGCGCTTGTTTGTCCATCCTGATGGCCTTTATCTCATGAAGTATGTCCTTCAAATTGTCTCTGGTCAATGCGGGAGCAGGGGCATCTTCCCCGGTCACCACCTCATGAGGGCCAGATGGGGTCACCCCTTGGGCAGGCCCCAACGCCCTCCTGAAACATTGCAGGGAGAGAATTCCTGTGGCGGCTTCCTTTCAGCTGGTGACTGTCCTCGTATTCTCTTCAGGGGGAGTCTCAGGTTTTTCGACCAGGTGTAATCTCCTTCCTCTTGGGACTGGGGGTGACAAAGCAAGGGAGGCGCGGTACGCCCTGCTTTACATTTTGGCCGAGGCTGGGCGTCCTCACCTGTCCCTCAGTGCCTGTCTCCCGACCCCTCCAGGATATGGGGTCTGAGTGAGGGCCCCAGTAGATGCGTCTTCCTGCGTGTAGTCGGCCAGTGCCATTTTCACCTCTATTTTGTAAGGGGTGTGTGGGTTCCAAATCTTATGAAGGGTGCACACCCTGTGCTGATCCAACTGACTCTGTAGGGCTGCCCTCTCTGGGGGTGCCTATCACTCCCTGTTGCATGCGTTGCCAGGGCCGGTATCTTCGTGAGGTCCTGGGTGATTGGGGCCCCTCTTTATGTACTGGTGGAATCGTGGAATCTAAAGTCATGTCTGGCGGGGCCCAGCACCCGCTTCTTCCGCCCGAGGAACCTCTGTGTCCCTGTGAATCCCCCAGGCCAGATGCTGCTGTGGGCCACAGTTCACCACCTATCCCTCAGAAAACTCAGCCTGGGCCCCCTCCACCAAGCGCGGCTGCTCACCTCCTCACTTGTGGTTGTGTCCGCCCCAGGACTGGGCTCAGCAAAGTCCCTCAAAGGGCTGCTGTATTCACCTACTCATAGGGTGTTCCGTCTCTATGCTCCTTGTCATAGCCTCCCTTGGCGGTCACCCGCTGCGCAACGCTATCATGTTCAGGGCGTCACAGTGAGCCCACACCTGGGCCAGACCCTGGATGGGACCAAGGATATCCTAAGCCCCCAGCCCCAGTCACCAAGTGCTCACCTGCCCGGAGAGCTCCACTGTCACCTCCTGTGCCCGGGGTGCAACGTGCGTCATGTTTCTCTCTCCCCTCCGGGCCTCGCCAGGCATAGCACCTGCTAGCCCAGGTTAATGTGGCTCTCTTCACCGGCTGAGCTGTCCCTCGCTTGTCCTTTGCTGTGCGTGACCGTGGCCTTGGGATGGGAGATTGACGGTCTTCCTCCTCCAGTCCTCTCACCTCCTGAGGCACTCATTGTCTGGGCACCAATGGCCTGTATTCCGAGGGGGTGCACTCCGGAAGCCATTCACACGGGGCTTGACCGGGCTTTCTCTTCAGGTGGAGGTCCCACTGGCTCGGGAGCCCCACCGTTATGTGTCGGAGTCCCCTATAGTTTCCAGCTCTTGCGTAGAGTCTTGGGCGGGGGAATCCTCCTCCTGCGCTCCACGGCCGGGTATACCGGCCTGGTGCCCAACTAATTCTCCCACTGTTCTCAGCACCTCACTGGGCCCCGGCACTGCACCTCTATTTCCTGGTCCGCTACTATGTGTGAGCCGCGGGCGACCCGGGGCCAGCCACCACCCCGCATTGCAGCTTCTTATTTATTTATTTATTTATTTATTTATTTATTTATTTCTCACTGGTATACAGTGCCCACGGACCCACAGAGCCCACCCAGCCGCCGTGTCGACTCCAGGCCAGGGGGGAGTAATGCCCACTGCACCCCTAGTGCTGCTGGAGGCTGAGAAAGGCTCCAGATGGCTTCAACTCCACTGGGGGGAGAATGAAGCTTGATAAGCCCAACAGGTGAGAGCGGAGCTAAGTCCTCACATGACCATCCTGGTACACGCCCCCTAACAGTCTCCTACAACACTACTATAACACATATATACAATACAAAGATGCCTAAAGGGTTAAACACACAGAATGGGTCCACAACCAAACATGGAAGGAAACAAGCAGTGCAGATAGTCTTTAGGCATTTCTTCATTAAATAAACCCTAACTGAGAGGCCGTCCAGTCCCTACGAAGAGAGGAGTCTAGCGCTCAATGTACTTTCAAATACTGGTACACACGATAGTACAGAAGGGCTAAAACAGGGTCTCTTTCAGGGGCTGTAGCAGCTCAGGAAGGTGGGTAAGGTGATGAAGAACGAGTTCCCACTATTCGTGGAGGGTCTCCCCAAAAGGGCAGAACAGGTTCCAGGGGTTGGGAATGGGGTGGTAGCACAAGCTACCTGTGGAAAGGTGAATGGCCCTCAGGGGACACTCATGCATAAAAGTGGATGGATGCGCTAGGGGCCACCGGTAAGGGTTGCAGGTACTCACCAACCCGCGGCGCATTCCAGACCAAACTTCGGCAGTCAAGTCCACTTCGGTAGCAGGTTCAAAAGCAGCAATTGTGCAGCACTGCGGCTTTCAGCGGCGAAGTTACAGCAATGATTCCCTGGTGGGCCAGGAGCAATTTCTCTGGTCCTGGTGGATGGATCAGGCCAGTTTCACTGCAGCAGGGTTCATGGCACAGGGGGGCACAACAGCAGGGCACCTGAAACTTTTGTCCCCACAGTTGGATGACACGGTAACCCTGTGTACTCAGGTTCGGGCGCTCATGCTTTATTCCAGACCAGGGAATGCCAAGTGTATGAAATTAGGTGTGAAAGTGCCGTGAACACAGAGCTGGCGATGTACCAAGTTTCAAGGGTCTCCTCAAAACGGTGGCGGTGTCAGAGCAAAGGTCCCGTGCAAGCTGGTCAGCTCACTGGTTGGACCAGGAACATTTCCAAGAAGGCTTACTTGCAGGGTTTGATGAAGGTGCCGAGAAAAGTTGGTCCCAATATGCCAATGGGTCAAAACATCTTCGCTGACATTCTAGTTCGATCAGAGGCACAGGGGTTCAGCGGGACAACAGCAGGCTCAGGGTGCCAAACCTTCCAGCGGGTCACCAGTGGTTCCTAGACTCAGCTTCTTAGTTTCAGGATACTTGGATCCTATCCTAGGTTCAGTGAGAACTCAAGAGATCAACCTGATGTGGGTGTTTGGGGCCTTCTCTTATCCAGAATCTCCATCGAGCCAAAACAAAGAGGACGACCCAATGGGAGAACTACTCACATACAGGCACACCAGACGTGGACCAATCACAGACCACAGTGGTCCTAGTCATTCACAGCACACCAGACTTTCTGGCACCCAGGATTTGTATTGGAACTAGACAAACCAGCCCACATCCTGGAAGCACACACACAAGGCATGCAGAAGCCTGTGAAAGCTTGGCGTTTCGTGGGAGTATGCATGCCCAAATAAGGACTGACCCGGGTTGGCTCGACCTGAGGAAGGCAAAGGGGCAAGATGACTAAAGGACAGGATAAAGAACCTTGTGGCATGGCCATTTTGGATCCAGGCCACCTTCCTGTGCCAACCACCATAAACGTGGTTTGCATGGCCAGAAAGGGTTAAAAATATGCGGAAAGATAAGCTGTCACCAGTCCTAAAAAGTGCTTTGAGGGAGTCTAGGGCCTTTGGAAATGAAAGGAAGACCCAAGCGCACTGCACTGTAAGGTACATTGTGCACTTGTAACATGTTGCAGAAAAGTTGCAACGTTCGAAAGGACTAAGGGAAACTAAGTCTCCCAGTACTGATTGTCTTTAAGGGCATGCCAGTTTCCCCGTAACAAAGTGAGCGAAAGCTCAGTGGTGTGCAGCTGAAGGCTGTGCTTCACTGGAAAAGTCAGACTATGGTGTTTAAACAGCAACAGAAAGTTGGGGGTACAACACAACTGGAGGCAACATTACACATTAATGTGAATCTTTCCTAACAGCTTACATGTATATTCATTAGGTGTCATGTAAAAGTGAACAATTTCTCTTTAAGAATGTTTCAACTTTTTAAGAATGTCAATTCTTTTCCCCATAGTTTAGCTTCCTCTTTGGTGTGTTAGGATGCTGTAGCAAAAAAAAGTCTTATTTAACAAGGATGTTTCTTGATGAAAGAAATATTGCCTGGACATTGCGTTGTTTTTCCCTGTCTGCTGTTGAAGGCAATGTTCAGAATATAGTCAATACCAGTAGTTATTGACTGCATTTCAAGCATTCTGATTGCCTGGGAGGAGATCAAAAACAATCTACATGTTCTAATAAAATATATTAGCTTGGATATAAATCTACCCTCTGTAGGAAGGGGAGTTTTGTTATTACTTCCTCCAAGGATAAACTCTCTTCACCCTTCAAAAGTTATCTATGACAAATGTTCAAACCCCCCCAGCTAATGTACTGCTTTACATTTTCTATGAGGTTTTCGCATGCAAAAATCAAATGCTGACAAGTTCATCATGAAAACTCACTGCTAGGTTCCTCGTGATTTTCTCCTGAATGATCTGACTACAGTGTTTATCTCCACTCCCCAATGCTCCCTCAGCCACCAGGTGGACAGATCCATGGTGCCTTTTCCTTTCAGCAGCCCTGACCCGATCTCCATCCTGCAACACCCCTCGCTGCCCCCTCCCACACCAGGTCCACAGATCCTTGTGTGAACCTCTCGTAATGGGGGGTTCTGACATGGCCTGTTCTTTCAGAGACCTCTGTGACCCACATTTAATTTGCATTCTTGAAATGTATCTTAGAATGCATTTTCAATGATGAAATGGGCGATTATGATTTATTTTCCACTGAAACCAGCTTAACCAGTGTTTCAAAATAAGGGATTCCTCCCTTTTTATTTACAAGCACTTCTATACACTCCTCACCAAGCAGGCAAGAAGCTTCTAGAGAGCGTGGCAATGTGATACTATTGCACCCCAAAAAGAGATTTCTAATCTAATGTATGTGTCTGTTGCACAACGTTCAGAGAAATTTCTTCGCATTTTATGGGCAACCGTAAATCTTAGTAGTGCCTGTTTATTGGCTTCCTCAAGATCCTATATAATGCCCAGAAAAAAACAAATTCTGCAAACCTGATCATTAAATTTATCATCGAAATTAAACCCTTTACTTTAGGACACAACCCATCCTTCAAAGACATGCAATTAAAGGCTTCCTTGTATAAATAGTGGGATTTGGGTCAATCTATGCAACTCTTGTATTGAGCGAATTTTGTTTCATCATTTTTCCCTCAACACATGTTTATTATTTCCCCAATAACTAGCTTCTTCCTTGTCTCACTTGATTGTCTATTTTCTCATTATGATCTTCAATAAGTGTCATACACCGTACCTCAGTAACGCATTCCATATCTGACACAAATCAGAATAGAAATGTAAGATTTCCTTCCTTTCCTTCCTTAACTGTGCCCAGAAAGAACTACCTCAGGCCATCAGAAATTTCTGGCTGAAAAGAGTTAATAATGGGGTGGGAGCCAGGCTCATTTTCATCTGATATTTCCCCTTCTGGCCTAACATGGCAGGCTAAAAAACAGTGGTCTGGTTGGTTGACTAGAGCAATACCAGAGGTTATGCTTAATTCCAAACCTTCCAGCCATAAGCATAGGTCAATATTGTGTTAGCTTATCTGCCAAGATATAATTTCTTTAATATACTTACAAGTCCAATGTATACCATCCAACACTCACAATGCCTCTCATAATCATGGATAACCTGAAGAGTTTCCCGTCAAGGGTGGAGGCAAATCTCATAGCATATTCAAAAGGTACAGATACACCACCATGAATCTGTCTGAAATACACATCAAAAGGACCATAGAGCACCCATAAAACAATCCAACCAGGGTATCATTGAAAAAGCCAAACAACAATGCAAGGAAAACCAAGGACAACAACCCCTAGCAACACAGCCAACACGGAAATAGATAAACACTTCCAGAGGCAACACTCGGTCAAACAGCCAGATCAGTAAATTATCAGTATTAAAAAAAAATGAAGTCAGGTCAAGGGAATGACAGCAAGCTTAAAACTTGAAATGGGACACCCGAAAACACAGAGCGGCACTAAACCCAGAAGACAGTGGTATACCAATAATCTCTCGCAGTTCAAAGCTTAAATAGTGCTCACAACTACGCACTTTGAGTTGATTACCACATTTGCCTTTTGGTGAGATAAGCATTGCTAACCCCATAGGGAGATGTCATTTTGTGTATACAAAAAGAAGTGCCTTCATCCTTCGTAGTTCCTGCCAGCCCAGACTACCTTGCTGCATGTACTGGTCTCTCCTAATATGGGCTAAGGCTGCCCTTCACTGGAAAGACAATTGAGGCAGCAGTAACAAGGGACCTCCTGAACAGTCACAAGAACCAACTAAATACAGATGCTGAGGGACCACAGCCATTGATAGCACTGATATCACCATGTTTGGATTGGAGGACACTGGTTGAGAAAAGGGCCAGGCTGCTAAAATGGACTTTCCCGAACTTCCCATGGGATTCAGGAAAAGTGATTTGGTGAGTTTGGCTAAAACATTATAAATAGGGCATGCATAGTTGTAGTTGGGATCCCTCTCATAGGCTGAGGTAGAGGCAGGAGTTTGCTATACTAGTTGAGGGAGTGGCAGAGAACTGAAATGGGATTTAATAGAAGCAGAGTCAAAACATTTAGTTGAATTTAGTTGAGGGACTGGTAGAAAATTAAGAGATGCTTTATTTGAGGGAAATGTAGACAATTCAAAATGGATTCATTTGAGCAAGAGAGGATGAGGTAGAAAATGAAAATAGGGTTCCGTTGAGAGGGAGGTAGAGACTGATATATGATAACCAATGCTTTTGTGACTAATGGAGGGGAGACTCTAGGTGACCACCTTGCATGACATAAATCCATATGTATGAGGAGAAAAAAATGGAATTGTTTGTAGGCAGGCAATCGATTGCATTGAGTGGCTGTAACTGGCCGTGTTATCTTTTTGTGGAAAGACAGTTTATCAGTTGCAAAGAAAACTCATATAATTGTTTGAGGGCAGGAGATTTAAATCAATGGCTGTAACTAAGTGTACCAACTGTTTGTGTTGAGACAAAAACATATTGCCAAGTGAAAAATATAGATTTGTTTGGAGGTAGGTGATAACTGTCAATGGATGCAACTGATTTTGATATATTTTGATGATGGACAACACAAACTAGAAAGATGAAAATGTGTGATGGGACAAAATACTCGTTGTTAAAATAAAGTTGCATGATATTACATTCAGCAGTTTTTACTGAGTTTGACCACCTTTTGAGACAGATAAGAAACAACATAAATACCCAAATAGAATCACCTCAGAATTGCTCTGAGGCAGGAAATTAAATTCAGTGGCTATAACAGAGTGTACCACCTTTTTGTGACCTATGAGATGAAATGCTGAGAACATTCAAATTCAAGCACCCACCAAAGTTCCCCAAGAACAGAAGCACAGGTGATTTTATGTGGAGCCCCTTCCAATCCTGTTATCACATAATGAGTCGGTCAAATGTTGTCAGTCATTATTATTTAATTTTTCAATCCAGCGAGTTTCAATTACAATAATTTGTTGTGGTGCATTATAATGTAAAACTGCATTAACTGTTCTTTTGTAAACTTGCAAAATTGCAAACATCTGTACAGTTGCAACATAAAACACACTATCAGCCCCATCAATCAGAGGATGGCAAATTTGCAGAACTAGCAATACGTAATGTTCAACCAGTCTTAATAGACTATCTGGGGTGCAAAACCTTTGCACTAGTGCAAGTGGACTTGCAAGTCGACTTGTGCAGGGTATTAGCACAAGGGTAAAAATGCCTGAGCTTTTGGCTTTGACAATGCATGTCCTTGTAGGAAGGCACCAGCATTTTAACACCAACTAGGTATTTGAGTTCACTTTATACTGTTTCCCCCAGTGCCAATACAAAAGTGTGTGCTATTGGCCCTGGCAACGTGTGCTTCTTTTAAATAATGAAAAAAACTCGAGCCCATGAAACTTTTACATAAAAAATGATTGGTTTTGGCAATGCCTGTCCTTGAAGGAAAAGACTGGTGTAGAGACACCAACCTGTTTTCTGATAGGTCGCTGACTGTACACCAGCTCTCCCCAGCTTTCAGAAGCCCCCATGCTGTTTGCTAGACCCCCCAGAGCTTCTGACCCCCATGGCCCTGCAGCAGGCAGACACAGATGACAGAGCTAATCTGTTGGTGCCAAGAAGATATGAGGGAACTGGGGTTGCTGTGGGGCAGAGATGGGGGATTCTCAGCAAAGTCTAGGGCCAGCTGATGCAAGAAATGTACTCATGATATTTCGAATGACAGGAATCCAAATGGTTCATGTTGTATGTTGGCATTTCTGCATTCTGCAGACATCAGCAGAGAACACACATGGACACTGATAAGAAGGGCTTGTATTTGTAGCTTTACTCAGTCAGCTCTGCATGACAGTATTCCCAATGCCAAAACATACACACAGGGCTGCTTATCTATAGTCATCTGGGGTGACCAGGTATTTTTATCTTCTGATACAATGATGCTGGAGTGATATAAAGGAAAAAGGAAACAGCAGCCCGGAGGGCACAGCTATTTTAAACTTCTGCTATTCTTGAAGCCAGCTATTCATAATCTATGTTGCCACTTGTTCATTTTTGCAAGTATGCAGCAGGATATCTGTGCTTTGTTGTTAATGTACAGGCCTAGTGCTTCTGTGCCCAGGAAGAAGTAGGGGAGGAGTGTGGAGGTGCATGTCTTTAGCATTAAAAGTTCTAGGGGCTGCCCGGGACTCATGTGGATTTTTACCTGGAGTTGTGGGCTGTATTTCTGACAAAACCCTGTTTGGAGGTTCCTGCTGTGCGACTAATTCACTGATTGGAGTTGATTGCTTGGAGCTGCTGTCCTGGGAGGGAACTCCAAGGAATTAATTGAATCTTTCCCAGCTCAGGGCCACTGGGCAGAGGGGGTCCCCTGGGGAGTCCTGCTGAGCTCTGATTGGAGGACAGCACTGAGCTACTAATAGGATTAACAGCTGCCTTCAAACCCTTTCTGGGGGAGATGACAGTGAGTGAATGTTGGTTTTAAATTATGACTTTTGTTTAAATTCTGGGATTTGAAATAAATGTGGGACTTTTTATTTTAAAATGTGTATTTAGAATGCATTTACTGTAAAGAGCAAAGACACGTGTGATACTGCAAAGGGTTGTCAGACAGACATTTTTCCATACCTTTTTGAGGCAGTCTGGTTAAATATGTTTATAGTGTTTAGAAGTCAGTCACATGTGCTACAGCTGGTGTATTTTCATGTCAGCTAAAATAACATAGGTGATAAACAAGCACAGATACAAATGGGTCTGCAAAATGTGTAGCTGGGATAGAGATGGGATAGAGACGGATTGCATCTTTTCATTGTAGTGTGTCTGATCACAGAAGCTAATGGGTTCTAGAACTGTTTTGAGATTTTGACTATAGCACTTGGGAACAGATTGTAATTGTGTAGAGGTATTTTTAAGTAGTTATGGGCTGGTCACACAATCAATCAAGCATTTAATCAAATTGTACTTAACGTGTTAAAAGACAATGATTAAAAGATGGCCAATCACTGTAGAATATAAAATAATTAAAATCACAGCACACCCTCAATCGGAAAACCAGAACTTAAATATTAAGACTGGTAAAGTATGAGGGAAACTTTACAGAGGGGGTTAAAATCTCAGCAGCACCGCTTAGTTAAGTTTGTGATTCTGGGCAATTATTTAATCCTACTCTTATTTAAGTGTAAAATAAATGGATGTCTTGTTTCAAATAGTGTGTATTGCTGTGGATGGAAAATTTAATTTGACTATTTCAAAGAGGTGATTGGTGATTTGTAAAAGCTGGCTTCTTTCAAGATCCAATTACTGTGCCAATTATTGTTTTTGAAAGTGTCTAACGGGGTCTATTGGATTAATTCTGTATTTTCAAGTACACATTACAATGTACATTATTTGTTTGCGATCAAAGTGGTAAAAAGCTAGGCCGCTTTTGGGCCAGTTTTCTGCATGCAAGGGATGCTCAGAGTGTTAGCTCTTTTACATGTGAAAGAGGGTGCTTGGCCCTAATGCACACATCTCTTTATCTGTTGACTGTGAGCTAGAATTGTGCTACCACGTGCTAGTGATTTTAAAATACAGTTTTAACAACAGCTGTGCCTCCCACAATACTGACCTGCCCCCGGATGCAGGGCTTTGGGAACTCCCAATTTTGGTGGGCCATGTACGGTGGGATTCGAGTATTTGTCAAAGATCACACATTCTGATAAAGCTGTATAGCTGGTTTTCTTTCACACTAATTGAAATTTTAAATATTTAATGGGTTAAGTGCGAGGGTGTTACCGAGGACTTAAGATGCAGGCGCTTACTTTGCAATATGTTGTGTATTGTGGCGGATGTGGAATTGTATTTGAATATTCCAAAGAGGTGATTGGTGATGTGTAATAGCTGGCTTCTTTCAAGTTCCAATTACTGTGGCAATTAATGTTTTAGCTAATGTCTAATGGGGTCTATTTGACTAATTCAGTATTTGCAAGTATGATTTACAATTTATATTATTTGTTTTCATATACATATTATATTACATGGCCACGGTAGTGGCCATGTAGTTATGGTTAAGTTGCTGTTTCCATAGGAAGAGCACTTTTTGGGCGGCTTATAACTTCGCTCTCCCTGGACGGATCCTCAGCAAACTTTGCAAACAAAGTATTTGGGTCACTCTGAATTTTGTAGCAAAGTTTGGTGAGGATTCGTTCAGGGGGGGCAAAGTTATAGGGGGGGTCCCAAAACTTTTTTTTTCCCATAGACTGAATGGGAAAAAATGTTTGCTCGCGTCTACAGCCCAAACCGCTGGACGGATTTTCACCAAATTTGGACCAGGAGCAGCGGCTTGGTTCCGAAAGCGTGCTTTTGCAAATTTGGTGAAAATCCGTCCAGTAGTTTTTTTTTAAAATGACAAAAAAGTAGGTAAAAAAAATTAGTGATATCTGTGTTCGGTCCGCGGACGGACTTCCCTGTTCGCTCCGCAGACAGTGTCCTGATTGGCCAATCGGCTTGCGTGATGTTCGCGGACATGCAACGTGTTCGCTGATTGGACGGCGTGGTGCATGAAGCGCGTCAGATTTTCGGTAGCACCCGCCATCTTGGATTCGCAGTCGTCCGCGGACAGCGCGGTGAGACTTTGTTCAAAATTTGTATTTAGTAGAGTGTGTTGGTGTGTAAGAGTGTTTGGGGAGGGTGGGAGTGTATGAGATAGGATGAAAGTTGTGTTTTTTATGTGTTAGACGTTCTTTTTGTGTTCGATTTGTCTGCGTACCTCACGGGTGTTCTGAAATGTTCTAAATAAACTGAATGGGGGGGTGTTCTGAGGACTCAATATGTGTCCGTTTTGTTCGCAAGCAAACTGAAACTGTTCTAAGAACACTCGCAGTGTCCTGAAATGTTCGCAAATAAACAAAATGGGGGTGTCCTGAGGACGCTGTCCGTATTGTTCGTTGTCAAGTTGAATATGTTCTAAGAACACTTGCAGTGTCCTGAATTGTTCGCAAATAAACAAAATGGGGGTGTCCTGAGGACACTGTCCGTATTGTTCGTTGTCAAGTTGAAAGTGTTCTAAGAACTATCGCGTTGTTCTGAAATGTTCGTAGGGGGTGTCCTGAAAATGCTGTCCGTATTGTTCGCTGGCAAGTTGAAAGTGTTCTAAGAACACTCATAATGTCCGCGGACATTAAAAGTTTCCCATAGATCATAGTTGAAATGTTTGACTCTATGGATGTGATATGCTGCGGTGGTTGTTGCCAGGGCATAGAGTCTTGGGTGCATGGCCAAGTGGCCATGCACCCAAGACTCTATGCCCTGGCAACAACCACCGCAGCATATCACATTCATATTTGCTTATAACTTTGGGTGAAAAACAAATGTATAAGGAACAAAGGTGTTAGATACTATGGATGTGATATGCTGCTATGGTTCTCCTTATTATTGTATACTTACTGTTTGGTCTAGTAACGGGAGTCCATGTTTTTCTTGTTAATTTCTGTGATAAAAGAAAATAGCATGTTAGTATTAGTATTTTGTAATGACTTATTACATTGTATAATCAATATACTTTTTTTTTTCTTTTGGACCCTCATATTTAGTAGATTACAAATCAGAGTACTGTGCATTTTGCTCAGTTTCTGTATTTGTTGCTAAAATCATTGGGTCTGTGGGAGAAAAAAAAATCCATGTTGGATTAAAAAAAAAGCTTTTTCTGTTATGCTACAGTTTATTTGTTTGTTTGTTTTCAGTGTTCACTTGTTTCTGGCTAATGCTTAATACTTTGGCTTGTTGTATTTTTTTGGAGCAGTAACATATTATTTATTTGTTTTGATATTATAAAATTTTGGAGCAGTTAGATACCAATTGGCGTATTCTAATTGTCCATTTTTTTTTATATATTTTAGTGGTATTGATTTATCTATTTGGATATTGTTAAATTTTGGGACAGTTAGATACCAATTGGCGTATTCTAACTGCATATTTTTTGGTCTAATTTAGTGGTATTCATTTATCTGATTAGTTGTTGTAGAATCTTTGAGCAGTTAGATAGCTTTTGGAGTATTCTAACAGTTTATATTTTTTTAACACAAGTTTACTTAGGGTTTAAATACAGTTTAGTTATCAAATATTGGTTTTTAGAACATCAAATAAGCGTTTGTAAGATTTCCTGGTAATCTCTGCTTTAGAGTAATGGTACTATCATTACATTCAAACCATCCACATTTCTTTTTTATATATGCAGTGTAGGGCCCTGAATTGGTTGTGGCTCCTGCATGGTAGATTATACCTATTGTTGTGAAGGTTTTCTTACCAAGTGATATTTGACCATGTGTGAATCCAGTCAGCTTGCAGTTGTTTTTGGTACCATCTGCATTGTAACGTAGAAGCATTATTATTATGCATTTACTATGTGTTTGTATTACTAACGTGGAGCGATTATCTGAATTGCAGGTAGAGCATAATCTACCATGGTTTGCATTTTGTACAAGTCGCTGAAATGGAATGGATTCACAATTTGGTATTGATATATATATGAAGCGTTCATTGGGGATTTCTTCTTGTGTCACATTGTTGCAGAGAGTGCATGTATGTTTCCACATGTATGAAATCTGAAAGATTTCATTTATAGGTATGTTTTTGTTTTCCAGTACTTGTAGTAAGTACATTAGAAATTCTTGTGGATCTTCCTGTGAATTTATAGAGAATTTCACCATTCCAGCACAGTAGTCCAATTGTTGTCTTATTCCAAAAACACTATACATGTTGTCAGGATTGTTTGCTGCATTTCTGTGAACTACTAACATTTGCAAACACAATAGTTCTGTACTATGTAAGTAAATGTTGTCAACAATTGGTGGTAATTGAAATAGAATAGTCATTGCTACATTTGGGTAGCAACTTACACCAACTACATTTGAGAATTTAAATGGTCCAGGTAGTTCTGTATCTAACTGCTTTTTTTGGAGTTTGTCTTCCTTCTTTAAAGAAGTACTTGGTTTACTTTCCCTAATTGATTCTTTTTTGCTTGTGGTACTTGATGAAGTGTTAGTTTCTTTTACTCTCTTTGGAGGATTTGCAGTGACATCCTGTTGCATTTCTGTTTGATTTATTTTTCTTTTATAACGTTTTACTTTTTGTGGAACAGAATGTGTGTTTAGGTGGGGGGTGTATAGTGAGCGACGTCTATTGTATTCTAAAATGCAAGGAATATCAGCATTTATTTTACTTGCATCAAAGTTGATTAGAAATAGACTGTCAAGTGTACGTAAGCGTGATAGTGCTACATAGCTCATGCCTTCTTTAAAGACTGTGTTACCAATATCTATCATTGCTTTGTCTAGGTTAAGACCTTGTGATTTATGAATCGTGACTGCGTATGCAAGAGTTAGAGAAAATTGTTCTCTGTGTACATACATATCTTTGAAGAGAAAGAATCTAGCTGTTGAGCGTCCTATCCTTTTTACTTCTGAAAGTTTGTCAAAGAGTATATTGACAAACTGAATTTTGTTGTCGCGTGGGTATGTTTGAAAGCCAACAACTGTACCCAGTGCTCCATTAACTAGTCCTTGGTCCACGTCAAGGTTACGTTTAAGCATTACTCTGCAATTTAAGGATAATTTTCATATCTTTTCTAAGCCTGCTGTGTTTGAGATGGATTTTTCTAAACTATTTAGTCTTGTTGTGGCTTGGTCACACATGGGTAGTGTCATACCATGTACATCTAGTTTGTCTGTGGCGCTAATTTCCATGATTGGTTGCATTTCTTTACTTAGCATGATTTAATTGAATTTGAAACAGCTTGCAAGAGTTGGCATTAAGGCCATACAATTGACATTTTTGTGGGCTAATTGTTCCATAACATCTGTAGCACATGCATTATCGCCATAAAGTGCATTAATGTGCCAGGTTTTCAATATTCCTTCTGCTTCTTTAGAAAGTATACCAACTCTGATACTTGTTAAAATGTTGGCATAAGTGAGATCTGCAGATTGCCGCATGTTTTCTGTTAATTCTCTGTATTGGAAATGTTGCCAAAGGTTGACATTTCCAATGCTGCCAACAGTTTTACAGCACAGTTTGTGTCCTACTGTTTTAAAAATAGGCTCACCTTTTTACTGATGTTAATTGAAGCAGATCTCCAAAAACAATAATGTGTTTTCCTGCAAAGAGCTCTTCATAGTCTGTTTTGAGTACTTCTTGTAATCTGAGGTGAATCAAAGCTAACATCAGGTTGGAGACCATGCTCACTTCATCTATTAGTAGCATTTTCATTTGTTTCAATACTCTGCGTAATTCCATTGCAGCTTCTGCAGAAATATAGTCTAATTTGTTCTTGTGTTCTACTGGTAATAGTAGTTATTGGTGTAATGTAACACCACCTATGTTGTAGGCAGCTAAACCTGTGGGGGCAGTGACAACAGCTGACAGTTTGTTGTTTGTCAATTGTTGAAGGAACTTACTAATGATTTTGATTAGGAATGTTTTGCCAGAACCAGCTTCACCACTGACATACAGTAGTATAGGTTAATAATTATGGCAGGAACATTCTTTATTTTCATGTTTTACACCATGTGCAATTTGTTTTGTTACTTCTTGAAAAATGCTACTTTGCTCATTGTTTAGTTTTGATTGTAGTATAGTTAAGTGTTCTTTATCTTCATACTGACACATGGTGTTTTCTAATTCTATCATAGCTAATTCTGCCTCATTTATTATTAGTGGTTCTCCCAGTGGTTCTTGGCTTCCTGTTACAGAAGGTTGACTACTCTCAGGAGGGTCCTTATCTAGTTGGGCTTGGAGTTCTTCTTCGTGTTGCTGTTCATTGTGCAACATTGTTTTGTACTGTGTAAAGTTTACATCAGTTATAGTGCTTTCATTTGCTTTGAAGGCATCCTCACATGAGTCATAGTTATCTAGTAATTGTTCTTCTTTTCTCCATGTTTTGAAGAGTTGTAGCAGGGACATGTAATATACTTCTTTATGTTGAGGAGTCTTTAATGACAATTTGATATGATTCATTAAATTTGGTTTAGTGAGTTTAACTAAGCTGCCTTCACAGTTGGTTACTCTATATTTACCTTTTTTTTTCATCAGGTTTCATATTATTTTTGTATGTGTAGTTTTGGGCTATGTGGTATAGACACATGTTTTCCAAAGTATTACTTCTGTTTGGGTAGTATGTGTCTAATAAATTATTTTTTAAAATGTCTTGGCTGTTGGGATCATGTTTGGCTATTGTTTCTATATCTTCATATGATTTTAGAACTCTTTTTCTAGATTTAGCTGGACCAAGACTTAGCCATACTATATTTTCAGATTTACCATACAATGCAGTACCAGTTAAATGATCGGCTGCTTCATATGATCCACATTCTCTATGGGTGAGCATTTTTATGCCCAAGCTGTATAATTTCTGAGATACTGTTTTATCTGATGACAGGTCATTCCAGAGGTCTTGGAGCTCTGTCTTTTCTGCTTTAGTTAAGTATGCTGTGACATATTGTGCAACTGCAGTAGAATTGTCTGCAATTTACTGCACATCTATGTTTGCATTCCCTAAGTGGGCAATGATTGCATTATAATCATTGATATATTTTTCTTCTTCTTTTCATGTAATATGTATTTTTAGGTGACTTACCTTTAACACTATGTCTAACTGAAGACATGAGGTTGTTCACTTGACCTGCATTTGTAACTGGTCTAGGGAAACCAAATCGGCATTTGGTGTAGTATTTCCCTTTGTTTTTGTATTTGCGACGACAATATTTTCCACATTTGTGTCTTGAAATTGTAAAATGTGTGCATGAAGATCACTCTTTGTGGCTTCTGATGGAATTTCACAAGTGACATATTTTTCAATAAACTGTAAAACAGTGGCATCACTGTCTTGACCAAATTTAGGAGCATCTTTAATCCATAAAAGCATGTGGATATGTGGTGCTCCTCTGGCTTGGTATTCTTTTCTCCAAAAGAAGTGTTGCACTTCTCCAAGGGGAGGAACAGTTTTATTACAAATAAAATGTAGCATAGCAATTAAGCGATGGTGAAAATATCTTGAAACATTAACAGGATCCAAAGAACAAAGTTCTCCAGGTGTTAGTATATCTATGTTTGTTTTGTTTTTATTTGATATGCGTAGGAAATCATGTAAATCTTCCCATGCATATTCTGCACAACTTAATGTAACAAACAAAGTGGGTGGGCCAAGGTTTCTGATCATACAACGTACATCTCCATGACGTTGAAACCAGTACTCTTTAGTACCACACATATTTGCTAATAGATTTGTAATATTTGATTGTAAAACCTCATCCTTTTGTTGCACTTTTCTAATAATTGTCTAGCTGTCATATTTTGAAAGTGTGATCCTGATTTTAATATGTGTGCAACTCCGTAACATAAAGTTGCTAGTTCACTTTCAAAGAGTAGGTGGAATATGTATTCCACATTTTGTCTAAATCTGGGATCTTCAGAATACATCCGTAATGAGCAGTATTCTGAAGCTGATATTTGAATAGGTCTATCATCATACCTTCCTCCTTTGCCAGTAGGAAAGAGTAGAGGAAAAGCACGTGCTTCTATACTTTTTTCCCATATGCTGATTGGCGATCCTTTTGTTTGACGCATTTGGTACGTTTCCAGTGCATCTTCTACGGTGTCATTACAGTGCAAAGGATGAATTGTATAATGTTCTAAAGTATTTGATATTGTAGCAGGATCTAGTAGCTCAAATTGACCAGCTTCTTGTGTTTCTTGAATTATTTCAGTTGTATCTTTCAAGTTTTCTTCAATATTAATTTCTTTGTAATATTCATTATTCTCTTTAAGATATTGGAAGGCTTGTCTAACTTTATATAAATCTACCAGCTGTTGCCATATTTTTTTGTCTTTTGTAGGTACTCCATTTACTAAGATAATTAAAGATTGCTGCATTGGACGTTGCACTCCTAGAGTATGCACATTTTCTTTTAGATATAATGGTAAATAAACTACTTTTCCACGAATGCCTTTTACCAATTCAGAAGGAGGTAATTTTGCTGTTTTTGGTTGAAGGCGTATTATTGCTTGAAATGGGTGTACTGTTTGAATTATGATGCTCTCATATAAATTAAGTTGTTGTAGGGGTTTTGGTACTGGGTATAATTCCAGATTATTTGTGATAGCACGTGAAGGAGTTTGGTTGTTGTCAAGTTTTGTAGTGCAGTAACTGCAAAGTATTAAGGGCTCAGTTATTTCGTATTTGTTTTCTGCTACAAGGTAGAGAGTTAATTCAAACCATTTACAATCTTCATTGTCTTCTATTTTGTATGATAGGTCTACAGTTTCTGTGTTACTTTTATAAAAAGTTCTACGGCAACATACACTTACATGGTTTGGTACTTCAGCTGATGTACTTTTAAATTTTAGTATTTCTTTTTTGTATGTGGTTAGCAAAAAGTTGCCATGTGTAGAATTGTTGCTTAATTGGTTTAAAGCTATTTCATTCTGTAAATGGCTTTCACTTATTTTTTCTGGATATAGTGAATTTCTTCAAGTAGGTCTTTTGCTGTACCATGTAGAAGGATGTTATTTAACTTTGCTAGTGCTAAAGCAGGACTTTTAGCATAGTACAGTTTATAGACTAGATTTCTTATAGTTGAATGATGTGTTGATATCCTTTTGATATCATGGAAAGTGGTTTTACAAGTAGGTCCTGTAATGCAGGCCAATGAATGTCCTTGTAGTCCTGTGTACTTGCGCACTGGACAGGTATCCAAATTTTGCAGTAATTTAATTTTGATTTTGTCTTTGCTTTTTACATATTTATTGAGGAATTGGCGTAAAGATTTGAAACATTGTTTGGGAATGTTACACATTGACGTGCATGGCCATTTGTACACTAGACGTTCTGATTCAGTTGAATGGAGGGGTAACTCTAAGTTTCAGGGCATCATTTTGTAAGGAGTACTTCTTGTTCCATTATGGTATTATTCACTTTTTCAAAACCTCGACCACTGCTATGTATGGCAATTGTATTTGTTTGCTTTTGTTTGTACGCTTCTTCATTAAAATATGGTTCTGTGCTCGTAGTGTGATTCCATTCACCTCCGCAGATACTTAAGAAGTTCTTTCTGTTGACATTTCACTTATTGAGAAGTCTTTTTTGTAATTTAGTTATTAGTTTTGTTAGTGGTTTCTTTTTGTTTAACAGTAAAATAAATAACTTTCTTTTCAGAAGAATTGCACTGCCCATCAACGCTTCTAAAATTAATTTCGTATGATAGGTTTTAAGCATTGAACCTGATTTCTCTCCTGTTTAGATTTTGAAGGACTTTGTGACGGTACATTTTGGCTAAAATACTTTTCTTGGTATGCTTACTTTGCACTATATTAAAATTTGAAGAAGTAGTTTTATCTGTAGTGATAGCTGATTTTCTGTTAATTGTTTTTTGGTTTGTTTTACATTTTGATAGAGGAGGCAAAGTTTTTGTACTTGAAACTTCTTGAGTTTCACTAAATGACTGTATTAGCTGTTTTGTTTAAACTTTTTTTTACAAATTCTGCTAGAGATGGATGCTTATGTTGGACACTTTTATTTTCATTTGCTCTACTTCTGCGTTGCTTTCTACGGACTTGACTTTTGGTAGGCATTCTTTAGGGTCTGTTGAAAAAAATAAAGAAGATATGGGTTGGGGTGTTCTGGAATGTATGTGTGCTGTGTGCATGAGTGTTTGAGTAAGATGATAAAGATGTATGTAATGGTGTGTGATTGTGCATTGGGAACTACAACTAGTAGGGATAGGTATTCTTGAATGTATGTGTTACTAAACTGGGGTTAAGATGACAAAAAAAAGTAAGCTAGTGGTGTGGAAAAGTACAAATAGTAAATATAATGTATACAATTAAAACAGTTGTTTGTTCTATAATATGAAAATTGTAGCGGTTCAGTTGGGTAATTTGTGTGTCCAAAAATAGGAATTTGTGGGCCATTCTGGCTGTAAATCGCTGTTTAAGACATGGAGATTTTTGGACAAAATGGTACACAATCTCTATTTTTAGGCACCAAAATAACTTGTATTAATGTTATAGTATGTTTGATTAATAATACAAATATTATGGTGATATTCTACTTAGTTTTTTTCTTAAATTAACAGGTAACTTCTTAGTTCTTCTTTGTTCTTCGAATTCGGCTGCTTCTTTTCAGTAGACTGGTCTTCACTGCAATTGTAAAAGCTTCAAATTAGTAACTTTGTTTGTATATAGCGCTGTTTTTAATTTAGATATTGATTTTTTTAATTGAAATCCTCAGTGCCTTCTTTAAAACCATTAAACTAATTTATTTACATAAGATACATTGCATCAGTTCAGTACATATGATATGTTCTTAATGAACAAATTGTATTGAATGACTAACTGTGGCAAAAAAAAAATATCTTTACTATGTCTTGTGAAATTTATAATATACCAGTGAATACTACTATTTCTGTAAGTAAGCTGTTCTAGGTAATAGCGCCTCAATGTCATGTCTAAATTAAAGTAATTAAGTAAATAAATAAATAAAAACAAAAAAATATGAAATTGTATAAGTATTTTTTTAAAGATTTTAACATAGATTGTGCTTGCATGCAATTTTGTTTGAATATATGTAGTCTATATATTTCATTTAAAAAATGTTAGTTTACCATGATTTGAGCGTGTGTGTATAAAGAAAGTAAATAGTATAAAGGTTTATAAGTGATAGTTGATTTTAGGATATTGAAAAAAATACAGTAAATTCATTTTACAGATTACACAAGCTAAAAGTCTGTTTGAAAATGTGTTCATCTACTGTACAGAAAATATGCATACCTGAAGTTTGTGTTCATGCATATGGATATGCATGGAGCTGCAAGTAGAAATCTTGGAGACTTGTACAGTATTTCTGGTAGATGGTGCTTGCCAATGATATGATACTTGTACTCAGAGAGATTCACAGTACATTTGCAGTGCTGATCTATGATGATGCAGTTAGATCTAGAGGTCTTGAATGTGATTGGTGCATGGTCATGTGATTTATTAGCTACATCCAATGAGGGAATGGTAGAGAGAGTGAAGTGGAAATGGTAGAAGAGCTGTTCATGTTACGATATATCCGCGGACATGGCGGTAGATCGCAGACATCGGGAGTTAATTCCAGGGATTTTTGGGTTCAGAAGTCATGCAAATGAGAATAAGCACTGAAAGGGATTGGTCAGGAAAGTTTAGTGGGTGTCTTGTGCCAGGAGAGAGTTTCTCAGATACTCTTTTTGCTGAGAGAACAAAAGATAGCTATGGCTGTGTGTTTCAGAAAACAGATTGTTTGGATTTTGGGAGATTCGTGGATACATTAGTTGAAGGTGCATGTAGAAAGCTGTGGAGTAGCTGTAGATCTTGGATTCCCACATGTGGAAGTACACTGGCATGGAGTACGTGGAATGAAGTGGTTGGACTTGCTACCTCTCTGTGCTACTTTGGAGACAGAGCAACATCCAGACATAATTGTAATTCATTGTGGAGGGAACAGTTTAGGACATGTGACTGGAATTTTTTTTTTTTGCAATTTGCTATGAAAGAAGGACTTGGGAAGGTTATGGACATGTTTCCTAATTCTCAAGTGATATTTTCACGGATTGCGCAGAGACAAATGTGGCTTCGTTCTTCTTCATTTGGTCCTCAAATGGAAAAAGCAAGGCGCAATGTTAATAAGGCTGTTTGTGCCTTTCTAAGAGATTTTGGCATGTCCTCTTTTCACAATGAAAATATTATCTTTCGTAGTACATACATTTTTCGCAGAGATGGAGTCCATCTTACTTATGCTGGCAATCAGATTTTTCTGAGAAATGTACAAAATGCATTGCGACCTTTTTTGGAATTACAACAACCATTTTGAAGTAGGTGTTAAGCACTTATATTGTTTGACTTACAAACACCACCCAAAGGCTCTTTTCAGAGCCACCACTTCTTCCCAGAGAAAATTGCAATGTTTGTGATGGGATAGCAACCCAATTTTTTAAATGTTCGCGAACTGTCCGCGGACTTCTAAAAAATACAAAGGGCCCTGCTTCATTTATTTTCACTTCTATTTTTTAACTGTGAAAGGTGGCTCTGAAAAGAGACTTTTCTTTTTTGATTTTTGATATTTTGTATTTTTTTGTTTTTTTATACACGACAAACTAGGAGAGGAGGAGAAAGGACGGTAAAGGGGGGACACCAACCACAGGGATAAGAAAGGGCGAGCTGAGAGAGGAAGATGTATAGTGGGTTTTATTGGGTAGTGAGCAGATCTTCTCATGCTCTGAGCCGATAGCTCCCCCCTGCAGAGTACTGTGTCACAGTACATACATACAACTGTGACCCTCGAAAGGTAAGGGTCATCAGCATTCTGTATGGCCTGTGAGGCAGCTTGAGGAAGACGCTGTCCCACAGAGGTGGTCCTTGTGGTGACAGGATCAGAAACAGAGGATGAAGTAGAGGAAATCAACCTGCTACGTTCTTCGCAAGGTACAACCCAGCAAATAGCCCCAGAGTGAAATGACCTCAGGTGTCGCTTCATAGTAGTGGTCCCAAAGCTGTACTTACCGTGCTTCCCACGACTGAGTATCATTTTGCACTCATTGCAGGTAACACGGTTCGCACGAGCCTTAGGAACATTACCATGAATGGTAAATAACCGCCACACCCAAGACTCACGCCTAGTGCGGGTAGTAGGGTTTTCCTCTACTTCATTCCCATCATCCTCTTCTTCCTCCCCCGCATCCTCACTCCTGTTCCCCTCTTCAGGCCCTTGGGGAGGTGGTGGTGGTGGAGGGGGTGGGGGTGCTGCTGAAGCAGGTGCAGCACCAGGTGGCAGTTCTGCAGCCAGGGATGCCATCTCGATGGTGTAATCAGCAAGTTGCTGGAGAAATAGCTGTGCTCTGAAGAATAGCCAGAAACACAATGAGAATAAGCTCTAGGGGGGGGGTCTTTTATAGGGGTGTTTGTGCGCGGTTCGCGGACATGCGCGCTGTCTGCGGACAGATCGAACACAACAAAAAAGTTTGAAAAGTTTCAAAAGGTATGTAGAAACTCAGGATTACTATGTGGGACTTGTGCCATGGTGAGATTTTATTGAACAATATTATGGATTAATTGAAAATGTACTTTTAATTTGTCCGGGGACCCGAACAGTGTCCTCATTCAGAACACAGGATCAGCGTGGGCGCGGTCATATGATCCGTTCGTGAACAAGTCCGCGAAGGAAGCTCATGTCCGCAGGACACCAAATGCATAGAGATTGGCTAGTGCATGCGCGTTGATGTTCTACGGACACTGTTCGGGTCCTGAACTAATTAAAATTGCGTCACACATGAAACAAACATTTCAGGACACTGCGTGTGTTCTTAGAACAGTTTAAATTTGCTAGCGAACAGTAAGGATAGATATACTATTCTTCAGGACACGTTCAATTTCGTTTATGTACGAACATTTCAGGACACCAATTGTGTTCTTAGAACATTTTCGAGTTGCTAGCGAACAGTACGGACAGGTATAGTGTTCTTTAAGACACCTCCATTTTCGTTTAATTACGAACAATTCAGGACACTGCCTGTGTTCTTAGAACAGTTTGAACTTGCTAGCGAACACTACGGACAGATATACAGGGTAATTCATAGAATTTTGCAGAAAAGTGTCGCAAGCGGCTGGCGCAGAGTGTCCGCGTGCGATTGACTGCGCCAGGTACGTGCGCTAAAACCGATTTCCGCGCACAGCGTATTCATGGATTTCAGGCTTCCAAACCAGCCGTGGCGCAGAGAATCGCAGCGACCCTGCAGCAGCGCCAGTAACGCCCCCAAGAACGCCCTCGCGCAAGGAAAAGCCATCAAAATCGCTAAATCATCGCAAAGGGCTGCGCTAACCCTGGACCAGTTCACCGGGCTGGCAAACAGCAAACGCCAAGCGGGGAATGTGTATTGCAGGGGTGCGCGGGAAGTTCCACACGCGACTGGCCCCGTGCAAGCAGGGTATGTGAATTTCAGGGGTGCGCGGGAAGTTGCACACGCGATTTCAGCAGGGTACGTGTATTTCAGGGGTGCGCGGGAAGTTCCACACGCGATTTCTGCAGGGACGTGCATTTCAGGGGTGCGCGGGAAGTTCCACACGCGATTTCTGCAGGGTACGTGCATTTCAGTGGTGCGCGGGAAGTTCCACACGCGATTTCTGCAGGGTACGTGTATTTCAGGGGTGCGCGGGAAGTTCCACACGCGATTGGCCCAGTGCGAGCAGGGTATGTGTATTTCAGGGGTGCGCGGGAAGTTCCACACGCGATAGTCCCAGTGCGAGCAGGGTATGTGTATTTCAGGGGTGCGCGGGAAGTTCCACACGCGATAGTCCCAGTGCGAGCAGGGTACGTGTATTTCAGGGGTGCGCGGGAAGTTCCACACGCGATTTCAGCAGGGTACGTGTATTTCAGGGGTGCGCGGCAAGTTCCACACGTGATTTCTGCAGGGTACGTGCATTTCAGGGGTGCGCGGGAAGTTCCACACGCGAATGGGCCAGTGCGAGCATGGTACGTGTATTACATGGGTGCGCGGGAAGTTCCACACGCGATTCCATCAGGGTACGTGTATTTCAGGGGTGCGCGGGAAGTTACACACGCGAATGGGCCAGTGCGAGCATGGTACGTGTATTACATGGGTGCGCGGGAAGTTCCACACGCGATTCCATCAGGGTACGTGTATTTCAGGGGTGCGCGGCAAGTTCGACACGCGATTTCTGCAGGGTACGTGCATTTCAGGGGTGCGCGGGAAGTTCCACACGCGATTTCTGCAGGGTACGTGCATTTCAGGGGTGCGCGGGAAGTTCCACACGCGATTTCTGCAGGGTACGTGTATTTCAGGGGTGCGCGGGAAGTTCCACACGCGATTGGCCCAGTGCGAGCAGGGTATGTGTATTTCAGGGGTGCGCGGGAAGTTCCACACGCGATAGTCCCAGTGCGAGCAGGGTACGTGTATTTCAGGGGTGCGCGGGAAGTTCCACACGCGATTTCAGCAGGGTACGTGTATTTCAGGGGTGCGCGGCAAGTTCCACACGCGATTTCTGCAGGGTACGTGCATTTCAGGGGTGCGCGGGAAGTTCCACACGCGAATGGGCCAGTGCGAGCATGGTACCTGTATTACATGGGTGCGCGGGAAGTTCCACACGCGATTCCATCAGGGTACGTGTATATTAGGGGTGCGCGGGAAGTTACACACGCGAATGGGCCAGTGCGAGCATGGTACGTGTATTACATGGGTGCGCAGGAAGTTCCACACGCGATTCCATCAGGGTAGGTGTATTTCAGGGGTGCGCGGGAAGTTACACACGCGATAGTCCCAGTGCGAGCAGGGTACGTGTATTTCAGGGTTGCGCGGGAAGTTCCACACGCGATTCCATCAGGGTACGTGTATTTCAGGGGTGCGCGGGAAGTTCCACACGCGATTTCTGCAGGGTACGTGCATTTCAGGGGTGCGCGGGAAGTTCCACATGCGAATGGGCCAGTGCGAGCATGGTACGTGTATTACATGGGTGCGCGGGAAGTTCCACATGCGATTCCATCAGGGTATGTGTATTTCAGGGGTGCGCGGGAAGTTACACACGCGAATGGGCCAGTGCGAGCATGGTACGTGTATTACATGGGTGCGCGGGAAGTTCCACATGCGATTCCATCAGGCTACGTGTATTTCAGGGGTGCGCAGGAAGTTACACACGCGATAGTCCCAGTGCGAGCAGGATACGTGTATTTCAGGGGTGCGCGGGAAGTTCCAAACGCGATTCCATCAGGGTACGTGTATTTCAGGGGTGCGCGGGAAGTTCCACACGCGATTGGCCCAGTGCGATCAGGGTACGTGTATTTCAGGGGTGCGCGGGAAGTTCCACACACGATAGTCCCAGTGCGAGCAGGGTACGTGTATTTCAGGGGTGTGCGGGAAGTTCCACACGCGATTTCAGCAGGGTATGTGTATTTCAGGGGTGCGCGGGAAGATACACATGCGAATGGGCCAGTGCAAGCAGGGTACGTGTATTCCATGGGTGCGCGGGAAGTTCCACACGCGATTCCATCAGGATACGTGTATTTCAGGGGTGCGCGGGAAGTTACACACGCGAATGGGCCAGTGCGAGCAGGGTACGTGTATTCCATGGGTGCGCGGGAAGTTCCACACGCGATTTCATCAGGGTACGTGTATTTCAGGGGTGCGCGGGAAGTTCCACACGCGATTGGCCCAGTGCGAGCAGGGTACGTGTATTTCAGGGATGCGCGGGAAGTTCCACACGCGATAGTCCCAGTGCGAGCAGGGTACATGTATTTCAGGGGTGCGCGGGAAGTTTCACACGCGATACCAGCAGGGAATGTGTATTTCAGGGGTTCTGGGGAGTACTACACGTGAATTGGCCGTGTGGGTCCTCCCAGGTGCACGCTCCACAACCTCCACGGCCCCTGCAGGCAGCCCACACCACGGGGGACTACCCTGCACCCCTGCTCATGTCCCGCAGGCAGCCCATCCACCATGGGCATGCCCCCCAGCCAACCCACATGTCACCTTGCACTACTGATCAACAATGCATGTCTCCCACCACCCCCACCCCCCAGCACTGTGGGGCACCTGCCAGCAGGCCCCCACCCATGTCTCCCACCACCCTCACCCCCCAGCCACCAGGGGCAGCCTCCACCAGGCCCCCACTCATGTCTCCCACCACCTCCACCCCCCAGCATCCAGGGTCACCCTCCACCAGGCCCCCACTTATGTCTCCCACCACCCCCACCCCCCAGCATCCAGGGTCACCCTCCACCAGGCCCCCACTCATGTCTCCCACCACCCCCACCCCCCAGCAGTGCAGGGGCAGCCTCCACCATGCCCCCACCCATGTCTCCCACCACCCCCACCCCCCAGCAGTGCAGGGGCAGCCTCCACCAGGCCCCCACTCATGTCTGCCACCACCCCCACCCCCCAGCAGTGCAGGGGCAGCAGGCAGTCAGGCAGCATCAGATGGCAGGTGGGAGCGTGCTCGGGGCTCTGGGGGGCAGTAGTTCGGCCTTCTGGGCAGGAGCGTGGTCTTCCATGTGCTTACACGTGGCCAGCTTGGTACGGAGTGATTTGGCACATGAAAATCCTGCACGTCAGCGTGAAAACCGAGGAAAGGCCCTTAGCGCGTAAGGGCGTCAGCACGCATACGCGATTCTATTGGACCAAAGGCCCTCAGCGCGTAAGCGCGTCTGTGACGTGACACGCAGGGGTGTTTCCCACACAGCACGTGATGATAGAGCACACGTGGGAAGACTGCACGTCAGTGTGTCATCGCGTGTGATTGGTGGAAATGGCCCTACACGCAGAAGTGACAAAGCGTGTAATTGGTGGAAATGGCCCTAGCGCGTACACGCCGCGTAAGTGACGCTGGACGTGTGGGCCTGTATAAAAGGTACGCGTAGAACACCATTTCCTTGTACGTGCTTTTCGTGGAGAGCGAGTGGGTGAATTCTGTACTTCTTGTCGTTTCACACGCGATTTACTTCACGGCGTTTCAAGTTCGTATTCCCTGTTACCTCTGACAGCTTTTTCTCTTTTTTCTCTTTTACTGGTTTACCTGGGCCTGTTCCCTCAAACAGTGTTCCCTACTACTGTTGTCCTGTCTCCTCAGACAGCGTACAAATCTTCTTTTGCCGGGGGTGTTGCCAACCAAACGCGCTCCTTTTTCACGCTCTTTTACCTGGCAGACGGTGAGTCACGCACGTATCTAACATCTGTGCTTGCCCCGTGTGTAGCCTACCCCTTCAGAGGTCATTCTAGGCTGCGTGTGACACGCATACGTTCATTCTTGTGTTACTGGGTGCCACAGCGTAGTGCAGGTTTTTCTTTCTGCACACGTGGTCTAGGAGGGGTTGCGTGCACGTCATCTCCCTTCTTTGGGGCTCCTGTGTGTAGCGTGACCCGTCATCTTTCCCCAGGGGTTACAATCAGCCTTGCAAGAGCACTAGGGTACAATTACCATCTGGTACCCAACCCCTTTGACCCCCAATTGCCCAGGACAATATTTTACACCCACTCCCATACGCACATTAACATCAGTGCCATGGCTGGGAGGCGAGGATTCCGTAAGGGTGGCAAAGGTGGAAGAGCCACAAGTGGTGGCCGTGGTGGATCCGGTAGGGGACGTGGTCGTTACTTGCAGGGTGAGCCTGTCCCCCCATGTGTGGAGGACCAGTCAAGGGCACCCATAATCCCCCCACCCTCCCGTTGAGGCTGATGTGGCTGACACCATCCATGCTCAGCCCTTGTTGGACCAGCCCATTGTGGCACCAGACCTGGCTGACTCCATGGCTGACTTCCAGGTCAGCAGGCCTATGACACGTGCGCTGGTGCACGTTGATGTCACCATGCCACGTGCATCTGGGGCAGCAAGGTCATCTGCTGCACCAAGTAGGCAGGGCGGAGAGGCTGCAGGGGCAGCTGCGGCTCCATCCACCCCAGCCCTCACACACCCAGCCCGGACAGTGTCGGTCCTAGTCCATGCTGCTGACATTCCCCCTGACACCATCACACTAGAGCCAATGCCTGCACCAACTCCCATGCTGAGTGTGCAATCCCACACTCCTGATACAGTGTCCACTAGGGCTCCTGCCCCTAGTGTCCAGAGCGGCGCAGGACACTCAGGATCACCACCACCTTCCAAGCGGAAGAGGAAGAGTGCTCGTCTGGCACAGGCTGATGCCCCAGACACGGCTACACAGTCCGGCCCATCCAGGAAGCCCAGCTTCACGGATGACGAACTGAATGCACTTGTCGAGTATGTGTCCGCACATGACAACGAGATGGTCATTGTTGCAGGATCCAAGACCACACCTGCACAACGCCAGGCACACTGGCAGACCGTTGCGGACATCGTAAGTGCCCTTGGAATCATGAGGCGCACAGCCAATGATTGCTATAAGCGCTGGAATGACCTAAAGCGCAGGGCAAAGAGTGAGCTGGCCTCAAGTCATGCCGCAACTCTAGTGACTGGAGGTGGGTCTCCAGTAGTAGACATGGAACTCACTCCACATGAGTCAGTCGCTGGGACCTACGTCACGGAGGAACAGATCCAAGGCGTGGGAGATTTGGCTGATTACGAGGCATTGTCCGGTGAGTGCACATGCATGTGTGTGTCATCCATGTGCATGGTGTGTGTGAGGGCTTCTGTTTGTGTGACAGGTGAGAGTGTGTGCGCTTGAGTCGTATGGGTCAGCCATGTGCTTCATGCAATACGTCCTGCGCAGCTGCATTTGGCCATAGCAGTATCCCTTCTGCCAACAGCAGACATCTAGCCCAACTGCACGCCAGTTGCCCTTGAAGTGTCACCTTGCCACAACATTGTTGCTTGATTTTTCACTGTTCATTTAGTCAGATTGTTTGCATTCCACCACTTTTACTAGGCATGTCGCAGTCCTCTAGTCACATGTCTGACATGGCTATGGTAAAGTGGAGTGACTTTGTTACCTGGATATCATTTGTTCAAACATGTCCCTGTGCAATTGCACCATTTCGGACTGGCAGCTCCAGGTGAAGAATCTGACCTGTTTGAATTAGAAAAGCTATTACATGCGGGAACTGGACTGAATGAATAGGTGCTGCCCTCCTCTCCATCTTCACTCAATAGAAATGGTACATGCCATCTGTGTGATGGCATGTGTGTTTCACCTGCCAATCACAGGGCAATGTGTGATGCCACTGCCAGGCAGCATGCAGAAAATGTGTTCATCTTCCATCTTGGTGTCATCAGTGTGTGCCATTTGGCTGCCCTTCATACGCAGTGAGGGTGCATGCATGGGAGGGTTTTAGTCATGTGGGACATGTGTCAAACAAGTACTGGTTCTCTTGCTTCTCAGCCCTCATTGTGTGCCATGGTGCTAATGCCTGTTTCCATTTCTTTGTTTTTATGTCTTTGCAGGGGAAGACGCACCTGATACTGCTGGGGTTGTGGAGATGGTGCAGACCCAGGAGGGGTCGGAGGGCCGACCAACCACCAGTGAGGGACGTGGTGTGGTGGTGGGTGAGAACCCACAAGTGCTGCAGGTCCTGCTCTCAAGGGGTGTCTCTGGCTGCACCTCCCCCGAGCTGTACTCAGGTGTTGATTCGGATGAGACCTACGTGCCGTCGCAGGTGAGTGTTCCAGGGAGGGATTCTGTTCTGTCTCACCCACCTGCACCAGGGTCAGAACCCTCAATGGGGATGTCAGTGTTGGCAGCTACGCCTTTGGTGGTTACGGATGCAGGGTCACACTCCGCGACATCTGATCCTGTTCCTGGGCCAGCAGATCAGAGGGGGAATGCAGTCCTGCAGCCTCAGGCAGTGCCGGCACAGCAAGGCGCAGTTCGCCTTGCCCCAGACAGGTGTGGTGCCCGCCGACGTGGTGGCCGTACGCCACCTGGCAATACCGCATGGGAGCAATCCATTTACGGTATGGCAGGCAGCATCATCCGAGATGATGGCTCAGGCCATGGATAGGGTGGCCACTTCCATTGTCCCCCCTGAAAGGCTGATGGAGCGACTAGAGCAGGCAACCGACTCCATCTGCCAGTCACACAGGGAGGACATGTTGGGGTCCAACAGGGACAGGCGGGCGGCACTGGCGACTCTGCAGGAGGCCATCTCCATTGAGTCCCAGGGCCACAGGGAAGCCCTGAGGCAGGAGCTCCTTCACCTCAGGACGACTCTTGTTGAGCTTGAGGCTTCAACACACCGAAGGACAGAACAGCAGCTGGAGCGTCTCACCCGTACGCTCTCAGCTGAGATGGAGGCAACGAGGGCGGAGGTCTGGGCATCCTGTGAATTGTTGCATGGGGACCTCCGCACACTCATCCTCCAGAACCAGACCTACCACACCCGCATGCTTGCAGCCATGGAGGAGCAGACTAGGGCCTTGCGTGGGCTGCCTCCCATAGTGCAACCACCTCCGGATGCAGCTGCACAGGGTGATAATAGCGACAGCAGTGATACTCCCACAATAGGGTAGCCGTGTGGGCCATGAGCCCATGGAGGTGTTTTTTTTTCCCAGGATCCACGCAGGTGGGTTCTGGTGTGCATCCTATCCTCGGACCTCCTGGGTGGCCTCCCCAACCCCCCCGGGCCCTTCAATGGCCATTTTTGATTTATTTTTATTTTTATTTATTTTATTCCCTATTTTTTTGGGACGATTTGTTGGCTTCCGTGGTTCCTGTGGGCATACGCTGCATTGTGGCTGGGCACATGCAGGCTTGTAATGTATTTGGTTCAGATGCTTGGGTTTGAGTCACACACACCCCTCCTGCTTCCCGTTTCCATGGGCTTGCAAAGGGTGTGCTCAAGTGACAGTGAATTACACAGTGACGTTGGACTCCCATGAGCTGTGTGGGCAGTCTGTAGTCAATACTGTGTATACATTCCTAGTGCATATTGCTGTTGTGTTGTACACTGCATGTTGCATTGATGTGTAACTCATCTTCTGTGTCTACCTCCCAATTTGCAGGTCCCTTCCTCATGTCTACACAAGGACCTCTAGTCTGGGGATGTGGTCCATGTTGGCAGCAGTGCACCTACAACTCTACATGGCGCCAACACTGCACAGTTGGTAGTGGTGGGAGTGCAGGCATTTCCAGGTGGTGAGACTACTAATATTTAACATTAGTGATGTCATGTTAATGGTAGTACGTGCTCAAGTTTGTTGTTGGCCCGGCATTACTGTGAGCATTTCAGGTGTTGCAAGTTTCTAATAGGGACACTGTACATTGTGACACTAGTGTCATGTTGTGGGGATTACTTTGTTTACCTGCAAATAGCATGACATGGCACGTTGTGTGGTGTGGCGGTGCTGGGGTTGGGTTGACTGACATGGCACTGTCCTCTTGTTGCATTTTGCAAGTGGGTATTCATTTTAGCTGCTTGAATGTGTCTGCATTGGTGGTGTCTGTGTGGGTAGGGATGCACACATTGTGACACTTCCAGGTGAACAATCTCAGGCTGATATGGTTTTCACGGTTCTTTCTCCAGACATTCAGGATCAGTGTCAGGTTGAGTCATCATTGATTGTCAGATGGAATGTGCCAGGGCAGTGTGCACTCCACAGGGGTGTGATTTCTATGTGAAGTAATTAGCCACTAGCTGTGTACGTGCTGCCTCCCCCGTGCCCTTTCCCCTCCCATGCACAGCGGCTGTGCATGTGGTTGGGGATGGGGGGGCATCACCATGTCCATGGCCAGGCCCTGGCTTGTTGCAACGTTGTGCAGGACACATGCTGCCACTATGATCCTGCACACTACTGGGGGAGCGTACAACAGCTGCCCACCAGAACGGTCAAGGGAGCGAAAGCGTGACTTCAGCACTCCGAATGTGCGCTCCACTATGCCCCGGGTTGTAATGTGGGCTGCGTTATATCTTACCTGGGGTGGCGTGGTGGGGTTCCGAATTGGCGTCATCATGTGGGGGCTGAGAGGGTAGGCACTGTCCCCTGTGGAGGTGGTGATTGGTATCATTGGTGGGGTTGTGACCTTGCTCAGTATCTGACATGCATGCATGTGCAGTGGCATTCATACTCACCAAGCAGCCATGTATCGCCATGCCGCCCAGCTTCTAGGTCCCGGCTTAGGGTGGACATTCGGTAAATGAAGCTGTCGTGGGTTGACCCGGGATAGTTGGCATATACTGAGGTGATGATTCCCTTGGCATTACATACTACCTGCACTTTGATGGAATGCCAGTGCTTGCGGTTCCTATAGATGTGCTCAGATGCCCTGGGGGGACGTAGAGCCACATGGGTGCAGTCGATGGCACCTAGCACTTTGGGGAATCGTGCCACAGCGTAGAAATCCAGGGCGGCAGCATGCCTTTCTGCAGGGGTTCTGGGCAGAAATATGTGCCTGCGGACTGATGGGCGTGCAGTGATGATGTTCAAGACCTGGTGTAGGCAGCGTGACTGGGTGGCCTGTGATACACCACCCACAATGGCACTTGTCCGCTGAAATGATCCAGTGGCTAAGAAGTGCAGTACATTGAGGACCTTCTCCAGGGGGCTGAGTGCTTGGGAGCACAGGGTGGGTGATGTGAGGTCATCCTCCCACTCACTCACCAGGTGCAGTATGATGTGTGGTGGAAACCTGTACCTCCGATGCACCTGGTCATCAGGCATCCCGAAAAGGCTGGTTCTGGGTGTGAATATTCTGGCCCTGACTATCCTCCTCCTCCTTTGGTAGGCCACGCCCACTGCTGCTAGGAACGGTATGTTCATCCTGGGTCTGAGCTTGTTATTTTTTTAGCGCGCAAATTAATGCGTTGCGCGTGTTGTAGGCGAGCGTGTGACCCGCGCACCCCTGAAATCCAGTACCCAGTCCAATAGCGTGTGGAAATTCCTGCGCACACCGGGATACAGGTGCGCTGACGTACTTGCGTGTGTAAGTGTCCGCGCACACCTGATATACACGTAAATAGGCCAATCGCGTGTACGCGCACTTTTGTCCAATTACACGCGATGACACCCTGACCTGCTGTCCAATTACACGCGATGAGACTCTGCCGTGCTGTCCAATTACACGCGATGACACTCTGACGTGCTGTCCAATTACACGCGATGAGACTCTGACGTGCTGTCCAATTACACGCGATGACACTCTGACGTGCAGTCTTTCCACGTGTGCTCTGTCATCACGTGCTGTGTGGGAAACACCCGTGCGGGTCACGTCACAGACGCACTTACGCGCTGAGGGCCTTTGGTCCAATAGATTCGCGTATGCGTGCTGACGCGCTTATGCGCTAAGGGCCTTTCCTCGGTTTTCACGCTGACGTGCAGGATTTTCACGTGCCAAATCACTCCGTACCAAGCTGGCCACGCGTAAGCACACGGAAGACCACGCTCCTGCCCAGAAGGCCGAACTACTGCCCCCCAGAGCCCCGAGCACGCTCCCACCTGCCATCTGCTGCTGCCTGACTGCCTGCTGCCCACGTGCACTGCCATTTGCTGCCTGCACATCAGCCAGGGGTGCTGTTGCTGTGACCACCCCTGCTGGAACCGAAGACTCCCGACTGGAATTCCATCGCTCCACAGCCCAGCCCCAGGACCCAGTTGCCCACCCACTCCTGCCTCTGGGGTTGTCATGTCGGGGCAAACACCATCTGTGACCACTGGCAACCCCCGGCCAGAGAGGCAGAGGGGCACCAGCTTCAGTGCCACCGAAGTTGGTGTCCTGGTGAAGCATGTCCTGGGGCAGTATGATGCCCTCTTCGGAAGTTCCCGCGCCGACAAGGAAGGACGGACTCGGATCTGGACTGACATCGTGACTGCCATCAACGCGGAGGGGGTGGCAGTCCGGGACTTACAACATGTCAGGAAGCGCTGGGAGGACTTCAGGTCCAGGACCCTGAACAAGGCCCGGCGCCTCTTGAAGGCAGCGTTTGCCAAGGGGCGCCGGGGCCACTTGTCAGAAGAACAGATGGGGGTCCTGGAACGCATATCCCCAGCGCTCCACGTCCAGGTCCTAGAGAAGCAGACCCGTCTGGAGTCGAGCGGTGAGTGTACATGCATCCTGATTGTGAGCAGTGCGTGTGGTGATTATTCGGCATTGTGCCGGTTGCACATCTGTTTGTATGGGGTTGAGTATGGGTGGGGGTGTACAGGGCCGTGGGTCTGACACATGCGAGGGCTGTAATGTGTGAGACATGGATGGTGCTTGTGTGTGTGGGCTTGCATGGCAAATGCAGTTGTGCGTGCACACATGTTTGGATGAATGTGTATGTAAGTAGACATGTCCGTGATGTCAGGCATGTATGTTGTTTTCGGCTGCATGTATGAGCACTGTGTAAATGTGCATGTGTGTGTATTTGTCAAGGGTGCAACAGTGATGCAACATGGATGCATGTGACAGCGGTATGTGGAAGCCTGATTGGCAGATGTGACATGGATGCCCGTCTGAACAGTGCAACACTTGGCAGAGGTGTAGACATGCATGCAAGTGTGGTGCTGTGTGTACATGTGTGGTGCACTTCCTGTGTTGCATGTGATGTCTGGCTCCCCTTTGGCTGCTGATGCTGTTGTATGTGTAGGGATGGTGGTGGCAGTTGCGATATGGCTGTGGTATGGCTCATGTGTGTGAGTTGCAATGACGTGTGTTGGGGATTGTGATGACATGTCTGAGGTTTGCCAATGCCACTCATGTGCAACTGTCATGCGTGTATGTGTCCATTGTACAGTGCCCTGATGCCTGTGTTTTGTTTCTCCCTGTCTGCAGCGTCAACTGATGAAGAGGGCGGAGAAGGTGCTGTGGAGCACAGCGGCGGGGATCCGACCGCCAGCCGGAGACGCAAGGCCCGGCTCCCCTCCCGTGTTGTCATCTCGTCGGGGAGTGAGGAGTCCGGTGCCGCGTCCCAGGCCGCAGCTGCCGGGAGGAGGTCCAAGAGGCGGAGGTTGCAGTTGGACTCCTCGGCAGCAGAAGGGGCAGCTGGGACCCCACAGAGCCCAACAAGGGAAAGATGGCACAGAGTCATCCAGGTTGGTGGGGGGTTTGGTGGAGGAGGGGGCCGTGCAAGCACCAGAGACGGGGTCTGGAGGTGGGGATCCCACTGGTGCTAGTGGTGCAGTGCAGGACCAGGGACAGGAGGCAGCACAGGCGGCCGCAGAGGTGCCTGTGTGCAATCCTGTCCCCGATCCTGTCCCTGCATCATCTTGCACCAGCAGGGATGCCTACGTCCAGACCCGTTTTCAGGCAGGGGATGAGCTGACGTCAACTGGCCTTCCTCTGCCTGCGGACGTGGCCATCCAGGTCCGGGTTGAGCCTGTCCTGGCTGGTGTGGCGTTGCGTCAACGGGCCATGCGAGGTGACCTGCAGTCTTTTCATGGAGAGACTGCACGTCATCTCGAATGGCTCGTTGACCACGTCAGCCTGCTGGGACAGGTCACCCAGGCCGGATTCCTCCGTCTGATGGGGCTTGCTCCGACCCCCTCCTCAACTGGACCCCCTACGCGCCAGTCGTCCCCTGTGCCATCTTCCCAACCATCAGTCACCTGGGTGCCCTGTGGAGCTGCCTCTGACGGTGCGGCCAGGCTGGTGGAGGAGGCACCCCTGCCACAGTCGGGAGTCGGAGGTCCAGCAGGGGTGGCCACATCAACAACTGCACCCCAGCCGGCGGAGGATGTGCAGGCAGCAGGAGGCAGTGCACGGGCAGAGGCAGAGCAGCAGCAGCAGCAACATGGTGGGAGACATGAAGGCTCGGGGCTTTCGACATCGGAGGGGCAGACATCGGCCGGAGGGCAGGGGGACCCAGGACAGAGAGTGTCTTCCGTGTGGCAGCGGTTGGGCCACGCCTTAGGTGCGGAGCGGCGGCGGGCGGAAGAGGCGCGGCTCACAATGGTCAGGGCGGAGAACTCCATGCGGAGGGCCCTGAGGCGGGCCGAGTGCCTCGAGGCAATCCGCAGGGCGTTGGAGGAGGACACGGCGTCGTCCCTGTGGACCCTCGGGGCCATGGAACTGGACCGCCTCCGGGACATCGAACAAGAATTCGATGATGCCCTGGCCCGGGACACCACGGAGTGAGCCGCTGGACTTGCCCGCCGCCTTTGTATATAGTTCTTTAGTTTTAGGTTTCCTTTCTTTCTTATTATGATTTGGAGTCGACGGACACGGCTCCACTTTTTGTATATAGTTGATTTTTAGGTAGGTTTTTTAGTAGGTTTCCTTTGTTCAGTTGGGCTCATGGACCCTTGGTAGTTTTTTACATAGTTCTTTATTGCATGGAGATTTTTTAACTTTTCACTTTGGGCAAATATTTTTTGGATTCTGATTTGCAGTTTTGTGTTTTTATACGGACATGCAGCTTTTTTTTCTCATTCACATTGTAGTTTGTTTTCTTTCTTTAGCATTCTTTATTTTTTTCAATACAATTTTGTTTCCATACTTCACTGTGTGGTATCATCTCATTGGTTTCATGCATGTCATGTTGTGTGTTTTCCCATTCAATTGCAACCATTGTGTGTGACGGACATGGGTTCATTAGCTTAATGAACATTGGGGGTGTAACATGTGATTTCCATTTCCATGTGGGTGAATGGGTTACTTGGTAGGGCTTTTTGGCTGTGGAGGCTGTCCATTACGCACATGATTGGGGATTGTGAGGACCTGGTGGGGGCTGCCCATGGTGGCAGGGGGGTGGGGGTGGTGGTAGACATGAGTGGGGGCCTGGTGGAGGGTGACCCTGGATGCTGGGGGGTGGGGGTGGTGGTAGACATGAGTGGGGGCCTGGTGGAGGCTGCCCCTGCACTGCTGGGGGGTGGGGGTGGTGGGAGACATGAGTGGGGGCCTGGTGGAGGCTGCCCCTGCACTGCTGGGGGGTGGGGGTGGTGGTAGACATGAGTGGGGGCCTGGGGGAGGGTGACCCTGGATGCTGGGGGGTGGGGGTGGTGGTAGACATGAGTGGGGGCCTGGTGGAGGCTGCCCCTGCACTGCTGGGGGGTGGGGGTGGTGGGAGACATGAGTGGGGGCCTGGTGGAGGGTGACCCTGGTTGCTGGGGGGTGGGGGTGGTGGGAGACATGAGTGGGGGCCTGGTGGAGGCTGCCCATGGTGGCAGGGGGGTGGGGGTGGTGGTAGACATGAGTGGGGGCCTGGGGAAGGGTGATCCTGGATGCTGGGGGGTGGGGGTGGTGGTAGACATGAGTGGGGGCCTGGTGAAGGCTGCCCCTGCACTGCTGGGGGGTGGGGGTGGTGGGAGACATGAGTGGGGGCCTGGTGGAGGGTGACCCTGGATGCTGGGGCGTGGGGGTGGTGGGGGACATGAGTGGGGGCCTGGTGGAGGCTGCCCATGGTGGCAGGGGGGTGGGGGTGGTGGTAGACATGAGTGGGGGCCTGGTGGAGGCTGCCCCTGCACTGCTGGGGTGTGGGGGTGGTGGGAGACATGAGTGGGGGCCTGGTGGAGGCTGCCCATGGTGGCAGGGGGGTGGGGGTGGTGGTAGACATGAGTGGGGGCCTGGTGGAGGGTGACCCTGGATGCTGGGCGGTAGGGGTGGTGGGAGACATGAGTGGGGGCCTGGTGGAGGCTGCCCCTGCACTGCTGGGGGGTGGGGGTGGTGGTAGACATGAGTGGGGGCCTGGTGGAGGGTGACCCTGGAGGCTGGGGGGTGGGGGTGGTGGTAGACATGAGTGGGGGCCTGGTGGAGGCTGCCCCTGCACTGCTGGGGGGTGGGGGTGGTGGGAGACATGAGTGGGGGCCTGGTGGAGGGTGACCCTGGATGCTGGGGGGTGTAGGTGGTGGGAGACATGAGTGGGGGCCTGGTGGAGGCTGGCCATGGTGGCAGGGGGGTGGGGGTGGTGGTAGACATGAGTGGGGGCCTGGTGGAGGCTGCCCCTGCACTGCTGGGGTGTGGGGGTGGTGGGAGACATGAGTGGGGGCCTGGTGGCGGCTGCCCATGGTGGCAGGGGTGTGGGGGGGGTGGTAGACATGAGTGGGGGCCTGGTGGAGGGTGACCCTGGATGCAGGGGGGTGGGGGTGGTGGGAGACATAAGTGGGGGCCTGGTGGAGGCTGCCCCTGCACTGCTGGGGGGTGGGGGTGGTGGTAGACATGAGTGGGGGCCTGGTGGAGGGTGACCCTGGATGCTGGGGGGTGGCGGTGGTGGGAGACATGAGTGGGGGCCTGGTGGAGGCTGCCCCTGCACTGCTGGGGGGTGGGGGTGGTGGGAGACATGAGTGGGGGCCTGGTGGAGGCTGCCCCTGCACTGCTGGGGGGTGGGGGTGGTGGTAGAAATTAGTGGGGGCCCGGGGCGGAGGGTGACCCTGGATGCTGGGGGGTGGGGGTGGTGGTAGACATGAGTGGGGGCCTGGTGGAGGCTGCCCCTGCACTGCTGGGGGGTGGGGGTGGTGGGAGACATGAGTGGGGGCCTGGTGGAGGGTGACCCTGGATGCTGGGGGGTGGGGGTGGTGGGAGACATGAGTGGGGGCCTGGTGGAGGCTGCCCATGGTGGCAGGGGGGTGGGGGTGGTGGTAGACATGAGTGGGGGCCTGGGGGAGGGTGACCCTGGATGCTGGGGGGTGGGGTGGTGGTAGACATGAGTGGGGGCCTGGTGGAGGCTGCCCCTGCACTGCTGGGGGGTGGGGGTGGTGGGAGACATGAGTGGGGGCCTGGTGGAGGGTGACCCTGGATGCTGGGGGGTGGGGGTGGTGGGAGACATGAGTGGGGGCCTGGTGGAGGCTGCCCATGGTGGCAGGGGGGTGGGGGTGGTGGTAGACATGAGTGGGGGCCTGGTTTAGGCTGCCCCTGCACTGCTGGGGTGTGGGGGTGGTGGGAGACATGAGTGGGGGCCTGGTGGAGGCTGCCCATGTTGGCAGGGGGGTGGGGGTGGTGGTAGACATGAGTGGGGGCCTGGTGGAGGGTGACCCTGGATGCCGGGGGGTGGGGGTGGTGGGAGACATGAGTGGGGGCCTGGTGGAGGCTGCCCATGGTGGCAGGGGGGTGGGGGTGGTGGTAGACATGAGTGGGGGCCTGGTGGAGGGTGACCCTGGATGCTGGGCGGTGGGGGTGGTGGGAGACATGAGTGGGGGCCTGGTGGAGGCTGCCCCTGCACTGCTGGGGGGTGGGGGTGGTGGTAGACATGAGTGGGGGCCTGGTGGAGGGTGACCCTGGAAGCTGGGGGGTGGGGGTGGTGGTAGACATGAGTGGGGGCCTGGTGGAGGCTGCCCCTGCACTGCTGGGGGGTGGGGTGGTGGGAGACATGAGTGGGGGCCTGGTGGAGGGTGACCCTGGATGCTGGGGGGTGTAGGTGGTGGGAGACATGAGTGGGGGCCTGGTGGAGGCTGGCCATGGTGGCAGGGTGGTGGGGGTGGTGGTAGACATGAGTGGGGGCCTGGTGGAGGCTGCCCCTGCACTGCTGGGGTGTGGGGGTGGTGGGAGACATGAGTGGGGGCCTGGTGGCGGCTGCCCATGGTGGCAGGGGTGTGGGGGGGTGGTAGACATGAGTGGGGGCCTGGTGGAGGGTGACCCTGGATGCAGGGGGGTGGGGGTGGTGGGAGACATAAGTGGGGGCCTGGTGGAGGCTGCCCCTGCACTGCTGGGGGGTGGGGGTGGTGGTAGACATGAGTGGGGGCCTGGTGGAGGGTGACCCTGGATGCTGGGGGGTGGCGGTGGTGGGAGACATGAGTGGGGGCCTGGTGGAGGCTGCCCCTGCACTGCTGGGGGGTGGGGGTGGTGGGAGACATGAGTGGGGGCCTGGTGGAGGCTGCCCCTGCACTGCTGGGGGGTGGGGGTGGTGGTAGAAATTAGTGGGGGCCCGGGGCGGAGGGTGACCCTGGATGCTGGGGGGTGGGGGTGGTGGTAGACATGAGTGGGGGCCTGGTGGAGGCTGCCCCTGCACTGCTGGGGGGTGGGGGTGGTGGGAGACATGAGTGGGGGCCTGGTGGAGGGTGACCCTGGATGCTGGGGGGTGGGGGTGGTGGGAGACATGAGTGGGGGCCTGGTGGAGGCTGCCCATGGTGGCAGGGGGGTGGGGGTGGTGGTAGACATGAGTGGGGGCCTGGGGGAGGGTGACCCTGGATGCTGGGGGGTGGGGTGGTGGTAGACATGAGTGGGGGCCTGGTGGAGGCTGCCCCTGCACTGCTGGGGGGTGGGGGTGGTGGGAGACATGAGTGGGGGCCTGGTGGAGGGTGACCCTGGATGCTGGGGGGTGGGGGTGGTGGGAGACATGAGTGGGGGCCTGGTGGAGGCTGCCCATGGTGGCAGGGGGGTGGGGGTGGTGGTAGACATGAGTGGGGGCCTGGTGGAGGCTGCCCCTGCACTGCTGGGGTGTGGGGGTGGTGGGAGACATGAGTGGGGGCCTGGTGGAGGCTGCCCATGGTGGCAGGGGGGTGGGGGTGGTGGTAGACATGAGTGGGGGCCTGGTGGAGGGTGACCCTGGATGCCGGGGGGTGGGGGTGGTGGGAGACATGAGTGGGGGCTTGGTGGAGGCTGCCCCTGCACTGCTGGGGGGTAGGGGTGGTGGTAGACATGAGTGGGGACCTGGTGGAGGGTGACCTTGGATCCTGGGGTGTGGGGGTGGTGGGAGACAAGAGTGGGGGCCTGGTGGAGGCTGCCCCTGCACTGCTCGCGGGTGGGGGTGGTGGTAGACATGAGTGGGGGCCTGGGGGAGGGTGACCCTGGATGCTGGGGGGTGGGGGTGGTGGTAGACATGAGTGGGGGCCTGGTGGAGGCTGCCCCTGCACTGCTGGGGGGGTGGGGGTGGTGGTAGACATGAGTGGGGGCCTGGTGGAGGCTGCCCATGGTGGCAGGGAGGTGGGGGTGGTGGGAGACATGAGTGGGGGCCTGGTGGAGGCTGCCCCTGCACTGCTGGGGGGTGGGGGTGGTGGGAGACATGAGTGGGGGCCTGGTGGAGGGTGACCCTGGATGCTGGGGGGTGGGGGTGGTGGGAGACATGAGTGGGGGCCTGGTGGAGGCTGCCCATGGTGGCAGGGGGTGGGGGTGGTGGTAGACATGAGTGGGGGTCTGGTGGAGGCTGCCCCTGCACTGCTGGGGTGTGGGGGTGGTGGGAGACATGAGTGGGGGCCTGGTTGAGTGTGACCCTGGATGCTGGGGGGTGGGGGTGGTGGGAGACATGAGTGGGGGCCTGGTGGAGGCTGCCCCTGCACTTCTGGGGGGTGGGGGTGGTGGGAGACATGAGTGGGGGCCTGGTGGAGGGTGCCCCTGCACTGCTGGGGGGTGGGGGTGGTGGTAGACATGAGTGGGGGCCTGGTGGAGGCTGCCCCTGCACTGCTGGGGGGTGGGGGTGGTGGTAGACATGAGTGGGGGCCTGGTGGAGGCTGCCCCTGCACTGCTGGGGTGTGGGGGTGGTGGGAGACATGAGTGGGGGCCTGGTGGAGGCTGCCCATGGTGGCAGGGGGGTGGGGGTGGTGGGAGACATGAGTGGGGGCCTGGTGGAGGGTGACCCTGGATGCTGGGGTGTGGGGGTGGTGGGAGACATGAGTGGGGGCCTGGTGGAGGCTGCCCCTGGTGGCTGGGGGGTGGGGGTGGTGGGAGACATGAGTGGGGGCCTGGTGGAGGCTGCCCCTGGGGGGTGGGGGTGGTGGGAGACATGAGTGGGGGCCTGGTGGAGGCTGCCCATGGTGGCAGGGGGGTGGGGGTGGTGGGAGACATGCATTGTTGATCAGTGGTGCAAGGTGACATGTGGGTTGGCTGGGGGGCATGCCCATGGTGGATGGGCTGCCTGCGGGACATGAGCATGGGTGCAGGGTAGTCCCCCGTGGTGTGGGCTGCCTGCAGGGTCCGTGGAGGTTGTGGAGCGTACACCTGGGAGGGCCCACACGGCCAATTCACATGTGTACTCCCCAGAACCCCTGAAATACACGTACCCTGCTGAAATTGCGTGTGGAACTTCCCGCGCACCCCTGAAATACACGTACCCTGCTGAAATTGCGTGTGGAACTTCCCGAGCACCCCTGAAATACACGTACCCTGCTGAAATCGCGTGTGGAACTTCCCGTGCACCCCTGAAATACACGTACTCTGCTGAAATCGCATGTGGAACTTCCCGCGCACCCCTGATATACACGTACCCTGCTGAAATCGCGTGTGGAAATTCCCGCGCACCCCTGAAATACACGTACCCTGCTCGCACTGGGCCAATCGCGTGTGGAACTTCCCACGCACCCCTGAAATACACGTACCCTGATGAAATCGCGTGTGGAACTTCCCGCGCACCCCTGAAATACACGTACCCTGCTGAAATCACGTGTGGAAATTCCCGGGCACCCCTGAAATACACGTACCCTGCTCGCACTGGGCCAATCGCGCGTGGAAATTCCCGCGCACCCCTGAAATACACGTACCCTGCTCGCACTGGGCCAATCGCGTGTGGAACTTCCCGCGCACCCCTGAAATACACGTACCCTGCTGAAATCGCGTGTGGAACTTCCCGCGCACCCCTGAAATCCACGTACCCGGCCAAATCGCGTGTGAGACTTCCCGCGCACCCCGGTATACATGCACACGTATTTTTTGTCAGCGGGTGTCCGTGTTTGTGGGTACCCCTTTGCACGTCATTTGTCCTGGAGGGCCACAGTATAGGACATTCATCATGGCAGTATATAGGTGCTATTTGTTGGCGCACCTTTTGGCGCACATTTCTTACAGCCGCAGAGACGCTACCGCCTACTTTCTTGTGGCGGTCGTGTTTGTGCCTGTGCGCTGGTTTGAGCGTGCGCTTTTTTGCCCTATTCTATTCCATGAATACGTGTTGTAGGCGAGCGTGTGGGCGTTCCGCGCACTTGTGCCCTGTACTTCCCCCGTGACGCCCACGTTTTGGCAAGTTGTTCCCCATTCCGAGTGTTACGCCCGTGTTCCGCCTACTTTTGTTGCGTGCGCCGCGCTATGTGCGAATTTCGCTGTGGCCTGTGCGATTTTCGCTGTGACCTGGCGCACGCTGTTAGATGGCCTGTGCGCCAACGTGCGCCACGCCCTTTTTTATCGCACATCCGCTGCTTTTCTCGCGCACGGACTTCCATGAATCGACGTGCGCTGCTTTTCGTGCGATTTTCGCACTTGCACTGCGATTTTCGCTATTCCACTGCGATTCGCACGTTTTTGCCCACTTGCGCCGCGCTAATTATTCTATGAATCAACCTGATAGTGTTCTTTAGGACACTTTAATTTTTTTTTTTTACGAACATTTCAGGACATCGCGTTTGTTCTTAGAATAGTTTCATCTTGCTAGCGAACAGTACGAACAGGTATAGTGTTCTTCAGGACACCTCCATTTTCGTTTATTTACGAACATTTTAGAACACCTGCACTGTCCGCGGACACCTACATTGTTTAAAAAAAAAAAAAAAACTATTTACAACACAATATAAAAATTCAACTTTATTTAACATATATTAATAATTTATGACAGAGAAGATGAGGCAGAAACAGAAACAAAAACAGGAGAATTAGGGGTTTCTTCATTATTGGTATCAGGTGAAGAAGGGATAGAAGTCTCATCAAAACGTTTTGGGTTAAGAAGAGAGGTTGAGGATAATTGACTGGGATATGGTGAGGGGGGACAAGTACATGTGGGGCAATGGTATGACGTTTTTTTTTAAAATGATCTTCAACAAAAGTTTTCAAATTATTAAAATTGGTCAACAATAAATCAATTTTTTCTTTTATGCTGTCAAGCGTGTTTTCCATAACAGTTTCTTCAGAGGTAGTTTCTATTTTGTTATGCTCTGTACAAAAAAAATATATATATATATGTTAAATGTATACAAAATAATAATAACTAAATGGTTTATATTATAAAGTGTTTACCATTAGTTTCACTATCTTGTGACGTTTCTTCATGTGGGAAATGTTCCTCTAGCCATTCCAGAGTACTAGACATTTCTGTGAGAGAAAAAAAAAAGATAATATATTTTTTTATCTAATACAGAAAGTTTATAAATATATGAATAAAATTAAGTACACTTACTATTTCAGGTAAGATATGTCCTATGTACTCAGTGGGTCTGCTCTTGTTCTCAGTTCTGTTGTGTTTGTGAGGTAATTATGTTGGAAGCCAATTTATTTTCTTGTGGCATTTTCCATTTTAGAACATAGTGCATTTAAAAGAATGGTTAGTGTGTTGTATATATGGGTTACATTTCTTATGTATTAGTACATATAATGTGTTTGTGTGCTTTTTTTTAAATTTGTTAAATGTTCCTATGTTATGATATAACAATCAAACATACCCCCCCAGAGTTTTTTAGGTAGTGGTACTGTTCTTCGAACATGTCCGCGAACATTAAATGAGTTCGCGGATATCAAGTACAGTAGAAGAGATTCAGTCAGTTCCATATGATATGTATATAAAGTGAAAGTCATTATTGTTAAGTTGCACTACTAAAAACCTACGAAATTCAATGAAAGAACTTTGTTAAAGGGACGTCATGGTTAAGTTGCGCTACTAAAAACCTATGAAATTCAGTGAAAAAACGTTGTCAAAGGGACGTTATGGTTCCAAGTAAAACCGAAAAACCCTTGAAATTCGCCAATTATGGTAAGCTAAGCAACTATAACTTGCGCCACCACCGTGCACTGCTAAGACTAACACCCAGGACATCAAAGATGACATCACAAATGTCATTGATGACATCACTGATGACATCACATGTGTATGTACTTTTCATGAAATATGTGTACAAGGGATTTTTATTATAATGTTGCGAAACAAGTGTCAAGGATCATTGCAATAAAATCATACCCTAATTAGTGCATTGAACGATGCAGTGATATAAATAGCATTCTATTACGGGGTTCTATCTGGTATACTAAGCTACTCATACAGAAACTTAACATTGTGTGCAGCGTACAAGATGAAGGTATAATATTCGTAATGTTAATATATCGAATAATGAAATGATAACTGTTTTCTTAATAGATTTTTGTGTACTGTGAAATATGTAATACGTAGCTAATAAAACACATGTATTACATAATTGCACTACTATAGACAAAACACAAAGACACAAGAACACATACTAATATGGGTATATACAGGGAAAGTGAAGTTAGCAAAAAAGCACAAGTAGTAGCAGAAACAATTCATAATTTAACTGATTATTTTCATGCAAATAAATGATTGCTCTGTTTCAAAGCTGCTATTTACCCTATGTATATTTTTACCACTTGATGTGATTGGATCCACAGGGAAAGTACAGCCATAAAAAAAAAAAACAGAACTATCATGAAGTGCTCATAAGTCTATTGATTATCTTTATGCACAAAAAGGATTGCTGTCTGTCAAGCTTGTGTCTTCCCGTATGTATATGTTTCATATGATGTGACTGGACTCTAAGGGAATTACTGTAAGAACCTACTTGAAGGATACGTCTACAAATAAAATAACATTTTTAGTTTCTGACTGTTACTGAAGAAAACCATGTGGCCTAGACATGTCAGCAAAAGAAAAAAGAGCAAGCCAGACATGTGATGTCATCAGTGATGTCATCTTTGATGTCATGGCTGTTAGTCTTAGCAGTGCACAGTGGTGGCGCGAGTTATGGTTGCTTAGCTTACCATAGCTGGCGAATTTCAAGGGTTTTTCGGTTTTACTTGGAACCATAACGTCCCTTTGACAAAGTTTTTTCACTGAATATATATAAATATATATATATATATATATATATATATATATATATATATATTAGTTGCAAATAGATAAAAAGCTTAGGCTGCTTCTGGGCCTATTTTCTGCATGCAAGGGAAGCTCAGAGTGTTAGGACTCCTCTTTTACATGTCGAAAATGGTACTTTATCATTTTATCTGTTAACTGGGAGCTAAAAGTGAGATACAGTGTGATATCAATATTCGTGTAAGTTGAGACTTTCTTTGACTCGTGCCATAGTGGCAGATATCACAGATTGTATTACTATTATCGATCACTTTCAATGTATAATAATAAGGAATGTAGAAGGGAGCTGGAGCTTTGTGTTGTTTGTCAGTACAAAATGTTCCAGCAGGCTGAAACACATCAGTGTTTCCAAACAAAATCTAGGTATAGTTGCCACCTGTTAATTTATCACCTTTAAATTTGATGCTGTTAGCCTACTGCAGACAGCTCTCAAAGACACTCATTAATAACAGACTGATTCTGCCCCAATTTGACACCATGGGTTGCTATGTATGAAAGATGCAAGGCTTTGTGAACTCATAATTTTGGAAGGCCATGCACGGTGGGATTTGAATATTTGTCAAGGATCACACATTTTAATTAAGCGATGTAGCTGGGATTCTTCACACAATCAGATTAAAATATTGATTTAAAAGAAATTAAATTACTGTGTGTATCAATGGTCAAGAGTCAACATAGCACAGTATCCGCAATTGTTTGAAAATGAAACTAATTTAAAAAATGTATTTGAATATCACCATACAGTGATTGGCATGGTGTAAAAGATGTCACATTCTGATTCTATATTCTCTTTGTATTTTTAGGGACGCCATGTACTCTAGCAGTGGGATTGCACAACCGGCAGACCCTGATGAAATGGATTGTGGACCCCGGCAAGTGTCAGAAGCTGGGAACATGGAGATTTGCGCATCTTATTCAACACACCACAGCTGTTTTGGGGCCCCAACGATGGGGCACATGTTTTCTCTCATTCAAAAAGGGGCATTGCTGGGTTGTAGCCCCCAGCAAGGGTGAACAGATGTGGAACCCCAACTCAATGGAATTATACTTCAAATTCAGCCGGGGCATTGCTGGTTCTGGCCTCCAGCAAGGGTGAACGGATGGGGCACCCCGGCAATAGAGAGTGGCTTTTCTGGTTCATCAACGGACCTCGGCAACCAGTACCATGGCAATGAGTGAGGCTCTTGGATGTCGCAACTATTCGTGAGCCCGAGAAACCATGCTGGATCTCATTGTTTTGTCATTACCAGGGGTCATGCATCCGAGACACCGTAGTTATCAAGGCACCAATAATGGGAAAGGCATGTTGTGTGTGATACACAATGGGTGCTTTTTCATACAGCTTTTCAAGCCATATTGTTGAAGCAGATATACAAAGCTGTCACATTTTGATTAAGTGTTGTAGGCGGGGTTCTTTCACACAAACTGATTGAAATGTAAAAACATGTTTTAAACAGCATTTGCTGTGTTTACCAATGGTCAAGAGGAAACGTAGCACAGTAGCTATTAATGTTTGGAAATAAAACGTGTTAAAAAATGTATTTGAATATCACAATACAGTGATTGGCACTGTGTAAAAGATGTCCTATTCTGATCTTTGTATTTTAGACACGCCATGTACTCTAACAGTGGACTTGTGTAACTGGCAGACAGTCTGTTTGTGGAATGTGCAACCCGGCAACCATCAGACACTAATACTGTGGATATATGCTTGCCCTAGGATGACAATCATTGGATTGCACAGCCGTCAGACGCTGAGGATGTTGCGAATGTGTCACTGGATGGAAATGTTTTTTTGCTTCACCAATGGTAATTGAAGTGGGTAACCCATCGTCTTATCGGAATGGCTTATTTTCTTTTGCCCAGGGCCAGATGAGTTTGGGGGCATGCGTCGGAGCCGACTGGATTTCTGATTCACCAAGGGCCACTGGAATCTGCTGATGCTCCTCCAAATGCTTAAAAACTAGAAGCTGATGTGCTAGATGTCTGTACATGGGGGTATATAGGCCTGGCATGGATTGCTAAGTGTTACCATGTCCCGCGATCTGCAGCCTTCCAAATTCAATTCCTGGGAATGTAATCAGATATGCCATTCCTGACGTAGTATGTATTGGAGGCATGCTGCACATGAACCACGTGGAGCATGGCCGGTGATCCCTCTTTTCCCCCAAAGCTCTCTTTGGGACAGAGACTGCTCAGGTTACAAATCATCTGTGTGAACCAGAATATCCCTGATATTTCATCTGCACGTAATCACAAAGCGAAGTTTGTTTAGGCTGCTCTTAACTGTGTTCAAAATCGCCCACAATCTGGGTATTTCGCTCTTGAGTCTATTAAAGAGAGGTGAGTAACCAGTGATCATGCCACTATTATTCTCCTTCACATGTTGTCCAGTGGCTCCAACTCAATATATATGAAAAACGTTAGTTAATGCCCAGTTGAGGTAATAAACGTATTGCAGCCTATGACCACAATGATAACATCACAGGCAACTTCACTGATGACATTAATGATGGCATCACTGTTTATACAACTAATACCATCATGTATGACTTCACTGATGATTTCACTGATGACATCACTGGTGCCATCACTAATAACATCATACATGACAACAATGATAAACTGATGGCATCAGACATAAGATCACTCTGGGTATTTGCACATATTTAGACCACCCTTTAGTATTTTAGAATTAAGCAATATAACCCGAGCGGCGGGGGCATTACCGACTCAGGTAATGCCCCGGGGCCCATAGTTATAGGCCTTCGCTCGGACCTATAACTATGGGCCCCGGGGCATTACCTGAGTCGGTAATGCCCCCGCCGCTCGGGTTATATTGCTATTAGTACCCCGGCCCGCATTATGTGCGTGACCGGGGCACTAAAATCATTTTTTTCTGTCCCAAAACGCTGCAGCGTTTCGGGATAAAAAAAAAAAAAAAAGACCAAGAAAATGGCCGCCGGGAAAGGGAAAACGGGAGTCCGTTTTCTCTTTCCATGGCGCCCTTCGGGAGCGGACGCGCTGGGAACACAAGTGTTCCCAGCGCGTCCGTTCCCGAAAAAAAAGAAGCAGAAGGTAAGTAGGGTTGGGAGGGCGGGAGGGAGGGGAAGGTAGTGGGAGAAAAAAAAGAAAAAAACGTACCTTCCTCCCTGCCGGGGAACGATGGAAGCCTCCAGCTGTGTGGAGGCGCGGAGTCTCCACACTGCTGGAGGCTGCCATCGTCCCCCGCCAGGGACGCAGGAGCAAGAAGGTAAGTGGGATGGGGTAGGGAGGAGAGAGGGAAGGGGAAAAAAAAAAAGCTTACCCGAGTCCCCAGTGGCGGGCGGAGGCAGCCTCTCAGCCGTGGGGAGGCTCGGAGCGGGGATGGCCCCGCTTCGAGCCTCCTCATTGGCTGAGGGGCTGCCACGCTCCCCTGCCGAGGACAAGGCAGCTGGAGTCCCGACCGAGAATTGAAGGATTCTCGGCCGGGTAAGGACCCGGCGAGAGCCAATCAGAATGCGTGTTGCATTCTGCTTGACTCTCGCCGGGTACTAATAGTTCATAACAATGAGTACATTGTGAAAAATAGTCAACAGCTAGACATACATTATATCACTACTTGTGAAGCTTTCATTTGTACTAGTTTGGCAAAAGATGATATCTGAATTATAAGTATGAAGGAGTTCGACATAGAGTCGTATCCAACCACCCAGGGTGAGATTAAATGAAGGAGGGTTAAATGGCAATAGAGGACAAAATGAGTGCCACTGCAGGGGCAGAAGCAGGGCACAGCGTCATCGTGAAGAGAAGCATAGAGTCCAGCATAGAGACAGCACTGGCTGCCCAAGGACTGGGTCTGCAATGGAAGGACCATCCATAAACCGGAATAAAACTGTCCATGTTCAGGAGTTCTACTCTGGCCGCTGGTGAGTGGAGAGCTGATGTCACCCTTGATGTCATCAGTGATGTCATCATTGTGGTCAAAAGCTGAGCAACTGGGGACAAAAAGTTAATGTGGCTTTAGCTGAATTTCCAAGGTTTTGTTGTAATATGTAATTACCTTACCTGATCATTAACTAAAATTGTTTTCACTGAATTTCAAGAGTTTAGATTTTTCCATAGATTATTTCCACACCACTGGCCACAGCCTTTGGCTGTACTCACTGTCACTCACTGTCACTTCGGCCATGCCCACTGTCCATTTTAGAACACTACCATTGAACTACGCATGGCCTTTGGCCATGACCAGTGGGCACATGCTCCAGCCGTGCCCACTATATTTTTTTAAATAAGTACTAGACCACTAACCATGGTCTTGTCCCGGGCCAGTGGACCCACTATATTTTTTAAATCACTACCAGACCACTAGCTATGACCTTTGCCCATGGCCATGTCCATTTTAGACCACTACCAGACCACTACCCATGGCCATGCCCACTGCATTTTTTAAATCACTACCAGACCACTAAACATGGCCTCAGGCCATGGCCAGTGGGCATGGCGTTTGGCAGTGCACACTCTATATTTTAAAACACTTGCATGTCCCCATTGATCCCTCCTATAATACTAAATCCCCATAATGCAATTTTCCATGGCATCGTGAATCCCTTCTCTTCTAATAAATATGTCCTCTTGGGCTTTGTAATGGGAATGCACCAAGTTAAGCTGGTCCTGAGTTCCCCAATGCATTGAATTTCAGCAGTATTGCTGCAATAGGTTTCTTACCTTGATCATTATCTAAAGAATTTCAAGGGTTGAGTTATTGCAGCGATTGTTTCCGCACCACTGACAATGGCCTTCGGGTGTGCCCACTGTATATTTTTGAACACTACCAGACCACTAGACATGGTCTTCGGCTGTGCCCATTGTCCATTTTAAAATATCTTGTTGTTATTGGGTTGTTTCGACACAACTGTGTTTTGGCATATATAGCGGTTTGAGTGGGCTGTAGTGTCATCGTTTTTCATCAGGACGTGAGATTGAAATGGTCTTTCATTCAATGAGATATCCTGTGATCTGAGTTGTACATTGTGAAATCATGCACGTCAAGGGAGAATTCAGGTAGTGTGTGTGTGATATCTGTGGATGGTGACTGGTACTACACGCATCACAGAGACCGCTTGAGTGTAGCAGGATTCTGCTGTTCTCAATTGGGAAAAGGCATGAGACTAGGCCAATGATTTGCAGGTGCCGGCTCCTTAGAATCGATGAGGATTCCGCCCGCCAGTGGCACTCGTCACTGAATAGCAATAGCAAAAGCAATATATATATATATTACCGTACCAGCGGTGAATTTATGGTTGAGTTCTAAACCCATAGGAAGACCACTTTTTGGGTGGCTTATAACTTCGCTCCCCCTGGAGGAATACTCACCAAACAAAGTATTTGGCCCGCTCAGAATTTATTGTGCAAGTTTGGTGAGGTTTCGTGTAGGGGGGGGGCAAAGAGTTGTAGAGGGGTCCCAATATTTTTTTATTCCATAGACTGAATGGGCAAAAACTTTGTGCACGGCTACAGCCCAAACGGCTGGACGGATTTTCCCCGAATTTGCTGCAGGAGTGGGGGCTTGGTTCTGAAAGCGTGCTTTTGTGTGTTTGGTGGCAATCCGGCCAGTATTTCAGTTGCAAAGAACTGAAATGTACGTCTCAAAAGATTTGTGATATCTGGCTCCACTCTGCGGACCCATTGCCCTGTTCGCTCCATGGACAAAATTCTCATTGACTTGCAGTATGCCGTGATGTCCGAGAACATTGGATGCGGCTGGTGGTTGGCTGGAGGGAATTGTGCTGTGCGTCAATGTTTTTGGTGTATCGTAGGACAATGCGGTGCCGAAAGCGACTGACAAACATACTTTACGCCATGTGGTGGTGGGAAGAAGGGATGGAAATGGTGGGGAGGGAGAAGTGGGTCATCTGAGATAAAAGATTATTAGGTGGATGAAAACAGTGGTGTGCCTGCAGTATCCATGTGTGGTAAATGTAGGCAGCCTTCGCTACGGCACGATAGCTAATTTCACGACCTGTTACCATGGTGACTGGTGGCAGCTCAATTGCAGAAGGGGAGTTCATTGCAAAACATACATTATGCCATGTGGTTGTAGGGAGAAGGGACGGAAAGGGTAGGGAGGTGACAAGTTGTCCATTTGAGATATGTTAATAGGTGGACGAAGACGTTGGTGTGCCTGCAGAATCCGTGCGTACAGTGCCAATTCACTGGTCCCTGCTCAGCCGAGTACCATGTATGCTCAATGCAGGCAGCTTTCGTTACAGCAAGATAGCTGGTGTGGCAACCTCTTACCGTGGTGACTGGCGGGTGCTGAATTGCAGAAGGTGAGTGCATTGCACATGAAATCAACATTGTAAGATAGCGTGTACTGTGGTGTGTAGCCCATTTGATGCACGGATGGAGGCTTTGCACCGACAACTATGTGCTGTAGTTGCAATTAGGTTTCACATTGTTGCCTTCTGTGTGTGGTTCATCAGCATTGCATACATTGTTGATTCCATGGGTGTGCTGATTGTTAGCACATCCTACAGTGTTTACTCCATGGCTCCAGCTAATGGAGTGAACGGTTCTGCAATGTGTGCACTGGGTGCAGTGTTGGAATATTGTTAGCATAGAAGAGGGTAGGGTTGAGGTGCATCTTCTATGTGCTTGGATACTGCAGTGTGTGAACTGGGTGCAAAATTAAAATAGTATGTGCATAGAAGTGGGTAGGGTGAACTGCATATTTCATAGGATTGGGTAGTGTCGATTGCGCGGAGTGCTGACTACTGTACCGCACTATGAAGTATTGGTTTTGTGCACTGAAGAGAGTGCTGGGAGCAGGGCCACTGTTGCAAACATTATTTTAATTTGGTTGGCAGTAACACCATACTATGTGAATGAAAGTGGGTAGGGGTGCTAGAGGCTGTGTTATGTTTGTAGATTCTGCAAACTGTTGCATGTTTCCATGCATAGCTGTATTACGGTGCAGAGGTTGGGTAGCAGTGCCGGTGGCTGTGGTACGTGTGTGAAGTATGGTACTTGGTCACTTCGTAAAACCATATTTTGCATAATACCACTTGATAATGAACATTTGCCTAAACTCATTCGCATTGCACTGAAAAACTACGTCTGGATAAACCTGAATCAAAGCTGGCTATGGCGCCATTTTAGAAACATCCGCCATTTTGATTTAACTCCTGTTTTACATCTCATGTTGAACTATGTTTTCGGCTCGAGCTGAGGAAAGATGAACTTTGTACTGTGTAAACATGTTGTGATTGCTGAGAGCAGAATGTTTTTCTTGTGCTGCGAAACCTTGGAGATGAACTGAACTGCAATTTAGGTGTTGTCTGCACCAATAGATTCATCCTTATTCAAACAATGGAACTGACTGCTGAACAACTAAACCCGTGTGACTTTGCAGAAACCCATTGTGTTCGTCTCTTGAAACTGGATTTACTTTAAACTTAAGAACATGGAAAGATCAACACGACCAGACAGAACAAAGTGTGTCACCATTGTATTTAATGTATAGGAAAAACATGTCAAGTGTTTAGAAACAATATTGCTGTATTTGTCATCTAACCTGGGTATGAACCCTAGCGAATGTTTAATTTGAAGAGAGGCTGGTGCACACTGCAAGGTGTTGGGAGCCAGATAGCTATCTGTATCTGAATAGGAATAAAATATACATGTATCTCTGAACTTGTGATTGGCGTATTTCATTTTGGTGGTACTAAGCCTCGATATTTCTTTTGGTCTTTCAACATGTTGCCATGCATGGCTGCATTATGTTGCGGTGGGTGTGGGCAAGGCCTAGACTATTGGGTGCATGGCCAAAAGCTGTAGGCTGTAGGCCATGCAGCCAATAGTCTAGGCCTTTTCCACACCCTCCGCAGCAATACAGTTTAGACTACATCTCTTAGAGGGTGGTCCCCTTTACAGAATGGTTGCGGAGCACATTTTAGACTTGATAGAGTGCCAGAAGTCAGATGACATGCATATATTGTTGGTTGGTTGGCAGTAACACCATCGTATGCATATTAAAGTGGGTAGGGTTGCCGGAGGCTGTGTTAAGTATGTAGATTCTGCTAAATGTTGCATGTTTATATGCATAGCTGTATAACGGTGCAGAGGTTGGGTAGGAGTGCTAGTGGTTGTGGTACGTGTGCGGTTTGTGGTAGTTGCTGACATGTTGCCATGCATGGCTGGATTACATTACGGTGGGTGTGGCCAAGGCCTAAACTATTGGATGCATGGCCAAAGGCCATAGGCCATAGGCCATGCCGCCAAAAGTCAAGGCCTTCACCACACCCACTGCAGCAATGCAGTTTTGACTGCATCTCTCAGAGGGTGGAAACCTTTACAGAATGGTTGTGGAGCACATTTTACTCTTCATAGAGCACCAGAAGTGAGCTGACATGCATATATTGTTGATTCCATGGGTGTGGTCATTGTTAGAATATCCCACTGTTTTTGGTGTATGGCTGGAGATGGTGCAGTGACAAGTCCTGTAGTGTGGACACTGGGTGCAGTGTTGGAATACTGTCAGTAAAGAAGAAGGTACGGTTGAAGTGGATCTTCTATGTATTTAGAGACTATGGTTTGTGCAGATTGGTGGGAGAATGGCCAATGTTGTGAAGATTGTGTGGTTTGGTTGGCAGTGATACAATACTTAGTGACTTGAAGTTGGTAGGGGAGCCGGAGGGTGTGGTATGTTTGTGGATTCTGCTACCTGTTACATGTTTCCATGCATCGCTGTGTTATGGTACGGGGGTTCGGTAGAAGTGCTGCTGGCTATGTAACGTTTGTGGAGTGTGGTATCTGGCCACATGTTCGCATGAATGGCCCCATTATGTTGTGCTGGGTGTGGGCAAGGCCTAGACTCTTCTGTGCATGGGTAAAGTTGTGATGGGTGCTGCTCTGGATGATTTTGGATGGTGAAATCATGGATTATTTTGCAGAACTTTGTACTGGAGGTGCTTTGGAAGCGCACGCGCACTCGAAGTGTTTCACACTAAATATGGAGTGCTCTACAGAAATTATAATGTTGGATCGAGAGGTATTGGATGTCAATGGTGCATGCGTGTGTGAATATTTCACAGTACCCGATGAGGGAGTGCTGGAAAAAGAACACTGGAAAGAGAAGAAGTACTGTCCCTGCTTTACTGGGGTGCTGCCCTCACTGTAGCTGGGAAAGCACATGTGCCACATTCTGCCATTCGAGCATGGTGGGCATGGAAATGGAACTGTGGGGATTATCCAATCAGGTGTTCAGGGTGTGGTTGATAGGAAGGGGCAGTTCTATTTTTTCCCAATACTCTGTGTAGTGAGGTTGGTAGAGATGGAGAGATGCACAGTGCTGATCGTGGGTGGTACCTTTGTGCAAGATCTGCACAAGTGTGTTTTACAGAGAGGCTTTCATTGCAATTTTGATTTGGAGGGAGTGGAGGCTTTGTGGGACGGTGTCGACGTGTGCAGTTTCGTCGATGTGCTTGCACATTGCAGAAAAGTGGCCACTTTCGCTACTGTTGAAATAGTGGTGGTGCATTATGGACCATACCATTTGGGTTTTATGACTTGTGCACGTGTGTTCTGGCAATTGAAGAAGTTAATGAAAGCAGTGAAGCATATTTTTCCCACTGCGAAGGTGCTTTTCTCATGCATCCCATCAAGAAAAGTATGGGACTATTCAAATGCATTTTGCCACCATTCAGAGCTCGAAAGGTGTCTTTATCAACAGAAGCATGTGTGATTTTGTGTCCTCAAAATGTGCACCTTTCAATGCAAATGGAATTTCTTTGTCCATCGATGGCACTGTTACTTTGTTTTACAATCTACAGGCTGCCTTGATGAAGCTATTGTAAGAATGTGAGGAGGAGAAGAAAATAAAAACCTGTATAAACACGAAACAAAAAAGGAGCTTTTTGCAAGCACCACAAAAACAAAAAGGCTCTTCTCAGAAATACCACTACAAACTAAATCCCCTGCCATGGTTGAAATTTATTCACCCACTCCCGCACGCACACGGCAGGAAAAGTCTGCGGACATTGCGGCAGGTCTAGGATTACACGTGCCACATTTGGGGCTTTTGAGGATGACAGGCATGGAAATGATGGGACTGTGGAGGCTAAGGTATTGCGCAGTAAGGTTTCTGGGTGTGGTGTGTATGCACAGACTGTAGTAGAAAGTGTATCTGTAGAGAGGGAGGTAGAAGCGTACGCTTGTGTCTGTGTGTTGCAAGAGTCAGACTGCATGTATTTTGAGGGGAGTCCTACATACATTGGTTGCCAATGAATGCAAAACACTGTACAGTGGCTGTTCATTTTGGATTCTATTATGTGGATGTGCACTGGTATGGAATACCTGCAATAAAGAGGCTGAGTGTGGGTCCTCTTTGTGGCATTTTGGTGACTCACGATCATCCACACAATACATTTTTTCATTGTGGAGGGAAATGTTTAGGACATGTTACCGGAATTTCTCTGCATTTTGCAATGAAGGACGCACTTGGGCTGGTCATGCGTATGTCTCCAAACTACTGCATAATTTTTTGTACCATTACGCAGGTACGACTGTGGCTGCTATCTTATTGATTTGGTCCGGAAATGGAGAAAGCGAGGGACAGGGGCAAGAAGGCTATTTGTGCCTTTTTCCAACATGTGACAATGTCCTACTTCCACAATGGAAATATTACGTTTCATAGAACAAACATTTTTCCGATCAATGGCATTCATCTCCCTGATCCTGGCATTCAGGTTTTTCTGCTACGTATGCCAAATGCATTGCTGCCCTTTTTGGAAGAACAGTATGCGTTTCTCTAGTAGGTCTTATGCAGTTCAACCCTTTGCAACGCAAACAAACACAAGAAGAACCCTCTTTTTACAGGCTGCTGTTTGTACACAAACTGACTGCAATAATGTTTTCCGCAGAGCCACGCCTCCCATTCTTTGCCACAGAATGTGTGGAGTATATAGACAGCACGGCAGCCTGCATCCTTTCATTGGCAAATCCACTTTTAAGCTCTGAAAGGAGCTTTTTCTTTGATGTTTTCCTTTTTCTGTTGTTTTGCATGTTTCTTGGTCTTCTAACATACAACACAGAACTAAAGGAAGGAAAGGGAGGGTACGGAAGGACCACCACCCACAAGGATAAAATAAGGCCAGTGCAGACAGAGGAAGATGTTGGGTGGCCTTCATTTAAGTAGGCGGCAGTCATTGTCATGCTCCCAGACCAAACATTTCCAAGCACTACAAAGTTGCTGCCTCCTGCAGAGTATTGCATCACCGAACATGCACAATACAATGCCCTTTGATAGGTAATGGTGTGCTGCGCTGCATATGGTCTGCAACAGTGCTTTCGGGCTCCACTGCCCTACAGGAGTGTCCCTGGTGTTGGCAGGAGCAGATGCAGAGAATGGTGTACAGGAAAGTAACCTACTGCACTGTTGGAAGGGCAGTACACTGCACACTACTGCCTTGTATTTCGCCTTGAGGTGTCGTCGCATGCAATATGGTCACTTGATGGTACGGCATTAGCCGAAGCACCAGCATTGACAGAGATGAGTAAATTGTGAAATAGAAGAATGCTTTCAACAAGGACAAACACGACTTCATTACGTTGAGCAAGAACATAATTATTCAGGCAGCATCACGCAGCCACAGTTCCTTTCAAAGCAACACTCATATTGTTTGAGATCCGAAGGTTCTGCTGTTTACTTAGCTGTCAGTACATTTAGTTGTATGGAAAAAACCAAGCAGGAACAGCGATGCACTTTTCCAGACTGACTACAGCTCAGGATGTAGTGACATCCGCTCTCTAACACTAGAAACCGCAGGCGAGAACTTGACACTTTTCTCGATGCTCAGTGCTGAGATGATGTGTCAGTTGCACGGGTCATGGAAAGGCCAGCAGCACATTAATCAAAATAATGGTCCTTTAACACACCCACCGTACACTGGAAGATGCTGCTCTTTGCTCACACTGGGTCTCAGGCAGCCAGGCCTGCTGCAGCCATAATTCGGTAGGTTTGGACAGCAAAATACGTAGGAGGTACGACTGCTTTAAATGCGGTAGCCTGCAGCATTATTCGTTAGGGTTGGTGACAGGCGCAGTGTTACCAGTACACAGAGGATGAAATACATCTCTGCATATCTGTCGAATGAACATACAAGGGTTCTCACAAATAATTAATAGTGCATTAGCAGATGCGGACATGCAGCCAGTAATCGAGTCCTACGGATACCTGCATTGTGATTACACATACGCCGGGCACGTGCAGTCTCCCTAGGAAACCTCCATTTTGCTTACCTGCTCCCATATTGCCCACTATTCTGTGCTACAGACTCACAATGCAATTTAAACACAAAAGGAAAAGCTACTTACACACTCACCAACACTTTACATGTACATGTTTAATGGGCATGATACATACACCCTACTAGCAAAGGGAAGGGGTAGCACAAATGGATACATACACAGGGGAATTTGGGATGTAAACAAGTTTGTCATGAGGGGAGCCAAGAATTGAGGTCTCATCTTAACGTCTCTGCTCACAAGGATGTTGTTGGGGATGGTGCGCTGGGAAATCGGGAAGGGGTAGATGTGAAGGTAGGGCAGTGGTATTTCATTTCTCCAATAATATGTCCTTGTACACCATCTTTTAAGCTGGCTAAATTGTTTAGCAATTCTTCTACTTTGACGCACAGGCTGCATAGGTTTCCTTTTAAAGCATTTCCTTCATTTCCTGTGGCCATATGCTGTTCTGCAAGAGGTGCCACATCTGAGGCACTGCTTTCATTTCCAGCATGCCCTGTTAAAGATAAAAATATCTGTTAGGTGTACATGATGCAATACATATTAACTGTCTTATTTTTCAGACAGTGCTACATACCAATGGCGTTACTATCGTTACTAATTTCGTGAACAGGGAAATTCTTTTTATTGAGCCATTTTTGGGTGCTTTGCATTGCTGCGTACAAAAGCAACTATCATGTTTTTCCTCAGTTGCACACTGCACAAGCTGTGCAATTATATGAGAAGCATCAATGTACTTACCGCGTTGTAGTGACATTCTGCTCTAATACTTTGCAGTCCTTACTTTGCCATTTCCTTCTTCATTTCTAAAGCAGGAGTGCGGTAATATTATTGGACGCAGACCTCGTTTCGCCTATTGTTGCATTCTATTATGTGTGTACTCTATGCTTTTGCTCTGTTTGTTTCACAAGTACAGAGTTTGAAGACCTACTCCATTTCTCCTAGCAATGCACATACATGGTGCTCTTTGTTCATGTGTCTTTTCTTTGCTAGATGCAACCACTATGTATAAGCACCCCTGCCTTTCTCGGCATATTGCATGCCACCCGATGTCCACCAACTGACGGATGGTTCGCAACCACTATGGCTATTTCTATGAAGCCACTGGTTTCACCATGCTCTATAGTACATCTACAAAAATTTAGAGTATCCTGGTAAAACCCTATGGAATTCAGTGCAAAACCCGTTGTTAAAGAGACTTTATGGTTAAGTTGTGCTTCTAGAACCCTATCACCTTTACTGAAAAAACTATCATAAAGGAACGTTATACTTAAAGTGCCCTACTAAAAACCTATGAAATTCATGTACAAAAAACATTGTTAAAGGGATATTATGGTTAAGTTGCGCTACTAAAAACCTATCACCTTTACTGAAAAAACTATGCTAAAGGAACGTTATGGATAAAGTGCCCTACTAAAAACCTATGAAATCACTGACATAAAACATTGTTAACGGGACGTTATGGTTCAGTTGCCCTAACTAAAACCTATGAAATTCAGTGCAACAACCATTTGAAAGGGAGATTATAGTTACTTGGCACAAACAGCAACCTATCCATATTATGGTTACAAGTAAAACCGAAACCCCCCAGAAATTCACCAGTTATGGTAAGCTAAGCAAGCATAACGCACGCCACCACTGTGCACTGCTAAAACTAACACCCATGACATGAAAGATGACATATTTGTGATGTCATCTTTGATGTCATGGGTGTTAGTCCTTACAGTGGACAGTGGTAGCGCGAGTTACAGTTGCTTAGCTTACCATAACTAGCGAATTTCTGGGGGTTTTCGGCTTTACCTGTAAAGTAATAGGGCGGTCCTACATTTTGTTTTCTCCATAGATGCAATGGAAAAACCTTTGCTCACACCTACAACCCAAACTGCTGGATGGATCTTCAACAAATTTGCAGCAGGAGCGGTGGCTTGGTCCCGAAAGCGTGCTTTTGTAAATTTGGTGTAAATCCATCCAGTAGTATTTTTTACAACAGGCAAAATGTAGGTCCCAAAAAATGTGTGATATCTGGGTCCGCTTCTCGGGCCCATTTCCCTGTTCGCTCTGTGAACAGGACACTGATTGGTTTGGCGGTCTGAGTGATGTCCGCAGACAACCTGTACACCCGCTGATTGGCTGGACGGAATTGTGATGTGCGTCACATTTTCCCGAAATGCCCGCTATGTTGTATCCGCGGATATCCGCGGATAGCGTGGCGGCGAACAGGGCTGGAAAACATGTTTTGGGGCATTTGGTGATGTGAAGAGGGGTTGGAAAGGGTGGTGCAGTGAAAGATGGTTCATATAATGTATTTGTTTAGGTGGAAGACGACTGTGTCCGAGGACACTGCAGCAGTTCGTGGGTAGGTCCTCAGGCAAGCAGCTTATCTGGTGACTGCAGGCTGGCTCCATTAGAGTAGGAGAGTGGAATGTAGATGATATGAGGATGTATTTATAGGCTGTA